>NC_134213.1:79545000-80170000 GCF_965140235.1 Caretta caretta
TAAAGAAAATATGTTTTTAGTCCTCATAGTTGTCAAGAAAAAGCTTGAAAACATGAGTGAGCTGTAATCCATCCAGCAACCGCTTGTGCCTGGAAGGAAGCTGCCTGGCCCCACACCCACCACCACAGCAGACTGGCCCCTAATGGCTCTGGAAGTGCCACCTTGCGACCACTCTTGGGGCTCTGCCTCTGCTCCTGCCACTGCTGAGAGGAAAGGTGACCTCTGCCACCTCTCTGGGGGCCTCCCATCTTTGGGTGACCAGCAGAGGGAGGGGAAATCCCCAGCTGCTGCTACTACTGCATTTGAGTGGCTGGTGGATGAGAGGATCCTTCCAATGCCCCTATAGAAAAGGAGGGGGTGTGGGCTCTTGGGTGGGGCTGGGGATGAGGATTTTGGGGTGTAGGAGGGTGCTCTGGGCTGGGATTGGGGTCCAGAGGGCAGGAGGGGGATTGGGGCAGGGGCAAGGGAAGGGGTGCAGGTTCCAGCTGGGGGTGCAGGCTCTGGAGTGGGGCAGAGGATGAGAGGTCTGGGGTGCAGGAGGGTGCTCCAGGCTGGGATCAAGGGGTTTGGAGAGCGGGAGAGGGATCAGGGCTGGGGCAGGGGGTTGGGGCATGGGGAAAGGCTCAGGGGGGTGCAGGCTCCGAGCGGCGCTTACCTCAAGCAGCTCCCAGAAGCAATGGCATGTCCCTTCTCTGGCTCCTGCACAGCCAGGTGGCTCTCCTCGCTGCCCCATCCACAGACACCACCCCTGCAGCTCCCACGAGAGCACATAGGAGCCAGAGGGGGGCCAGGCCGGCTTCCGGGAGCCACGTGATATGACCCCCAATGCAGTGCCCTGGTCAGATTGGGACCAAGCTGGTGGTCCAGCCCCCGATCCAGCGCCCCAGCCAGAATGGGGCTGAACCATGTGGTCCGGCCCCTGACCCAGCAACCCAGCTGGAGCACCGGAGCGGGGCCAAGCTGTGTGGTCTGGCCCCCGACCCAGCGCCCCAGCCGGAGTGGGGCCGAGCTGCGTGGTGCGGCCCCTGACCCAGCGGGGCCGAGCCATGTGGTCTGGCCCCGACCCAGCACCCCGGCTTGAGCGCCAGAGCAGGACCGAGCCATGTGGTCCAGCCTCCCACCCAGCACCCTGGAGCAGGGCCGAGCCGCTGGTGCAGCTCACAGGCCAGCTTACAATGGCTCGCAGGCCAGATGCAGCCTGCGGGCCATAGTATGCGCACCCCTGGGGTAAGGGCTTAATTGTATACAAGAATGTCTGTGTCCCCAAAGGGCCAGGTACCTAACAGAGCACATTGTTATGTTGTCCTTTGTCGGAACTAGCTAACTAAAATAACATTCTCCTCTTCACAGCTGGGTTCTTGGAAGTTTGCTTTTGTTATTTTAGTTAGTCCCACTCTCCTTTTCTTCTCTGTGTTAGGATTAATACAGTCACTACTTCTGTGTTCTTTTGTTTTGAGAGGAATCCACCCAAAAAGTCCTTTTGTTTAGTCTCCCATGCATCTGCCATGCGCCTGTTATAGAGTAGGGCCTTCCCTCTCACTGAAGTTATTGTGCAGTATTCATTATTTTCTATCTGAAACCCTTTATGCAGTAAAGGAATTCAAAAGAATGCTGTATGAATGGTTTCGGCGTCATTCTGTATTAAATACCATTTTGCAACTTCTAAAGCAAGTGTTCTGCAAGGAATCACAATATGTTCCTGAGAGGTGAACTATTGCTACAACACAATTACAATAACGGGTTTCTCTTTGTTTTTCCTCCAAGAATGGAAGAACACGAGTGTCTCAAACTCTGCTGTATCCAGGTGCTGGGTCTTCCTTTACTGATACCAGTAGTGCGATGCAGGCCTAATAAAGAATATACGGTTTTAAATAGGGTCTGTAAAGATCAATTGCAAAGAGGAAAGCCCGCTATGGAGTGTGATCTGTAAAGGCCTGATCCTCCAGACATCTATTACTTACTACCGTGAGCAGTCCCTGTCACTACTTGTGATTGTAGGCTGTACACCTGGGAAGTGTGTGCAATATCAGTGAGAAGTTAAAAAACAGATGAGGGCAACTTAAATACAAGCAAGTTAAGATCAAAAATAGGAAAGCAAAGACAATGACTTCAAGAACAAAAATGCACCCAGTGCAATAAAAGTGCTGTTTATTCTAACAAAACCTGTTAGCTCTTTTAGGGAGGTAAATGGGACCTTGGAAATTCAGCAGAATTTCCTATCTGATGAAGAAACAAGAAGTGAGAGTAAGATAAACACTTCCTCCGGAATGCATGACATTCCTTACTTCAGTTTCATATTCTCCACAGGATATGTATATGAGTCAGACTACACTGTGGAGAGCGTACCCAGACAAAGGAATTATTGGAGGTGTGTGCAAGTATTAGGTGCTTTGTTACTTAATGGTGTGCTGTAGATCCTTTCTGTGCTTCACTTCATATGTCATTTTGTACTGATGAGCAGTAGCAAGGGTGACCTCATAAATCATTCAGATGTAAATTCATCTAGACCCAATAGACTAAATTGTTCTCTGGGGTAATTCTAAAGTTAGTGGGGCTTCTTTGGATTTATACCAGTGCGTCTCAGAGCAAAATATGGCCTAAGATCTTTGTTCACATGATTTTGCTGGGAGTAGTTTAAATACAGGGTTTTTCTTCTAAATGCCTCATAAGATCCTTGTGTATTTGGTGGTTGCTCCTTCATCAGGAGCCAGTAGATCCTGGCCAAAGGGATCCAGATTGTATGGTGGGAGAGCAAGGAAAGGGTCAAAGAGGTTTGGGAGTACATACAAAGACACAAAACACGGTGGTTAAGAGGATAGCCTATTTAGAATATTTGGGTGTGCTTAAGATTTTTGGGTAGGGCCAGAGTTTGGGGCAGTTTCTTTGGGCCTCATTCATCACATTGTTACTCTAGTTTTATGTCAGTAAAGCTGGAGCGATGCAGTGGTGAATCTGGCTCATTGTCTTCAGATAGTTTTTTTACATCTGTAATTATAGAGATGGGGCTTAAACCAAAACCTTGGATACAGTTACCCCCTCAGACTCTGAGTCTTTGAAATCCCAACTTAGATCCAACTTTTGCATATTCACCCTACATTTATAAGCAGCCAAACCAAAGTCCTGAGCAATTGCTGCCAGCTCTGTTGTTCTGACAGTGTCACTACAGGTGGGTCTATGCCACAACTGGGCACAAGCCTCCCAGCCCGGGTAGACAGCCTCATGCTAGCAGGGCTTGAGCTAGCTCGCTAAAAACACCAGTGTGGACATTGTGGCTCCAGTGGAGATTTAGGCTAGTGACCTGAGCTCAGACCCAGGGGGTCGGGTGGGCTTGAGAGCCCAAGCTGTTGCCTAAGCCACAATGTCCACACTGCTGTTTTTAGCACACTAGCTCAAGTCCCACTAGCACGAATACCTGGACTGGAAAGCTCATTCCAAGCTGCAGTGTTGATACCTCCTATGTGGTCCCCTGATGAACAAGGAGTTAACATAGGCTCACCTCCCTTTCCCTGGGCAGAGGTGCTTAGTGGAAGAGCTCCAGGAGGGGCTGTTCGGGAGACAAAAGATGTCTTTGGGAAGAATTTGGAGGCTGCTGAACCCATGCTGGGGAGTGTTACTTTTCTGCTTATATTAACTTAATTCACCGTATTTTTAGCAACCTTACGAATGACCAGTTTTTAAGGAGTGCTGAGCACCTGTAGCTCCCATTAATGTGAACAAGGAGTTTGGGTATTCAGCACCCCTGAAAATCACTCCATGTCCCTTAAGGAGAAAACCCGGCCGACTACGGTTTTGTGGGTGGTAGGGAGGAGGTTCCTGCTGAATCATCCCACCATTGTACAAGGGTTTTCAAAATTTACATCTGACTTTAGGCACCTTGACTTCATTTCTGCTTGGTACCGGGAGGTCCTGTACTTGAACTGCAGACATAAAAAGAAACCTTACTTGTTATGTAGTGAAATCACTCCTGCGAAACCATAATCAGCTACTTATTCTAGGTTTGAGTTTGTACGTTCATTTTGGAAAGCTAGTGCACTTCCTCTAAATAGCTGCACTTCACTTCTGTCAACAGACCATGCAGCAGATGAGTGACCATCGCTATGACAAACTGACAGTGCCTGACGACGCTGCAGCAAACTGCATATATCTAAACATTCCAGGCAAAGGCCATGTTTTGCTGCACCGAGCCCCTGAGGAATATCCAGAAAGTGCAAAGGTAAAGGGAGAGTTACGAATTAGGGGCTCTTCCTGTGAGGTGCTGAGTGTTCTTGACTCCCATTGCAGTCAATGGGAGTTGAAAATTGTCAGTACCTCCTGGGGTGGGGCCCCGGTACTGTGCACGCATGTGTGCGCACACACATGTAAACACATCAGATGATTAAAGCACAAGACTTGAAGAGACAGGAGACCTAGGTTGTATTTCCAGCTTCACTAATGATTTTTGTCTGACCTTATTACTTAATCTCATTCTCCTCCTGTTGTTCCCTTTGTGTAAAATGGGAATAATTCTACTTCCCTCACTGCATTATTGAGGGAATTCATTCATTAATGTTTGTAAACACTTTGAGGTCCTCAGATGGAAAACAACATATAGATGCAAAGTATTACTATTTATTACCAACAACTGGCTAATCGTCAGGGTAATATGGGGAAGAAACAACTGTTGTTTCAAGGAAGAAATAATTATCCACTGTGAGCCAGCAAGAGAATGAGAGACACAATGAGTAGAGTTACTCTTCTTAACTCGCCTAACTCCTAGCAGCACACTGGAAGTGGGGAGAGAGCTGAGGGTTTTTCCCCTTTCCTCTTGTGGCCCCTCCACAGTCTTGTATTCTTCCCCAAGGAAAGCAGAATCATCACAGTTATGATGCTTTTAAAGTCTTGAGCACCAAAGCTGGGGTGGGGATGGGATTTGGCAACACAACTTCAAATTTGTACATTTGTTTTCATTATATTGATTCAATAAATAGTTGGAGTAAATGGAGGGGAGAGATGCTCAAGTGTAATGACTTTTTCCTTCTGTTTCCTAACCAGGTTTTTGAAAAACTGAAGGACCACATGCTGATCCCTATAGCCAACACAGAAGTGGAGAAAGTAAATGGGTTACTCACCTGTTGTTCTGTCCTTATTAACAAAACTTCAGAATTATGAGTTATAGAATCCCTCCCTTGTAACTGGCAATAAAGTACATGCAAGGTAGACAAATCTATATCCACACTTTTATTGTTTTTATTGACAATCTACTGTACCACTGTGCTACTAACCCTTGTTTACAAATTTTTTGCTTTGTGTATTTTTATGTCCCGGTAGATGGTATTTAAGGTATATGCGTGCTTTTGCTGGGATGAATATAGTGCAATGAGCAAGCAAAAATCAACTATGATAGCTAATCCCTAGCTTTAGTGATTTACATACTCAGTGTGAAAACTACATGGGGGAAAATTAGTTCCTAACCATTTGCTAAGCATCTCCATTGTCTTGACACCTTTCCCATGTATTTTACCTTTTTTCTCCCTTTCCTTTCTGCTTCAGCACCCTTTTTTTTCTTCAGTCTTTCCACTATCTTCCTCTCCTTTTTGTCAGGAATTCAAGATATGGCTAATGAAGGAAATTCAATAGAACCATGAATTTGGGCTTGTGTAGTAAGTAGGCTTTTCTTATGATAGTTGGAACAGTGTGAAATTGATTATACTCCTTATTCTGGCCAGTATCACATGGCCACTCGTATGTAGAATCATTTACTCCTGGGGGCATTCTGCACCAAAAATTAAAAATGTTGTGCACAATATTTTAAAATTCTGCATATTTTGTCAGAATAACACTACATAATCACACCAGTTTCAATTTATTTTGGTAATATATTTCAAAATACCTGTCAGCAAGTAGGTCTACAACAATACAGACACACACAAAAATTCCCCCAGAAGCAGTGTATTAAAGAAACCCCTATGACAACCCAGTTCCTGTTTCTTTGCCTCCCAGAGCCCAGCTGCAGGGTTCCCCCAGCCAATACACCCAAACCCCCTCCCTCCCCGAGCACAGCCGTGAGTTCCCTTTAGCCCAGATACTTGTCCCCTTCCCCACAGAGCCCAGCTGTCTCCCCCGCTCCCCCACAGCCCAGACACCCACTCCCCTCCCCCTCAGGGCCCAGGGATCCAGAGGGAGAAACAGGCTGATGCTTGGTCCCAGGCTTGCATGGAGTTTCCTGCTGTGCCACCCTCTCCTTCCCTCAGGGTGTGCTGGAAACTGCAGCGGTCAGGAACCCTTTAGGTCCCTTCCCCTCCCGCCAGGGCAGTGTCTTCTATGTGCGAGCTGGGCTCTGCTGGGTCCAGGGGTCCCTAGCGGCGGCCAGCAGCACTGCAGCCCATTTCTGTGGAGGAAAGGAAATTCTGCGTGCACATTAATTTCTGCAAAATTCTGCATTGCACATTGGCACAGAATTCCCCCAGGAGTAGTCCTGATTAGAATCAATTTCAGACTGCAGGTGGCAGCTCAGGAAAGCCTCTCTGTACAGGAGCATTAAAGAGGTATGTGTGTCTGGTACACTTGAATTATAGGAAAGGAGATTGTCCATCAGCCAATCTAGGTATGCCCCGGGGTTCAGACTCCCAGTTTGGTTACCTTTCTTTCAAATTGGGTGGAATGGAAGAGGTTTGTACGTATGCCATATATCAATCACCTTCTAAAAAGCCTATATTTTTGTGATCACGTGAACCACAGAAATGAATGTTTTGAGTTACTTGTAGAAATGTTAAATTACAAAAGATCTTTAGAAATATACTTTTATCTTTTATATGTATTTTCATTTCAGCCTCTACCTATTATGTTCTTTCCTGTTTTGGAGTGAAGTTATTTTTCCCGCTAGTCGGTATAGTTCTTGTCTTCTGTAATTATATAGACAATTTACTAGCAAACCTCAAAACAAAGGAATGGTGGTAGAATTAGCTGAAGGACATTATTCCTGGAGTATGTTCATGAGTAAGGGAAATTGTTTCCCAAAAGGCTGGCATATGTATTTCATCTGTCCTTGGGGATCTCGTTGGAATAATGGTAGTCTGATTTCTTTTTAATTGTATGAATATCTATTGTGGTATTCAGTTAAAACAAATATATTTGTTGTGGCAAATTCCACAACATGCTTGCCCACTGACTCATATATATTTCACGACTGTAAAGTGAATTATAGACAGCAGTATTTACATGAAGCTTTTTAAATCATTTGTAAACTAAGAATGGAGAAATTCCCAAACCGAAGCAGCGGTGAGAATTTTCCAGGAGGCTGACAAATAGTCTGAACACTTTATCAACTTCCTAGTCATCTCTTTCTTTGTCTGCCTGTCTCTCTGTTCCTTTGTCGGAGGTTTTAAGTTTTTTCTGATTGATAAATTCCCGCTTCAGCCATCTAAATCTCTCCTTCTGTCCCCCTCCTCCTGTAGTCCCTCCATTTTTCTCCTCATCCCTTTGCACTCTCCTTCTCTCTTCCCCTCCATTCATTTGCAAATGTCCCCATTCCACCCTAACCTTTCCTTATGTAATTCTCCCATGCCCTCTCGCATAGATGCCAGGAGAGAGGGAACTGATAGACCCACTTTGTTCCCCTAGAATCTGACAAAGCCTGCCTTTTCCCTGCAGATGGAAGGGGAAGCCTGCAGCAGGAGCTGTATCTTGGGAGGGGTGTTGGAGTGACTCCTCTTCTCTTGTCTTGTCTTGCACCAGAGGAGAGGAAGGAGTCAGTAGTGGTGGAGGCCGGTGGTTTCTTGTATTCTTTCTCCCCCTGAGGAGAACGGAAGAGGTGGCAAGTAGTTTCCTTCCTCCACTTTCCCCTTTGAAGGGAGGGAGAGTTAGTGAATGGACAGATTGTCCTGTAGAAGAGGTAGTTAGGGATTCATGGCTGAGGTGCCTCTTATTCTCCTGTAGTGGAAGACCAGCAGCACCTGACTGCTGACAAGGGTGGGAGCCCCAGAAACTTCCTAGTCAGGCATTATTCTTCATGCTGCCCCCACTCCTGAGTCCTATCTGGCAAGTCCTTACTGCAGCAGCTAGGGAGATGGGGCAGCTGGGGGACCTGAGCCAGGGAGAGCAGGAGACCCCTCTCCCTCTGCTCTTAGCTTTCTCCTTTACATTAACCCTGGCCCAAGCCAAACCAAAACAATGGCTGTTTTTTTGATGCAACATGTATATGGCTAATGAGCATCCTGCACATCAGATATTCTTATCACTGCAACATTTTTCAGATGCCTGATGTAGATCATTGTCCACAACTAATAAAGGAAAATCTCAAACCAAAAATGGAGATGCAACACAATGCACTAACTGTCTGCACCATGTTAACCCTCTTATGCCAAAAATAAGACTATGTGCCATGTCATTCCAGTGCAGAAGGTCTAGTGGTAAATAGCTGGCACTGAGATTTGAATCTCTAATCAAAATTTTAGATCAAATAATTTAGCTTAGTACAAATGAAGGCTCTACAGTGTGTGTGACAGACCTTTTACTCTTTCCCATATGTTGTTTTCCATCATCATAAGTTTAGGAAGATCATGTGATGTGTAAGTTTCCCTCTTGAACAGAATGTGAATAAAGTGTCAGCAAGGACTCATCTCTGTTGATAAGAATGTGCATACATACTGTACCATATGATGATAAACTGCAGCTTCTTCATCCTCACGTTTGTGTTTCCTACACAGATACACACTTCTCTAAGTCTTGCAAATACAGCATTTCAAGAAAGTATTCTGAGGAGTTTTAAGACAAGTGTAACACAGTGATTCCCATGAGAATGGTTCATAGCTCATATGGAACAGTATGTTCAGTTTTAAAAATAAAAGTTCAGTGGAATGTAGAACAGTGACATCCTTTTCCCCTCTTACTGACTGCAGTTTTTGAGTGAAATGTGGAAAAATGTGGTATTATTCAGCCACATAAGTATTTAATTGCAGTCAAGGTAGAACTTGGTGGTAACAATCAAAATTCATATGTAAACATTTGGAGAAACTTATTTATTGGTTCAGATTGTCTGATTTGATGGATAGTTATGGAGATGAACAAATAAGAGCCTATGAAAAGAATTCTACTCTTTATATAGTGACTGTGAACAAAATACTATGGACCTCACTTAACCTAATAAGTTTTAGTGGATGTATAATGTAACTTGTATAGAGTTGCATGTGAATCATATTAGTCACTGTTCTGTGTTGTATTGTTCTGCAGAACACAAACAGGATGACAAAATCACCACAGTGTTCAATTCTGTTACCTTGAGGACCTTATTACAGTATATTGTTGCCCACTTTTTGTGGCAAAAACATAATTGCATTTCATAGACTGTTATACTGGAAAAGATTTACTTTGATTTTTGTCTCTTGCAGTTTCTATACTATGTATCCCCATCACTATGGAATAAAGTGTCAGTTGTACTATGAATTGTGGTTGTCTTATTTTGAGACTGACAGCATTTTTTTTCGATTTAGTCTGTATTTCTCTCATGCTACATTTTGATTTCAAATGTTGCTTTATTTCAAATCTTAAAGGTTATTACAGGTTTAGAAATAAAACCAATAGTAGACATGTCTGTACTAAAATGATTAAGAAATTCATGGTTTAAGGTTAACATTTAAAAAATGTGTGTATAAAAGTGATAGTCTTAATATTCCGGATACAGTGGTTGCTCTTAAACCTTTTGATTGTCTTGGATAACTAAGTAATGAGTTTCAGAGGAACAGCCGTGTTAGTCTGTATTCGCAAAAAGAAAAGGAGTACTTGTGGCACCTTAGAGACTAACCAATTTATTTGAGCATCCGATGAAGTGAGCTGTGGCTCACGAAAGCTCATGCTCAAATAAATTGGTTAGTCTCTAAGGTGCCACAAGTACTCCTTTTCTTTTTAAGTAATGAGTAATTGCAGGATTCCCCAGATGGTCCCTATTCTATATTAAGTATAGGGAATACTCGTAAAACAGAGGTAAAGTTTATCTAAGGCAAAATTAGAAAGTTTTAAGAGTGACCCCTGTGTGCATTCCTTCAGTTAGCCTTCTCTCTTCTCTTTCCTACTCATTAAATCAAGATAGCAGATTGCAGTGTTAATGATGACACTTCTCTGTTACCTGGGCATTGGTTTCTGGTATGTTGTGGCTATCTCAGCTTCGGAATAAAACTTTCAGTCTCTCTGAGAAAAGGAATGTTCATCTCCAGGCTTGTTGTATGTACCTGATCTCTGGTGCCCCAGTCCCTGCTGTGCCATTCTGCACTGATATCTCAGGATGACTGAAATATATTTGATCCATGCAAAGCGACAGTTCTAACAGTTACTTGTGGTTTAACTGAATATATGCAAATATGTGCACAGAAGTGCAGTGCCATCTAGCGGCAATGACCCCTGCATGAAAATCTAGACTGGTTTTAATTGTCCAAAGCTCGAAAGTATTGCTGCTGGGAACAGTATTGTAGCAAAACAGCCATATCACTTCCAGGCTGCATGACTTGGCTTGTAATGGAACAGCTTTTAGCATATCATAGTCTAGGATTCCACGCCTCATTGGGGGGGCGGGGGCCGGGGGAGAGGACTACTCTGGCTCTGAAAGGAAGGTTAGTTGGCCCCGGAAGGTTAGTTAGTCCTAGTCTAAACATAGTTGTGGGTTTTTTTTCCTCCCTCCCTCGTGCGCTGCCTTGAGGCTAACCAGCACTGCACGGGCAAACCACCCTCAGTTCCTTTTCAACTGCCCCTCGCCTGAGATGGAGTGAATAGCAGTCCACTTTTCTCTTTTCCTCAGATTGATACAGATCAGTTTTTCTGAGCTCCCATTACAGTTTCCGGTCATTTTCTTTTTAGCTTTATATGATTTCTATTCATTTTTTTTAAAGGGGAAAAAACTTCCTTACCCCTGTTTTTCCCCCTTTCCAGGGACTGCCCCCAGTAAGGGGCATGCCAGCTCCCCCAGCTTCAAATGGTGCCTCTCCTGCAGGGAGGCAATACCAGTTATGGATAGACAGTGCTCCTACATTGTGAGCCTTGTAGAAGTTCACATCCCACACAAGTGCACCTTCTGCCAGCAATTGACGGCTAACTCCTGAAAGAACCGGGAGTTAAAGTTGAAGCTCCTCCTCATTACTACTGGGGGGATTCTGTGCCAAAAAATTAAAAATTCTACACACAATATTTGAGAATTCTGCATATTTTGTCAAAATAACCATATAATCATGCCAGTTTTAATTATTTTGGTAATTTATTTCAAAATATCTGTCAGCCAGTATGTCTGTAACAATACACACTTTACAAAAAAAAAAAAAATTCTGGTAATTTTTTTTTTTTTGACAAATAGATTCCTTACTAGGCATATTAATACAGAACTTTGTGTAATTAATTTAAATTACAATACAAAACTGTATTTCCTGCACCTGTCAGAAGCAGTGCAAAGGCTTGGGGGAGTCAGGGGTAACAGAGGAGCTGAGGGAGAGGGAAGGAGCCTGGGAGTGAACCTGGAGGGTATTGGGGGCATGAGAGAGAAGGTTTTTGGAGGTGGGGGTGGGATTGTTAGGGTTCTATAGCCCCAAAGCACAGCAGGTCATCTATTTCCTGTCTGAAGTCTCTTGTGAGAAGAGTCCCTGAAGAGGGACAGGGATGGTGGGGAGGAAAATGAAGTGGATAGAGTACCCATTGGAAATTATCTTCAAGACCCATCTGTCAGAAGTTGTCTTCCCAAATATGGAGGAAAAGAGCAAGGCAACATCCAAAGGGATGTGGAAGGTCTGCAGGTTGTAGCTGATGTGCACCTCAGAGGCAAGGCTTTTATTCCTAATATTTCCTGATTCTCTCCTCCCACTCACCCCTCCCCCCAAAAGGAGGTTGGACCCATACTAGATGTAAGAACATTAAACAAATATGTGAAGGCACAAAATATCAAGATGGTGTCACTAGCAGTGATTTTTCCATCTCTAGAGCAGGGAGATTGGTTCTTAGCCCTTGACCTCCAGTAACCCTACTTCCGTATATCAAGCCAGCGATCCCACAAATGATTCTTCAGATTTACCTTGGGTACAGGACTATTACCAGTACAGTACAGATCAGCATCTCATCTGCATCCAGAGTATTCACCAAGGTCTTCTCTGTAGTAGCAGCTCAACTATGTACTTTGAGGATCATGATTTACCCATACTTGGATGACTGTCTCCCCAGAGCTTGGTTCTTCAACGCTTACAGGCTACCCAAAGGACAATGGACATATTCACGCAACTTGGTTTGCAATTCAACACCCAGAATTAACAGGGAGGCTATACTACACACGTTTGATGTTAGGAGAGCTTTGGTTTTTTTTATTTGGACAGGACAAACCTCCTAAACTCTTCCTCTAGTTGTCGACAGGTCAAAAGGCACAGGGATGAACTCAAAGATTTTCCAAATGGATCTCGAACTGTATAAACTATTGCTATTATGCTCGTAATTTGCTGCCTCCATCTGGAATCCATACACATTCCATGGGATCAGTTTCCACCTCTGTCACCTTCCTTAAAAATGTTCCCATCCCACTTGGGTGTCTGCTCATACTTTCACAGAACACTATGTGATTACTAGAGACTCTGCTTCCAATGCCATCTTTGGCTCTATGGTAGTGTCCATAACAGACTTGACTCTGAAGCCCCAGTCCTCCACTGGGGATACTGTTCAGGAGTCATCTACAGTGGAGCACCCATAGGGACACTACTCAGAGAAGAAGAGGAAGCTACTCACCTTGTGCAGTAACAATGGTTCTTCGAGTTGTGTCCCCCTGTGGGTGCTCCACGACCCACCCTCCTCCCCTCTACTTAAGAGTTCTCAATAGGGGCTCGGTGATGGAGAAGAAATGGAGGGTGGTTCGTGCACGCAGCGCGAGTTAGTCTTGAGGCAGAGCATGAGGCAGGAAGAGTGCATGTGTGGATCAAACAGACACGATCTAAAATCTCTGATCAGAGGTGCAGGGACGCAGTCACCTACAGTGGAGCACCCATAGCGGGACACATCTCAAAGAACCATTGTTACTGCATGAGGTGAGTTACTTCCTCTTTTTGTTAAGAATGTGATTTTTTATATTGATATAGTCAAATCAGTAAAACCCCATACATGGACACAGTTTAATTGGTATAACCAGCTTTTATAATTGTGTCCACTCAGGGGGGTTGTACTGATTTAATTATATTGGTTTCTAAACTGAGAGTTAGGTACAGTTCTGGTAATCCTTTAAGTGCCACACTAGGAAGCACTGTCCACATGCTGTAGATAAATGCTGAAAGCACAGCTAAAACAAAAGGAGGGAACTGCATGTAACCAAAGAGCTGCTGCTGTTTTTTTAGGCAGGTATATACTGCACTCAAGGTACATAAGCTTACTGTTTTCCTTTGACACTATAAATACAACCTATCAAAAAAGTAATGTCCGTCACAGTGTCCCTGATCACCACCCCAGAGAGCCACACCTTCGTAACTTGCTGATCTCAGTGGAAGTTAGGAGCCTAAATACCTTTGAGGATCAGGGTCTTAAAGTCTAATTACTGAGGCTCTGGATCTGGACCTTACCGCTACAGTGAGTAGTGTGCAGGCCCTTAGCAAGCAGTTTTTGCAGCTCTTTCAGTACAATTCTGAAATGTATACTACATATAGTATATAGTTTTTGTGCACATGCATAAACACCCACAAAAATCACTAAAATGTCTAAATTCTTACTTCCCTACTCCTTTGGAGGTGTGGGGATGTGAATTTACTCACTTAAAGGCTGTGATAACTTCAGTCTCAATATTCTCTAGACCAGTGGCTCTCAACCAGGGGTCTGGGGCCCTCTAGCAGGTTTCACAAATAGGGCCAGCATTAGATTTGCTAGGGCCCTGGGCAGAAAGCCAAAGCCACTGGGCTATTGCGTAAGAGTCGTGAATTTCACCGCATGGGGTTGAAGCCCAGGTCCCTGAGCCTGCCACCCAGGGATGAAGCTGAAGCCTGAACAATGTAGCTTTGTGGGGGCCCCAGGCAATTGCCCTGCTTGCTACCCCGTAATGCCGGCCCTGGCTTTTATATGCAGAAAACTAGTTATTGTGGCACAGGTGGGCCATAGAGTTTTTATAGCATGGGATGTGGGGGGGGCTCAGAAAGAAAAAGGTTGAGAACTTCTGCTCTAGACTGAACTGGTCCCAATTACTTTCTTTATTTGAGGTCCATACTGGAAGGACACCTTTTGTCTTCCAGCTGCCTTGACCATTAATTCCAGAACTCTTGTTTATAGGCAAAATTTACTAGAATAGCCTTTTGTGAAATATCTATCTTTTCTCTGATTACTGAAGTTCATACAGTTCACTTCGTCACATACCAGCCTACATAACCCCAGAATCCAGAGATCTGAATCTCATCCAGAAAGCTCACGGTTTAGAACGGCATCTTTGTCCCCAGGCTGACTTGTTAATAGATGTCAAACAACCTGGATTTAAAACTTTTTGATTAAAATAATTGTGCATAACAGCAAAGGCTACAGCAAGGTTAATTTTTCAAGGAAAGCTACACAACATATGCACATGTTATAAAGGAAGGATGGGCTTATGATTCAAGCACAGGACTAGGAGTGAGGAGTTCTGGGGACCTAACTCCAACTCAGACATTGAGTGACCATGGGCAACTCCCTTAAGCATGCAGAGCTTGGGTGCTCTGCAAACCAAGCCATTTATTTAGGTGCCTAATGTGGATTTAGACACCTACATTTGAAGATTTTGGCCTTACCCTCTCTCTGCCTCAGCTCCCTAATCAGTAAAATGTGCTAAATAACATATGCCAACATCACATTTGTGATGTTTAATCATTAACGTTTGCACAGAGCTTTGAGATCTTCTTTTTGAAGGCACCACAGCAGTGTAAAATATTTCAGAGTTTGAAATAGTGGCCATGGAGGGGCTCCTGATGAGTTTCCTACTCAAAGCCCTATTACATGGGCTATTGCATAAGAGTCGTGAATTTCATCCTTGTGTTTTTAAACACCCCAGGGCAGGAACTTTGCCTTCCTACATATTTATTGGGCACAACACACATCTACAGTAATATATAAATAATAAAACATCTTTTCAGTTTTCAATTTGTTTTTATAATTTCTGTGGTGTCTTGAGATTTGTTTTCAGGTACTAAAATCAGTTAAGCCTGATACATTTTACTACAAAATAAATGAAACAAGTTGTTAAATGGAAACAGTCTGTTACTAGAAAAATAATGCAAAGTATTACATAATTAAATAAGGTGCTTCTAGGATAGTCTGTTGCAAAATGTTATAAAAAGCTGGTAGTTTTCTGTATTATAATAGTAATAAGTAATGTTTATTGCTTCTCCTTCGTAGATTCTTTATTTACCTACCAGACATGAAAAAGTCTTCAAAACTGTCATTGTCTTAATACTTTTATTAATAAAAATTTTTCATCTGTAATTTGTCTACAGTATTCAGAGGAACAGCCGTGTTAGTCTGTATTCGCAAAAAGAAAAGGAGTACTTGTGGCACCTTAGAGACTAACCAATTTATTTGAGCATGAGCTTTCGTGAGCTACAGCTCACTTCATCAGATGCATATGCATATGCATCTGATGAAGTGAGCTGTAGCTCACGAAAGCTCATGCTCAAATAAATTGGTTAGTCTCTAAGGTGCCACAAGTACTCCTTTTCTTTTTGTCTACAGTAGATATTCTTTACATTTTCTACCATTGCACTACAATTCGTGCAGCACAGCTAATGGTAGCAACGATGCTGATGTAGACAGGCTGCTGCTGATTGCCAGTGCTTTAACCATCATGTGATTTAGACCTGCTGTGAGTAAAGTTAGGAAACATAGTGGTTAAAATGCCAGCTGATCTATGCTAGCATTTCCAATGGTGCAGAGGCAACACTGGAATCTAATGCAAAATGATTGTGTAGAAAGAGCCCAAGTGTGAGACAATAGTGACCTCTACTGGCCACTTCCTTCACTCAAAAGCCATCATTATGTACCTGCACGCACTTCCAAAAGAAACTGTGTAACCTATTGCATCCAAATCTGAAACATTTTTTTAGACCTATAAAAGCTACCATTAAAGTACAGAAACAAAACATATACATCAAATTTTCTATAAAATTAAATTACTTCCTATAGCTCTCTGGATCTCTCTCCCAGTTTCTTTCTCAATTCTCCACTTTTCATTCTGTAGCCAAGTTTCTTCAGTGTCCATATTTTCCCCCGACTAGCTCCTCGGTATTATTTTCTTTCCATATTTTTTCTCCATCCTCCTCCTTCTTGAAGGTGTTTTTCTAATCTGATTTGGCTTTTGTTCCCTTATCTAACTTTACTTTCAGTGTTTTCTCTCTCCCTCTCTGTCATGCTTGTTACCCATCATTATGATCTCCAATTCATTTCTATACCTCTACTGTAATGGTGTGTGATGATTTGGGGAACCTATGCACATATTATGAATTCTGATACTGATATAATGTTATTAACCTGTTGCTATTAAAACTGCTGTATCATGAATGTCCCTCTATGTGTATCCACCATTGATGAAAAGCCTTTCAGTATGTCCCTCCCAGACCAGGTACAATGGTGGATCATGAGAACTCTTCAACCACTTATTCAGAGTGAAGCACATTTGGACAATGGGACGAGAAGAAGATGCTGCATGCTCTTGTCTGAAGGCAGGGGGAAAGTGCAGAGATTGAAAATTCCCCAAGCAGGATAAAGAGAGAGAGGTAACAAAGCAGGAGGTAATGAAAGGACTGTGGGGGAAGACTCGAACAGTGGAAATTTTGGGTAGGACAGAGGAAGGAAAGGGACAAACTGGCCAAGGGCACAGAAGAGAGACATGGGTGAGGTAGTATCTTTCACTGGACCAACTTCTGTTGGTGAGCGAGACAAGCTTTTGCACTTATACAAAGCTCTTCTTCAGATTCAGGCAGAGTATTCTGGAAGATTGGCATGTAACAGGGAATGTAGAAGCATCTCCTTTTAAGTGTAAGAATGAGAACTGAGCTTATCAAGCCATTAAAGGAGTGGAGTTTGGAACCAGGAATCCATTTTCCCGACAAAAGATGTGTGCTTCTTAGATTCATTACAATATCTGACTCTCCCAACCACACCTTGAGGCACGTCTACACGTGCAAAGTTAGAACCCCGGCAGTTAGTGCCGCTCAGAGAGTGCTGAAGGAAAACCGCTGTTGTGTGTTCACACTGACAGCTGCCTGCACAATAGCATGTTCACACTTGTAGCACTATTCGAAGCGGTGCACTCTGGGCAGCTATCCCACAGAGCACCTCTTTCTCTTTTGTTGCTAAGACTTGTGGGAAGGTGGAAGGGGACGCGGGGCATCCTGGGTCCTGTCTCAATGCCCTGTGATGCATTGCTTTGCATCCCAGCAATCCCTGTGCTTCCATCCGCATTTGGCACCATCTTTCAATGATTTGTGTACTGTGCGCCCTGTCCTGCCTATTTTGGGCTGCAGGAACGGATCCCGAGCTGTTGACCAGTATGCTGCTCACACTGACCAACATGTCACAAGTGACAGTGGAGTTATTCCTTAAACTAGAAGGTCAACAGGAGTGCGACGTTGGGGTAGCTATGACATGAGATTGCCTGTGGCATTCACAGAGGTGCTGACCACAGTGGAATGCCACTTTTGGGCTCAGGAAACAAGCACTGAGTGGTGGGATCACGTCGTGATGCATGTCTGGGATGATGAGCAGCGGCTGCAGAACTTTGGCATGAGGAAAGCCACATTCATGGGACTGTGTGATGAGCTCACTCCAGCCCTGCAGCGCAAGGACACGAGAATGAGAGCTGCCCTGCCGTTGGAGAAATGCGTGGCAATTGCACTGTGGAAGCTGGCTACTCCAGACTGGTACTGATCGGTTGCTAACCAGTTCAAAGTGGGAAAGTTGACCGTTGGAGTCATGTTGAAGAAGCGTGCAGGGCCATTAATCACACCCAAAAGACAGTGACATTGTGGATGGCTTTGCACAAATGAGCTTCCCTAACTGTGGAGGAGTGATCGATGGCACACACATTCCAATTCTGGCACCAGACCACATAGCCACCGAGTACATTAATCGCAAGGGGTATTTCTCAATGGTTCTCCAGGTGCTTGTGGATCACCATGGGCTTTTCACAAACATGAACGCAGGCTGGTCCGGAAAGGTGCATGACACATGCATCTTTCGGAACACTGGCCTGTTCAGGAAGCTGCAAGCAGGGACTTTCTTCCCAGACCAGATCACTGTAGGGGAAGTCGAAATGCCCCTTGTGATCCTGGGGGACCCCACCTACCCCTTAATGCCATGGCTCATGAAGCCATACACAGGGCAACTTGACAGCAGCAAGGAGCGGTTCAACAACAGGCTGAGCAAGTGCAGAATGATTGTAGAGTGTGCATTTGGCCGTTTAAAAGCCCGCTGGCGATGCCTATATGGGAAGCTGGACATGGCAGATGACAATATTCCTATGCTTATAGCCACGTGCTGTATGCACCATAATATTTGTGAAGGGAAGGGTGAAAGCTTCACTCAGGGCTGGACTGCAGAGGCTCAGTGCCTGGAAGCTGAGTTTGAACAGCCAGAGACCAGGGCTATTAGAGGGGCGCAGCATGGGCCCACAAGGATCAGGGATGCTTTGAGGCAGCAATTTGAAGCTGAAAGACACTAATATTCGTTGCTATGCACAGGAGTGCAGTGCTTGTAATGCTAAGAGGTGATTAGTGCACATGATGCAAAAAGGGACCTTAACATAGTTGTATGTTGCTTTGTGGTGCTCTTTTTGCTTTCACTTAATAGAATAAAGATTGCTTTCAAACAAACTAACTCTGCCAGAGTCCTGAACAAATTAAGATGGTTGCTGTCTCAGAATGTCTGCATCAGTGCACAAGAGATCTCACGGGGTTCTTCTTTTTCCCCTAATGTAGCACAGCCTGTTTCGCTGGCTCTGCTAAAAGGAATATGAATCAAGTTTAACAGTTCTTGTACCACAAAGCAGGGAGCTACTTTTCAAAACTATTCTGGGCTGCAGCCAAATTCCCCTCCCCCCCTTTCATTTGCACACGAGGAAATGCTACACCCCCCATCAGCGGCCAGAGACACTAAAGGTGAAACTTGGAAGCCAGCATCTCACGTTCGGCCCGCAGCTTCCCACCGCGCCGTAGCACCGGGACCTTGCAGGGCGGAGCTGCGGCGGGGGGGCATGAAGATGTAAACAGCCGCTGGAGTTGCCAGGCCACAGGCCAGGAAGGGGCCTCGTCCGCCTGAGCCCGCAATGGACGGATCGGAGCAGGGCCCCCCTCGCGGCGTTACTTCCCCTCTCCCAGGCCCGGGCGCCGCCCAGGCACGGCGGGCGAGAAGGGGAAATGGAGACCGCAGAAGGAAACTCTCACCGAGCCAGGCGTCGCCGCGAAACGCCTCGCGGCCCAGCCGCGCCGTGCAGCTCCCCGGCCCCGCAAGGGCCCCGCGGCAGGGACTCGCGGTGCACGGCGCGGGATGAAGAAGCGCGGCAAGCCGGGGGCTGCTGGGGGAGGGGGATGCGGGCGGGGCGGGGGAGTGAAAGGCGGGGGGGAGGGGCAGAGGCGCCGATGAGGGGCGGTTCTAGAGCGAGGCCACGCAGGGCTGTCTGAACGCCAGGCTCGGGGAGAGGAAGCAGAGGGCCGGGCTCGGGGGCGGGGCGAAAGGCTGCTGACAAGGTCTCCCCGGGCTGCGGGCGCCCTGAGGCGTACGTTGGATCGCAGGCAGTGCGCGTCACCGGTGGGCGGGGCTGTTCTGCGAGTAGGCGGGGCTTCCCACGGCGCGCGCGCTGTGGCGGCGGTGGGCGGGGTCTTGCGGAGCCGGAAGCGCTGTCGTTACTCTTGCGCTGGGAGCCGCGGCGCGGAGCTTCCGCCATGGAGGGGCCCGGGCCTGGGCTCGCCGCGCGGCCGCTCACCGAGGATGAAATGGCGGAGGTGAAGAAGGAAGTAAGTGAGGCTGAGCTGGGGTCACGCGGGGCGGGGAGGAGGATGCTGGTAGACCGGGGCTGGGGCGGTCCTCGTCCCCTGCCGCCGGCCGGCTGGAGAGGCACGCACAGCCCGTGCAGCCGCCCTTCCCGTTTCGCTGGGGGGCCGGGACACGCGCCGGGAAATCCCCCCCTCCGGCCCCCGCCGCAGCCGCTGGGGCGGGGCTAGGCGCGCGCTGTCACTGACTGAGGGGGAGGCCTGGGGGCCGTTGGCTCGGTTGGCCGGTGTCTAGCGGAGACCCCCTGGAAGTGCCGCCCCCTCCTCGCGGGGCCCACGGAGCCCCCCGGTAAACGACACGCCCCCTGCGTTCCCCTTCGGTCTGTATCCGGGCGGAGGGCGCGCCGCTGACCGCGAGCTGGGTTCTCCCCTCCCTTGTCCTGGCCACGGGACACACGTAGGGGCCCTGAAAGAAATAGTGTTCCTTCGTGCAGGATGTAGCGTGCAGCTCTGTTCTTGTTTAACATTTACACTGTAGAAAGGATGAAAGGCCAACCAGGTTGGGGCTGTTTGTGGTGGAAAGCTTAACAAAACTCCATGGCTTCATTTTGAAGGATCCAAAAGGCTTTAAGCAATAAGGCTGAAATTATTTTTAAATTGTATAGTTTGGAGCCAAATGCATGCCTGTTTGTGTTTTGTTTGTTAACTGTTTTAACGTCTCAACTTGATGTTTGTGGGGTCAAAATAACATGAGATGTGGTGGTCTCCTGATCATCCAATATCTGGAAAATGGAATTGACTTCAGAAACCCAGATCTTACATTATTTTGACCCAGGGCCTTAACCAGGGTGAGTGGGGCAGCCCTCCAGGGCGCAGAGTTGAAGGGGTAGAAAAATGGGGCCACAGGTGGTGCATGGGGTGGGCGTACACAGGGTTATGTTCCCCCTCCCCTTATTTTTTTGTTGTTGTGTGTCCCCCAAACCCCAGACAGGCTGGGTGGCCCACTGAGGTGAGTTGGGGGTGGAGGTGGTGCACCCTCCCTGAGCCCTGCCATGCATGGCTGGCCGAAACCACCTGGTGTCACCACTCATTCCCCCCAGTGTTCCTCCCTGGGGGGTGTGGGGCACACTCCACAGTTTGAAAACCTCTGTGGGGTGGTCACATGCCCTCCTCCCTCCCTGAACCTTTAAACTGGGTCCCCCACACACTATCAATGAACAGTTAAGTGCTACCCCTGAATGGGGAGGGAGAAGTATGGTAAGAGGTGCAAATATGCTTGCTTGTCCCGAGTGCTAAAATGCATATTTATGAGGTCAAAGCAGAGCCATAAGTGACTCCAAGGCATAAAAAAGTTAGTGGAAAAGACACACAAGGTATTAACAAAATATTGATATTCTAAGCTTTATTTTTGGTTCCTGTGGTACCTACGTACATTGGCTGAACAAAAACTATCAGCTTCCAGCAGGCAATATTATTTATTTACTGCTTATTCTCCAACACTATGGATGTTTCATTAATATACTTATAGATGGTTGGTGTCTCCATTCCAGCAGCATGGGGAAAGTCAAAGGCGGTGGTGGAAACCACTGCTTAATCTCTTTCAGGGTTCAGGTCACTTCACAGCTGCCATCTCTAAAACAGGAAGAAAAAAGCAGTCTCTAAAATGAATGAAGAGAAATAAATGTTACAGGAGTCACAGTTAAGAGCTCTGTTACATTAGTGCGGGAGGGAGAAAATAACTTGTGTGCCAATCCTGCAAACACATACGCACATGCATAAAGTTAAGCATGTGAGTGTGTCCTCAGCATCAGAGCCCTAGACGATGGAAGATATGCTAGTGTATAATAGATGTGAGGACCCAGACCATTTATTTTGTTGTAATATTTGAATCATATGAGGTGTACAACATAGCATTGTACGTCAAACAATGTTACAGGTTACAGAGATGTTGAGAAAAGTAGGCTGGATATCTCCATTCCATCAAGATTAAGACAATTTGGCCATAAACTTTAAAAGCAAGAGGAGAAATTTTGTGTGAGACTCAGAAAATTAGGCCCAAGCAAAGATAAGATTTGATAGTTTTTCAGGATTAAAAATACATTTCTGTACTATGTAATCTAATTCTAGGCTAGACTGCAAAAACAGCCACTAGACTGGGTTGCTTCATGAAGCACAGAAGTAAGTTTGGACAGTGAAGTTACTGGTTCATTAATGATTTTTGGCAAAACCTGATGTAACTTGTGATTGGGGTCTTGCCCGTTAATTTATTTCCGTTTTCATACACAGTGATTTCTAACATCTGTTCTGCATGTTGGTGTTACTGCTCCTTGTTGAAATTTGTTTTACTGAATCTCTGAGACTTACTGGATTGATTTTTCTTTGGTAGTTGTTTGTTATCCCACTTTCATCATTAGATGCTTTTTGTTAATTTCAGTGGAGCATGTCTGTTTGACTTTGGTTTTGGTTTCTTAATAGTTGTTTTCACTGCTTATGTCATTTACCTGAAGTGCTTTGTCAGAATTTGTGGCACATGGTTTTTCATGTTCTTGCTTGCTGTTAAAGAACCACAAGAGTGAATAATAAATTTGATAGTTAACATCTGGTTATTTAAAATTCTAAAACCTCCTTCATCTTCAATAAATATATTCTGATTTGAATGTAATACTTAATCTTTCAAATTTGTTATTGTGACAGCTATGCTTATTTAATAACATTGTTTTTGCAAAAAGGAAAACTGCACGTATGCCACTTCAGAAACTAAGCAGAGTTGGGCCAGGTAGGTGCTTGGATCAGAGACTTGTAGAGAAACATAGGCTGCAGGGAGTAATGTGAGTCAGTAAAATACATTATTCTGAGTCGGTAGTGAACCAGCATCCCAGTTTGATGATGGGCCCAGGGAGGTGCTCTTGTAGATGAGTTGTAAAATGGAGGTGTAGACTGCTTGTGATCACTAGAATTGCCTAGAAGCAAGAATGTTAATTTTGGTGCCAGTTTGGTGCCAAATGCCAGTTTACCTACATTTTTCCCTGTGGTTTTTGTTATGTTTTTCTTATGTTCTTAACAGTTCAACATTTGCTGCATGTCACACTGGTGATAGCTGCATTTGAATGTGAAAATTGAATTAGTATAATTAGTTATTAAAGTTTGGTTTTTTTAAAATCCATCTGGATGAATCAGTATAACAAATCTCTTTAACAAATAAGAAGCATCTGGCACTGACCACTGTTGGAAGACAGGATGCTGGGCTAGATGGACCACTGGTCTCAGACACTGTGGCCATTCTTATGTTATGTTCTCATATAAGATCATTATTTATTGATATTCTCTCATGCATTTGTTTTAATACTATAGAAAACAGACTGTCTCAAATATTAACTTCTTCCCAAACACACACTGTTAAAATGAAGTTAAGGTTGAGATTACTTAATAATTTGGGGTAAAATACATTGCAGGGATATTGAAATTATCCTAAAAACATGTTAAACCAGGAAATTCAGAGTTAAAATTAAACTGAAAAGAAATCTAAATGTTAAGGTATGAAAATGTATAGTTGGGGCACCCAAACAACTTTAACTCTGTCCTTTAGAGAAACCATCCAAAAAACATGTTTATGGTCTCGGTATTTGATGTCTCAAATTACACTGATTTTTTTTTTTAAAGACTCACTCATTAGATTCTTTCTTTCCCTCTCATTCAAAATGGCCATTGCCTCTCACTGTCCTTTAGACAGCTCCATTCAAATTTTCACTTTTTTTACTGCAGCTACACATTGAGCAAACAAGATGTTAGGATACATAAGGAAAGGGATGGACAATAATACTGAAAACATAACGCTTTTATATAAATCGGTGGTGCAGCCTCACCTGGAATAGCGTGTGCAGTGCTGGTTACCCAACCTCAAAAAGGATATTACAAAACAGGATGGGGTTTAGAGAAGAGCATTGAGACTGATCAAAGGCCTGGAAAAACTTATTAGAAGAGAAATTGAAAAGATTGGAATGGTTTATTTTTAGAAGAGAGATTAATAAGAGGAGACATGATAAAAGTACATAAAATAATTTTTGGTAAATCGGGAGCTTCCATTCTCCTTGTCTCAAAACCCAAGAACAAGGAAACATTCAATTAAATTAAAAGGTGGGGAATTCCAAATCAATAAGAGGAAACAGCATGGAAAAAGTATGTGTGATTAAGCTGTGGAAAGCGTTGCCACAGGAAGTCATGGAGGCCAGGAACTTTTCAAGACTGAAAAAGAACAGCAATGAACCACTCTGTGGAAGACATTTTTCTCAGTCCCAAAGTTTCCTCTTATTCTAAACTCTCAGTATGGCCAGCATACCTCTTAAGGCACAATTAATTTTACCTCAAAAGAGAAATTTTAGTGTGACAGATATAGCAGTTTCCTGCAGTATCCTTGGATGACTTTATTGTATTAAATTTAGCATTATTGTGGGCTTGGAAACTCCCAAGTCTCTCATCTCAGGAGAGATGTGACAGATGTGAGACTTGGGAGTTCAAAAGACTGTATTCAAAGTGTGCCAGACACTTTGGACTTTTGGATCAATAAGTGTTAAGTGGTTTTCCTGGAGCATCTCTAGGGAGAGGTTAATGCAGATTACCCAACGCTGGTTATGGTGTGCCCTGAGAAGAGTGTTGTCTGCTGATTACTTGTTACAGAAGGCCAAGATCAAAGGCCTATATAAAGCAACAGCTGACCTGCCCAGTTTGGGTTCAAGTTCTGGGTCTAAGAGGGATGAATTTGTAACCACAGGGAAAACCCAGTTGTGGGTTTTGAAAGACTAAAACCTACTGGAGCCCTACATTGCAGTTGGGGGGGGGGAAGGGAGAAGATGGTGGGAAACAGGGTGACTGATGGCAAGCTTTTTAGCAGGTGTGTAGGTTCTTTTATTGTTTTTATCTCTGTCCTGCTTTTACCTTAAAAATAAATGTTTGCTTGGAAGGACTGTGTGGTAACTTATCATGGGCAATACACAGGACATAGCCCACAGAGAGAAAGCAAAGTGCTGGCAATGATCTTTGTAGGCGGTCTGGCTTGCGGGAGTATCACATTGTAAGGCAGGGAGTTGTGCAGCCTTAGGAGCTCCAGTCAGGAAAGAGTGAGACACAGGATTCCACCCAAGAGAAGTGACATCTGGGAAATGTCTAAAGTGGGTGCCCTTGGTGGACTATGAAGGGGGAATACAGATGCAGTTGCCCTGAAACTGTGACACCTAGCATTCCCTTCCACCCCCAAACCTTAGAATTATCTAGAACAATTATAAGTAAATTTTCCAGCATACACATTCAACATTACTATAAAAGTTTACATGATATCGTTCCTTGCCATTGTATACAAATCTCATGGGATATATGTTGCCAAAATAAAAACATTTTTAGTAGCATTGGTGTTCCTTGTGTTGTTGTTGTGCTGTCCCTGGCTGCGGGCATCTGCCAATAAGTTGAAAGCAAATGATGTAAGATACTTTTCTGAATATTTATTAAAAAATTATGATTTTCCTGTGGTCTCTTGTGCGGTGCTATTCTTAGTTGCTCTATTTCCTGTACTTTCTTCCCTTTCAGGTACTACATTGATGGGGGCCATATAAGCACCTAGATGAAGGTAGATAATATCTTGGCGTACTTGTATACTTATTTTAATTAAACACACTCCTTCCTTCTGATCTAGTACTGAATTATTATGCACCTGTCAATGAATTCTTTCAGGTGCATAGTTCCTTTTCTTACCTAGTTAACATGAGAACAACTTTGTAACACCTGATTCTTCCTGATTCCTTTATTACACCTCAGGGAAGCTGATGAGAGGGGCTAATACTTTGCTACCAGCAAGGCTACAAGTTTTTTGTTTTTTTGAAGAAGGTCCTCCCCCAATGCCTGTTAATCAAGAGTTCTCTTAGTGTTTTTAGCATCATCAAAAAATGTTGGCTGCCTTCTTTTCAGCAGGCTGTCCTAAACTAGGCCATTCACTTGTCTAGCCTGTCTCACTTGTGAGAGCCTGAGGCTCAATTTTTTTTAAAGTCCTTCAAACAGGACCCAGTTCATGTGCTGTTAACCAGAATATTGCTGCCAGCACCACTACTATCAATGGAAACTGAATTCCTTTTGTAAGAAAGTCTCTAACTTTTAGCAAATATCTTTTGTTCCCTTCTGTCTCTTCAAATCCCTGTTCTACTCCAAATTCCCCTCATGGTCTAGTGCAGTGGTTCTCAAACTTTTTTTTCCACGGACCACTTGAAAATTGCTGAGGGTCTCCGTGGACCACTTAATGATTTTTCCAAATGTTGTTTGTACTGTTAGCTAACTATTGTAAAGTGCTTTAGATAAAAGCACTATATAAAAAAACTTAATAATTATAACATATTTTTGTTCTACAGATAAAAGCACACAACTCATTAAAATATCAGGAGTCTTATCTTTCTAATGCGATGGATGTGCCCTCTCTCTCCCGGCAATGCAGCCCCTGAGCTGGGGCTGGGAAGAAGTGGGGTCTCTCCCCTGCCACAGAGCTGAGGCTGGGAAGGAGGGCTGTCTCTCTCCAGCAGCCACAGTCTTGGAGCTGGGGAAAGTCACCTCTTTCTCTGCCTGCCTCAGCCCTGCATGTCCCAAAGTGTCGTTCCCCCACCCCCCCCTTTCTCACCCAACTCTGCCATCCCACCTACCCCTTACTCCCTCCCCTGGCCACCACCTCACCTTACATATGCATTTTCTCCAGGGTCCAGACACGTAATTAGTGGAGCCATGCCTGCATGACTCCACTAATTAAGTGGGTGGCCTTCAGTCTGTTGTGTGCAGCCACCCAGGCACGCATCTTAGAAGAAAATATCCACGGACCACCTGAACGGAGCTCGTGGACCACAGTTTGAGAACCTCTGGTCTAGTGTGCCTTAGTTTCTCCCTAACTCTTTCCCAGGGCATTTTCACTCTACTTCTGAAAGTACAGCTGAGAAGGTGTTCTGAGGAGGAGTAAAAGCACAGTACAGCTTAGTGAATTTGTCCTTGCTTTTGAAGGACGAATGGTGGTTGGTTTAAAAACCAGTGGTGAAATGAGAGACTGAGACACGTGTCAGAAATGGGACTGGTACTTGAGGGAATGGAGGATTAGAAAATTCTCCAAATTAGAATGTTTTCATTTTTAGTTTCCCCAAAACAATATATTTTAAAATACATTTCATGAACTTTCTATGAAAGAGGGCTTATATCACATACACAATGGATATATACAAATAATTATATGTAAGAAATGTGGGGTTCTTTTGGTTCAGAACGATTCATTTTTTAAAAAAGCACATTATATATCAGGCATGGTTTTATACCTATAGAGAAATAAGCAGTATCTAAAGTGAGATAATAAATGTAAAATCTTCTATGAAAATATTGTCTGCCAATCTGCTCAACATCTGACAGCAATGCAGTTTATCTGTACAGTAAGAAGGGTTATAGTCTAAAAAGTGGCTTTGTAAAATGGCCTTGTGGAGGTTTCATACTTCCTCCCTAACCTCTGTGTTAAACTTTTGCAGGTAAAGTTTGCAGGTAAAAATTTCTTTTTTGTAACTGCCACATCCACAAACTCACTAGACAAACAGTCAAACTGGGTTATTTCCATCTCATGTATCATAGTGCTAGGTTCTGCGAGCCATTCTGTGCAAATTGCATTGTCTTATTATATTGTGTCCCCATATAATACCATTAGCTATAGGTGGCTTTGAATGGGTGTTGCTGATGACAGGGTTCCACAGGTGTCACACTAGATGTAAATCGGTTTGCAGAACTCTTAATCTCATGCATTCATTCCAGTTATAAAAGAACCTAGCATGACCATTAGAGCCCTGTGTGAGTTGGGGGGGGGGGGAGGGGCTACAGTTTGCAAAAAAAAAATCCGACTGAGATGTTAAATTTGTTTAGTCACTTTTTAGAGTAAACCTGTGCCTCAGGCTCCTCTGTGCTCACTTGGTACTACTGTTCTGTGACAGCATTCTTGTTTTTTGAGACAGCAGGATTCTTCCACATCTACAATTCTTCTCAGTGTAAAATCCATTACATTACGTCACAGTTATCAATATGTTAGAAAATAACATTACTAAAACCACTTTTTCTTTATTCAAGCAATAGCCCACTTATTGTCCTTATTGATACAGTTTTTTTATCTCAGTCTTGATGACTGACTGACAAAGTTAAACACAGCACTTATTAAAGAACAGATGCATTAAAGTTATCAGCGTATCTGCTTATACGCTTTATTATGTATATAATTAGCACCCTACCAAATTCACACCATGAAAAATGAGTCACAGACCGTGAAATCTGGTCTTTTGTGTGATTTTTTTTATTTTTTTTTTTACCCTATGCTGTACAGATTTCACAGGGGAGACCAGCGTTTCTCAAATTGGGAATCCTGACCCAAAAGGGAGATGCAGTGGGGTCAGAAGCTTATTTTAGGGGGTCACAGTATTGCCACCCTTCTGTGCTGCTTTCATAGCAGGGTGGCCAGAGAGCGACAGCTGTTGGCTGGGTGTTCAGCTCTGAAGGCAGCACACCGCCAGCAGCAGCGCAGAATTAAGGGTGGCAATACCATACCTTGCCACCCTTACTTCTGTGCTGCTGCCTTCAGAGCTGGATGGCCAGAGAATGGCAGCTGCTGACTGAGGGCCCAGCAGCAGTGCAGAAGTAAGGGTAGCAATATCACAACCTCCCCTACAATAACCTTGCGACCCCCACATAACCTAAGTTCCCTGTAAGCTGGCCGCGCAGCATCCGATTTAGCGCCACACATCACCTCCATATTGGTGCACATAACAAAATTAATTCTGCACATGTGTGGGGAAAAATTAGAGGGAACACTGCCTATAACACTTTTTTGGGTAAGGACCCCTAAAATAACACCATGCAATTTCAGATTTAAATAGCTGAAATCATGAAATTCATGATTTTAAAAATAATGCGACTGTGAAATTGACCAAAATGGACTGAGTTTGGTAGGGCTCTCTATATAATGCTATCCCAGACACTATCTCATATAACTAAGCTCTGTGCTGTTTTAGCAACAGTAAGCTTTTATAAAGCTGCGATCAATTGCCACATGTAAGCATACTGTGGTCTGTTATGCTTTTTCTCAGGGTGGATTTGATTTAAATCAATTGATTTAAATCATGATTTAATCACTAGTCAGGAAGACTCTATTTAATCATGGATTTCTACATTCTTGTTGATTGTTATAACCTTACTGCATACTCTTCACAACTCGGAGATGTAGGTTTCATTTTTAGAAGGTACACACTATACATTTTTAAGTGATTTATTTTGAAAACTTTTCAGATTAGTTTTACAACTATATCAGAAAATGAATGATTGTTTGGTTATTTCATTTACCGGAGGTAATTGAAGCAGATATTTATGAAGTCATTGGGAGGTGAACTATCTCCAATTCAAAAGGTTAATCATTAATATTTGGAGGATTTTCTTGCCATGCTGTATTAGGAGAATACCACCAGACAGACATTTAAATTGTTTTATTTAACTAAAACAATGTTATATATTCTGGATTTTTTTCCAACAGAGCAAATACAATATTTTAACAAAACAAGCAAATGAATTTTTGAATTTATTTAAACATTCAAGTTTTTTAAAATTAGGTTTGTTTTTGTTCAAATTGTTTTTAACTAAAATAGTTAAATGAAATATTTGTTTCAAAAAAACAAAAATTAAATTGACTGTGTCAGCCAGGTCAACATGAGAAACTTAAAATATTGGCTTCTGCAGCTAACTCAGTCGTCTTCACCTTCATTTTCCTGTTTGTTCATAATCTGGAAAAGGAAAAACAAGCTTTCCTGCTTTTTCAGGTCCCAAACGATTTCTCAGTTTGGAATGAATTAGTCCAAAGGAAGAAAATATTCTTTCTACACTGGCAGAAGAAGCTACTCCTGTTAAGTGAGATTATCACTTCAACAGTCTCTGAATCCAAGTGCTTAAGTGACTTCCACCAGTTCACTGCTGTGACTTTCTTTAAAACATCATCAGCAAACATATATTTCTTGTAATAAATAAAAAACTTAGCTCTGAAGTTTATTACAGTTTGCATTATGGAGGGATGATGGCTAGATGTCTATGTTGTAGCTGGATGTGGCCCGCAGGCCATAATTTTCCCACCTCTGCTCTAGACCTTTTGCACACTGCTCAATTTCTCTTTCATACACTTTATCCAGCAATTTGCCTGTGACATCTGCTTTGGGGGGTGATCTGTATCCTGATCTTAATGACTGAACCATGTTAATGAAGTGTGGGTTCTCAATCATACGGAAAGGAGAGTTTGCTGCATAAACAAACTGGGCAATTTTTTCATCAATTACCTCTCTGTAATCTGCTGGTTCTTATTACAAGTTTATCTCTGGTTGTTTCTGGATGATGGAGATTTTTTTTCTTTTTGCTACAGGTAATATACTGTGGCCATGACGTACATGATGTGACTGAAACACTATCATTGGCAAATAACTCTGAAACTATAGAAAATGATGGTGGTCTTGAAAGTGGATAGTCTTCAGAATCCAGTATGTTGAGGATGGATTCTCCTAAACAAAATAAGTTGATGCAGTTATTTAATTATTATTACCATACTGCTCATTTAGTATTACTCATTGCATTCACTGACACTCAGTACTACTTTAAAGGTTAAATTGTAAAAGGAAGATCTGCCTGTTTCAGCTATTTATTTTTTTATCACAACTGCATCTAAAATGATAGTACCATAGAGTAACAACTATATTTTTTTGCTCAAACATGAGAATTCAAGCATAGTCCAGAAGGAAGACAGGCAGTCCTTAAGAAAGAAGTATGAAATAAAAAAGTTTACCAACCTGAAGATCCTGCATGTTCAGACCTGTTCCTTTCATCATCTTCAACCCAGCTTCCTCCTGAGAAGGAACATGTCTCATGATGTTTCATTCGGGCAACCAGGCCTTGCATTTCTTTGTTGCACTGTTTGCATTTTGCACACATGTCTCTTACCCACATGTAGAGGAACTTCATTAAAATATTCCCAAACTGGGTCTCTTTTACGGTCTGCTGCCATTACAGGTTTTCCCTTCTAGTGAGAGAATGATATGGTTGATCTCAAATCAATGAAGGCTACACTCAGAAAGACCTCAAGACTTCTGGAATATGCTGCTCAAACAGTTTCACTTTTGTTTCTGCTGCCTGTCCCTCCCTTCATCACCAGACTACTTCTCCTTGTCCAGATCTATTCCACCCCCAACAATCTTCTATTCATTGAACTTTTTGAAACTTTTCACTTTTAGAGAGCGGTAAGGGATTGAGGGACAATAGGATTGAGGTCTGTTATTTTTCACCTCTATATATTTACTTATTTTAAAACATTTTTGCTGTTAACAAGCATGGTCTCTCTGGAGAGACAAATCCACAGTTTGAGAACTGCAAAACTAAGCATCTCTGATGGTATCTTCTAGACTGAGCACTCCGTCCCATTGGGTAGATAGAAAGATTAACCTAAATAATCTATACAGAAGCCCCTGGAACCACATAAGATTGGGTTCCTAATCCATGAACTATTGGAACTCATTTACAAACTTTTCTTACACGTTACATTAGAGGTGGGCAAACTATGGCCTGGGGGCCACACCCAGCCCTTCAGACATTTTAATCCGGCCCTCGAGCTCTAGCCAGGGAGCGGGGTTCGGGGCTTGACCCACTCTGTGCATGCCAGGGCTCCATGCAGCTCCTGGAAGCAGCAGCACGTCCGCCGTCCACCTCCTATGCATGGGGCAGCCAGGGGGCTCTGCACACTTCCTCCGCAGCTCCCATTACCCAGCAACCATGGCCAATGGGAGTTGCAGGGGCAGTGCCTGTGGATGGGGCAGTGCACAGAGCCACCTGGCCGCACCTCTGCATAGGAGCCAGAGGGAGGACATGTCGCTGCTTCTGGGAGCTGCTTGAGGTATGTGCTGCCCAGAGCCTGCGTCCCAACCTGCCCCAGCCCTGATCCCCCTCCCACCCTCTGAACCCATTGGTCCCAGCCCTGAGCACCCTCCTGCACCCTCAATCCCAGACCCATCCCAGAACCTGCACCCCTAGCTGAAGCCCTCCCGCACTGCGACCCCCATTTCGTGAGCATTCATGGCCCGCCATACAGTTTCCATACCCAGATGTGGCCCTCAGGCCAAAAAGTTTGCCCACCCCTGCATTACATGAATATACTATCTCAGACTATAGAATTAGAATTTATAATCCCTATTCAATAAAGAGATATCTGAGCTATAATGTATCTTAATTAAACTATCTTTAAATATGTGTTTTCCTCAAAAAGCATTTTATCAAAAAAATCCGATTTTAAATAAAAAAAATTCTGTTTTGATATTTTTTTTTTAAAATGCATTGATTTTTATCCACCCTGCTTTTTCTTACAAATTTCTTTGACACTTTCCAAGTGGTAGCAACAACTGGCGATCTAGAGTAGACAAAGCACGAGTGGCTACCAGCTTTTATACTGCCATATCTGAGCAAACTGAGACCACCAGTAGTTGACCTGTACTAGAGCTGTGTCTCTCAACCTTTCCAGACTACTGTACCCTTTTCAGGAGTCTGATTTGCATACCCTCAAGTTACACCTCACTTAAACTATTTGCTTACAAAATCTGACACAAAATACAAAAGTGTCACAGCACACTATACTTAAAAATTGCTTACTTTCTCATTTTTACTGTGTAATTATAACATCATTTGGAATATAAAATATTGTACTTACATTTCACTATGTAGTGTATAAAGCAGTATAAACAAGTAATTGCATGAAATTTTAGTTTGTACCGATTTCACTAGTGCTTTATATGTAGCATGTTGTAAAACTCGGCAAATATCTAGATGAGTTGATGTACCACCCTGGAAGGCCTCTGCGTACCCCTAGGGGTACATGTATCCCTGGCTCAGAACCACTGTACTAGATCTCCCACTAAATGGTCATGCGGTGATGTGAAATTAAAAAAAGGTCATGTAGTCATCAGCTCTGGTCATTAGCCAGCTGTTATGTCACATTAGGAACTGTACTCACGATTTGGCTCCATAAAATGCATTCATCCACCTAATGAACCAAGGGTATATCTAAACTAGGATAAAAGGTGAGTTTTTAGAAAGAGTTAGCTATCAGTGTTAGTCAAGTTGAAGTCTAGGGTTCAATTTGATCAGTGAACCGGTGTACATAAGGGAAGTTTTATTTTGGGGTTTTAAAATGTGTTAGGTAATGTGTTTTTTAAAATCCTTTTTATTCTAGTCTAGATATACCCTAAAAGAGCAGCTTTCTACCTCTCCTTTAGAGGGTGCTAGTACCTACTTGACTAGATCTGATACATACACAGTCCAATAGAGAACAGTGGCATATACACATACATTAAATACAATAATTATTTTATAGTATCTTTTATATAGAAGAACTGGACCCACTTTAGTTTTCATACCAGATGGGGCTATACTTCATTACTGTCTGAAGCGTTCCTTATGTCGGTTTAATGTTTACGGTAAAGAATATGTAAATAAGATTTTATTAGACTTGTATATAATTCATTTTTCCTTTTAATTTTCAAAAGTGTTTAAAATAGTAAAATAATATGCTCTCTAGTTTGTCACTTTTAGTCTACTTGCCAGAGATACAGTAGATCCTGGAACTGTCTCTATAGCATTATAGCTGTGCTTGCCACTTTATGGATATGAAGATATACATATGGATATACATATCCCTGCCCCAAAGAAATTAGTCTGTTAAAAATTAACACAAGGAAAGATGAAAAATCATTTTTGGTGGGTGCATCAATATGCTAATGCCTTAAGCAACAATAGCTGGCTATTGAACATGTGAGCACTAAGTTGACTCAAATTGATAAATCACCCTGTGTTGCTTTTTTTTTCTCTTTAAATTTTAAGCAAATCAAATAGTTGCCCAACCAGTCATATATTAAGGCATTGGGCAAATGTTTAAATGCTCAGTACATTCCCACTGTTACAGCAGGAACCCTGCTTCATTCAGGACACAGGTCGGAGAGCATACAGGAAACAAAGTGAGACATAATTGTATTGTGCAGGGATCATGCATCATTCTGCAACTGTAACAGGGTAAATCTGGAGTAAATTATTACAATAGTGAAATTACCCTGAATTTTCATCAGTGTAACTAAGTAGAACTGGGTCCTCTGTGCACAGGATGGATGATGTAGTGATGTTGCAGACCTTCATCATGCATGGAGAGCTGTCCAACTGGTACAATAAATGGGGAACAAATTATGTGACAATAAGGTGATCATATAATTGAAAATGACCCTACCATAAGGAATATGCATGAGAGCAGAATTAAGATGTCACACAATCTTACCTTTGGCATTTTTTTCTTTTAAAATGCACCACTTGTTTCTTTATCGTGTGTGTGTGTGTAAAATTGAGGTTATCTGTATTCTCCCTCTCCTTCCTTTCAGTTTTTTCTTTGACTGAAACAGGATGTTGGACCGAATCTCTTAATAGCAATTCTCCCTCTAGCAATATGCATCACTTCATCAGAAGCAGCCATTTCCTGTTGAAATGATGAATCACTGACGTTATAATAAGAAAAGGAGTACTTGTGGCACCTTAGAGACTAACCAATTTATTTGAGCATGAGCTTTCGTGAGCCACAGCTCACTTCATCAGAATACAGACTAACACGGCTGTTCCTCTGAAACCTGACGTTATAATGGTGTTGCTAGAAATTAACAATATTTAGCCATTTTTCTAGCAATTCATGGACTAATATTTAGTATGTAGTGTTTAAACACACTAATATCTGTCTTAATCAGGCATGAGTTAATAAATCCAAAGGCTAACCATCAGTAATTCTTGCTATACTGCACAGTTAAACCACAACTATGCGAACACATTACTACTTAAATATAAATATATTTTAAATATTAATTTCCTCTGGGCCTTATTTAATGGAAGGCTGTTTACCTGAGAGAGAGATTTCACCAGGTGATACTTTTTCAAAAAAAGTTATAAATACATTGTACAGACACACGGAGAATGGATCTCTGGCTGTTGGGTAACATGGCAGTGGGGTTTCTAATTCAGAAATGTAGGTTTATAATCCAGTATTGACATCTGAATTTGAAATGTATTCCAATATATCTTCCTAGCCACACTGAAAATCAGCTAATGACAATGTTTTTTTTGTTTGTTTGTTTGTTTGTTTTAGGCTTTAGAAAGGATGCGTCCCTATTTGTGTGACAAAATTATAGCTGAGAGACACTTTGATTACCTGCGTTCAAAGAAAATACTCACTAGAGAGGACGCTGAAGAAATATCTTGTCGACCCTCAAGTAGGAAGAAAACTGGGAAGTTATTGGACTACTTAGCAGAAAATCCAAAGGGACTAGATACTTTGATTGAATCTATTAGACGAGAAAGAACACAGAACTTCCTGTTAGAAAGGATAACTGATGTAGTGTTGAAAGTCAAAAATGAAAAACTTGAAGCTCTCAAAGGTGAGACGTTTAAATCGTTAAATGGCAAAGTAGATGTTTATCTCAAAGGACTCTGTAAAAGTACGTAAACCAAAAAACATGTCTTACTGTAGATTTTAGCTTCAGAATTCCTTTGGCAATAGGGATATCACCTTTGAAGAAATTTCTTGCAAGACAAACAAATGACATTAGACTTGGATTTAAGCCCCTAAGGACAAGTACCATGTCTTCCTATGTTTTTTTTACCATGCTAACTACAGTGATGCTTAATAAATCACAAAAACTAATGATCATGATTTGTTATGATGTACACAAAGTATTTTTGCATCTTGGTCTAAATCTGTCAAATTTTGCTTCCTATGAGATTATATTGCAGAATTGGAGCTTGATCAGCTTTGCTGATGGGCTTTCTCTTGGAATGCTTTTTTTTAAACTTACTATGTGCCTTAACATAAAATGAGCCTGTATTGGGAAACTAAACAGTCACTTTGTGTGTCAACATTAAACAAAGCGATAAACCCCAAAACCTTATGTAGGTATGCACATATGTGCTGCTGCCTCAGCCTAGCATGCACAGACAAGGATTTTTTATGTTGACACACAGGAAATTGAATCATGACTTGATGTCATAGAGTGTATTCAAAGTTGAAATTACATTGTAATCATAGCTCTAAGAAAATCCAGCAATTGGTTCTAAGAAATATAAGTTGAGGAAAAGATGAAACCTAGACGAAAGTAAACCTTACCAGATTCTTCTCTCTAGGGTTTACATCTTTCCTGTTTTGCCTGATTTTACTTACAAAAATAAGGCCCTGTTCCCAGTGAATTAGATCCATAGAACTGCTAGCTGAAGAATAAGTTGAAAAAATTTCTTTGTTTTTGAGTTCGGGGTAAAGAGAATTTTTGGCCTGTGTTCTCCTGCCAGACTAACTTGAAACTGAAGCCTTACTTATCTCAAGGACAGCGTATCCTTTTCAAGAGGTACTCTGTCTTTACTGATCCATAAAAACACATTCAAGTTGATTGTGACAGATAGTCATTGGTCTCCTACAAGGAGCTCTGTGTAAATCATGCAGGCCAAAATTTTCAAACCTGAATGCCTAGACCAGTGGTTCTCAACTGTGGCCTACCACTTGTTCAGGGAAAGCCGCTTGCGCACCGGGCTGGTTTGTTTACCTACCGCGTCCGCAGGTTAGGCCGATCGCGGCTCCCAGTGGCCGTGGTCCGCCACTCCAGGCCAATGGGCACTGCAGAAAGCGGCGTGGGCCAAGGGATGTGCTGGCCACCCTTCCCGCAGCCCCCATTGGCCTGGGGTGGCGAACCAGGGCCAGTGGTAGCCACGATCGGCCGAACCTGCGGACGCGGCAGGTAAACAAACCAGCCCGGCGCGCAAGGGGCTTTCCCTGAACAAACGGTGGACCACAGTTGAGAACTACTGGCCTAGACTAAGGCTTCTAAATCCATATTTGGTCAAATATAAATATAAGCAGCTTAGTTCTCACAAGGCCTTGGCACCTGCAGCTCCTGCTGACTGCACTGGAATTTGTGATTCTCGGCATTTGTGAAAATCTGGCCACTTTAAGTAGTTAAATATGGATTTAGGAGCCTAATGTTAGCAGTTCCAAAATTACTTCCATTGGTTAAAGTAGTAATAAAAGGAAAGAGAAGGTAGAAGGGATTCAGTTTCTGCAGCTTTTGTGCTGTTAAAAAAAAAATCTCAGACTTGCCATTTTCATAAATTTCAGGACATGAGAGAGAGGACAGGATTCCTGAGAGGAAAGAGGTGGGGCTAGGGATATTGGAGAAGATAGATGGGAACAAAATGGGAAGACGAAAAGGACAATTAGTTTTTGTGAAAGATTAACAAATTTGACTTACTAAATGTACATGTGTATATATGCCAAGTACTAAATTCACACTGGAATGGTGGGATGTCAGATGAGACTGAAGTTGACTGGAGAGGTGGTCTACAAGACTAGTGATCCACACTGATAAAATTTAAGTACCTATGCTCTAGTTTGATGGATCATAGATGGATCATAGAATAGATCATAGAATATCAAGGTTGGAAGGGACCTCAGGAGGTCATCTAGTCCAACCCCCTGCTCAAAGCAGGACCAAGCCCCAATTTTTGCCCCAGATGCTAAGCGACCCCCTCAAGGATTGAACTCACAACCCTGGGTTTAGCAGGCCAAAGCTCAAACCACTGACCTATCCCTCCCCCCCTCAGGAGGTTTGCATCTACGCAACTGGGGTGGGAACCACATCTGACCACCATCTGGCTTTTAGAACATTTTAATAAATGCCATTGAAGTAATTTGAGGGAGAAACTGCCTAGCTACGTAGAATATTGTAATAACATCCAGTCTGGTTTTGTTTAGGTCTGAGCTGCAGCAGCTGTATGACTTCAGTGTATGGAGGAACAAATAATCTTTCTAGGTCATATTCTGATGAATCCAATTACTATGAAAAAGTAAAAGAATCTACCCATAATCAACCAGAAGAACAGTTTAGTACAGCTGCTTTTGTGTCTGCTTCATCTCTTCGTTCAATGAATTTACCAATTGTGGAGATGGGAAGCACAGAAAACGCAGTCTTCTCAACCGCGCTTCCAGGACCTGGGGATCCTGGAGCACCCCCTCTTCCACCAGAACTGCAGTCTGAACAACAAGAAGCCAGTACCAGTTCAAGTGACAATCGTTTTCTGCCTTTAAGATCACGTTCTCTTCTACCACAATGACTTCAATGACTCTTTTTCCTGTCTGTTCACTTAAAGGGGGGGTGTTGTGAGACTTTTACATATCTTTGCAGGCGGCATACAGAATGTTTCCAAACTGTTAAATCACAAATAGGGGGAAATAGCCTATATGAGTTGCCAAAAAAAAAAAAAATTTTTTTTGTTTTAAAAATCGTAATCAATGGATTCTATATCTTTAGATGCCACTAGTGCTGTACCTTGTTTGGGGGGTGTGTTTTTTTTAAATTAAAGGATTTCATGTTAATGTCATTAGTTAAATTGTTCCAATCAATGGAACAAATGTTTATCCTCCAACAGTAACAGATTTTGATATTTTTAGCAAGTAGAGGGGAAATGGCTTATAACAAAAGAGAACACTTTAAAAGGACTTTCTCAGAACTTACACATTTGTACTACTTCTAAAAGTTTGCCAAACTATCTTTTATGTGGTATAGGGTAAATTCTTCCCTCAAATTTATGCACACACCACTCCATTGGGAGGGCAGAATTTGGCTTTGTAGCCATGCATTTTTTTAAAATGCTTATTGTCAAATAATTCTCAATATGCTAATTTTCTGAACCTTGTGCTCTACTTTCATCCAAACATGAAAGGTAGATACTACACTGATTAGAATTCATATATGATAAATGCATTTTCACATACTGTTTTTAAATATCACTGGTTTGAGATGCATTTGTTTTAATTTAAATTTATATTAATAGTGGAAAGGAATGTCAGTTGTTCAGATCCCAGTAAGGGAGTTGCTCAGTAGCTTATTTATAAAATGCCTTTATTTAAGTAAGGGCATGCTTCTGTAAGGAGCAAAAGGTGCAGTATTTAATGGGTGGCCCTAGTAGGAGGATGTCTTTAACTGAAGTACTCAAGTAAATATTGCACTGCAGATACTTAATTTTTACACCCTACAGTAACAAGTTTACATTCAAAGTGATTTAGAATCTAAACCAAGTTTTAACTATTTTAACATGGGAAAAGTTCTCATCTCCTGACATAGTACAATATGTTTAATCCTTTCATACTTTCCTTCTCATTCTGATCCTCACTTTGTAAGATTGAATTTTAGAAGATTAAGTGTAGAAGTGCAAAATGACTAATTTAAAAACTGTATTACTCAGGATTATGTACAGTTATCTTAACACAGCAGAGTATTTTTCTGAAGTTACATTTTCTGTTTATCAAGAGGTAGACTGGATTTTATTTAAAATGTATAATTCTGACACTGACTGCTACAGTAGGATAACAAATATTCTAGTCTGTCACACCCGGATTCCATTTCTAATGCTAATTCTCCTGCAGAGGCTATATGCTCAGCCTCGACTTCAGAGGAGAGCTGCCTTATGTTGTTCCTGGGTGACATCAGCCAAAAGGAGGCTGGTCCCATTTGAAAAGTAATCAACAAAAGTGTCCTATAGCTATTTGTTCATGTCTGACTAGTCCTTGGATGTTAACTCAGTTCAAATAAACTGTCAAGTTTAATTGGAATATCATGTAGAAACAACTTTAGTATAAGAATGAGATAACTTACATATGACAAAAATATGGGCTGCTTTTATCAGTATATGACACCAATCACTGTTTTCAGGTATTCATCCATCTAAAGCACACTGAGCCTGATTTTCAAAAGAGCGGATTACCTACAAATATATTGACTACAGCTTGGAGTTGTAGGTCTCAGAACTCTTAAAAATCAAGCTAAGTGTCTTAACACCCCTACATTTTGAACATTCCCAACCATTTTTTATGAACTCTGCAGGTATCTATTGTAATTTATTTTGCTATCCTGTTGGAAGTGATTATAGAAATTAGGCTAATTTACTCTATCTGGATCTGAGCCTGAGAATTGCTGAGAGCCTTGCAGTCAATGCACCCAGTTCGCCTTCCACTCAAACTAATGCTAAAACTTCTTTGGGAGCAAGAGCAGGCCCATTGAGAATTGAATGGTTAAGCAATTGATATGATGTACTTAATCTCTCATGGGATAGGGTTCTGTGGTTACAGGAGATCCGCAAAAGTTGGGTGAATGCTGGAGAAGGAGGGGCTGATCCTATGTAAACCAGAAATATACAATGTACATGGGTTCATAATGTGAATGTTAGAGATTTGCTAGATAACTACCAAAATGTCTGTAGTGAATGTGTACCACAAACTCTACATGTGCAGTAATTGCTCCATTGTATTAACCTGAGATCTGTAATGAATGTGTGTAATATTACCAAATGCTTGAAACCTATGCATTTTTTAAACAAAGACTTAATATCACAAACTGTTGAAATAATTTTTTTTTTGCATAATTGCTTGCGTCTCTCCTCCACACCCTCCGCATTACCTTTCTTTGTGGCTTCTGTCATATTAAAACAAAACATCTCTGGTCTGAGCTGCTCAAACTGAGGCTATAGATATAGATGATTGTAATACGCTAATTTACAACAATTCCATGGCATTGAACTCTGGAGACTGTTGAGGAAGAAGTGTGCTTGTTGAGGAGTACTCCCCTAACTTGTCCACTTCACAACTCCTGATTCTTTTGAGTGCCCATCCTCGAGGCTTGAGCATTCCATGGAACTCTTCCTAGGTCGGAGAGACTCCAATGTGTAATTTCTAACCTAATCTCCAATAGCATGAGCTTTAAAAAAAAAAAAATGCACACTGATCATCTTTCCACTGGCAGAATGATAGAACTATCTTCCCTCATCTGCTGTGTTTGGGGAGGGACAGGGTGGGTAAGTACAAGGACTTAAATCAGGCTTCATGCTGCTTCAAGTTTACTGACTGATCTATAGAAGGTGCTGTGTTGAGCCAGACCCTGTTGGCTAAGGTAGAATTATACTCACCTGGGGAAGAACACACATCTTTAAAATGGAAAAGGTAGAAAGAAAAGGAGTACTTGTGGCACCTTAGAGACAAACAAATTTATCTGAGCATAAGCTTTCGTGAGCTACAGCTCACTTCATCAGAAAGCTTACGTTCAAATAAATTTGTTATTCTCTAAGGTACCACAAGTACTCCTTTTCTTTTTGTGGATATAGACTAACAGGGCTGCTACTCTAAAACTTGGAAAAGGTAGGAGGCTGGAGAGCTTCTGACCCAAGTTTGTGGGTCTAAGCAAGGGATAATGTTATTTTTAAAACAATTACCTAAAATGATTTCGATACACCCCTTAATATTAGGGTAAACACAGTTTAATATCTCTACAGTGGAGTTAGCTGGTTATATAACCTAGGTGTTTAATCTCCCTCAACTAATGTGATAGTAATTGTTAAACTAGGTGTTAAGGGTGTTAGCTTGGTAGAATTTTAAAAAGGCGGCACTGGCCTTATCTACATGACTTTTCAAACATCATATTAGAACATGTTTGAAAAGTTTAGTGTAGAGAAAGCATTGTATATTTTAACACAGGCTAAGTGGTTGGGTTAAAGCTTAAGTTCCTATGGAGGTGACCGGTTTAGCATGTTTTAAAGCAGTGGTTCTCAAACTTTTGTACTGGTGACCCTTTCACACAGCAAGCCTCTGAGTGCGACCCCCCCCCCCTTATAAATTAAAAATACTTTTTTATATATTTAACACCATTATAAATGCTGGATGCAAAGTGGGGTTTGGGATGCAAACTGACAGCTTGTGACCCCTCCCCTTATATAATAAGCTCATGACCCCCTGAGGGGTCCCAACCCTCAGTTTGAGAACCCCTGTTTTAAAGATTTGTCTATACTAGATTTTTCATTAGACTGTTAGTTCACACGCTTTTTATTCTTCTCTAGATAAGGTCTGTGAGCGTGTGTGTGTGTATATATATATTTTTAAAGCAAATATATTTCTCAGCATTACCTCCTGTGTTGAATCAAATAACTGTAAAATGTAAGCTCCAATAAGTTTGCCTTTGTTGTACAATGTAGCCTACTCGTGAATACAAACAAGATCTCAGCTGAGGCAAACAAAATAGAGTGGCTCTTAGTTTTTCCATCAAATACAGGAGTACTCTAAATCCAAATTTGTCTATTTGCCTGAAGCTAATAAGAGAACACTAAAAATAAAATAAGCTTATTGGAATCCACATGAAAATAAAGGGTTTGAGCTTATTGTACTATCGATTGTTATGGAATAACCTACCCAGAGGGCTTTTTTACACTAACTTAGTGGTTCTCAAACTGTGGGCTGGGACCCCAAAGTGGGTCACAATCCCATTTCAATGGGTTCACCAGGGCTGGCTGAGACTTGCTGGGGTCCCAGGGCTTTAGCCTTCAACAGTGCGGCTCAGGTTACAGGGGCCCCCCACGCAGTGGGCCTTCTGCTTTGCACCTCCCACCCCAGGCTTCTGTCTCCCCTCCTGGGGTCATCTAGTAATTTTTGTTGTCCAAGGGGGAGTTCATGGTGCAATGAAGTTTGAGAACCCATGCACTAGCCCTTATCAATTAGTGACCGGCCTATTGTACACGCTGAAGCATGAGAAACTTGTGATTTTCAAAGCAGTCAATCAAGGCTGTCTATCCCTACTCTTACTTGTGCATGTTCTCATCAACTTCAATATCTACTACGCCTCTTTCATGAGTCCTATAGGTTAATGAAGAGTGGTGTGGAAACCACATTTTCCTTTGATCCGTTTTCAATCGGTTTTCTAGCCGTGTCTTTGAATGTCCTCTTCGCTGTTTTGTTACTATGATGAGGAAAACGATGGGGCAGGGCCACCTGTACCCGGCCGGCATCTTCCCCCATCCGATCGCTAAACAGTCCCCGCCCTCCCGCGTGCTGAGCTCTCCCCACCGCTCCGCTCCCTGGGGCTGCCCAGCTGCGGCCTCTTCAGGGCCTGGCCCCTCCTCCCTCAGCTTCCGGGCCGGGGCAGAGCCCCGCCGGGGTGTCCGCCCCCTCGCGGGCAGCGGGACCCCGGTGTGGGCGGGAGCCGCTGCTCGGGGACGGCGGGGCAGCTACCTCGGGGAGGGCGGCGTTCCTGGCGGTCGGCCGCGGGAGGGAGCCTGGCTCCGCCGGCCTCTCTCGCTCCCGGAACCTTTGGTTCCAGGCCGGGTTTCCGCGGCCGGCGGGGTGTCCCCAGTGCCAGCCCCGCCATGGCGGCGGAGGGGAAGGATCCGCTCGGCTACTTCGCGGCCTACGGCAGCGACAGCAGCAGCAGCTCCAGCTCGGACGCCGAGAGCGAGGAGCCGCGCGCCGCTCGGGGAGAGGCGGCCGGGGAGGCGGCCGGGGTTAGCCCGGGCCGGAAGCCGCGGCTGCCCGGGCCCGACGAGCTGTTCCGGAACGTGTCCCGGCCGCCATCCTTTCTCTATAACCCGCTCAACAAGCAGATCGACTGGGAGCGTCGGGTCGTGCGGGCGCCCGAGGAGGTGAGGCCCGGGGCGGCCCCGTGTGGGGGCTCCGGGGTAACGCGCGCGGCCTCCCCCAGCGGCGCGGCTCTGGGGTCGAGCCCTGCCCTGCGTGCGGCCCTCCCGGCCCTGGGCTGCTAGGCGCGGTGAGCCCGAGCGGCACCGCGGTGAGCCCCAGGCCACTGCGAACAGCTGAGCGGAGACTCTCCCGCCCCCTAGGCGCCAAGGGGCCATTGGGGGCGGGGGCGGGGGGCTCCGGAGTTATCAGACTCCCGCTAGTCAAAGACACGGTGATCCTTTTCAGCAGGGGTTCTCAACCTATTTATCCTTGTGGGCCCTGGGTCGAGAACCAACCCCCCCCCGCGCTGCCCAATAAACCCCCACATTCCCCTGTGCCCAGCACCCCTAGCCCAGAGACCCCTCTACAGAAGGGAGGGTAGCCTAAAACCTGGAGGTGCACCCCGTCCCCACAACCCTGCCCAGAGACCCACTCTTCTGCACCCTGCCCCCCTACGGCACTCACGAGTCCATTAGGCTGCCAGACACTGTCTCCCCCTCAGCTTCCCCACCCTCTTTCAGACCAGATCAGCAAAATTTGAATTTTTTTTAGCACACAGCTGGGCCCCAGCTGTCTGCTAATTGGGCTGCATGCAGGCTGCAGGATGAGAAATCACTGCCCTTGAGCAAGGCCCTGGAACAGCACCCTGGTGAGATGGCCAGCCTCTCTTCCTGATAGGGAGGAACGTCAGGGTAGAGCCCTGCAGCCAGATTGGGTAGCAGTAGGAGTGACTATTACGGGGTAAAACAGGAGTGGGATTAAAAAATAGTCCCACATAGGGCTCTAATTCAGGCTTCTCCCCACAGAGTTTATTGAATCTTTGCTATTTTCTTTGGGCTGGGGGCATGGCGTTTAGTTTTCTGGTTTTCCCCTTTGTTGTTTTAGGGGAAAGGCTCTTTCTTGTTTAGTCTCACCAGAGCCCCTCGGGTGACTATTTTTGGTAATCAAGAGATCAGATTTCCTTTGATTTGATGACATAATATGAAGCTCTCGCTTTCTGCTCCACTTCGCTTTGTTGCAATGCATTGTTGTAAACGGTGGTGGTCTCTTCAACAGCCTCCTAAGGAATTCAAAGTGTGGAAGACTAATGCAGTACCACCACCTGAGATTTACAGTATTAAGGAAAAGAAGCCACCACCACCTCCTGAGCTTGATATGGCAATAAAATGGTCTAACATATATGAGGACAATGGTGATGATGCTCCACAGCAAACAAACAAAATTAACTTTTTACCAGAAGAGGAGCACGAGTCTTTGGAATCAGGTGGGTAATTATCCAATCTGGTGAAGGATTAGCCAACTTTCTGATTGCAGAAAACTAAACACCCTTGTCCTGCCAGACGTTCTGCCCTGGGCTCACTCCATCCCCCTTCCCTCCATTGCTTGCTCTCCCCCACCCTCACTCACTCATTTTCACCAGGCTGCAGCAGGGGATTGGGGTGCTGGAGGGGGCTCAGGACTGGGGTTAGGGTGCAGACTCTGGGAGGGATTTTGGGTGTGGGAGGGGGCTCAGGGCTGGGGCAAGGGGTTGGGGTGGCAGCACTTACCTCAGGCTGCTCCCAGAAGCAGCGACATGTCCCTCTGGTTCCTAGGTCCAGGGCAGGCAGAGGCAGTGCACAAAGTCAGGAGTTGTAGACCAAGCTGGATGAGCAAGCATCTTAGAGAGGTAATTAAGAAAAAGCAGAAAGTATATAGGGAGTGGAAGAAGGGAGGGATCAGTAAGGAAAGCTACCTTATTGAGGTCAGAATATGTAGGGATAAAGTGAGACAGGCTAAAAGTCAAGTAGAGTTGGACCTTGCAAAGGGAATTAAAACCAATAGTAAAAGGTTCTATAGTCATATAAATAGGAAGAAAACAAAGAAAGAAGAAGTGGGACCGCTAAAAACTGAGGATGGAGTGGAGGTCAAGGATAATCTAGGCATGGCCCAATATCTAAACAAATACTTTGCCTCAGTCTTTAATAAGACTAAAGAGGATCTTAGGGATAATGGTAGCATGATAAATGGGAATGAGGATATGGAGGTAGACATCACCATATCTGAGGTAGAAGCGAAACTCAAACAGCTTAATGGGACTAAATCGGGGGGCCCAGATAATCTTCATCCAAGAATATTAAAAGAATTGGCACAAGAAATTGCAAGCCCATTAGCAAGAATTTTTAATGAATCTGTAAACTCAGGGGTTGTACCGTATGATTGGAGAATTGCTAACATAGTTCCTATTTTTAAGAAAGGGAAAAAAAGTGATCCAAGTAATTATAGGCCTGTTAGTTTGACATCTGTAGTATGCAAGGTCTTGGAAAAAATTTTGAAGGAGAAGGTAGTTAAGGACATTGAAGTCAATGGTAAATGGGACAAAATACAACATGGTTTTACAAAAGGTAGATCGTGCCAAACCAACCTGATCTCCTTCTTTGAGAGAGTAACAGATTTTTTAGATAAAGGAAACGCAGTGGATCTAATTTACTTAGATTTTAGTAAGGCGTTTGATACTGTGCCACATGGGGAATTATTAGTTAAATTGGATAAGATGGGCATCAATAGGAAAATTGAAAGGTGGATAGGGAATTGGTTAAAGGGGAGACTACAACGGGTCCTACTGAAAGGTGAACTGTCAAGTTGGAGGGAGGTTACCAGTGGAGTTCCTCAAGGATCAGTTTTGGGACCAATCTTATTTAATCTTTTTATTACTGACCTGGGCACAAAAAGTGGGAGTGTGCTAATAAAGTTTGCAGATGATACAAAGCTGGGAGGTATTGCTAATTTAGAGAAGGACAGGGATACCCTACAGGAGGATCTGGATGACCTTGTAAACTGGAGTAATAGGAATAGGATGAAATTTAATAGTGAGAAGTGTAAGGTCATGCATTTAGGGATTAATAACAAGAATTTTAGTTATAAGCTAGGGACGCATCAACTAGAAGTAACGGAGGAGGAAAAGGACCTTGGAGTATTGGTTGATCATAGGATGACTATGAGCTGCCAATGTGATATAGCTGTGAAAAAAGCTAATGTCATCTTGGGATGCATCAGGAGAGGTATTTCCAGTAGGGATAAGGAGGTTTTAGTACCATTATATAAGGCACTGGTGAGACCTCACCTGGAATACTGTGTGCAGTTCTGGTCTCCCATGTTTAAGAAGGATGAATTCAAACTGGAACAGGTACAAAGAAGGGCTACTGAGATGATCCGAGGAATGGAAAACTTGTCTTATGAAAGGAGACTCAGGGAGCTTGGCTTGTTTAGCCTAACTAAAAGAAGGTTGAGGGGAGATATGATTGCTCTCTATAAATATATCAGAGGGATAAATACCAGAGAGGGAGAGGAATTATTTAAACTCAGTACCAATGTGGACACAAGAACAAATGGATATAAACTGGCCACTAGGAAATTTAGATTAGAAATTAGACGAAGGTTTCTAACCATCAGAGGAGTGAAGTTTTGGAATAGCCTTCCGAGGGAAGTAGTGGGGGCAAAAGATCTATCTTGCTTTAAGATTAAACTCGATAAGTTTATGGAGGAGATGGTATGATGGGATAACATGGTTTTGGTAATTAAATATTCATGGTAAATAGGCCCAATGGCCTGTGATGGGTTTTTAGATGGGGTAAGATCCAAGTTACCCGGGAAAGAATTTTCTGTAGTATCTGGCTGATGAATCTTGCCCATATGCTCAGGGTTTAGCTGATCGCCATATTTGGGGTCGGGAAGGAATTTTCCTCCAGGGCAGATTGGAAGGCCCTGGAGGTTTTTCGCCTTCCTCTGTAGCATGGGGCACGGGTCACTTGCTGGAGGATTCTCTGCTCCTTGAGGTCTTCAAACTACAATTTGAGGACTTCAATAGCACAGATATAGGTGTGAGGTCTTTTTTAGGAGTGGTGGGTGAAATTCTGTGGCCTGCATTGTGCAGGAGGTCAGACTAGATGATCATAATGGTCCCTTCTGGCCTAAATATCTATGAATCTATGAATCTAAGTCCTCTGGCTACCCCTGCGCTTAGGAGCTGGAGGGACATGCTGGCCACTTCCAAGAGCTGGCCTCTGCAGTCAACTGGACTTTTAGCGGCCTGGCCAGCAGTGCTGACTGGAGCCTCCAGGGTCCCTTTTTGACTAGGTGTTTTGGTTGAAAACCGGGCTCCTGGCAATCCTAGAAGGGTCTGAAAAGTAAAAAGAGATGGTTCTTTTTGGGTGTGTATTATGTGATCTGCTTTTAGTTTGGTCTTCCTGGGTTTCCTTCTTTCCCCTCCTCCAAAACAGGCAATATCTAATATATGGTAAGTTAGTCCTATACCAGTGGCTCTAGAAGGATTATGTATAAAATCCTGTTATAAAATTTCCTCTTATTAGGATGAAAATCATAATGATTTTAGTTTGTTTTCTAAGCCGGTGTTCAGAAACTCACCAGAAAGGGACAAATAAACCATTTTCCAAGCAACCATGTGCTATAGAGCTAATTTATAGGTTGTTTCAGGATGCAGTCCCAGGGAGCTTAGTTACATTAATTGTCTCTCTTGCTCTTGTGGTCGTTAAGTGTTCTCTTGCTCATATTTTGCTGTTCCAAAATCCTGTTTGAAGCTTCTCTTTTATCAAACATTTGGTTTTGTTATATTGAACTTTTAACTTGGAAAAAGAGATGAAATAATAATAATGCAATACATACCTGATTATAAAGGGTCAAGATGCTCATAGGATAGATGCCATATAAAGTTAAAGCATCCAAACTTCATAAATCAAAGCTTGAAACCATTGATGGCCTCATAGTTCAAGGCCCGCCCTATAATTATTAAGTCATTAAAAATGTACTATCTGCTTTAATGAACCAAGAGTAAGTTCAGTTCCTACATTAAATGTTTCTTTGATTGCTCTTTCTTCTCCAGGTAGTCGTGACATAATATGGCCGTGCTTTCCACAGTCACATATGTACTAAGCTTAACATGAATGTGAATAAAAAGTGGATTTGCTGAGTGCTGCTTCCTGTGCTGGAGAGAGAGATGTTAATACAAAATACAAATAAGGTGGTGCATGTCACCAGGCTCCGCTGTAGAGATCTTTGGGAGAAGGCCACTGGTGGCCTGCTGTTCTTCCTCCTCTCGTACCTCTCTAAGCCAGAGCAATACTATCTGGCTGCCTTATTTTCTTCCTCTCTTCACAAAATTATGTTGTCTGTGGTTCAGCAGCAAGGTTAGATCCATAGTATTAGCTCAGCGTGCGTCATGTCTTTCCTGGCATGAATTGAAGCTGGCACTGTAATGGTTTGCTCCACTCCTCATCACATCAGCAAAATGAATCCAGCCCCTACCTCCAATGAAGAAGTAATGGCAGGGTCTGCAGAATATTTTTAACATTCAGTCTGTAGTTTTTGGGTTTTTTTTACTCTTAAAAATTTCAGACAGGTTTTACATTCAAAACTTTAAAAGAAAATTTAGTTATGAGAACTACTGCTGTGTTTCAACCCAGAAGTAGCTGTATTTCAGTGGTAGACCAGGTTATTTGTATTTATGATGTTTGTATAGTACTTCAGGATAAAAGGAGCTATGTAAATGAAAGGTTTTTTTGTTTGTTTGGTTTTTTTTTAGAAGGGCATCTATAATACATGCACCTAAACATCTTGATACCGTAGGTTGGAAGAATTGGCCATATAGGTCATTGAATGTTCGTTTTTGTCAACTATGTATTAAATGCGCTTGTGTGTGAGAATAACTCAAGACAAGCTGTAAAGAACGGAGCTAAAAGTAGAAAATGTTTCTTGTGAAACATCCAGTATTGTCTCTGATATCAGGTACTTAGGCTTGCTCATTGAGAGCTTGATTGACAAAGGGAGCATCATCATCTGAGGATGGCATCCAACTGCTTTCTACAGTTTCACTCAGAATATTCTCTCCCGTGTGCTGATTGGCTGTTTGTTCCTGCTCCCTTTTCCTCCCACTCTTCGTTTTGCCTGCCCTGCGTGCTCCCCTTCTTTCTTCCCTCTTCACCACTGTCCTGTTCTCCTTCCTTTGTGTCCCCTCCTAACAAAATCCCACCCAAAGATTAAAAAGAAATTGTACAACAAACATGACCTTTGCAGACCGTCACTCTCTGCTTGCATATAATATTTCTCTTCTTATCCTTGGTCTGTCTTGTCTTATTTAAATTGTTAGATCTTTGGGGCAGGAACTATCTCCTTCTGTTTGTACAATGCCTAGCATGATTGGCCCCTAGTCACTACCATAATAAAAATAATAAATCTTTCCTACTATCATTTTGGTCCATTCCAAGAGTGAGGATGTTATCAGCCAGTCCTAGTGTGTGTGATTCCAACATATCTTCAGAAGTGGGAAAAATAAGTTGGTTTGGTGAGAGGCTAGGGTATGTGACAACACATCTAACTTTCCAGCTTGAGTTCACATATTGTACTTGCGTTAATTGACACCATGTTTTATTTAAAGATGAAGAAAAAGATGAACCAACTTCTGCTAAGAAACGCAAACTAGACACTGGAGAAGAGACTAAGAGGAAGAAGTAATAAGCAGGATGAACTGCATTTGGCCCCCTATGGACATGTCGTGAACTTTGATTCCTCTGCTGAAATGGGAAACAAATATACTTTCACCTAACTTATATCATATGTTGTTCAGAGATTTTTTTATTTCCATAGAATATTTGCCACTTGGAAAGCACAAGAGTTCGTGGATCAGTATTGTGATAAAACCTGTATCCACTGAACAAAAATTAAGTCCATGTAATCAATTTATTTAAAACACATTTTTTTAAAGTATTGTGAGGAATATTTGTGCTCGTACAGGTTATAGGGTTTTGTGGTATTCTCTTTATCCACAAACTTGTGATGTGAGCTTTTCTCAGCTGACCTGCCATTGTGCTAAAAACCTTTTATAAAGGAACATATTTTTTAAAATGTTGTTTTAAGTAACATACTGTGGTACATGTTTAACTAATGCTGTTTTGAAATGTATGTAAAGAGTGTAAATATGTAGGTCACCTGAAATTAAAACTACCTGTGAAAATGTATATAGCTTAACTGTTTAATATGCAATGTAATGGACAAATTCTATACTGTGTGTGTTTTAGCAGTATGTTAGAGATGCTTGACAGATTCTTCATGGTTTGATGTGTAATAAATTGAGAGTTACTGCTTCATTTAGGACACTGATCTTCAAAAATGTACTTGAAAAGTGAGTTTGCTTTGAAATCTGTGCTGGATACCACTACGTTGTTGCCTGCAGCAATGGCTCATGAGGTTAAATGATGTGAGGAAAATTGTCAATATTGCAGAATGGGATCAATTTATGTATTCTCAAAGTGGAGAACAAAACTGACATGCATGCTAAAAACAAAAGTTGTCATGGCTCAACTTCAGCACACAATGATTATTGTCAAATACATCCCCTTCAGTACAAAATAGCAATAGGAAGTTCAGGTGAATTTTATACACAACCAGAAACGGAGGAGGTCTGCAGCAAGCAAGCAATTTGGGTCTTTTTATTGCTCCCATTGCAGAATCTAGTCAAGCAATATGCCCTCCTGATTCACATCTTTTCAGAGGGCTTTACGCATATCTGAGAATAAATGGTACCTAAGACCTAATCATGCGATCAGAAATGATTCAGGTTCAATGGTAGGAGTGGGACAGTGATTTCACGGGGCATAGCCACACAATGTGACAGTTTAGGAACTGTGGAATGCTGCAGCCATTTGAAATTAGAATGTAAATACCTAATTGTGACCAGCCACCCATAGTGTGAAATTGCCCCTAGTTTTAATAATCACACAAGGGAAGAAATTCAGCTTTTTGTTTAATTCAAAAAGAGCACATCTGCAACACAATACTCATACACCATAGCGAAGACTGCTATGACTGTAACTGACATATTACTTCTGTCAACACGCAGGTAGATACAGATTACTTAGCCTGACTCTGGGTACTCTTTGTTCAAGAGATTAGGTGGTCTCATTAAGCATTATGTTTTTGAGCCTGTTAATTTTACAAATATGTTAAACGTGAAGCTGGTGTCTGTGAATGATCAGGCTAGACCCAACCTTCTCTCTTCATCCTCAGGATCACTGGAGTTGGGGGTGTTGTTCTTCAAAGGATGTGTTATGAAGAATCCTTAAATCCAGGTCAAGGAGGAACTTCAGTTTTGGTTACAAGTATAGTGATAGCTGGATTGGAAGAGTGATACTGAGATTCTCTTCAGCCGTGAAATCAAATAGGTCAGTTTTGTGGGTGTGCTATTCTGCTCCCTGTGGTCTAGTTAACAAGATGCAGGACCCCTTCTCCTGGGTGCTAGCTGATCTAACGAGGCTTTGGAAATTCTGCCTTAATTACCAGATCCCAGTAAATGCAGAGAATATCCTGAAGTTAGCCAAGATGAGATGATTTTTTATACTAGAGAGATTCAACCTGCTCAAACCTCACAGGTGAAGTGGTCCAAGGGATTCACTAATGTTTGCATCCTGTAATGATCTCTTTGGCTGCTGCCTGAAATAGCTGAAACAATTCCATAGCTGTACTTTAAAGCCAGGGACCTTGGCAGTAGATCCATGTCTGCAGTAGTGGCATGACAAAGAGGCTTTTGTCTTCATATTATTTGCTTCATTACCCTAGTAGCAACTTGGGCAAGGATCAGCATGTGATGATGGTACTTACCAATGACTCCTGTTTGGCCTTGGAACTCAGAGAGTATAATGATGTGGATAATATCCAGCCTTATTGAAACTAACAGCTTCCAACCTGTTTGGCTGTTAGTGGCAGGAACCATGTCTAACCTGGAACAGGGGTTAATTAATAATAGTGCTATGTTGGAGGTTGGGTGAAACCTTGTTGAAGCTGGTGCATGATAGCTCTCTATTCAGGATAAATATAGGAAGCAACTTTTAGAGTAAGATAGCTGAAACAACAGAAGCACTACTCAAAACACAGACCACATGCAAGGCTGCAGCCAGTCAGAAATTGAGCTCTGTGTGTTGCTAGGGGCTGACTGCAAATGTAGGAGGCTTAGTATTGATTGGTGGTGGAGTGTGTCTGTGGGCAGAAGCAGCCAGCAAGAGAAGCACTGGAACATAGCCCTGTGAGAAAGCTAAGAGGAAGAACTTTTTGGGAAGGCGGCTGGCTGGAAAGAGGCTTGGAACTGTGAGCAGATAAATTGCCTCTTGTTGTTTGATTCCTACCATTTTCAGAGAAATAGGATTTTGTATATTCTTTGTAAATAAACAAGATGGCAGCAAAGAAGTATCTGACTCTATTGTCAATTTCTCTTCCTAAGAGAAACAACCTGCCCTCCTCCCCAATATTAGCTAAGGACTCAAGTCAGAAGGGGTAACTAATATTTAGCATGTATCACTTTTCATCTTTTGATTTGTAATAATAATGCCTAGGTCTTATATAGCACATTTCATCAATAAATCTGAAAGTGCTTTACAATGAAGGTCAATATCATTATCCCTATTTTACAGATGGGAAAACTGAGGGACAGACCAGTGAAGTGACTTTCCCAAGCTTACGCAGCAACCAGTAGCAGAGTTGAGAATACAACCCAAAACTCAAGTGCCAGCTGAGTGCTCTACCCATTATACCATATCCCGGGCCTGCTGGGTGATCTTGGGCAAGTCACTTCACCTCTTTCTACTTCAGTTTCTCCATCTGTGATAGAGGATAATGGAGATGAATTATACTGACCTCCTTTGCAAAGACTGTTGATATCCAGTGATAAAAAATTCTATATAAGAGCTAGATATTAACGTTATTATGCATTGCCAGGTCCCCTGATCCTACACTGGCACTTTAGCCTCCTAGCAGTTTGAAGGTAGAACCACATCTGTCAGTCACTATCTCAGAAATATGTTCCAGCTGTTAAAGAGCCACAGAGCACAGGAACCAATTTTCTTTTTTATTTCTTCAGCTATCTTGATATCCATAACCTTCCTCATAAAAATAACAAGGAAAGGCTGTTCCTGTCTTGTCTGAAGAAAGGAAATGCTCAGGTGAGCATGAATAAATAGTCTATTCCTCAAGATATCTTACAGTGGGATTTTGGCAGGGAGAGCTGTGAAATAGGCAAGAATCCTGGGAATAAAGTTCTAACACAGGGGTGGGGAAGATGATGATAAGGGGTTGTCTATGAATGAAGCCCCTCTGTGTTCTGTCATCCTAAGACTATCTTCAGTTATAAGGGTCCTGGATGTTTCCCAATTTTTATTTATAATAAAATATTTATATTTATTTACTAGGAGTGCTAAATTGGTATCTGGTTTTTCACACTAGCTTTAACTAGATGTCTAAGCTTTCTGTATTTTACTGCCATACAATAGGACTGTTATCCATCAGGTGAGCAAGCACTAGCTGCTTATCTCCTTTGTAAAACTGTACCTTCCAATGTCAGCTCCTAGTCTAGCTAGCTGTCTTTAGATGAGTTATGAAACAGGCATGGAGTAATTGAATTAATAGAGATATGGGGCATTGTGTTGGGTTATCCAGCAGTTATCAGGCGAGGGTTACTATTCTCTACCTGAGTAAATATCACAACCGTAGGCCCTTAGCGAAAAGATAATCAAAGAATCTGTCCACAAGCGAAGTATGCCTGGGTCCAGCTTTGTTAAATTAAGTAATTTCCCCAGCACATGAGGTGCTTTGAGGAACTTGGTTAGATGATAAGAGGGATTGGTTGCTCTTTTGGGGCTAGGAAAAGAAATGCTTGTAGGATCTTGAAACTCTTTGCAGAGTTGTTCCTTGGGTAATTTAGAAATAAGCTGAAAGAAGTTTTTTGAGCTCTCAGTTTTAACTTCTGACGAACTTGTGTGATGATCTCTGGAAAAGCCAGTTTGATAGATGGACATCAAGAATCTGGTGCAGTAGTTTTTATGCTCAAAAGGGGCTTGTTTGGTCAAGGCATAAATGTTGGTTATGTGAAGTCTGTGGCTAGCATGGTACAATATCCTATGTATGGTAGCTGGGTTCAGACACTTCTAACACAATTTATACATCGCTTTGTATAGCATCGCTTTGTATCTTCTGTGTTGCTTATCTTAAAAGGAATGCTTAATAATAATAATAATTAATAATAATTAATTACTAATAAATATCTGACTCTTATTTTTGCCTTTAATCAGTAGATTTCATAGCACTTGATTGTAAGGAGCCTCAAGCCATTATTTTACCATTGTGATCTCCCCCCCCGAGTGGAAGCTTTCTTGAAAAGTCTGTTTTTTAATAAAGATTTCCCATTCTCTTTCCTTAGCCCATGTCTTCCATCAGCTCCTTAAACTATAGAATTTACAGTAGTGGCAGACTAGCTATGTGAATTCTGCAGGATAATTCTGTGGTCTGGATGGATCAGACTAAAGTCTCTATGCATAAATGAGAAACAGACTTGATCCATGAGCAAGCTTTTGTTGCACTGTTTTTCATGATGCTATTGGCTTGAAGGGGAAGGGGAGGAGTTGCTCCTCAAGCCAGCCTTTACAAACAGAAAGGGGTGTAGGGTGCGGGTGGTCAAAGTAGGCTTTGTTGGCCAAAAGCTTCCATATTAAATTGCTACTAAGTAGTAATAACTCCTCTTTAGGTGTTTATTAACATCCTGTGTCTTTCTTCAAGTTTCTGCTCTGGGAGAATAATAATCATAGGACTGGAATAATCTGCTGCTGTACTCAAACCATCAGTCAGTTAGGGAAAATGCACAAATAACTGTTGGGGATTGATAAACTGTGATCTTTAAAACTATATTTTCAGTGCTAATTCTTAGAAAGTCAGAAGAGGTTCTGCTGTTTTAAGTTGCTTATACCTTTGGTGATTGCTAAGGATGAGGTGTATAAAAGTGTTGATGGATTATTAGGAAGATTGAGGTTTTTTGTAAAGGTACTGCTGGCATTCAGCTGACAGATGTCCTCTTGGCAGTCTGTATGGCACAGAGAACAATAGGTGTTGTAAATAACCCAGATTCCTGTGTGCTTTTAAGCAGGAATGAAATACTGTATTGATCTTACAAAATTTACTTTTTCAGAGAATTTAAATGAGGCAAGACACTGAATGCATATCACTACATAATTAGGATGATGAAGAAATGGAAAGGTGTAATGAATCTGAACCAGTTCATGCTCTAGTTAAAGGGACGGTAGCTCTAAAGTGCTAGACTTACTAACTTTTTTCCAAGGAGAGTCCACTAGTGGGTGTCTAAATTAAGTATGCTCGCAAAATGGCTGTTGTAAAGACACTCATTTTCCATGAATCCAATACCCTACCATTTCAGCAGAGTGTCTTGGGAAAAGGTATGCATCTGTCTTGGATGTTTCCTAGGTTGTGGCCCACAACTTCTTCTGATTCTGTTAAGTTTTCTGTGGTATAGCTTTTGTCTGACTGATGAGCTCTTTAAAGCTACTGTAATTTTTTTAATTTCAATTTGTTTTTAATTCCCTCCAGACAGAGTTACTATAATCTCCACAAAATCAATGAATATTTAGAAGGATCTAACAACAGATTAATGAGGCTAACAAGGTTATCCAAACAGGTTTTATTCTCAACAGGAGCTGTAAGGTTAAAAGTCAGACACAACTGTCTAACAAAAATATTTAGTATTCTGTGGTAGGTCAGCCATTCAATTTTGTAGTACGAACACACACAAGTGATTCAACTCCCTATTTTTGATACAATACACAAAGTAGAGGAGAGACCTTAAAGGTCTGTGCTATCCCATTTCTGACATCAGTATTCGAATTTGTGCTTCACAAATATGCATTTGATTATGGATTCCTGGAGAAAGGAGACTGAGTCACTAAAAGTTCCAAAAGTATGTCAAATCATAGTCCCATTGATCGAATTTATGCAGTTTGGGCCAGGGAGATGCAGATTGGCTCCTAGTGGCATTTTTGAAAGCATCTAGATGCCTAGTTCCTTGGCACTTTTGAAAATCTGCACCTAAATACCTTTACAAATTGGGCCTTTTATGATAATTTACAGAGTGACTTTCAAAGCTTCCAGTTTGAGGGGAAAAAAGCCCAAAATTAATTGTTTATTATCCTGTAACGAAAACTGGTCTAGATTTGGCAAGAGTACACTAAATCTTATTTCTGCCATGTAAAGCATTGTGGAATGTCAACTCAAGTGCATAATTTGCCTTGAAAAGTTCCATTTATCTAATCCCTGTTTTAGCCCACGGAGGGGATCCCTGGCTTCCGCTTTATTAAGAAAAACTAAAACAATGCTCAAGTTGGATGAAACAGTGAAACACTCACTGCCAGCCCTCTGCTCAGCTATGGCAATTCAATGCAGTAATACATGGGTACAGATCAGCAGAAACATGTAGCTAAAGATGGTGAATGAACAAGAATAAACTTCTTTCTTATTAATTGTTTGGAAACCATGTATCACTAAATTAACACTAGGGGCCAAATTGAGACCTGATGTGGGTGTATGCAACTCCACTGACTTCCATGTGGGATTGGAACACATACTGTATCAGTGTAAACCAATAAATGGAGTTGGAGCCACTTATACTTACAATTGCCTGAATGAGGCCCTACGTGCTCAGGTTGCGTTATGGTGAGCCTCAGAAAAATTTCCAGCACCCTCCCTGATGTCGGTCTGGCAGAGAAGCCAGCCTGCTGCCTTATTTCCGAGTGCATTTGTGTAGTACAACATATAATTCACTGCACCCAAACTCCCTTAGAATGCAGTTTGCAAGTGCAAGGTATTTTGGGCATTGTGGTGCTGCTGCACTGGGGATGATTTATAACAGGATTTAATGCAGTTAGGTGCCACAGTTCAATTAGAGCTGACACTAGGCCTATGAAACTCTAACCCTTTTCTCTTCAGCACTCTGTCTATGTTCTCTTCAGAGGCACTGAAGATGAACTCTGCTCCTCAGAACACAAAGTGCCTGCAGTAGTACAATGAGAAGAAATGGAGGTACCATGCTATAGGACTGAACTCTGCCATGTGTTTAGGCTTTTACCTTCAACAACTAAATAGGATTTAATTTTGCACAGGCTGGTTCAGTGTCATGAAATGGGTGAGAAAGAAAATAGTTAGCGTAGTGCTACTTAAAGGGCAAAGGTTATAATATACTGAGTATGCCCTGGAGCGAACCAAAACTCCTTGCCAGATGTGCTGAGACTAGGACTATGTTGTTTGCCATGGAAGTTTTAGTAGTGGATGTTACAGTACCTTCTTCATTGGTTGCTCTGTACTTGAAAGTGTTACTTATGATTCATGAAATTATCTTGAGCATCTTAAATAAAGCAGTTGGATTTAGGGGTGGGAGTATTTCTGGCCATTTACTTTGTTCCCCCGCTCACACCACCACCACTACCACTTCCTTAGGGGAAAGTCCTACAAGAATGAGTAGGAATTAATTCAATAATATTCCATATAAATTACTCCTAAAAAACTATAGAATGAAATGGAGAAGGAGATCTTATTCTACAGCAGGAATCTCCTTCTCTGTTAATTTCTATAGGACTTTCCCATTAGTGCTATCTTTATCTTTAAGACCACACCGATACCTGAATTGTATAAACCAGAACAATTGTCTGGGTACAATTGCTTGCTGTCTGGGTACCTGTTGATCAATTTTAAAATGCTGCCAAACTGAGGGCTTCTTGAAAAATTGCTTATTTTTCTTGATTATGTAGCATGGATTTTTTTTTTAAAACAAGTACAGTCACCAGTCTGTGTTTGTCGTGAAAGAAACAGGCTTAAAAGAGGATGTGTGGTCATTGTGCCCTTTTGGGCCAGGGTGACTGAAGTGTAGTCTGGAGTGAAATGTGGCTCCTAAAGCAATATAAGTCTGCCTTGACCGCTTCTTTAGTACTTTGGCACAATCCAGAGACTACAGACACCCATTTGATGCTCTAACCCAGAGGTGGGCAAACTTTTTGGCTTGAGGGCCACCTCTGGGTGGGGAAATTGTATGCAGGGCCATGAATGTAGGGCTGGGGCAGAGGATTGGGGTGCCAGAGGGAGTGCGGAGTGTGGGAAGGGGTGCAGTGTGCAGGAAGGGGCTGTGGGCAGGGGGTTAGTGTGCAGGAGGGGGTGGGGAGTGCAGGAGCGGGCTGAGGTGCAGGAAGGGTGTGGCAGGAAGGGTTCGGGGTGCGGGCTCCAGCCTGCCGCTGATTACCTCAAGCGGCTCTGGGGTGACAGTGGTGTGCAGCGGGGCTGAGGCAGACTCCCTGGCCTGCGCCGCTCCCAGAAGCGGCCAGCATATCCGGCAGTGGCTTTTGGGAATGGGGCAGGCGGCTCCGCTGTGCGGTGCCCTCCGCTGTACCACCCCCGAAGCTCCCATTGGCCGCGGTTTCCCGTTCCCGGAGAATGGAAGCTGTGGCGGGCGGTGCCTGCAGGTGAGAGCAGCGCACAGAGCCCTCTGCCCTCCTTTTTCCCCAGGGGCCGCAGAGATGTAATGTCAGCTGCTTCTGGGAGCAGTGCGGGGCCAGGGCTGGCAGGGAACCTGCCTTAGCCCCGCTGCGCCATGGGGCTGGCAATCCTGCGAGCCGGATTGAAAGCTCAGGTGAGCTGGATTTGGCCCACGGGCTGTAGTTTGCCCTCCCCTGATCTAACTGGTGGGTTAGTTGTTCTAAGAGCATTGCATGCTGAGAACTGTAGTCACTGCAGGCTACACCTTCATGCTGAAGAGAAGGGCAGCTGGAAATGGCTCCCTTTTATGCAAATTAGATGTTGTCCTCAGGCTCTTTGTAAGTTGCCAATCTGTTCTCCTTGCTTTGGGAGATGCTTTTGACCCACTGATTAGGTTGTTGTAATACTTGATGCAGGGCATGGGAGGCAGTGAGAACTAGGGAGAGTCTAAGTACTGAGGAATATGGTAGCTTTAGTGCAGCTTTTCCCCCCACTACCCCCAAATTGGGAATGATTATCCTAGTGACCCAGAACTAGATCCTGCAAACACTTGTGCACGAAGTTAGCACATGCACAGTTCCATCAAAGTCAATGAGACCCCTCTTGTGCTTAAGTGTTGCAGGATCATGGCTAGAGCCTGGAGCTTTGTTATGCCTCTGGTAAAGGAATAAGGAGAATTTTAAAAGTTTTTAGCCCCCGGAGGACAGCTCCCACCACCCCAAATGTATTATTTAAATACAGTTTTGGCAGGCTGACAAATCACATTTTTTATTTTCATTGTGAATCTTCCTTTTGCCAGGAATAGATGTTTGTTGCAAAAGGTGGATTTCCGCTTGCAGGGAAAAACTCATCATTTGGGACAGAGTGGGGAGATTCATTTGTTGTAACCAGGTGCTCGTTGCTGACGGACACAGAGAAATTCTTCTTCAGGTCAAATTTGTGAATATCCTTCAAAAATCTCCCATTTCATATGCAAATATTTAATCAGCAACAATTGACATGGAATTTATATACCACCATGGAAGACATCTTAGAAATGCCTGAGATAAATAATTTACGTCATCAGAGCTATACTAGTAAGGGGGCTTACCACATCTGAATAGGCTAACAGCCCTTTCAGAATGGAAGCGTACATCTCTGAACAATTCATTTACTAACAGAGGAGTGCTGTGACTGGGCTTCCACATTGCTTTTCAAACAGAAAGTGGAGGCTTTACGGTGACGGTTAGAAAAGGACTCCTTGGCGTTTGCCCTGAGAATGGGACGAGATGGAAGTTGTGTAAACTCTGAATGCTGTGTTTGTCTTGTCTGTTGCTTTGTGTATGTCTCTGCAGCATTTCCATAGCATCACACACCATCTAACCACGAGTGAGACTAGCACAATGTTAACGTTAGCAGAGTGAGGCTCAACTATGTTCTGCAGTAGGACAGCTGAAGGGGAGATATGTGTGGAAAATCCCAAATTCCAGCTGCAGAGGAATTTGAGAGATTGTACATGATAGTGTGAGAGTGCTGCGGTGCACTCCCCTCCTGATCAGTCCATTCAACTAACATTCACCATGTCTGGTATGTTGTTCCAAGTCAGAGTATAAGCAGTAAACAAATAATAGTAACCAGAATCCTATTTTGCTTCTCTTTACTTCACTCAAGTAATAAGTCATTACGGTCTTGTCCCAGCTTGTGGCTTTACTCTGCCTGAACTGACTGGCAACATAAGGACTTCTTCAAAGCAAAAATGGAGTGATGAATTATAAGTGTGAGGGACCCAAAGCTTAAAAACAATAGATTTCCCCTTACGTCTATAATTGCTTATCACTAGGGTAAAATCAGCTCAGAATTGTAGCACTGAAAGTGACAATGTTAATGTCTCACAGCAACAGCAAAATAGACAGCATTTCTTGGAGTAACAATCCCTCTTCTTAACTTCCATCTGAACCCAGTTGTTGCCATCTTGAAAACTGAGCATGGGCCTATGCCTAAAGAAACAATCAGAAATCATGATGCATTTGCCATTGATGTGCTATGTTTTTGTTCAATGGCCAGTGGCTGGGCAGGTGGATTTTGGCAAGGTTGCACACAGTCTATAATAACCTTAATTGAAGACATAGGCTTCAACAAATATTATTAATTACTATACACCAGTCTTTGCCCAGAGGCTAATCCTGTATGTATAATCCAGATCCAGAATGAGTTATGCAGGCAAAATATCAATTGAAGTCGCTGTTAGTTTTGCTTGCAAAGGAGCGCAGTATTGGGAAAAGAATTCAGCTGTATTATGAAGGGGGGAACCATTTCAGTTTTACTAATTTCACATTCACCTAGGCTTCACCATTGTGCCTCAGTAATGCAACAGAGAATCAGTGAGTATTCACAGACTTTAAAGATCCCTGAAATACCTTGCTGCTGTTGTTACATTAATTTTTTAATTTCCAAAAGTTACTAGGTACTTTACAAAACCAAGAAAGACACAAATCCCCACTCCAAGACACCTCACACTAAACTCAGATGTGACACCACAAGTGAGGATAATAACAAACAAAAGAGTGCAGGGGGGCCCCAGGAGAGGAGGTCAGAGCAAGGTTACAATAATGTGTGGTCACTTAAAGCATGAATATATTTTGGTGGTCCCATTCACTATATTTGTGGGGAACTTGGGATCTTTTCTGAGAGTGTATTAACTCACTTGTATGTGACACAGCAAAAGTGAGTTTTTCAGAAGGGATTTGAAGCAGGAGATGGCGGTGGCTCAGTGAGCAGATTCTGAGATGGCATTTATGGGCAGTGTGGCAGAAGGCACAGAGGTAGGAGGAAACAAAGGAAATGATGGAAGCATAAAGGTTTGCATCAGAGCAGTGGGGATTAGAGGAGAGCCTGAAAGGAGACAAGGTCAGAGATACCGGCTGGTGCTGAGTGAGTAGGACCTTGAAAGCTAGGACAAGGTTACTGGGGTCTCTCCTGGAGTCAAAGCTCTGAGGCTTGATACATTAGTACATAAATAACAGCTTTATTGTAGGAATACATTCATGCTGACTAAACTGCCTAGTCTAGTGGGTGCTGTGTAAGACCTGGGATGGATTCTTAGTGGGAAGTTTTTTCTAAGGTACTTAAAAATATGCATGGTCAGAAATATGGATGGGGATATTTGTAGGAAATTATTTGCATCAGGACAGGTTTATCTATTTGAATGTTCTTTAGTTGAAAGAAAAACATCTCTTGTATGATTTCAAAAGTTTTCCTTTCAGACTGATGCTAGGATTCACCCCAAACACTACACGTTTCATAATCACATCAGTTGTTTTGACATTTTTAGAAATTTCCATCTAACTGTTCAACTTTCTAGTGACAGCAGTGTTCAGTTTCTCCATAAGGGTCTTATCTGCCTGCTGTAATAGCTAGAAGGCAGCTACCAAACAGATTCAGTGAGTGACAACTACCTAAGATGGCCTGTGAGTGTGAGGCTGCAAGATATCTCCTTTCAAGGCCTGCAGGCTTTGACCTGCTAATAGGTGCCTAAACAGGGTCCCATCTGTCACATATATAGGCAACAGCATCAAGGCTGCAAAGTAGTAATAGCCTCTTATCCCACAGTTTAGCCTGTGATACCTGATAAACCATATAGCATAATCAGAATATGGTCAGAATGTACTGCTTGGACATGTAAGTTCCAAAGAGACACTAAAGTTGGCAGACTTGTAGTTTGACCTGTTTTTTTCCTTTTGAGGGTGTATTAGTTATTGTCTGGGTTGTTGTTTTTTTCCAGGTTATTTTTAGTTCTTCAAAACTTAAATAAGGACCAGATAAAATAGTCTGGCAACTGCTCAAGGCAAATGAGCAACCTTATAATAAAAGAGATGCTGTCAGCTGGAAATCTAGTCAGTTTCAAAAAGTGAGTTAAAGTCGTTTTCAGATACTACACCCTCCTCTGCCCCTGTCCCCCACACACCAATTTTGGTTTTACACTCAACATTTTCTATTTTTAAAAATGTTTCTCTCCCACATAAGCAACAGGAGAAGCTGCCAAATTACACAGTGAAAATGGCTATGCATACAATACTATTAAGTGCACAAAGTAAACGAATTGAAAAGTAGAAAGAAAAAAAAACCCAGTAATCTTAGGTATTACAAATAACAGTAACCGTTTAAAAAAATCAAAGAGTGATTTGTTTTTTAAGTTGATGGGGTCCTTTTACATATCTGTGTATGTGTGTGCTGGAGGAACATTTAATTTAGGAAACAGATTTCAACAGGAAGGGGGAAAATATTTTTTAAACAATAAAAACAGTTAATAATTATGTCTATATTGCTGTAAATTTACACATTACTTTATAAAGTAGATTATTATACATTTTCTGGCACCACTGTGTCCTTTCCAGTTTGACTATATTAAAATGTTGTGTGTCTTTTTATTGTGGGTGAGTTATAAAGATTACGCTAAAGGATGGGAAATCAAATAATTAGAAAAGAGATTGGATAAACCAGGGTTTGCATTCACTAAAGAATGTAAATATTTGAGTATCTTCAACAGTTAACCCTTCTCAATAACAATTCTAATCTGAAGAGCATACTTATTAGGAGAACCCACTTGAGAAAGTATAGAAATCTTAGTACCCTTTAACTGCGTATTTTAAGCACAAATAATTTTCATAGATGGGCTTTCCACACTCACCACACACTCACAAAATAAAACAAACACACCTTTGAAGACAAAATAAACTGAAAAGTATTTTAAGATAAATATAAATTTGATTCAATAAATGTTTTATTGGGCAAGTAACTTTACTGGAAACTCAGAGAGAACTACTATTCAGACAGAATTACTGCTGAGCAGGCCTGGTTCTTGTTGTCAGTCTCTCTACTGTTAGGTATTATACATATATCCCATTTCTCCTACCTTGGTTGATATGCCGTCATCATAAAACATACCAAGTCATCCTAATTTCATAGTAGCTAGTGAAAGACAAACTACAGTAGCCACCCAGGTACAGAAGATTGTTTAAGTATGCTGAACTGTGTTTTCGTTAACTCTTGGATTAAAACTGTATCGGAGGATACTTGTCTGCAGGAAACTGCATGGTAACATTGAGAATGAGTGGTCTCCCCACCCCAAAACCTGTCCCAGTAGCTGACCACTGTATCACGTGACAAGTACCTCAGCCTAACCCCCTTTCCACCAGCTGCGTTTTACAAGGTGCTAGTCACATGGAAACTAGGCAATGTGTTAAGAGTTAATAGATGCTAGGCTGGACTTGTTTGACTAAATGATAAATTATTAATAAAAAGTTAGTATATGTGAATTATTTCTCTAATGTTATAATAGCACATTGGCTGTAATCCGTGTTCCCTCTTGGTGACTCTTCTGTTGTATTAATACTGTGTTTTGTTATACCCCAGCTGGCCCCTGACTCTATTGAAGGACATCATACATTTTCTGCTATAAAGGACATTGTGTCACTTCAACAGAGACAACATGGCATCTGAGACATGCCTCAAGCTGCATTGTTCACACTACTACGGATAAGACTGAGTGTCAACATTTCCATTCTAGGAATCTCTTTTAACTGATCTATATAAGTGGCTGTGGGTGAAGCCAAAGAGGGTGGGGATTGACTTCTGTATTCACCCACAAGTCAGACAAACCTTGATGTCAATATCACTACATCATTTTCATGCCACTAGAGCCTGTGGTCCAGAAAAGGATTCAAACTCCAGCATAGGTGCTGGGGATGCTGCCACACCCTCTGGCTTGAAGTGGATTCCTTTATATACAGGGTTTACAATTTGGTTCAATGACTCTCAGCACCTCCACTATACAAATTGTTCCAGCACCCTTGAACTCCAGGAGAGGAGAGGGCAGACTGCAACTAAATACCATGATCTGCTCTGCCTTGCATCTGTGCAGCCAGCCTGAAGCCAGTGCAATTGTATGGAATGTAAATTGGGACAGAATTCAGCCCTGAACACACACGTGCTTGACTAAATCATAACAAAGTTTGGGGGAAGGGCAAGATAGCTCTCTACACATGTAAACAGTGAGGATGCGGAGGAAATGCTTAAGGTGCTGCTAGAACGTACGACTAGATATAATTAGATGAAATTAAACAAAAGAAAACTCAGGTTAAATAGCAGGAAATGCTTCCTAACAGGGTGATCAATTGCTGTGGAATAACCTCCTAAAGGGAAGTGGTAGGAGCTCCATCACATGAGACATTTAAACCTAGATTGGACTAAATGCTAGCAAACAGGGAGGTGTGATAAGGGAAAGACAGATAAGATGACCTACTAAATTATTTCCATCTCTTATTTCTAGGATTCCATTGTGTCTTCCAATTGGTGGCCAGGCAATAAATAGGGTTGCCAACCCTCCCAGGAATTGGGTTCAATCTCCCGGAGGCTACTGAAGCCAATCTGGGAGATTTTAGGCCACTAAAAGTCTGGCAGCGTACCGGGGCTAAGGTGATTCCTACCTGCCCTGGCTCCGCACCACTTCCAGAAGCAGCTGGAATGTCTGGCAATGTCTCCTAGGTGGAAGTGCAGCCAGGGGGTCTCTGCGTGCTCCCCCACCCTGAACACTGACTCTGCAGCTCCCATTGGCTGGAAATGGGAAACCATGGCCAATGGGAGCTGAGGGGGTGGTGCCTGCAGGCAGGGGCAGCGTGCAGAGCCACCTGACCACCCCTGAGTCTAGGAGCTGCTGACAGACATGCTGCAGCTTCCAGGAGCCAAACAAGGTAATTGCCACGCAGCTGGAGCCTGCACCCTGAACCCCCTCCCACACTCCAACCCCCTACCCCATCCCTGAGCCCCTCCTGCACCCAAATTCCCTCCCAGAGCCCACATCCCAAATCCCCTCCTGCACCCCAACGACTTGCCCCAGCCCTGAGCCCCCTCCCGCACCCAAACGCCCTCCCAGAGCCCACAACCTGAACCCCTTCCTGCACCCAAGCCCCTGTCCTAGCCCTGAGCCCGCAACCAAACTCCCTCCCAGAGCCCCCACCCTCTCCCACACCCCTACCCCAGCCCCCTCCCGCACCCCAACCCTCTGTCCCAGGCTCAGCCCGGAGCCCCTTCCCACACTCCAAACCCCTTGGCCCCAGCCCAGAGCCCGCACCCCAACCGCCTGCCCCAGGTCAGTGAAAATGAGTGAGGGTGTGGGAGAGCGAGCGACGGAGAGAGGGGGGCTGGAGTGAATGGGGCGGGGGCAGGGCCTCAGAGAAGGGGTGGGGGAGGGGCGTGACATTGGGGAAGAGTCAGGGCAAGGGTCTTTGGGTTTGTGCGATTAAACTGTTGGCAACCCTAGCAATAAAGTGAACATAACTAATTATCAAGTCCTCCCCACCCCTACTCCACAACACTGGCAGATGAGCAAATAAAGGAATTTCCTGGTGTGACCCAGTAGGAACTAGACCCTATTTTCTTCTCAGCTGTAATGTTCTTTGCATATCTTATAGCCCCTCAGATCAAAACATGGTTGCCCATGTAACCAGGAGAAACTCTGTTCTTTAAAACTCAGCTTTGATCTGTTGCAGTTGATAGGTGTATTCTAGATGACACAAGACACTCAGTATGTTCATTTGCGTACCAGTACGCAGAATGCCTTTCTAGTTTTCAGCTATTTCATACCAGTAATCATGTCCAAGTTCTGGGAACAAATAAGTCCCCAGATAAGAGTGAAACCATCAGTGCATGTGCAGACATACTTTCTTTCAGTTTCTTTTAAGAAACTGCTCTGTACTGTTTCCGTCAATAGTATGTATGCCTAGCGTAGCTGCGATTTATGTGTTAAATATTAATTTATTTAACGGAAAGGCAAAGTAAACAGACGTAGAACTCCACACACCTCCAGGCAGTCTGAGCTTATGCACTGAGCTTTGGCGGTGACTTTGGGTGTATAATTATGAAGTTACTGTATAGGTATATGGTAAAGAAGTTTCCTAATTAGAAAAATGGCATAATTTATGCAGAAGGAAAAAGCATGTTACATTTTTTCAGCATTGGAAGTTCATGTGAAACAATCTATTAGTAATCAGATTTGCACCCAGTGTAACTTACTGTTGATAAAAGATTTCTCCATGTGATGATACTGTTTAGTTTTGGTTTTATCTTACATATTTAGTGACTTTATTGCTTAAAATTTGAGATGACGTAATTATATATCATTGATGTGTCCATTTGATTATCCTAACTAGAGTATATTAAATGCACCACAGTGCATGATTTCTAGTAGAATAAAACACTCCAATTAAGAACCTATCCATGTGTCTGTTTTGAATATTAACCTTGTTTTTCAGAGACTGAAAACTGTGCAAAAATTTTGCTCCACATTGAAACTTTGCATAAGTTTTTAAGTCTGTACAGGTTTTTTTTCACCCTCATTTCTAAATCATAGAAGTAAAAACAGTACTTTAAAAATGCAGATACTCCTGAGCATGTAGTTTTTAAAAGTCTTTTTCCTTACTGACATTTTGTAGGTCGTTAACTGATCACACAAGTTGGAGCCTTTGGGGATTTATTTTTAAGTGTAAAAGTAACGTGCTGTTTTCAAAAATCTACTCTGTGTTACCATCACTTTTATCCATAATGAGTTTTTACCCACACTAACCCATATTAACATATCAGTAGTTCTTTGGTAGGGACTGACATAAAATTGAAATATTATGACTTAGTGGATTTTAACATTGTACACACTAGGACTTTTAAGAGTCTTAACATGATTTGGGAACATGTTTGTTTCCACATGATACATATTTTAAACTGTGCTAGAAGAACAGAGCTACAGGACAGTGTTCAAACAGTGTTCAAACTCCACTAAAGCAGCTGGCTAGAATATGGCTCTGTCCTGATATGGGTGGACATCTAACAGTTCTGAGGGTTAATTTGGTTTGGATTAACACCCATAAATTCAGATGTTTTTTTCTGAACTACTGTAGCAACCTCTTGAAGTTAGGAAGCTGAGGTGAAATGCTTATGAAAACAGGCTTTCTATTATTTCCTTCTTTGGGTCAGATTAGAAAGAGCCGGAAAAATCCTTTCTCATGGCAATTTGGCACTTCTACCTCTAGTACTGGCCAGAACCAGCAAAACAGAGATGCACAAAAATAATGGGGTGGAAGAGGAGGGAAATAATTACTGTATCTAATTTTTTGAACCCCAGAAAAGGTTCTTTTCATGTTTTGAGTGAAGGTTTGACTCTGATCTTATTTTATTTGAACCCATTAAACCCTTAGTTCATGTCTACCTTCAGGTTGGATCAAGATTGAGTGTTAGGAGCTGGGACCTGCTGTTTCTGCACACCGACCTCTTATACTAAACAAAGATGATAATAGTGGTTGCCATCTTATAAAATTATATGGACCATTTTCAGTCTGTGGGGGTCATGCTCTGGCCACTCTTATTTTTCAGTATATCCTTAACAAGGTTTATACAGGATCTGAGAATAAGGTCTTACAATAGCCCTGTAATTGCATCAGATGACTATAATCAAAGGAGGTAATGACAGTATATTATGGAAGGCTCGTTAAGGTGTTAACTTGCATTCTATAACAGCAACCAACAGAAACTTTTTTAAAAAATGCTCAAAATAGCCGCAGTAGTAAGTGCAACTGCTCTTTTTATATTTAACCCAAGTGTAGAACAGAGCCATGAATACACCTGCTAGTTAACTTAACCTGTGATGCTGAATGATTATTATTGCTACAAGTGATTTATGTTGTGCCTTTCACTGTATTATCTTGGTAAACTTTACATAGCTTGTAAAAACCCTTTCATGACCCCTTGTACCTTACTGGACAGACAAGGAGATCATGACAATAGCCTGAATGTTAGGAATACTGGACCCAGCATTTAGTTTAAAGCCTAGCCAGTGGTGCATCTTAAAGCATTTTCTGAAAATGGCCAGGGTTTGACAAATTTCTGGCAGGAGTGAATTCCAGAGAGGAGATTTTGCTCCCAAACTCTTCTGCTCCTGGATCCATTAATCCTCGCTTTTGGAACATTTAGCGTAAGCAATCCTGATTCAGATGGCGACTGAACCATTTAGAACCTTCCTTCCTTTCACTAGCACCTTCAATTCCACCTGGAAGTTCAGAATGTGGAGCACAAGTGTATTATGGTCTCTTGGTCCACTTTTCTCAGAAAGTATACAGCTGTATTCTATGCTAGCTGAAGCTTTCGAGTGTCTTTCCTAGTGAATCAAAATAGACTAGATCTAGTAGTAACAAAGGTATGGATAACTGGAGTTAGGTCTGCACCTGAAAGAAAAAGGATCAATATTTTGGCAAGCTGACAATAAAAAAAGAAGATTCTGACCCTTGTTTGTTGACTATGAAATGAGTAATAGGACTCTGATTCCAGACCATTTTGACAGTGGGAAGGTAGACACTCTCTAGGTAAAGGGAGTGCTTGTGGATTTCACCAGTCAGCATCATCTCCATGTTATCTTTTAGCTTTCATACTATTTCTCTTTCTGCCAGAATCTGGGAGAGTAAAGAAACTGTTTTGCCAAATTCAATGAAAAGGAGACTGAGGGGTCTTATTCACAGTCACGGAAGGCTCTTTTACATTGCTTTCAGGGGAATTACTCATGTGTGCAAAGTTAAGCATATGTTCGCAGGAATAAGGCCTACATTTGTATAAATATATTTAGATCCCATTTTAAATGTTTATTATGGGGCTTTATAGAATATAGGTGATGGAATTTTTCAAAATTATATGAGGGCAATTTCAAAAATTTCACTGAATTTCCATGGGACCCAACATTTGCACACTTCAGAAAATCCTAGCTTGTGAAAGGTTATTTTCTGAGGCAGATCTGCTGTGCTGTCTCAAGTAGCAGCAAGGATGTTAAAGGGTACAGTATTTGTCAATCTTACATAATGAGCTATTGAGGCTTTTCATCAGTCATGAGAGCTATTGCTAACACAGGTGTCCTAGATATGGATTGTAGTTTGTCACAAATGCTGCCTCACCTGACTTTAAATCTTTCAGCCATCTCTCTGTCTTGGTTCATGGCTTCATTGTTACAGGTAGTTTACATATGTATGAGTCTCTTTCTTCGCCAAGGATATTTATCACCACTTGATTCTTAAGTTTTATGTTTTGGCAATCTCAGTGTAGTGGAGCCACATGAAATATCTGGGAACCCAACAGCTCAGGAAAGATGTATTGAATAAGAGATCCCCAAAATGGTAAAACCCGACCTGTATCTTGTTAGACAAACCAAATTGGTGATGCTGCTTTAGAAATTCTCCTGTATTACGTACAGGAAAATTTCTTTGTCCTTTTCTATTTTTTTAAGGTCACATATTAGAAACCTATGTACAAATAACCCTAAGTGCCTGGCAGTCTCCCCAAAAATAATTTAAAACTTCACACTGAGTCTTGTTTCCTAAACCCCTGTACTTTTTGTAGGAGGCCTGATAACAATGGGTCACATTTTGTACTACATGTTTTGCAGCACCTGAGCAGAAGGCAGTGAGTTATGTACAAAAATGCAGTTTGACTCCTCTTTGCCTGGCTTGAGTCAGCTCAAGCCAGATTCTCAATGGTATTTTATCTGGGTTTTTGTGTGTGCGATCAATTGGTGGTTATTTGTGCAAATAAAGGATGCAAAGATTTAAAAAAAAACAAAACTTTTAGTTATCTACAGTAAAATGTGTTTTGCAACCACAAGTTGGAATGGGAATAACTTTCTGAGATACAGATCAAACTGTGTTTTATAGATGCAATTATTGGCAGCTTTTAATTTAATTATTTCCTGTGTGGCTATTTCATGGGGGAATACATTAAATGCATAAACTGCTCCATTAAATGCCTGTGAGTCCATGAAGAAAATACTGAGTGAAACAACCATGCAAGCAAAATTACATTGAAATTTCTTTCATGGCAGTACATACCCAGGGGAGCAAAGTAAGGGCCCAGTCTGCAAATATGTACGTGAGTGATCAAGTTGTTTAAGGATTGGGCTCCTAATGTCTAATACATTTTATCAACAAATGTTCTGCCTGTTAAAGGAAAATCCCAGTATAATATAAAAGATTCCAATCACAACATCAGAGACTGAAAACAAAGAATTTACTACAATGCTTTTAAAAATATTTTAAGGACAAAGAAGGAAACTGCCATCTTAACAATTTGGCAACGCAAAATAGGAGAGAGAGAATCTACCTTCCTCTGATGGCATCTAGGAAATTTGTAAGTATGAAAATCACTGATAGGAAAGGTCTATATTTTGTGTATGTGTTTTTAAGTGTTAATTCAGCCAACTCACATTAACTTTCTCAAGTGTGTATATATAGATATAGAACTTAGCTGCCAGCAACCTTTGAATGTTTCCAGTGCTTTGTAATTGAAAAGTCTCTTAAGTCTTATCCCAATGGGCACACTGTAGGTTGGCTCTCCTGGCTGCATGGAGTTCCAACAGTGAAGTCAATGGCAGTCAGCCTCCATTGAGTTCATACTTGGTCATCCAACTATGACTCTGTTGGAAAGTACAATTAAGATGGCAGCCCCACTAAGAGAAAGGATGAATAAATATACTGACATTTTTAAGGTTTTTCAAAAATTGTTTCAGACATTACTTTTAATATATGTTTATCTACTAGCTTCCCAATCCTGCAGCAACCTAGGCATTTATTTAACTTTATCACTGGAAGTACAGTAGAACCTCAGTGTTACAAACACCGCGGGAATGGATGTTGTTTGTAACTCTGAAATGTTCTTAACTCTGAACAAAATGTTATGTTTTTTTCTTTCAAAAGTTTACAACTGAACATTGACTTAATACAGCTTTGAAACTTTATTATGCAGAAGAAACATGCTGCTCCTCCCCCTTTTTTTTTTTTTAGTAGTTTACGTTTAACACAATACTGTGCTATATTTGCAGTCGGTGGGGTTGTTTTGTGTTTTTTCTCTGCTGCTGCCTGATTAAATACTTTTGGTTCCAAATGAGGTGTGTGGTTGACAGGTCAGTGACAGGTCCATAACTCTGAAGTTCTACTGTTGTCCCATTTAAGTCAATGGACCGGCTTGCAGTGCGTAGAGTTAAGCACATACCCAAGTCTTTACAGGATCAGGAACTAAATTTGTGTTTGGCTTACGTGATATTACAGCTAATCACTGGAATTTTTCTTTACGTGGATCCTACACAACTGAAAATAAGCAAAAAACGCTTCCTAATGTTAAGAACTGCACCCTGAGTATCTGTAAAAGAGCATAAGAAACACACAAGCATACAGTTTTGGATTAACAACAATGTTGAAATGGGGACGGTAATATATTCTCAGAAGACGTTGGATCATTTTGTTTTTAGGTATTTCTTGTGCATAGATTTAGATGAAGGAAAGTTAGGACCAAAATGCAGTCCCCAACTCATCCAGCAGGGGACACTCTAATAGTAGACAGAAATAAGTTAACACAGAACCAAGAGTGATGTTCATTTGTAAAAAAAACAAAAGCATTTTTAGCTGACATATTTGGTTAGAAACATTTGTTATGGTAATTGAATATATGAAACACAAAGATCCAAAATAAAAGTAAGGCTATTATTATTAAGAGTTCAGTTATCAAACTTATCATTACTTTCAATGTTTAGGATGTGGAACTAATAATTATGATTGAGTCAAACACATAAGATCAACCTAAAATTTTTCTCCCCAAAGGAAATGTCATTACAAAAATGTTATGCAATATTTTTTATACCTAGTTACACAAACTAGTATACTTATTTCCAAATAATTTTCTTTTAAAAAGGGGAAAATGTATATAAAAGGCAGGACAAAAATGGCAGAACTTCCTTTTTCAAGTTGCAAAGGTGTAGCAGAAGTGATAAACTATTGTGAAGTACATATTGGACATAAATCATACCCACTACTCTTTCTTTTCCTCATAGCTTAATTCATAAATACACAAAACATTATATTAATGGATTACTTGTGATGTTATTGGATTGGTGCTATTTACACCTATATGCAATATTCTTTCAGCATTTTAATTTTAAAAACTTTTAGAAAGATGTATAAATCCCATAACTTTCCACTCACAAACTGTTATAACTATGTACTCTAAACTCACAGGCAAACCTAAATTTAGTTTCCACAAAACAGGAAGAACATAGATAATGGCTTAATCGTGGAGAGTGTGGGATGTTATAAACAAGATGAACTATTTTGTTTGTTATTCATAATACTTATAAGAGAGAGACTGGAATTTCTACTTAGATGTTTGTGAAATGGCTTGTGTGACCCAGTTATGGTTCCATATGCCATATTTTACCACTGTACAGTTATGTTCTTGTTCTCATTTCCAAGATATATAAATAGAGCTAAGATAAGCTTTCCTGGAGCTCTTTGCTATGAAAGAAAAGAAAGGCACTTTACAAATATCCCCTGGCATTAATAGGAAGATCTTGCTGACTACGATAGGCTGCTGAAGCCATTCTCTCAGCAAAAGAAGCATCAGTGTTTCTATTGGTAACCCTTTTAAAATTATATGTTTTTTATGTAGAGATGCAGGCTTGATAATGAAGACACTATTCACATAAGGTATGGGTAACAAATTTATGAAGTAGAAATTTCCACCCTCTAAACCTAAGACTAAGCATGCTTTTGGTATTTCAAAATGCCATTTATACTTTACAAATGTGGCATTTGTCTTGGAGACTATAATAACTGGGGCCAAATTCAGCCCAGGTGTAAGCATGTTCAACTCTGATGCCAATCTTTAATGGGGTTCTGTAAGTTGGCTCCTCTCCAAATGACTGGATGTGCCTGTTGTTTCAGAACAATTCTCACACATTATAAAATCTGTAACAGAGTTGGGCTTTATTGACCAGGTAGCTTAAAGGTGATGTGCAAAAGGAGGAAAAATAGGTTTGTGGCCTGTTCTTTTAGGTAGGACATATGGGGGAAGGGTGAGAGAGAACATTAGAAATTCGTCTTTTTAAATATTCCATGACCTAATAATTTTGACATGAGAGACACCGTGCAAGAGAAACCTGAGTAACAAAGTAAATATATTTGTAATCAAACTGATTCAAGTAAAAACTTTTTTAAAAAACCTCAGTTCATTAGATGCTTTAAAAAAACAGAACCTCCTCTTTTTCTAGGTCACCCTTACTTAGGTTGCCTGCAAGGTGAGGCAGGTTTTCTTTCAGGGAGAAAATAAAAGCAGTTTAAGAGGGACTTGTTAAATTAGTTCAAAACTGTGTCAGCAAATAGGGCTTATGAGTGCAGTCCCAGCGCAGGTTTGCTGCTGTTCAAGGCCACCTGTTGCACTTGTTGGTCTTTTCCCTTAGTTTTCTCATACAGAGTAAACAAAAGCAAAGCCCTCCTGGCAATTTCACCGTCATGAATCTCTGCACCATCCTCGTGCTTTCGTCGCTGTTTTACCACAAATAGCACCGGTATTCCTTCCCCCATGCAACACTGGGAGCGGGGGCGTCCTTGGGTGCTTCACTCCAGTCACGGCCTAGGTGCAGCTGGGGGAGGGCACGTTCACTTTCCCTCCCAGGTATGGGCCTGGGAAAGGCGATTCAGGCCCTCTATGCTCTAGTCAAGCCCCTGCCCTAAAGGTATTAGCACACATGGATGTAGCGGGCTAGGGGGAGCAGAAGGGGCTGTGACCCTAACAAGAGCTGCAAGGAGGGACTGGTGTCTTCTCGCCCCTCGGTTCCCCCTCAGCCGTGCGCGTGGACAGCAGGTAGCGGCCAGAGCCGGGTCGGGGGGGGAGCCTTGGCCTCGCCTCCAGCCCCCCTAACTCGGAGCCCGGGCGGGGAGAGCCGGGCGCGCACGCTCCGCGGCGGGCAGCAAGGCATGCGCATTGCAGGCCGCCCTCTCACCCCGCTCAGTTATGCCAAGTATGTGAGCGGCGGCAGGAGTAGGGCTGCGGGGAGGGAGTGCGACGCACACCGAGCCCGCCCGACCATGGGGCGCCGCCGCCGCCGCCGCCACCACCAGCCACCGCCGCGCAGGGGGGCACCCAGCACCCTCCTGCTGGCGGGCAGCAGCTACTGAGGCAGGCGGGTGCGGGGCGGGGGCAGGCATGGCTGATCCTCTGCGCAGGACCCTCTCCAAGCTGCGGGGCAGGAGGTCCCAACGCGGGGCGGCGGCAGGCGCGCACCCCCGCGGGGGGACCGGCGCCCCTCAAGGTAAAGCCCAGCAGCAGCCACAGGCCAGGGGGGCGCCGTGGGCTCAGCCCAGCAGCCGGGAGGTCTCGGTGCCCCCGGGGGCTGGGAGCCAGGAGGAGTCTGGACAGCGGCAGCCCGGCTGGCCCCGGCGGGGGAAGGCACCGCATGGCCCCGCAGCTCTGGGGGAAGGGACACCAGGAGCCCCGGCCACCCCTGGCTGTTCCCCGGGGGACCCAGCCCCGCAGCCCCGGTCTGCCCCCGCGCGGCGTGCTCCTGACGGCGAGGAGGGCGATTACTACGATAATGAGACTCTGCCCTGGGGCTGCCGCCCGGCCGAGGCGCGAGAGGAGGCGCAGGGGCTACCTGCCGCCTGTGCCCAGGGCCGAGGGGAGGGCCGCTTGGCTGGGACCCGGGAGAGCACGGGCAGGCTGCGGAGCCAGCTGCAGGAGGCCTATTACCTGCTGATCCATGCCATGCACGACCTGCCCCCGGCCAGCCCCGCCTGCGCTGGAGGGTTCCCCCAGCCCGTCGCCTCTTGCGGGGCAGCGGAGAGCAGCGATACCTGGTCCTCCTCCTCCGGGGAGGGCAGCCCGCAGCAGCAGGTGCCCGCCACCGCCTGGCCGCCACCGCCCGCCCAGGGCTCCGCAGGGCGTCCCGGCCAGCTGGCGCCTCACAGGCACGGGGGTCAGAGCCTAGGGAACCTCTCCCTTCTGTCCCCCGGCCGCCCCGCGAAGCCACCGCCTCTGCAGCGCTGTCTGAGCGACAGCGTGATCCGCTACCACCTCGTGGAGTCCGCCCCGGGGCACCTGCTGCAGGGCGAGCTTCCTGGCCCGGCCTGGGACCGGGCGCGGCCGGAGGGCGGCCGCGGGGGAATCGACGCTCCTGCAGCCGCAGAGCGCTCAGTCAGCTGCGGGGAGAGCCCGGATCGGGGCGCGGAGGCGCGCCAGGCCGAGCGGCTGCTGCTCAGTGCCCAGGGCTCCGCGCCGCCAGAGGCAGCGGCCGGGGGCGGGTTCCCGGCAGCGTGCCCCGGCAGCCGCCCGCATGCCTCCCAGAGCCCCTTCAGGCCGCCCGCGGTCAGCGTCGGGAAGCTGCAGAAGTGGATGTGTAAAGGGCGCCTGCTGTCCCTGGGAATGAAGGGGCGCATCGGGGCTGGGGCTTCCTCCGCTGACCCCAGAGCCATTGGGACAGGTGCGGCGCTGCCTGCTCAGCCAGACCTTGGAGAAGAGGGGCCCGCAACTCCGCCGGCTTGGAGAGGGCAGGGAAGCAAGGCCCAGGCAGCTCCCCCGGACCAAAGAGTTCTGCTGACAGGTATGTTTGCGGGGATGGCGACCAGGCCCCCACACCGCTTGGGCCTGGCTTCAGCCTGTCACACTCCGCCAAGCAGCTTGTGCGCTGGAAGGCCTGGAGCCAAATTAACCCCACCTCTGGTCTGTCTTACTAAGGGGTGGTGACTGAATGGTGGAGGGTAGCCTGCAGTTTGGAGGCAAAGTTCAACCATTCCTTACAGGATGATAATGAAATGCTAGTGTAATGTCTCAGGTTGCTGTATAGCAGGGGAATGTGTATGTAGTTTTAGTATAACACACCTAGCGTTCTTGGTTCTAGGGGTTGGCATCAGCGATTACAGATATTTATTACAGGTTCATGCACCTATAAAAGCAGCATACCTAAAAAGTTGAGTATCATCTGCAAATTAGAGGTTAATACTGGAGCTGTGTGAAGTCCTAGATTTCCCTCTGAATACTCACATATAGAACTTTGGGTGTTTTCTTGATTTGAGGTAGGTTGCACTTGCTAGTTCTGTCACTAACAGTACTGCAGTTGTGAATGTGGCAAAACGTTGCCATAGGCAAAATTATGGTGTGTTTTAAGGCAAACGTTTTCCATTTCTCCAGTGAAATGGCTTTTTTACTGTGAAAATTGGTTTTAACTTTCATAGAAAGTGGGGGGGGGGGCGAATTTGAGATGAATCCACAAAATGGTACTTCCACAAAAATATGAGAACTGACATTATTTTTAGTAGCTCTGATTGTGCATCATTAAAAATAGTACCAAAATGATGTATATGTTTGTTAGAATTTTGTAATTTACACTTGTGTTATTGTGTACACCAGAGTAAAATGATTTACATATAGATAACCACTATAATATGTTGAAATCATAAAGCAGTCCTTTTTTAATTTAAAAAGCCCATATGTTTACTTGCAGTAAACTCAAGTAGGAAGTTAACTGAACAAATATAATCCCAAATGATTGGTATTGTCTCTCTTATACAGTATTGCATATTTTAAGCAACTCATTCACGTTTGGAAATTATTTATTTTAATTAGAAGGTGTGGGTGTACACAAACAATCTGTTCATTATTCTGGGCAATAAAACTCATCTCTTAAAACTGAAAAGGGCTTTAAATTTAACGACCAGCCTTTCAGTTGAACAAAATTAATTTTGTGCTGGTTCTTAGCAATCTCCCTTTTCACCCAATCCTGTTTGCTTTATAACTTAACGCAAATAAACACAGTGTGCTTTGGCATATCCAGATTTAGGGCTTGACCCCTGCAACCACTTCCAGGAATGAGTAACCCTAGAAGTAAATACTGCTCATGTGACTAAAAAGTTGCAGGATTGGGGCCCCTACTTTGTTCAATGTTTAAATGTTTTATAACTCCCCAGGCTTTTTCTTTGTACTGCTGCTTGCTCCATAATTCTTTTAATTTATTTTTCTAATTTACTTGAATGTTTGCAAGTTAATTGTTAGTTTGGTTTGAACAAAAAAAATATTGGGGTCTAAATTAATTCTGGGAATGATCTATTTTGATCTAGATGGGGAACTGCAAAAACTCTCTTCCCACTTAATTAAAAGCTTGGTTGTCAACCAATCCTGACATCCAAAAAATATGGCTTAGAAAGGTAGAGTGTGACCTTTTGTTGAGAAATTTTCTACACACAGTTGATAGACAAAATATTAACCTTTACCTCAATCGAGTTGAAAGACTGAGACCTGATCTGCATGTGCATGTTTGTAAAATTGGGTCCTACTCTTTTATAAAGAAATATTTAGTTAGTAGTCAGTCAGTATATTACAAGGTAAATTGAATAGTTAGCTTTAAAGAAAACCATAATAAACAAACATTGGACTGAGGCTCTTTGGGAAGGGATCATCTTTTTTGTTCTGTTTTGTACAGCGCCTGGCACACTGGGACTCCTAGGTGCTGTAATAATACAAATAATTTTATCTAGAGAATATTATTATAAATAAGACTGCCTTAGAACAAAGGGTAAAGGACAGCATGACCTACATATTTCTAAAATCCTTCTACTTATTTAAGGCCTGATCACTACTAAAGTTAATAGGATCGGAAAATCTTCAAAATGTCAGTCAGCTTACTGAACTAATTGTACTCTTAGAGCTGTATTTCTGTCAAATAGTGCATACTTATTGTCCAGACAAGGCAGTACTTGCATATTGGGACTTTACAAAATACACATTTTCACTAGGATCTATCTGAAGCTTTTTTAGTAATGGCTAATAATATATTGACTTCTATCTCTGGCTGTTTTCTTCATTTTTTGTCAGCTACAATAATATAAACATATTGAGTCTTAACTGCAAAAGTGGATGAGGTAGCAAACTTCAGAGCTGACGTTCAGAAATTTGATACTTCTGTAAGATTTTAAAAATATTTAGACATTATAGATATTTATAAAATGAATTGCTTTAATTGTTTTAAAAGTACATTGAGCAGTTCAGATAAATCAGAACATTCATGAGATATGTATGAGGTATATTGAAAGATTTGTGTTAGATTTCTCTGTGCTTCTCCTTGTCCTTTCATGTGGTATATGTGAGATTTCAAAGTAAAAATGCCTTTCGAAATCAAGGCTCTGATCCTGCAATCCTTAACGCATGTGCTTAACTTTACTACTGCCGTTGACCTAAGTGGCACTTCTTGTTGTACTGAAGTTAAGCATGTGTGTAAAGGATTGTAGGATCAGGGCCTAAGACCATATAAAGGAGAAGTTCAGAGCTTACAAATACAGCTGTCTGTCATTTGATTGTAAGTGACGGACTTGACATTTAAATTGAAGTATACCATTTGGCTGGTTCTGGATTTAAGATAAGATTTTTTTTTTTTTGAAAATTTGTAATACTGACAATGAATTTTGGCAGTAGTAAGCTTGCTTATTATTGTCTGCATAAAGTCTAAGAGTGAGAATAGTATTTCTGAAATTCAAATTGTGATACAGCAGCAAATCATGTCATGGAAAGTTATTCAAGAATTCTCAACACATTTTATCATTGTATTCCTTAGTAAGCCTTTCAAGTAAAGTTGTAATTGGAATATTGAACACTGTACTGGTATATGTTATCATATATATGTACTTTGAGCCTTTGCTGTTCTAGGAGTAAAAGGTAGCTTAGGCCCAGATTTCAGACATATGATTGGTTTGTATATTTGGGCGTGTGTATAATTTTTAAGAGTCTGCCCTTCTGAGGATTGTAAGATTTCCTAACTAATGCTAAAGGGCACACATTTCTATGCAATGCTGGCAGTAACACAGATATTTTTGTTGTAGAAATAGAATACTTGAATGTTCCATCTATTTAAATTGTTAGATAGGAACAATTCCTTAGGCTGTTACTGGAAAATTGAGGATTTTAATGCAGCAATCAGATGTAGAAAGCCAGCAATCAGATGTAGAAAGCAAGCATTCCTAGCATATACTGTACTGGTTTAAATAAATATTTCTGACTTTGTGTAATGTCTAATTACAAATGATACAAAATATAAATGTTCAAAATAGAAGATGTAATTATTTGGAGCAACAATAACAGCAAGAAAAATAATGGAGAAGGAAATTAATTAAAAAGCAAGTTGAAATAACTGCCTTTTTATTGTAGACAGAAATATAGGTCTTCACATCAGAACCATTATTAAGATTTCCTTAATAAACAGGCAAAGTCAATAAACATTACAATAGCTTTAAACAGAGGGCTTGTCTGCACTAGGTCTTTTTAGTATGAGTATAGCTATGCTACTGTAACTGCACTGATGCAGCCTATGTACACTAGGGTTTTACACCAATACAGCAGCATCTGCACAAAACAAACCCTTGTATAGACACCCAATATACTCAATTTAAGCATGGCTGAATTGTTGTTCACAGTTAATGCTAATATTGAGTTCAAATATCAAAATCGATGTGATCCTTGACTTGTCCTTAAACAGTGTGTTTGTTTTGTCATAAGCTGTACACCATTTATATATTGGTAATTTCTACACTGTGTTTTTCACAGTTTTTAACCTACATATGTAATGCACACTGAACAAGAGTGCTGCAAAATGTACTTCAGGGTTGTTTTTGCTACTTAAATACTATTTTGCTGAAGTTTTGTTTTAGGAGTATGCCTAGTTAAATGTTCAATGGTTATAAATTCTCTAGATTTATTGCAAAACAAGACTTCTTCAGCAAACATAATCGTTAAAGTAGTTAGCAAAAGTATTTTAAGTATTGGTTGTTCAAAGAGCATTAAATGCTGCCTGCATGCATTCTTTTACAGGTATTCATGGGGAAATAAAATGACTTTAATTAGAAGGAATCTGTTAATTATACTGTACAGACTTGATGCATAGCTACAGTAGAAATAAAATAGACTTGTTTTGCAAATCTGTGTGTTCATCTTGATCTTAGGTAGAGGGTACTTCACATTTACTTATTAAAATGCTGGAGCCTGAATTTTGCGTTTAATGTGAACTTTACATTAATGTAAAGTGCTGACATCTAAGTTAAAATAAATGTAATGAACAATCAACTTTGTAGTACTATGTAATTTATATGTCTGGTGAAGAAGAACTGCAATCTGTATTTAATTCAGTAGAAAAACTCAAAACCTTCAGATTGTATGTAAATAAAGACACAAGCAAAACTTAAGTGTCAATACATAATTAGTATTTTTTTTTTCATTTTTATTGTACTTTGATAATAGGAATACTGTGCTATGATGACATTTTTAGGACAAAAAGAAAAGGAGTACTTGTGGCACCTTAGAGACTAACCAATTTATTTGAGCGTAAGCGTTCGTGAGCTACAGCTCACTTCATCGGATGCGAATACAGACTAACACGGCTGCTACTCTGAAACCTGACATTTTTAGGACATTGCTTTTTGGCTCAATAAACTTTTATAAGTAACTTGTTCCTAGATAAATTTTAACAAAGTGAAACAGTCTTAAGTGACTGTCTCTTTTGTTCTTTACAAAACATAATATGAAGAAATTTACAGCGACCATCGAAGTACTGATAAAATTGGGTACTTAATGGAGTTTCTAATAAGTGGAGCAGAATTGTATTTGATGCGCTTGATTTAGGGCAGGACCTTTAAGACTGGAGGGTGCCTATAAAGTTGATCTGGGGTACTACCAAAGCACTTTCATTTCTGAAGTAGTGTGTTAAGACACTGAAACACACAGAGCAACTTTACTTGATCAGTTTACATTTCAATTTCAGTGTTAATCCTTCAGTATTTTACAAATGCCAACAATGTGGGTGAGATTTTAAAGAAGATATAAATGTTAAATGGAAATAGTACCTTGAACGTTTCTATACAAGTGCTGTTAACATTAAACTCTGTTTTGGAGACAGAACCGTGTTCTCTCAAGTACTTTCTATAGACTTGGACTCTGCACAGTTTTTTGGCAGCTTGAAATTGCATCTCACTTAGGGCCTGGTCCTGTGATGTGGTGGTCTTTCATTGAGAGCTGAGAGCCTTTATCAGCTCTCAGAAGACACATGGCACCTTGCAGGATCTAGACCATAGTCAAGAATATCATGTATGTCATGAGATATATTAAAGTTAATATTGCATGTCTGTTATATCCTCATTATCGATAGGAGTGTCAGATTGACTGCTTCCCCACATTCTGTTTTGTTATGTGCATATTCTTGGAATGTGGAACAAGTGCAGACGTGCTTGTACTATCACTTCCATTGCTATGTCAAAAGATATTTTTGTTTCTTTACTACGTGCACAATTGTTGTCTTTTGATGGATTGAAATTAAGTTCATGATAGCACAACATTTCTTTTGTCCTGTGGGACTGGATTTAGTGTGGATGGGACATGACAGTGTATGTGTTTGTGTTTGATCAAAACTGGAAGAATGTTCTAAGCATCTCTTTTTCCTCTTTTAATAACAGATTTAATTGAAAATATTTACATATCCTCCACAAGCGGGAGAGAACTTAAAATTCTTGTGGCCAGTGAAGTCCATGAGCATAGGCCACAGCTTGACAGCATCACAGTTTCTAAGAAACGTAACTGGCTACATCAGAGTACTTTAAAGGCCCCTAATCTGGAAGAAGAAAATATCTGTAAGAAAATGCAAGGAAACACTATCCATGTACCCAAATCTTCCAGTCCATTACCTGGACCTAAACTGCCACAGGTTCCTCCCAAATCACCTATAGGAAAGGAATGTCCTGCAAGAATCTATAGTTCTGTAACTGCTGTTCACCATTCTACAAGCCCTTCAGTTTTGAGAAACTGTACTTTAGATTTCAGTGAGGATAATGATGCAGATGATGAAGGAGAAATATGGTACAATCCTATCCCTGAAGATGATGAGCCTGACTTCCCCAGAGTCCATTGTTTTACTGGGAAAAACTCTGTTAATTTGGACTCCCATACCACCAGTTTCAAGATGTTGCCTGGGAGTGACTTGATTAAAGTAATGGGGCACAATAAAGGCCTTCCATACTTCTCAGAATCTGCAGGAGACAATCAAATGGGTCAGGCCAGTGAAATTAATCAAGCAGATTCCATACATTCCATGGAGTATGTGCAGCTGCACAAGCAGAGTTTTGTGTGCAAGACTCAGAGTGCGACAGCAATAGAGGAGAGCCCTGCATTTAAATATTGTTCAGCAGGTAAGAAGGATATGGAATATAGAGATGTTACACTCCTGTCTTTATTTTTATAGGAAAGTTAAACATTTTTTTCCCCCTCTTCATTGTGAACATTTCTATAAAATTGATGGAAAGTTGATTATAAAATATGTAGGCCATAATTTTCAAAGTTGGGTTCATAAAGTTAGGCACCTAAATAAGTGGCCTAACTTTCACAGGTGTTGAACATCCACAGATCACATTCATTTGAATAGGAAATGCGAGTGCTAAGCCCCTTGCAAAATCAAGCCATTTATCTATACTCCTAAATATGAGTTTAGGTGCCTAACTTTAGATACTCAAGTTTGAAAATTATGGTAATTATCTACAGTATTATTTTTTGAGCCTTTAAAACACATTTCTGCTCTGAAAAGTGACTGAGTGGGGTTCCATATTTTGTATGTATTTATGACTTCTGGATCAAATTTGCACATCTCAAATATAAAAATATGTCCTTTTTAAACCCTGGTTACCAGCCCTTGAATGGAGCTTGGAATCTGAAATGTAAACTGGTTCGTTATGGCTCACACCTTGCCAACAATAAAAAGTTTACAGAGTGAGCTTGGTTAACAATTCTGTTGATGATGCACAAATACAACATATTTTGTTTTCTATGTCTTAGCTAATTCTAACCCTAGGTAGAACTTTAACGCTAGCTCTGTAACTACTTAACTTCCTCAGAAGTCTCTTGTTTGGGATTTTTATCAAAGGCTTTCTGAACGTCCGTATAAATTATATCAACGCTGTCTCCTTTATCTGCTATCTTGTTGTCTCCCTCAAAAATGTCTAATAGATGGGAGAAGAACGTTTTTCTTTTACAGAAGTTGTGCTGGCTTGTCCCTATTTATCGTATTCATCAATGGTTATGTCTACGCTGTATAAAAGACCTGCGGCTATCCTAGGTCAGCAGGCTCAGGCTGTGGGACTATAAAATTGCAGTGTAGATATCCAGGCTTGGGCTGGAGCCTGGGCCCAGGGACGCTCTCGCACCCCTGCAAGCAGAGTCCCAGAGTCCAGGCTCCAGTGTGAGCCAGAACATCTACACTGCAATTTTTTAGCCCCGCACTGAGCCCCACAAGCCCGAGTTAACTGACCTAGGCTAACTGCAGATCTTTTCTTGCAGTGTAGACATACCTTAAGTGTGTTATACTCCAGTTTTAATTATTGTTTCAGCTGAATATATATTGAGGTTGGTGTCAGCCCCTAAAAAGGAATAACTTCTCATTGACAGGGTCAAGCAACTTGCTGACCTTGACTTGTAGTATCCTACTGAGTGAGAGAGAGATGTTATCTGAGCACAGGAATGGGAGACAAGATACTCCCGAGTTCTAATTCCAGATCTGGTTCATAGAATCATAGAATATCAGAGTTGGAAGGGACCTCAGGAAGTCATCTAGTCCAACCCCCTGCTCAAAGCAGGACCAATCCCCAATTTTTGCCCCAGATCCCTAAGTGGTCCCCTCAAGGATTGAACTCACAACCCTAGGTTTAGCAGGCAATGCTCAAAGCGCTGTGCTATCCTTCCCGCCAAAGTCTGTTGAACTTTGTCCCCTTGGACAAGTCACTTAATTTGTCATCCTCAGTTTCCCTATATAAAATGGGCATATTAATATCCATATTGTGAATATTAATTACTGTTTTTTGGTAAAAACTTTGCAGATAAAAAGTCTGTGTACGAAGTTATTTTGCCCAAGTCCCAAGTGCCTAAGTCACTGTTGAAAATGGGATTTAGGAGACCGTCACCGAGGGTATGTCTATACTGTCCCGTCCTCCGCTCCTTCTCCCCCCCCCCCCCCCCCAAAAAAAAAGGCTGTGTCAGCAAGATTCAGAGTCATGGTCTACAGGCTGGGGCTTGTGCTACAACACTAAAAATAGCAGTGTAGACATTCCCTGGAGCTGGAGCTCTGGCTCTGAAACTCATCCTGTTGCTCCTTAGGTCACATACAGATTTTACCCTCTATAACCAGCCATTTGTGCCATAATGTACTGTCACATCTAGGAACCCACATTCTGTGCTTTTGTTTGGAAATGTAGCAGAGGTAGGAGTGTGTGTGTGTAAGCTGCAAAGTATATGTGACGGTCTAGAATTTCCATTCAAGTTAAAAATATCTTGCTTTGTAGTCTGTATTAAATAACTGGTCCTATTGCATTTGGTTGCAAAATGTGACAGAATAAGTAGACCAGTGTGTACTAGTCCTACAAACTGTGTTTGATCCATTTAAGAGATTAATCTCTCAATACGTATGTGATGCTCAGGAACATTAATATGGGTCACTTGCTCCTTTTGAAGGACTAAACCCCTTTATGTATTAGGCAAAACTGACTACAGTTTTTCATGTTGGAGAATCAAAGTTATATCCCGTCAGATTAATTTGCGCTTTGAATCTATGTCTGTAATGAAGTCTGGGAAAATTGATTATGGATTTCTCCTGTGAAGTTTACTCTGTATTGAGTTAATTAAACTATTTTAAAGCAGCTCTCTTGTGTGTGCATTGAATAGTGATCACATTGACTGGATTAATTGATGATGAAGTGGGTCCCTGCTGTTAAGTAATTGGCTTTATTGTGGAGGAGTAGTTAGTGCTGCTTTTAATCCAGTTAAGGTGTCTACAGTTATTTTCAGTCAAATTTAAAATGACGGCTCATCCAGACAAAATTACTACATGAAGGGCAGCACGTCCAATTTAACTTTATTTGTATTAGTACAGAGTCTGAATTACACAAACAATTGCTATGCAGTAGATAAATGTCTATATCTTCATCGACTCAAATACATCAAGCAGTAACTCTTGTCAAATGCCCCATGATTGTTTAGCACGTCTGCTTTTACTAGCAAGGAAGAAGTCTGAGCAAAGGGTACTAGTGTCGGTTAAATACAAAAACAATGCTTTTATCTGTGTTCCTAATAACATAATTGGGTTTTAGTGTGGTTTTTTTTATGGTTAGGGTGTTCTTTTTATTAATGAGATATTGTTTTTGTCTTTTTTTTTTTTTTTAAAGCAGAGATACCAATTATTTTGTTTTTAATTTCTTGAAAACACTACTATGGTTTTGAAAACTGTTCTTCAGTAAAACATAAAAGTTGGGATTTAATTACTTCTCAGCAGTCCTTCCAAACAGTATACTGAATAGGCTTTTTCTTTAAATACTGTACTAGTGTCTTGGGGACTAATCCTGCAGATTCTTGTTTGCTTTTAGTTCTCGCTCATACAAGTAGTTCCAGAATTAGTAGGATTACTCACTTATGTACTACTCATGTGAATAAGGATTTGCAAGTTAATTTCCTTAATTTATAGTCCTGGCCATGCTTAATATTTTAAGTTACTGAGAAATAGAAATAGATATAATATAAGTAAATCCAAATATTTAGTATTTGTCCCAAAGCAAAATTGCAAATATAAAATTCTTATAAAAGTACTTTTAATTCTTTATGATAAAGTAATCCCTTTTAAAAGTAAACTAGATTCTAAATTAGAAAAAATTGGTGATAGTGTGAGCTGATCTGGATCTGTAAGACACAAGTTTTAGTGGTTGCAAATAAAAAGTGTGCTTTTTTGGCCTGCAGTCAAGGAGAAGTAGATATGGTGTGCAAACTGAAAAGTACATTTTTTATAAACATTAGTATATACAAAATTCAAATGTCAAAATATAGAATTGTATAAAAATGAACCCTAACTGTACAGTTTAGTCAGTGCTGGTATAACCTGCAAAATGTTGAAAAATGACACCTCTTTATAATGGTTTGCATCACAGAATTGTGACTTGTGACTTTGGAAGATTTATGTACTATTTTTGGTGGTGGTTTTTAATGTACTAGTATAATTAGAGCTGTGGTGTGGGGTCTTCGTCTAAAAGAAATTAGAATAGCTACCTGTAAATGGTATTTCTTATTTGTAATGAGGGACACAGATCCATGACATTGGGCCTCTGTCTATGCAGCTTTGGAGGCAGGCCAAACCTGTCTGTCATTGGAACCACACCTATCCTGCCACCTTTGAGAAACTGCCATATTTTTGTCTGCTGCTTCAGTGCCTCCCTGCTGCAGAGCAGTTTAAAAAATGGCTTTAAATCTCCAGGCTGTCACCATCTGCCTTTGTTGGCAGAGGGGATTCCCTTTCTCCCCATAGTCCATCCCTTCTCTTCACCCAAGCAGAGTGCAGCGTGGCAGAGAAGGCTAAGAAGAGAGGGAAAGCCAGACACGGTCTCCTGCACCTCACTGCTGATTGAGTGCCTGCTGGGAGATCTGTGCCTGTGCTGTGGAGACTCAGGCCCCTCTCAAGTGGGCCTGTGCTCACATTGGGCCACTATAGAGATTTCTCTTATCCCTCCCTCCATTATTTCTTATCCACCCCTCAGTAAAAGTATCTTTCTCCATGAAGACTGAGCAGATTCAAAGCAAGCTTTCAATAGGCAAAGTAGTCAGGACAGTTACTGCCATAGATGCAAGCCTGGAGGGACAAAATTATCACACAGGATCAAGGACTGTTCAAGGATCTAGCCCAAACAAGAAAGTAAGCACAGTATAAACTGGCAAGGGCTCAGGGCAATCTGATATGGTCTTGAGGCTCTGCTCCCATATCCGGGCTCTACTCTTATGCTGATCATGACAGGCAAAACCTCAGCCATGTCTTATTTCAGCAGAAAAGGACAATGAGTTGTACAGTCCCTCTGAGAGAAGCTCACCTCCTGATGACTTGGGCAAAAGAGAGCCTTCAGTCAGTTCTCTCTTTATGTCCAAGGGAAGATTGAAAGTTACGGTCAACTGGCTCAGCAGGCCAAAACTAGACAGTCCCAAGTGGGAACTACACCGAGAGGTGTTCCATCTACTGGTTAAAGAATTTGGTCTCCCAGCAAGGGCTCTGTTTGCCTCCCACCTGAATCACAAGGTTTATGTTTTTTCCTGCTGGCAGCATCACAAAGCTAAGGCAACGGATGTCTTGTCACAAAGATTGGCAAAACAGACTCTTACGTGCCTTTCCTCTCCTTCGCCAGAATGCTACAGAAGATCAGTCAAGAAGCTGAAGCTCTGGTAATTCTGCTGTCCCCATTCTGGTCAAGGAGGCCTCAGTTCTCTGACCTACTTGACAAAATACAAAGAGCTCCCATCTGCTATCCATCCAGAAGGGATATGATACTAAAAGGGTCAGTCATGCATCAGAATCCAGACAGTCTGAGCCTAGCTGCCTGGTTCTTGAACAGACCCTCTTAAGCCAACAAGGTTAGTCAGAGAGCTAATAGCCATACTTGTAGATTCATTAATAAATCTACTTACTCACCGTATTCTAGGGCCTGGTTTACCATTGGTACCAGAGCAGGGGTCTCACCCACACATCAGCAGATTCTTGAATTTCTTCAAGATGGACTCAGTCTAGGTCATAGAGGTCAGGTAGCTGCTTTGACTAGCATCCTTAGTGGGGCAGACAAGTAGTAGATTTCCTTTTATCCAGATGTCCAGTATGGTGTGGGTGTGGTGAGTTTTTGTTTGTTTGGAGCAGTATCTTTTCTTCCTCCTGAAGTACAGAGAGTTCTTTTGTGGGCTCTTATCTGGTTCTCAGTGCCATGACAGGTCATCCATTTGAATCATAGAATAATAGAATATCAGGGTTGGAAGGGACCCCTGAAGGTCATCTAGTCCAACCCCCTGCTCGAAGCAGGACCAATTCCCAGTTAAATCATCCCAGCCAGGGCTTTGTCAAGCCTGACCTTAAAAACCTCTAAGGAAGGAGATTCTACCACCTCCCTAGGTAACGCATTCCAGTGTTTCACCACCCTCTTAGTGAAAAAGTTTTTCCTAATATCCAATCTAAACCTCCCCCACTGCAACTTGAGACCATTACTCCTCGTTCTGTCATCTGCTACCATTGAGAACAGTCTAGAGCCATCCTCTTTGGAACCCCCTTTCAGGTAGTTGAAAGCAGCTATCAAATCCCCCCTCATTCTTCTCTTCTGCAGGCTAAACAATCCCAGCTCCCTCAGCCTCTCCTCATAAGTCATGTGTTCTAGACCCCTAATCATTTTTGTTGCCCTTCGCTGGACTCTCTCCAATTTATCCACATCCTTCTTGTAGTGTGGGGCCCAAAACTGGACACAGTACTCCAGATGAGGCCTCACCAATGTCGAATAGAGGGGAATGATCACGTCCCTCGATCTGCTCGCTATGCCCCTACTTATACATCCCAAAATGCCATTGGCCTTCTTGGCAACAAGGGCACACTGCTGACTCATATCCAGCTTCTCGTCCACTGTCACCCCTAGGTCCTTTTCCGCAGAACTGCTGCCTAGCCATTCGCTCCCTAGTCTGTAGCGGTGCATTGGATTCTTCCATCCTAAGTGCAGGACCCTGCACTTATCCTTATTGAACCTCATCAGATTTCTTTTGGCCCAATCCTCCAATTTGTCTAGGTCCTTCTGTATCCTATCCCTCCCCTCCAGCGTATCTACCACTCCTCCCAGTTTAGTATCATCCGCAAATTTGCTGAGAATGCAATCCACACCATCCTCCAGATCATTTATGAAGATATTGAACAAAACCGGCCCCAGGACCGACCCTTGGGGCATTCCACTTGATACCGGCTGCCAACTAGACATGGAGCCATTGATCACTACCCGTTGAGCCCGACAATCTAGCCAGCTTTCTACCCACCTTATAGTGCATTCATCCAGCCCATACTTCCTTAACTTGCTGACAAGAATACTGTGGGAGACCGTGTCAAAAGCTTTGCTAAAGTCAAGAAACAGTACATCCACTGCTTTCCCTTCATCCACAGAACCAGTAATCTCATCATAAAAGGCGATTAGATTAGTCAGGCATGACCTTCCCTTGGTGAATCCATGCTGGCTGTTCCTGATCACTTTTCTCTCATGCAAGTGCATCAGGATTGATTCTTTGAGGACCTGCTCCATGATTTTTCCAGGGACTGAGGTGAGGCTGACTGGCCTGTAGTTCCCAGGATCCTCCTTCTTCCCTTTTTTAAAGATTGGCACTACATTAGCCTTTTTCCAGTCATCCGGGACTTCCCCGGTTCGCCACGAGTTTTCAAAGATAATGGCCAATGGCTCTGCAATCACAGCCGCCAATTCCTTCAGCACTCTCGGATGCAACTCGTCCGGCCCCATGACTTGTGCACGTCCAGCTTTTCTAAATAGTCCCTAACCACCTCTATCTCCACAGAGGGCTGTGTTCGCAATCAGTTGTGAACGTGTCTTAATTGCTTTCTAACACGGCCTTTTTGATAGCCATCATGTTAGTTTGCAAACTGTCTGAGTTGGGACCTCTTTTCCTGGAATGTCACCACTGCACTTTCTATAAAGAAAGTGGTACGAAGAATCAACCACGTTTTAATGTTGGAGATTAACCCCAGGTTCCATAGAGCATAGGAAATTGTCTTTCCATCCTTCTGTCTAGCTCCAACACCTTCCACAGAGAAACTGTTGCATACTTTGGATGTCTGCAGAGCTCTCAAAGTCTCTGTTCATTGTACATCTTAGGTCAGAAGGACAAATGCTTTATGTGCTTTATTATCCAGTGTCAAAGGGTATGAAGGCTTCAAAATCTTCCATTTCCAAGTGGCTAAGATATTGTAAGTCAGAAGCATAAAAGTGTGTGTATATAATATAATTATAATTAGGGCCCAACCAAATTCATGGCCGTAAAAAATCTGATCTCCCCCGTGAAATCTGGCTATTGTAGGAGAGACCAATTTTCACAGAGTTGGGCGGCCGGAAAGTGGCAACTGCTGGCAAGAGCCCAGCACTGAAGGCAGCGCCGCTGCTAGAAGCCGTGCAGAAGTGAATGTGGCATGTTATGGTGTGGCCACCCTTACCTCTTCTGCACGGCTGCTGGCAGTGGCGCTGCCTTCAGAGCTCAGTGCCAAGCCAGCAGCTGCCCAGCTCTGAAGGCGGCAGCACAGAAGTAAGGGTGGTAATACCATGACCCCTCCTCCCACAGTAGGCTTGCAACCTTCCCCCTCCTCCCCAATCCCATTTGGGGTGGAAACCCCACAGTTTCTGAAATTTATGATTATTAAAAATCCTATGACTGTGAAATTAACCAAAATGGACTGTGAATTTGGTAGGGCCCTAAATATAATATATATTTAAAAAAAAAAGGTTACTCCAACTTCTAATAGCAGAAAAGCTGAGGCAGCTTCATGGGCAGAAAGATTTCCTACAAGCAAAAGAGGAAAGCAGCCACCTGGTCATCTGTTCACACCTTCTCCAAATTCTACACGCTGGACATGCTATCATTATCTGATGCTGCCTTCAGTACATGGGTGCTCCTCACTGTAGTATCCAAGTAACTATTAAGAAAGGGTTACCCCCTTTTCCATCTGTATATGACTGTATAAAGTCCCCACATACACGCACATAGTGGACTCTGCTATGCAAATTCCAATGTCATGGATCTGTGGACCTCATTACGAATAAGAATAGGAAAATGTATCCCTTATCTGAAAATCTCCTTTTTTGGAGCAATGAGGTCCACAGATCCATCCCCCCTTTGGCTGTTAATTGGGGAAAGAGATGGGATTATTCATTGGCACTCAGCTTCTTATACAATGAATTGTCGTGTTTAGTCTGAATGCTTAATTTTCCTTACCATGCATTTTGTTAGTTTGCCTAGGGCTATGGAAGTCTCTCAACTGGCAGAGGAGGAGCCTCACCTAGCCTGCCACTGATTTGGTAGGTTTTGGTCTGGCTCCAAGGCTGCATACAGTGGAGATCCAATGTCATGTGGGCCTCATTACTCTAAGAAATTAAATTTTCAGGTAAGGCACAGATACGTTTTCCTATTCTCCGTCTATGTTATAACAGTATGGTGAAACTTCTGGGTCAGTCACTGATTATGACTTTGGCAACATCTTCACTCTTTTTTTTTTTTTTAAAGGGTATGTGTTTATACCAAGATAGCTGACTCAATGTAAAATCCTAGTGGGTAGGGTTGTGGGTAGTGACTGTAATATCAGGATAGCCTGGGATGCTGTAGAAAGGTCCTAGTGCTCTTTATTGCTAGGACACCATCAATCTTGATGTGATAAGCTTCACTCTGTCCCCAGAGCTCCCTGATAATTAAGGTAGTTGAAATGGGACTGTATACGGTCCTCTTTTACTTGGGTGGTGCTAGAACAAAAGGAGAGAAGCCAAATTAGGCAGAACAGAGGAAGCTGGACTTCAAGATCAGAAGGGACCATCATGATCATCTAGTCTGATCTCCTGCACCTTGCAGGCCACAGAACCTCACCCACCCACTCCTGTAATAGACCCCTAACCTCCAGCTGAGTTACTGAAGTCCTAAAATGATGGTTTAAAGACTTTAAATTACAGAGAATTCACATATGCACTAGTTTAAACCTGCAAGTGACTTGTGAAGAAAGTGTTAACCTCCTTCCAATAAATTACAGATGGAAGAGGACTTCCTATCTCTTCTGTGTACTTGAAGCAGGTTTGTCAGAGCTTCTGAAGGTTGAGGGCCCAGTCATATGTGTATGTGAGGCATCACTTGACAGCTCAGCCTTACAGGCAGAAGAGGCAAATAGACCCAGCAGCTCAGATTGAAGTAGCTATAGATTTTTTGGATTGTGATTTGTGCAAAATAACTCTTTTTATGACCTGGCTGTCACAAAGGAGCAGGAACTGCTTTTGTGTCTTGCACTGTGAAAGGAACAACAAGAACTGGGTCTGTCATGAGACAGGGTGGGGTCAAAAGGGCGTGCTTATAACTTATATGAGGAAAGTGACTGATCCAGATGTTCCAGACTGGTGTATCAGAGCTGGAGAAGCATTAACATATGAAAAATAGGCAGCAAACTCATCCTAGTTTTGTAGATTTTGAATGTTCAAGTTTGGCTAGTGAGTTAAATCGCGATTATACAACTGTTTCTTCCTCTAGTGAAATATTACTTAAGCTGCATGGTGCTCAGCAAAATCATTATTGTAATGGAAGAGCAGGCAGTTCAGCTGGTTTACTTGCATTATGTGCCTCTGGAGGCTCTAGTCATCACCTCTTTAATTATGGGCTACTTAAAATAATTCCCTCTTAGTCTATTGGGGCAGCGGGTAGCTAGGATTGCTGAGTGGAAGGGTTTATCACAGCCTTGTTGCTATCAGACCACCATGTCTCCTCTCTTTCAGGAAAGGTTTTTAACTCTTAATAAAAGCAGCAGGTGGAGATTTTTAAACCTGTAACAACCTCTCTACTCCCACACTTTGGGTCTTCAGCAGGAAGTGAGCCCAGAACTTTTAGCTAGATCTGATCGAAAAATGGTAGTTGTCATGGGGGGGGGAGGGAGGGGCGGAATTTAGTCCCTAGGTGTAAAGAAGGAATAATTTTCCATTTATTTGCAAATATTTAAGGATCACTTCCTTTTAAAAAAAATAATGGGATTTGGGTGTTTTTCCCTTTGGTCTCCTTTTCGTTTTGCCAAAGTGGGTGGAAATGATAATTTTCTTATTTCTTAACCAATGTTGTGTAAATTTGGGGAAGCACACATTCTTCATTACAGACTGTTTATAATTCTACTTTTTTACAGCGAAACAGGTTTGGAGCTGTCTGAGCACAAAAAGACTTAATGGGCCAAATCTTCAGCTTGTGTAAATCAGTGCAGTCCTATTAACTTCAGTGGAGCTATGCCACTTACAAGAGTAGAGGATCTGGCCCAGCTTTTTTGTGTGACTTATGACTTAAAAGGATACTGTGTGGGTTTTTTTCCCCCCCTAGCTTGGATATCTTGCACCAGAGTTGTATGTGGATGTTTTTGTTTTGGTTTGCTTATAAACATTCCAAAGTTCATCAGTGGGCTGAGAAAAAGCAAGAGAAATCTAGATGTAAAGGAAAAATATGTTAGAAGCCCCTGAAAAGATGTCTTTTTTTAAAAAAAAAAAAAAAACAGAATGGTATGGTTTTAACTGCAGTGTTTGTACCACAAAGCTTTACATGAACTGAAACAGATGTTTCCAGAATGATATGTATCATGCCTGCTAAGATAAGTATTCCTGGAAAACTATAGGAAAAGGTTGTACGGAACAGCAGTTTTAGTTCAGTAGTAGTTTCAGGTTTTCGTTGGAGTTACATACTTGGATGTTTGTTTTAAAATTGTAACAGACTGTTGGCCAGTTATCCATTCACCTTAACTCATTCCTTATAAAAAATTACAATGTTTTCTGGTAAATATTAAAGCAAATGTTAAACCTTTAAAACTTCTGAAAATGGAGGGAAAACTTACATGTAAGTCAGGGCAATCAAATATTATGCCTTTAAAATAAAATAACTTGTTGGCAATCAGTTTGACAGAGATTTATATAGAAAGACAAGGTGGCTGAGGTAATATCTTTTATTGGACCAGCTTCTGTTGGTGAAAGAGAAAAGCTTTCGAGCTTCCAGAACCTGGAGAAGAGCTCTCTTCTCCAGGTTAAAGTGAGTTAACTTATTCCCTTATGTAGATGTTAATTTCATTAGGACTAACCTGCAGGACTGGATGGACACTGATTCTGAATAAAAAGCTGAGATGAAAAGTATCTGAATTTATGAAGTACTGCAATTGCCATTGGCTACTTGCCTCTTTTCAGTTATGAAAAAGACTTTATAACTTCATTCAATTGCATTATTGCACAAACCTAAAAATTTGCTTTGTTAATCAGACTCAGTAAATGACTCACTGAGGTAATCATGTACAATGCCAAGTTGTTTTTGTTCAATATAGTGTCCTTCCAGGAAAACTTGCAACCCATCTAATATAAAACTATAAATCTCTGAATTGAGTTGTTCTGCAAAAAACATCTTTTTTTCTCTCCCACATGCTTATAAAGCCAAAAAAAAAGTGTATAAAGCTGATTTTTGTGGAAAATGTAAGTAATGGCTTTCAATTTCATTATTTTAACTTAATTGGTTTTTTTTCCGTAAGTTTGAACTTTTGTAGTCTGATGTGTCGGGCAGTAAATGACAAAGCATTTTGTTTTTTTCGTGGTGATGCTTTGGTAGTCATTTAAACAGCAGGTGCCTTGTAGATATCATTTCCTCCTGCCATCCTTCCTGCCGAATATTTTTCAAGTGTAACAGACATGATCATAAGATTCTGATTGGGTGGTAGTAGGAAATTAGGATTGGGTTCACACAACAACATTCTATGATTTGTCATACTATAGGTAACCAAAAGCAGTTTATTTCCTTTAGCAATATTATATGAAAGCCATATTGAGAGAACTGTATTGCAGAGTAAAAATTTGTTAGATTTAGACTATAGTAAGGTTACATTTTGCAGATTGTAAAAAGCTGTTTAGTACACTGTTTTGAAAATCACGTGCATACCTTAGCAACTTTCTGGCTTTACTGGAAAAACATGTGGCTTAATACTCGTTGAAATACTGGCCTGCATAATAGTTGACTGTTAAAGTTTCACTCAGCCACATATTTCATTTTAACTGTTCAGTGCTGAATACAGCAGAAGTTGGACACATGAAAGTCAGAACGTTAGATTGACTCTTCAGTTCTAATGAAACTGAGCGAAGTTTAATACGTTGGCTTGCTTTTCTAAGCCGATGCCAGAGACTTCTGACAGGAAGGGAAGATTAATGTTAGCAGGCTAAAGCATGGTACTGATTACTATAGAAGGCTTCAGGCCAGCCCACCAGTGGGACTGTGCTGTGATTTGCAGTACAAGGGAAGGCTTTGTCCAGTTTTATCAAACGCCACATTTCTTACTAGCTGCTTGCCAGAAGAACACAGCAGGCGTGCTAGAAAAAGTCCTTTTCCTGTAAGGAAACTACTTTGATGGGACACAGCAACTGAGGAAACAAGAAATTTCATGTATTCTGCCGGAAAACAGATCTTGTGCACTATTTTTCACAACTGGATTTTTTTTTTTTTTTTTTTTTTTTACTATCAGGAACCTTTTTGTAAAAAAAACAAACAAAAAAAGAAATTGTATCTGTAAAAATTATCAAAATGATACTCAAGTTAGTCCCCAAAAGTTAGATTTTTGTAACATCTGCAAAAACAAATTAAAAATAAGGTTTTAATAAAATAGTGAAGTTAGCTTATATGATTTCACAGTTCAAGCTGAGTGAAGTGCATAAAGTAAACTAACCTTGTAAATGATTAAAACTAAATCAGGTTAGCCAAGGGGAATTGTGAAGATCAATTAATGACTGTACAGTCATTTGCTTATGTGAAATGCTATGAATTAAAGCTAAAAGCATTTTAAAAATCTAATAGGTGCAGACATCTTATTAAATGTGACAGTGTGACGTACTGAGTATCCTTCGTAAGCAACGCTTGCGGATTTGCAGATTCTCCCAGTCCTGTATTAGCAAAGGTTTGTAATTTATGCTTGAAGTTTTGTCAATGGTTATGACCAATATGCCAACTAGAAAAGTAAGTATATTAAAGAGGTTCAGTATGCACAGAAGCTATGTAACATCTAATTTTATATGGATCAGCATGCATTTTATTACCAAAATTGAGAATCAAAACTTTCCTGTTTTTGTGGTTGTAGAAAATAGAAGTTTGGGGATTTTTTTTATTTTTTTTTATTTTTTTTTTTTTTTTAGTATTCTGACCTGTTCCTGTTGTGATGGGATGGGAGGAAGGTGCACTTTGTACAGTCTTTCTGGTTGCCCATAGCTAGTGATCTTTTGTGAAGTAGTCTTAAATTCTCGGTGGTGACAGCTATGTTGTCCAAACTGCAGAATGAATATGGTAGTAACTGCTACCAAGGAGGAACATAAATATCAGAAGGGAGAAAAAGATGACTCAAAATGAAGAGACTGTCAATAAGCACTATGATCTCACTCCTACTGATCAGCTTGGAATTACTGGGCCCAGTTCCCCTCTAATGTGTGCCCTAATTTTACCCTGATGTAACTCTGTTAGCTTCAGTGGGATTACTCCTGGTTGACACTGGTGGAAATGAGAAGAAAATCAGATCCACTGTCTTTGAGTCTGGAGTTCCCTTGAATGTCCTGATTTCTGTCACAGGGCGAAGAGCTTGTGCGCAAATGTGTGCACTCAGCACAGAAAATTACATGACACCTTTCTGGTGTATGCCTGCTAGCGTTCATTATCAGCCTCCTTCCACTGTTAACGTGATGGAAGTCTTTTATTCTTCAACAGTGTGAGTTGGTGTGACTTGTTTAAGCCTTGGAAAACTAGCTATTTCACAGGTGAAGGTCACCTGGGAACTGGCTAACTTCCAAGCCTGTTTTGGGAGCTTTGTGCCAAGAAAGAGGAAAGTGTTTTTGGCAGCTAAAAGGCAGGACAATTTGGGACTCTTGGGAGGAATGAAACCTGAGAGGCTGTAAAAATAGTAAACCCAATAATAATGGGAGATTTCAACTGTCCCCATATTGACTGGATACATGTCACCTCAGAAGGGGATGCAGAGATAAGGTTTCGTGACACCATAAATGACTGCATCTTGGTGCCGTTAGTCCTGGAACCCGCAAGAGGAAAGGCAATTCTTGATTTTAGTCCTAAGTGGAGCACAGGATCTGGTCCAAGAGGTGAATATAGCTGAGTTGCTAGGTAATAGCAACAATAATATAATTAAATTAAACATCCCTGGGGCGCGGGGAACACAAAAGAAGCCCACCAAAGTAGTAGTTAACTTCAGAAAGGGGGACTGCACAAATATGAGGAAGCTAGTTAAACAGAAATTAAACGGTACAGTCTCAAAAGTGAAATGCCTGCAAGCTACATGTAAACTTTTTAAAAACACCCCAATAGAGTCTCAAATTAAATGTATATCCCATATTAAAAAACATAGTAATAGGACCAAAAAAGTGCCATCATGGCTAAACAACGAAGTAAAAGAAGCGAATAGAGGCAAAAAGGCATCCTTTAAAAATTGAATGTTAAATCCTACTGAAGAAAATAGAAAGGAGTATAAACTCTTGCAAGTCAAATGCAAAAGTATAATTAGGCAGGCCAAAAAAGAATTTGAAGAGCAACTATCCAAAGACTCAAAAACTAACAGCAAAAAAATGTTTAAGTACATCAGAAGCAGGAGGTCTGCTAAACAATCAGTGATCGAGGTGCTAAATGAGCACTCAAAGAAGACAAGGCTGTTGTGGAGAAACTAAATGAAATCTTTGCATGAGCCATTCTTTTTAGGTGACAGATCTGAGGAACTGTCCCAGATGGAGGTGTCATTAGAGGAGGTTTTGGACAAATTGATAAATTAAACTGTAATAAGTCACCAGGACCAGATGGTATTCATCCAAGATTTCTGAAGGTGCTCAAATATGAAAATTGCAGAACTACTAACTGTGGTATGTAACCTATCATTTAAATGAGCTATCCTCCAGTTATCTGGTACAGAAGCTGATGTGACACCAATTTTTTAAAAAAGCTCCAGAGGTGATCCTGGCAATTTCAGGCCGGTAAGCCCAACTTCAGTACCAGGCAAAGTGGTTGAAACTGTGGTAAAAAACAGAATTACCAGTGACATAGGTGAACATCATTTGCTGGGGAAGAGTCAACATGGCTTTTGTAAAGGGAAATCATGCCTCACCAATCTTAGAATTCTTTGAGTGTCAACTAACGTGGACAAGAGTGATCCAGTGGATATAGTGTACTAGGACTTTCAGACAGCCTTTGACATGGTCCCTCACCAAAGGCTCTTAATCAAAGTTAGCAGTCATGGGATAAGAGGGAAGGTCCCCTCCTCGATCAGTAACTGGTTAACAGATAGGAAACAAAGAGTAGGAATAAATGGTCAATTTTCAGAATAAAAAGAGGTAAATAGTAGCGTCCCTCAGGGGTTGGTACTGGGACCAGTGCTGTTCAACATATTCTTAAAGGATCTGGAAATGGGAGTAAACAGTGAGGTGGCAAAATTTGCAGATGATACAGAATTATTCCAGATAGTTAAATCCAAAGCTAACTGTCAAGAGTTACAAAGGAATCTCACTAAATTGGGTGACAAGGCAACAAAATGGCAGATAATATTCAATGTTGATAAAAGCTAAGTAATGGACACTGAAAAACATAATCCCAACTATACATACAAAATGATGGGGTCTAAATTAACTGTTACCACTCAAGAAAGAGATCTTGGGATCATTGTGGATAGTTCTCTGAAAACATAAACTCAATGTGCAGCAGCAGTCAAAAAAGCTTACATAATGTTGGGAACCATTAAGGAAGGGAGAAATATGAAAAAGAATATCATAATGCTTCTATATAAATCCATGGTATGCCCACATGTTGAATACTGAGTGCAGATCTGGTTCCCCAATCTGAATAAAGATTATGGAATTGGAAAAGGTACAGAGAAGGGCAACAAAAATGATTAGGGGTATGGAACAGCTTCTGTAGGAGGAAAGATTAAAAAGACTGGGACTTTTTAGCTTGGATAATGGAACACTAAGAGAGGATATGATAGAGGTCTATAAAATCTTGACTGGTGTGGAGAAAGTGAATAAGGAAATATGATTTATGCCTTCACATAACACAAGAACTAGGGGGCACTCAATTAAATTAATAGGCAGCAGGTTTAAAACAAAAAAGGAAGTACTTCTTTACAAAATGCACAGTCAATCTGTGGAACTCTTTGCTAGGGATCTTATGAAGACCAAAACTGTAACAGGGTTCAAAAAAGAACTAGATAAGTTCATGGAGGATAGGTCTATCACTGGCTATTAGCCCAGATGTTCAGGGATGCAATGCCATGCTCTGAGAGTCCCTCACCTCTGTTTGCCAGAAGTTGGGAGTGGGTGACCAGATGGATTACTCAATCCCCTGTTCTCTTAATTCCCACTGGAGCCACCTGGCACTGGCCATTGTTGGAAGAAAGAATACTGGGCTAAATGGACCATTGGTCTGACCCAGTGTGGCTGTTCTTATGTGCATTAAATCTCCTCCTTGTCATTGCAGAGTGAGGGGAACAGGGTAGCTGCCAAGGTGTGGTGGGAGAAAGGTGTACTTAAGACCATTTGCCTGTAGTGGAATAGTGTTCCGATACTGAGAGGGAGGGGGAGACAACGGAACAGGGTTCTGAGCTGCCGTGACAGAGGCAGGGTTCTTATGAGAATAAGAAGAAAGATGCATGCACAGGATTCCTCTGTAGTCCTTAATTGCAGAACACTGCAGGCTGTATGCTCTCCTGCGTAGTCTAAGGGCAGTGGCAGTATTCAGAGGAGAGAGTCTCTGTAGTGTTCCATACTCTTCCCATCTAAACTCATGGCTACCTGGCATCTGTACCCTGGTGAAGCAGTTAGGTCCGCTTGTGTGAGGACACATTATACCAACAGATGGAGTACTACACAGGTAGGTGCGATGGGTGAATTGTTTATATGTAGTTTGCATCAATTCCATTTTGTTAGGCAAAGCCTCAATAGAACGGGAAGATTCAAGCTTCTGACTGTCCTCTGCCAACTTTTGGCTGAAAAAGTCAGCAAAGTGCAGACATGCTTATGTTTGTCTAAGTGATGCACAATATTTGTCTGAGTAGATCCCATATTTGAGTACTGACAAACTAACTTCTTCCATAGTTCACAAATTATTGTTGCTGCTAACTGCTGTTAATGGGCAGCTTTAAAAACGCATTCCTATTTTGTTTTGTTTTTTTCTTTTAAAGGATCTGGAATTGTACCTGCAAATAAGGCTGAGGCTGGAGCGACAGAAATTTCTCCTCCAAGTCCTAATCCTTTGAAAAAAGGAGGATCAATTAATTGGCCTTTCCCTGACAAGATAAAATCTCCTAGAACTGTGAGAAAACTTTCAATGAAAATGAAAAAATTGCCAGAACTCAGCAGGAAGCTGAGCATCAAAGGAACCTCAAGCTCTAATAATTCAGATAATCTTACTTCCTTGCTGAAAGGTGACTGTCAGGATACAAGCCATACCACATCTTTGCCATCTTCTGGAAATGCAACAACAGCTGCTAGCAGGAATGTTATAAGTCGGTACCATCTTGACAGTAGTGTATCATCACAACACGGCTACAAAAAGAAAAGCACTGGGAGTTCCAAATCCTCCAGTAAAGGTGGTTATCTCAGTGATGGAGACTCTCCTGAACTTATAGCAAAATCGGGTAAACACAGTTCTGTAAGCAGGTTTGGGAAAGGAAAAGAGACTCTTCCAAGTAACAACAATAAAACTGAAATAGACATTGATGCTTTTAGACATTACAGCTTTTCTGATCAACCCAAATGTTCCCAATACATATCTGGACTCATGAGTATTCACTTCTATGGTGCTGAAGATTTGAAACCACCACGGATGGACTCAAAAGATGTCTTTTGTGCAATTCAGGTAGATTCGGTAAACAAAGCAAGAACAGCCTTGCTTACATGCAGAACGACTTTTTTAGATATGGACCACACTTTCAACATAGAAATTGAAAATGCCCAGCACTTAAAACTAGTGGTCTTCAGCTGGGAGCCTACCCCACGGAAAAATCGTGTTTGCTGTCATGGAACAGTGGTTCTCCCCACTCTTTTTCGAGTGACAAAGGCGCATCAGCTGGCTGTCAAACTGGAGCCCAGAGGGCTTATTTATGTCAAACTGACTCTCATAGAACAATGGGAGAATTCTCTTAATGGTCTAGTTGCAGATCGAGAGCCAGTGATATTTGGAGTAGATGCTCGAAAAGTTGTTGAGAAGGAAAATGTGGGCTTGATGGTACCGCTTCTGATGCGGAAATGTATTGTGGAGATTGAAAAGAGAGGCTGCCAGGTACTGTAAACTCTTTAAACAAATTCTCCTATACCATGTGGCTGAATTTCTTTTTGCACTGTTATGTGTAGAATTTGAGCAGCGAGCAAGGGAATACAGTAAGTATGTTTCCCACAGTGTGTCTTTTTTTCCTTTGCTTATCCTCTTATTGGTCTCATCACTTTATTGCTGTCAGTGTGCAAGTTTTTCCCCTTGTTTATTGTAACGTGGTGAGGAACAGTGAGGCTGGGTGAACCCAGCGTTTTCAGTTTCTTCATAAGGGAGGCCTGTACTTAATGCCAGTGGTGTGTTCGGACAATGGAAACATAAATAAAACTATAGATTGTGGCACTTGGAGTAACTCCTCAGTTAAGGCAGCATTGGGGTTAGGATTCCCTACTTCCTAACTTCGAGCCAATGGCTCATTCCATAAGACCATTTCTGCTGCATGCGTGTTGAAAAGATATAATGTAAAATTCCTAAACACCCACAATTCAGGCATTGTGCCATCTAAAATAAAGCTATTTGCTATCATCTTGGCAAAACTTCAGTTTAGCAAATGCATTCACAAGCCAAAATGTGAAAGATCAACTCTGATTTGTCCCTTAGCCTTTCCTTTATTTATGCTGCTATGCATAACACGTCTGCCTTTAAGCACAAGCTACTGCTTAGGCAGCCCCCAAACAGACTAAAATATTCTTGGGCCAAGTCTGATCTACCCCTCTGGCAGTCAGACAAAAAGAAAACAGAACTCTTTGTCTTCCTCCACCCCCCCCGACCCCCCCTTTCTTTTTCTTTCTTTCCCACTTCTGTCTTCCTGCCTTCACGGGGGGACCCCAAAATTGTAAGATAAACTCTGCAATCTAGTAGTGTCGAGCAGTGTCTTTTGTTCATCTTGTATAGTTTATGGTTGATAAGTCCAGTGGTTGAAAGATGTGTTAAAAGGAGCATGATATCTTCATCTTCCAGTAACACTTCCAATTGTAGACAGTGGAAAAAAATTCTAAAATAAGGAAGGTGCACAGTTCTCATGGCAGACATCTCCTGTGGCCAATTTAATTGAAGTTAGCAGAACAACTTTCACAGTGCTCCGTTAACATGTGTGTGGCCTGGGAGCCTCTGACACACTTTCATTCAAGGTGTGCCCTTCTGTTTGATGAACCCTGCAATTCAGAAGTAGCCACACCCCCTGGTTTGTTACATTTTAAAATTTGTGCCATTTTTGGTGAATGGTTCTGGGCCAAATGGTTTCACCACTCCCATTTTTGACTTTGATCATGAGACTCCCATTTTAGCGCAGCACTTGCTTGTTAGCACCTAGTCATGCAGATTATATCGGGCAATCAAGACATCACTGATCATTGAACAATTGGGATCTGAATTGTCTTTAGGTGCCTGGTGCTTCTAAGCATGAAATGTAATTTTTCAACCTGCACAAACAAGACTGAGAACATTAAATGTACTGTGCCTGTTAATTTCACATTTGACTATCTATACATGAAACTTTTTGGATTTCTTACTCAACTACACAGGATGTAAGTTTGTGTTTCTGCTAATGTCACTGGTGTCTGGATGATTTAACAAGCTGTGATAGTGAAACCTTATGGCTAATAGTTTGAGTGTTTGTCTGATATCTGCATAATACATTGCTGATTTCTGCTTTCAGTTATATGGATGTAACATCCATTGCCTTCATTTCTTAACTCTTCATTTACATCGGTGGGCCTTGGATCCAGGTAACTTATTTGACCATTAGCTTATGGTCAAACAAATGCCCCTTTCTATAAGCCGTCATATATAACATAGGACTCCTGGATTCTAGTCTCTGCTCTGCTCATGACTCACTGTGTAGCCTTAGACAAACTAGTCAGTTTACCAGTCAGCAAAATAGGGATCAAAATAACTCTCTCACTCTTAGAGGTGGTTTTAGGTTTAGTTCTTTAATGTTTGAGAAGTGTATGGAGAATGGGGGTTACCAAAATACAAAGTTGTTTTTAAAATAATAATAATAACTGTATCAAGTTAGAGCGTGTAGAAGTATATGCACCATACACTCTTCAATGCATGATAATCATGTACAGATACCGTTCCTATGTGCCTGAATGTGTTGGATTACTTTAGGAAGTATAACCTCCTGGTTTGTATAAAAGTGTTGATGTAACTTGAAACAATGTACATGTTGGCATAATATCTTAACGCTTCTCAAATTTGTTTCTTGGTTACCTGATGCTAGAGTAGATCTGTTGTCTCTTGATACCCCAGTGGATATGATATCAAATATAATTTAAATATTGGTAATGATATAGTTAACTGCTGTGAAAACAAGTGTGTCAATACTCAATTACTCACTTAACAAAATAAAATCAAAATAATTTCTTTGTAAATTGATTTACAGCATATACTTGTTTCTTAATGTGCATGATCCGTGGCCATGTTTCACAGGTATGAAGCTTGTTTACTGACGGTCCTATTAATCATCAATAGACTAATATCTGTAGAATTACCTTACAAAGTCCAAGACAGACTTTCTAATTCAGCTTATTTTCTGCTTAAACTGAAAGAAGAATTAAACGGTTATGCTAGCACAAAAGCGGTGAGCTGAACAAGCAGAGTGGTAAGAGGGTTGCAGGTGAAACTGCAACCTACTTTGCATTATTCATTGAGATTATACCCACTCATCAGTGCTCATCAAGAGTAAATGCGATCAGAATTCTAGTTTGTGTATCGCAACAGAAGAAGATGAGTGTGGAAGTTGTTGTCTTTTTTAAAGAAGCCACTAGAAAGTGAGCAGCAAAGAGCACTTAGATTAATGCAAAGACTTCATAATTTTTCTCCATTTTGTATTACAGCTTATTGTTCTAGTGCTCCGTTACAAATTATTATAAAAAATTAGTGAAGTTGATTAAGATATTGTTCCCATTCCTTGTCAATAAAAAGGGTTTGTGTGTGTGGGCAGCGGGAGAAGGGGGAATGTAAAAATGAATAGTCTTTTGGGGAGTGGGTTGTTTGCTTTACACTAATATTTAACACTAAAAACATTTTTGTTGGGTAGAGTTTATTAAAACATTTACTCTTAAACAGAACATTACTAGCATCTGTTGTGGGTATATGGAAGCCTTTTTGTGCTCTTCCTGAGTGACTCAATGATAAATCAATACCTTAATAAAAATCACTTTCTGTCAAAGACATATTAGTTCAATATGTGTGGCTGTGGACATCAGCTGCATCCATAGAAACAAACTGATAAGAGACTGAGTTTCACTATTGTAGAGAACATTATTATTTATTTACTATTATAAGCCAGACTGTGGACATTGTACACTATTGATAACATGTTGCTGTTTGATGTCAAAAGATTTTGCCATATGCTTTCATTTTTTACTTAAGTAAGTTTTTGGGTGTGAGCATTTTTTGATCCTTAACTGAAGACATTGTAAAACATCTCATTCTTTTCATGCCAGTTATCTGAGCAGCACTACTTAGTGCTCTGTAATGGGTAATATGTCACAGTGTGGCCATGATTTCACTTCTAGGTTGTAGGCCTGTACCGATTATGTGGTTCAGCAGCAGTCAAGAAAGAGCTTCGAGAGGCGTTTGAGAGGGATAGCAAGGCTGTTACTCTCTGTGAAAACCAATACCCAGATATTAATGTGATAACAGGTAATGCACTTACTTTTGTTTTTAATATATAGCCATGAGAAATCTCTATCTAAATAAAGAAAATTATGCTTTAAAATGGTTCATTGGAGTGTCACTCAGACAATCCATTAGCTACACTTTGTTTTGCTGAACAAGAAAGAGAAGATGAATCCTAACTTTTGTCATGTAAAAATGAGATGTGCCAGTGATAGAGAAACAGTGTAATGAGTTGTGGATAGAGGTTGGAAGTGAATGGAGGTCTCTGTGGTATGCCAAACCTTTAAGACTATTTATTCTTTGTATTGTGATAGCTCCTAGGAGACCTAGTCGTGACCAGTACCCTATTGGGCTAGATGCTGTACAAACACAGAACAAAAACACAGTCCCTGCTCCAAATATCCTACAATCTTAAGAGAAGAGACAGCATGTGGATATAGCCAAATGGGAGAGTACAAAGAAACTTGTTTGATTTATGAGCTTAGGCCCCAGTCCTTGTGCTAATTTTACAAATAATTCCATTGACTTCAATGGGACTACTCACAGTACAGAAAGTTAAGCATGTCCATAAGGCCTTGTAGAATTGGGTCGTTAGAGCCAGGTCCTGCTCCCATTTAAGCCAATAGCAAAACTTCCATTGACTTGTGTGGGAACTAGATTAGTGAATAGTGCATAGAAATTCAAGGTGTGCAGTGGGAAATAATTAGCCATTAATCTGATCGTATGCATACTTTTTTGGGTCATTTATAGAAAATTAATTTGGGGCTCATTTTATCCAAAGTCTTATCTGTCTGTGTAGTTCATACTCCTGTGACTCAGTGGGATTACTGGTAAGGGTTTGGAGAATTGAGACAATTTTTATGAAGAGAATCTTAGTTTGGATAGCCTTCTGGAATAAACCAAAAAATGTTTTGTGGTATACACTGTGCATTTCACCTGTAACATTTAGTAGTAGGAATCTTTGGCTTTTTAAAAGGTGGAATAATTTTATGACTAACGTTAGTTTACATAACAAATACTAATAATCTATTTTCAGGCTTCATGGTATAAATTGATGGCCTGCAGAAATTGGAATGGAGTTTTTCCTTCATATACATTCAGGGCTTGAAAATTTACTCAGCATGTGATAGGCCAGGTGCAAATTTGCTGGGCCACAACACCCTCTGTCACTTGTAAAGAAATAACAGTTGTGTTCTTTAATTGTTTGGTACTTTAATTTCCAGCATATTGTCAGTCAACTTTCTATTTTATGCATATTTTAAAAAAGTAACTTACTGCTAAGGATGGGTGAGTAGAAGAAAAACTTTATCAGCAGATTTTATGCAATTAATTTTACTGTGTTTGCTAAATAATATCTTTGCAGAATAGAATTTGACCAACCCTATTTCCTGTAGCTACCTTGGCTAGTTTCATTGTTGGTTTTTGCCTTCTCCAGAAGTGTCAGTTACTGGCTACTCCCAGAGGCAGGATCCTGGATTTAAATATATATTCTTTACTTTTGAAAGGTTGCACAATGAACACTCATCAAGCTCCTTTAAAATATTCTTTGATTTAACTTCTTTTAATAAATTCACAAGAAAAAGTGATGATAATTCTTAGGACCAGCTTCTTTCAGGACTTTGTTATGGTCCTGTGTTGCTCTTAATCATTGTAAACAAGCATTGGAAATGCAGATGACTGTTATTGCTTAGGTTTGTGAATTAACTCATAGAAACAAGAGTTTAATTATGTCAAACATCAGAAACCAACAGCTTAATAGTGAGCTGTAACTAAGTAATGGCCAAACAGATGTACTGCTAAGGCAAGTTTTGGCTCAATAAAAAATGGAAATAACATCTCGCACCTTAATATAAAGCCTCATGTACTATTAAACCTTCAGCATTTACAGAAACAATTCAGACACATGGGAGACTTATGAAACAGTTCACATCCACACCCAGGAAAAACTTGTAATATTTCTGGGGTTGCCAACCCTCCAGGAATGTCCTAGAGTCTCCAGGAATTAAAGATTAATCTTTAATTAAAGATTATGTCATGTGATGAAATTGCCAGGAATATGTCCAACCAAAATTGACAACCCTAAATATTTCACAGCATTCCAGTTACCTGTGCAACTTACTACTGCAAGTATTTCTTTTGATGTAAGCTCATGTTTGACCTGGGATAGTGCTAAGTGTAGAAAGAAAGCCCTGGTGTTGCAGCTGCACTAGTCTGGTCCTTCCAGCAAAATCCCACAATACTGTGGCTAAATAGAAAAGATCACTTTAATTTTGTAAAATTCATTGGTGCATGCTTTTGTTGTTCTTGATTGTTACACTACACCTGTTTGAGTGTGCAGGGTCTCCTGTACTCCTGACTTCTTGTTTTGAACTACTGCAGCTTCTCAATGTTTTGCATTTGACTTTTTTTTTATAAGGTACAAGGCATACGGTTTTGAGGTCTTTGTTTTTAAGCAAGAATCAGATATGTTTCTTTATACATTATAAAATGTATGCTGCTTTTGTTTCTAAAGAAGAAGCATATTTTAAGGAATCCCATTTTAAAAATTATTTCCTACAGCACCTCTTCAACTGTGCAGTTCTGAGCAGACTCACAAAGCACTGGTTCTCTAACAGTTGGCAGGGTTGCTGTGTGTGTCCGCACGCTAAACTGGTTATCTTCCGCATACTGTAGCCAGTTCTGTCACTGGTTACAATCTAAACAGTTCAGTCTTTGATGAGCCTCTAATGCCTACTGACATACCAGAGGCATCATGCATACTTTTCCATCCTTATTTGTAAGTATCTGTCAGTGCATATTTCACCTATGTTATCTCTTTGTTGCTGAAGAACAGTTTTCTTAATGTTTTACTGTAGTGTTTGCAACGCTAAGGCTGATGTGTATGATTAATACTTTTATAAGCCAAATCATGTGTTCCCTAAAATATGAATAATCATAAATCTTTGCTCTTTTGAAGACTAGTGCTTTATTTGGGCCCATATTGAAATTTGAGGGGTATTGTTGGTTTCAAAACATTATGCAGATATTTTCTTTTGAGAGTTCTCCAAAGCCTAAGAATGAAAATTTAATGATTTAAGTCTTGGCTGAGAAATGCTCTGGAGGCGGCACTGGCTTACACGCGATTAAATGCACTCGTGGCTCAAAATAAAATGGGCTGCCAGGTTTAGGAACAAGCCCAGCAGCAATGATGTTGCGTCATGTCTATTTTCATCCATGTGACTTCACATCTGTGAGTTAAAGCACATAATACGGTTACCAGTTCAGTGGGTCAGGAAAATGAGAAATTAATGAAGTGGATGGTGGTTTCTGCTTGCTGTCTAAATTCGTTCTGTGTGGTGAGCGTTTGTGCGAAGGAGAATGCAGCAGTAAGCTGGTAGTCAGTAGAGCAAAGCTTGAGGTTAAAAAAAATAACTGCAGCCTCTTACAGGGCTAATTTAGCAAAGGGAACAGCAAAAGGATTGAGAGGTCAAAGGGCACTCCATGGCTCAAAACTATTCTGTTGTTCAGGGAGTAAGCAAAAGAAAGTTATCTTGGGGGGTGGAGGTGAGGGGGAGAAGTTGGTCCCGTGACCATGGACACTATTACATGGAGCTCAACAGAGATGTTTTTAATAAATGGTTGAGTGTTCTCGCTATGTTATAAACTTCAACTTGTTTAGGACATTTTCCCTCTTCCTAGTTCCCATTGCAAAGTAATTCTGATCTCGGATTCCTCTTTGAAGAACAATTTGATCTGAAGCACAAAAGAAAAGGTTATAGAAAATTACTGCCTCTTGCTTCTTCTGCTTAATACCTAGAACCACAATGTACAACAAAATTCTGCCAAGTTTGTTACATAAATATCCCACACATGAAATATAGGCCTCTAAAATAAGGGGAAAGGAATGGAAATGTGGAATACAAGGCCATAGTAAGTCATTTAACAGGGAGTACTGTGATCAATCCATCCACTTAACTCTGGGCTGCATGATTTAACAGAGTAGTACAAAATTCAGAGAGAATATGGGCATAGGAAAACATGTATGGTATTTTTGTTTCCCCAATGGAACATTCATATTTTTGAAATGCACTGTAGACTGTTACCTGTTGTGTGGTGATCTCTAAAGACATGATGGTGAATCTTCATCATCTGCTTCTGAATACTCACTATATGTTACATGCCCCCTTGGTCTTAAGTTACACTAAATTAAAACAAAAAATCTCCTGAGTTCTCTATTATAATGGGAGCCTGGTAGCACATGCTTCAGTCAAGATAACTATGTAGTCCCTTCTGTGTGTCCAAAATGTTAATTTTTGTGATGTCTGAAATTTCCTTTCTAGGACTTTTCCCCAAAGTGAAATTTTTTGTTAAATTTGCACAAAATCTCTTCAGCTGTTTCTGATTTGGGCATTAGTGGGAAAGAAAAGTACTTTGCACAGTGTACCAATAAACTATATATATTAGGGCTGTCGGTTGAACGCAGATAACTCACGCGATTAACTCAAAAAATTAATAGCAATTAAAGAAATTAATCGCTATTAATTGCATTGTTAAACAATAGAATACCAATTGAAATTTATTAAATATTTGTGGATGTTTTTCTACATTATCAAATATATCAATTTCAATTACAACACAGAATACAAAGTGTACAGTACTCACTTTATCTTATTTTTATTACAAATATTTGCACTGTAAACATTATAAACAAAAGAAATAGTATTTTTCAGTTCACCTCATACAAGTCCCATAGTGCAGTTTTTTTAATCATGAAAGTGCAAGTTACAAATGTAGGGGTTTTTTTGGTTCCATAACTGCACTCAAAAACAAAACAATGTAAAACTTTAGAGCCTACAAGTCCAATCAGTCCTACTTCTTGTTCAGCCAATCGCTAAGAGAAACAAGTTTGTTTACATTTACGGGAGATAATGCTGCCCACTTCTTAATTACAGTGTCACCTGAAAGTGAGAACAGGCATTTGCATGGTACTGTTGTAGCTGGCGTCGCAAGGTATTTGTGCCAGATGTGCCAAAGATTCATATGCCTCTTCATGCTTCAGCCAGAGGACATGCTTCCATGCTGATGATGCTCGTTAATTAAGTTTGTGACTGAACTCCTTGGGGGAGAATTATATGTCTCCGGCTCTATTTTACCCACGTTCTGCCATATATTTAATGTTATAGCCATCTCGGATGATGATCCGACATGTTGTTTGTTTTAAGAACACTTTCACTGCAAATTTGACAAAATGCAAAGAAGATACCAATGTGAAATTTCTAAAGATAGCTACAGTACTCGATCCAAGGTTTAAGAATCTGAAGTGCCTTCCAAAATCTGAGAGGGATGAGATGTGGAGCATGCTTTCAGAAGTCTTAAAAGAGCAACACACTGATGCGGAAACTACGGAACCCAAACCACCAAAAAAGAAAATCAACCTTCTGCTGGTGGCATCTGACTCAGATAATGAAAATGAACATGTGTTGGTCTGCACTGCTTTGCATTGTTATTGAGCAGGACCTGTCATCAGCATAGTTGTATGTCCTTTGGAATGGTGGTTGAAGCATCAAGGGACATATGAATCTTTAACGCATCTGGCACATAAATACCTTGCGACACCAGCTACAACAGTACCATGCAAATGCCTGTTCTCACTTTCAGGTGACATTGTAATTAAGAAGCGGGCAGTATTATCTCCCGTAAATGTAAACAAATTTGTTTGTCTGAGCAATTGGCTGAACAAGCAGCAAGACTGATTGGACTTGTAGGCTTTAAAGTTTTACATTTTTATTTTTGAATGCAGGTTTTTTTGTACATAATTCTACATTTGTAAGTTCAGCTTTCATGATAAAGAGATTGCACTACAGTACTTATATTAGGTGAATTGAAAAATCCTATTTCTTTTGTTTTTTACAGTGCAAATATTTGTAATAAAAATAAATATAAAGTGAGCACTGTACGTTTTGTGTTCTGTGTTGTAACTGAAATCAATATATTTGAAAATGTATAAAACATCCAAAAATATTTAAATAAATGGTATTCTGTTGTTTAACAGTGCAATTAATCGCGATTAATTTTTTTAATCACTTGACCGCCCATATATATAATATATAATAAACCAACCTTGCTTTTTGAAGAGGGCCACAGCAATAAAAAAACTGTAATCTGAATCTTGAGATGGATCCTTGAAAAGACATGCCTTTACTAGATTGAAAGGAAGGGTAAAAAATTGTATTTAAATATATGTTGGATTGAATACTGTGTACTAAGTGTGCGTGATATAACATTTCTTTCAGTTGGGAAGTGTGCACTTAAACTTAGATGCACGTCTGAGCAATGCACACCCATTTAGCATGTCTGTAGGTAAGAGCCTGCTCTTGTTGATGTAAATTTTGAAATTCGCATTGGTTTCAACGGGAGCAGAACATGGCTTCAAGTGTGGACTGTTTGTCTCTAGAAGTTTATAATCTTCTCAAACTGAGAAGCTCCAGATTTTTTTGTTTTCCTTTTTCCTCTGCCCTTACTTTCTTTCCTTATTTACTTATAGGCTTTAAAAACCTAGGAGAGTTAATGTTAAAAACTATTTATGCCCTGATAAAGTTATACAGCTAAAACTAGAACAAATCAGCTGTGCTTTCAACGGCAGTGTTAATTTGGCCATGTTGCAGTAATCAGAAAAGTAGGAGTAGGAAATAGTACATTTGTGTAATAGGGGTGAGTTAATGTTGCTCTTGGAATCTTAGGTCCCCATTTTCTGACTTGCTACAATTGTGACTGTTCTTTCCTAACATTATTTCAATGTAGTACATTTTCCTTTTTTCCTTTTCTTTCAAAGAAATAAGAACAAAGATTGATAATAGTTGTAATAGTTATATTTCACGTATGAAGACCATCTAAGGAGGAAAAATTAAATCTCTCCACTCTGTGTTTATGCAAAATTAATTTTTAACAAAATCTTTAGTGACCGTTTACTTGACAGCTGGCTCATAGGGCAAGCTTTGCACTGAGATTTGTAACAACTCTTGCTTTGTTAAAAAACACAAAAGTGATGGTATTTCTGTCATGGTTTGGGGAGTGATGTGTCCTGTGTTTGGCAGATACTTAAAATTATACCTCTCTATTTCCTGCTTTCAGCTCTATCATTCTAGATCGGGGTGGGCAAACTTTTTGGCTTGAGGGCCACATCTGGGAATAGAAATTGTATGGCGGGCCAAGAATGCTCACAAAATTTGGGATGGGGTGCGGTAGGGTTTAGGGCTCTGGTTGGCGGTGCAGGCTCTGGAGTGGAGCCAGAAATGCAGAATTTGGTGTGCAGAAGGAAGCTCCAGGCTGGAGCAGGAGAGTGGGGTGGGGGGGAGGCTCTGAGGTGGGGCTGGGGATGAGGAGTTTGGGGTGTAGGAGGGTGCTCCGGGCTGGGACCGGGGCGTTCGGAGGACAGGAGGGGGATCAGGACTGGGACAGGGGATTGGGGTGTGGGAAGGGGTGCAGGCTCCAGCTGGGGGTGTGGGCTCTGGGATGAGGGGTTTGGGGTGCAGGAGGGTGCTCTGGGCTGGGATCGAGGGGTTGGGTTAGCATGCTGTGAGAGGCTCAGGGGTGCAGGCTCCAGGTGGCCTTATCTCAAGCGGCTCCTGGAAGAAGCGGCATGTCCCTTCTCTGGCTCCTATGCGGAGGTGTAGGCAGGCATCTCTGTGCATGTCCAGCTCTGTCTGCAGGCATCGCCCCTACAGCTCCCATTGGCTGTGGTTCCTGGCCAACGGGAGCTGCGGGGGTGGTACTTGGGGCAGGCGTAGCATGCAGAGCGGATGCCCCTGGCTGCCCCTAAGCATAGGAGCTAGAGGGAGGGGGGGGCATGCTGCTACTTCTGGGAGCTGCGTGGTGCGGCCCCGACCCTGCTCCCTGCCTGGCACAAGGCAAGCCCGAGACCCCACTCCCCAACAGGAGCTTGAGGGCCGGATTAAAACGGCTGGCGGGCCAGATGCGGCCCGCGGGCCATAGTTTGTCCATCCCTGTATTAGATGCTGCCACGAACCAAAGTTAATTATGGTAATATTTTATGAAAAGGAGTTTTAGCTAAAATGAAATATCAGATTGTAATATGTTTAACTGAGCTTCATCTTAATTAAAGTGGTTATTTGCATGATACGCTGTGCTTGGACATTTTGTAGCAGAGATTGCCTTTTTTAATTTAGTTTTTTTAAATGAGAGTAGTAAAAGAGGTAGGGCAGAGAGAGGTAAAAAGCTACACATCTTTAGGAGGTTTCCTTGTTTTCATAATACTGTGTTTTTTGCTTCTAGATGTCTGGCCTATGTTTGTCGTTTCCAAGTGGCTATGATTAGTGCTCTTGTTTTTTCTGTAAGCAGTTGAAATAGTACTCAGTCTGAAGTATTAGCCAGGAGTTTAGACCTGTTTACAAAAATTTTCAAATGCTGAGGTTAACTCCCCGCACCCATTCCCCCGCTGCCCTTTTCCTTGATTCTATATTAGACAGATGGAGAGGCTCACAGAGGAGCAGGTATAGTGAAATGCTTCCTGGCTGTTGGCATCCCACAGAATCACATTTCTTTTCTCCTTTTCCTTCTCCCTTTGTACCCCAATCCTTTCCAAAATGACCTTTATAAATGGTCATCTGCATGTCCCTCGTTTCAGCATCTTAATGTTGGAACTGTAGCAGTAATTCTCTACTAGTTAGTGTTTTCTGGGATCAAGAAAATTTTCAGAGGTAGGTCCTTGCATTCACTGCTGCAAAAGTCTGTAATCTTGATACAGTCTTACGTTTAGTGAGAGTTGCAGGAGTTCTGCACTTCTTGGGCTTGGACATATAGTTGCCAAAGAGGTGATAGGTGGAAATGTCAATGAATGGGAATGGATGCTGTATCCATTTTATTCTGTGACCACTGATCTACTTGTTAACTAGTGCAGCAGCTGTAAATGCAACAGGTGGTTAGAAAGTGGGACGTTGGGTGGGGTTGATGTTTTTTGTTTTAGGGAACAGCTGCTCTTTTCTGCTTTGGATTCGTGTTAGTAGGCAGAGTATGGCCTTTATTGGTACTTGGTAATCAGGCACATTTTATAAACCAAAGTAAGAAACAATGAGATGAATAGGAAAGAAATTAATCACCAGGCACACATGAAGCCGTGTGTCACTAGACTTTGGCATAGCAGAGAGATTTAGGTCATTCCTAGTTACTGTAGCTATCCCTTCCCTTTCCTGAGACAGCAGACATGTGGGAAGGCTACTGTCAGCTTCTTTTCTGCTCTTTCCCTACTTCTTATAAATGGCAGGATCCTGGAGTTACATTCTCCAACTCACCCTTGAGAGAACTGTGGATGAGATCACTGATAGCATGCAGTTTCCATGCATGCATGTGCCCACCCATACAGGCATCTTTCCTTTGAGAGTATCAGGCACCTGTCATATGTCAGGCATCCTCTGGTGCCTTCACCTGGATTAAAACACTGTCTGTGGGCCTCAGTATAAGTTAATGTAAATGCAGAATAGTTATTCGAGTAATCAAGAACTTTTATGTTATTTTCTCTTTTGGTATTCTGGGTCTGAATAATTCTAGACAGTAGTACTGCACTGCTTTTCTTCTGGAAGGACAGAGTCTTTTACAGAAGATGGTAGAACCACCAACGCAGAGGAGCTGGTGTAGTAAATAGCACTGTTGAGAGCCTAACAAAAGCTCTATTGCACTGTCATGCAGCAGAGCCAGCAAGTAGTGTGGAGCAGAACAAAAGGGTCTGGGGAAGAGCAAGAGAGCAATCTTAACCCAGTGGGGGCAGAGTCCCAATTTTGATGCACTTGTAGACTTGCACTGAACAGCAATGAGAAGCATTATTTGTATGAATAATCCTGTATTGAGAGAACAATATCACTCTCATTCTGGGGCTGCTAGAGTTCTGTCATTAATGGGTGTATTTAAGGTGTTTTCAAATTTTTAATGTGTCCTGGACTATGAAAATGTCTGCGAAAGAGAGTTCTGATTCGAAATAAGGCAGTTAATCTTCATTCTTGTGTGTGACTTTAATACTAGTATGAATTGCGTATGACAAGTTTTGGTGGAATGCATTTGTGACCTGTCAGAACTGGAGAGATTTTTATCATGGAGAAGTAAAATGCTCTCATGTAGCAGTCATTACTGCACCTACTGTGCACAACACAGGCAGTTTCTAAAGTGCTCTGTATACTGGCACTGCAAAAATAGAGGAAGGATAGTTCAGTGGATGGAGACTGGCTTGGGAGACCTGGGTTAAATTCTTGATCTACCACAAACTTCCTGGGCAAATCACTGAGGGTATGTGTACACTGCAGCCACAGGCTATGTATGATTTAACCTAGCTAGCCACCTGGGTCATTACCCAGGGTTCTGGACTGGGTTGTACAGCCCATGCTGAAGCCTGGGATGCTGCAGCTTCATCTATTCGGCATCTGTAAAATGGGGATAATAGTATTTTCCTACCTCTCAGGGATGTTTTGAAGATACATTCATTTAAAGATTGTGAAGAGCTTAGATACTACAAAAAGAAAAGGCGGACTTGTGGCACCTTAGAGACTAACAAATTTATTTGAGCATAAGCTTTCGTGAGCTACAGCTCACTTCTTATGCTCAAATAAATTTGTTAGTCTCTAAGGTGCCACAAGTACTCCTTTTCTTTTTGCGAATACAGACTAAAATGGCTGCTACTCTGAAACCTGTCATTAGATACTACAGTAAATATAAAAGAGAGAGGTCTGAAGTGGGTCTGAGGTAAGTCTAGTACTAATAGTGCTATAAGCATATTTGAAAAAGTTTCCAGAACCCCAAAATGTTACGAAGTAATGAAATAACGTCATTGGGCAATTACACTCCCAGTAATTCAAGCCCTTGGGAGCTCCCCAAATAATATGATTTTAGTCTATTCTTATTTCCCCTATGCAAATGTAAGATGTAGAAAACAGCCTGGCGAATTCTCTTGTGGGAGGAGTGCAGGTTATGTGCCTTACAACTCCCAAGAAATTTTGCAACGTGAGAGTCTTCAGTTTGTTAAATGTATCTGTTCCTGTGTCTCTTGTGAAGGTGTCCTCAAGGATTATCTAAGAGAGCTGCCCTCTCCCCTGATAACTAAGCAGCTCTATGAAGCAGTGTTAGATGCCATGGTGAAAAATCCCTTGAAAATGACAGCAAGCGGTTGTGAAAATGACCCAAGTGACTCTGAGCATACGGTGGCCCTTCTGGATTGTCTGCCAGATGTTGAAAAGGTGAGTACTACTGGCCAGCTAAAAACATAATAAATCGCCAGTTGCAGAAAGGGAAGGAACCCTTATTAGACTACACATAAATGTTGCTGAGTTCTTATACTTCCTATTTGTAACCCAAATACCCACTTGATAGATAACACTTTCAAGCTGTCTTTAACTTTAAGATCTGCATTGCTGGGTTTAATTTGTACTTTGTGTGATTTACCTCTTCCGGTGTACAAAACTGAATTAAAAATGGCATACAGGTATTTTTTAATATTGTGAAAACTCTGACTATGAGTTGTATTAAATTCCCAGAGCTCTTTTTGTTATCCTGGGTCTCCTGGCCAATGCTTACCTGAGTAATAGCATTCCTCTCCCCTAAACATATGTGATAGGGCTATAAGCTGCCATATGTTGTAGCGTAAGAGCTGCCGTGTTCCATCCAAGAGCATCAGTGCATCCTTGACGGGCAAAGTGAACCCTGTATATAGATTATGGAGTGCTGTGGGAGGATTCAGTCTGAAAGGCACTCTGTAAATCCCTCTTGCTGAATTATTATTATTAACAATAGTGCAATAAAACTTTAACCTTCAATGTTTAATTGAATGTTATAATAATGTTATAATAATGTTAATACATCTATTTATGCCAACATAATTTATGTTGGCATAAATAGATTTTACAAGAGCAAAAGTTAAAGGTTATTAACAGAAAAACTAAAGAATGCGAACTGATTTGATTAAGTTTAATGTGTTTACTGTAAATGGACAAGCAAATTGCTTCTAAGCAAAGTAGAACGTAGTAAATGTTTAACCTTTAGCCAGCAAATGTGCTTGTGTTAAGTGTTTTATTACCTTAATTTAAAAGATGAATTAATGTTCCTTTAAGAAATTTTTATTGACTTGATTGCCAGCTGTTTGCTGGTTTTTCACTTCTGTGTTGTAAAGTGCCCAGAGTTCAGGACGGATGCTTCAGTAATAAATAAAATGATCCCATAGACAGCAGCTAGTCTGCGCTGCAGAATTGAATGCTCATTCTCCATCGAGGAGGACTGCATTTGAGGTGGTGAAAGGAGCAGGTCCTGCTTCTGTGTTTGTACATCTTTTCTGTTCTCTGATCGTTCAACGACTGCTTAACTTCTTGGTCTTACTGTTTAACACATAACAGTACAGTGCCATTGCTCTCAGAGGTGCACATCCGATGGCAGGTGTGCCCAAACCGCAGCTTATGAGCCACAGGCGGCTCTTTCACAGTTAAAGTGCAGCTAACAGAGCCCCCCCACCTACCACACTGGAGGAGTCGGGGGGGGGGGAGCTTGTGGCTTCTTCTCTGTGGTGAGGTGGTGGGGCTTCAGCCCCATGGGGCATGACTGCCAGGGCTTGAGCCCTGAGATTCCCCTCCCCACGGGGCTGAAGCCTGAGCCTCGGTAGGCACATCTAACTCTCAAACTTTTGAAGATTATCATATGCAGCTCGGAGGGTTAGTAAGTTTGGCCACCCTATCCTATGACTATGTGATGTATTGCCTGAGGTACCATTCTCTCTTCCTGATGATATGTGTTCTTCAGGAGAGATTAAAGGAGCAGCCTTGAACATTTTGAGCAGATACTAACCCCTCATTGTTTATGGGGTTGCACATTCATAAACAAAGCCCTTTTCTTCAAGATTACAACTATTCCTAGAAGTTACCCTTCTAACTGAGGGGTGCGGTACAAAGGACTTGAGTGTCCATGGCTGACAATCCAGTAGTTTTAAAGAATACTCAATTCATGTAGGGCCAGATTTGGCCATCCATAACGCCTGTTGAGTCGTATTGTATTCTTCTAGTCCCACTTTGTTTCGTGGAACTATCACTGGGGTAAGGAGCTAGACAATATGAGTAAAAGCACCAGAATCTAGTCCTTAATATTAAATGAAAGACACTTCCCCTTTGCAAAAGAATCCTTGTAAGCTAAGCATTTTGAATGCTGAAAAAGAGGTAATTCTAATAAGTCATTTCCACTTAAGGCAGACCTGGGTGGCCAGAAAACTGGATGGAGGTCAATTTTTATTTTTATCAAGCCAGACTGACTTCTTGTGTCCCTGCTGCTTCTTCAGTTTCTTTCCTTTCTCTGATGTCCTCTTTTCACTGTAAGAAAATCTATACACGTAGATCAGAGGTCAAGTAAGAGAAAAATTTTTTGCCCAAGACAACCAGCCTGCACTGTAATGGAGTCTAATACAACTTGATGTTCAGTGCTTAGATACTGCAGTGATTGTGTTATGGAAAAGCCTTAGATATGTAACAAATACCCTTGAAAATAGCGCTGTTGAGCAAGAGCCATAGCATGATAACGGACTGTATTTTTGCTGTATCTAGTTACCTGAAACTTAACTTTTTCATTTTAGGCAACCCTAAAGATGCTGCTGGATCACCTGAAATTGGTGGCATCTTATCATGAAGTAAATAAGATGACATGCCAGAATTTAGCTGTGTGTTTTGGGCCTGTCTTACTGAGCCAGAGGCAGGAGACCTCCAATCATAATAACAGAGTCTTTACAGATTCAGAAGAGCTTGCTAGTGCCCTGGACTTCAAAAAACACATAGAAGTTCTTCATTATTTGCTCCAGCTATGGCCAGGTAATAAAATTTATGAAATTAATTCTGTCTGATGAGAAAGCAATGTCAACAGATCCTAAAATATAACCAGATCTTTTACTGTGTGACTATAGAGTGTGGTTTACAGGGTATACAAATGGTATTGGGGCTCTTCTCAGTTATTGGTTAATATGTCACAACATACTAAAGAGACCACAGTAATTTTATTATCTACTGTATCGAACTGTTCTATCAAAATGTGTCATTCAGTGAGAGATCCTGTGCTTTGGTGATCTATCTACCAACTGAAAATGACAAGATTTTTCGTGTATTTTGTGTGTGGTTCTCAAGCAATTGTGATAAGATACAGAAATAGGCAAAAAACTCCACCTAGTGGCGGTGCTCCTACACACGACCTAACTCAGGTTTCTGATGTGTTTGGTCATTTTGCTGGCTTTGGCCTGAACAGGTATAGATTCTTTTGGTTTTATGGGTTCTTAATTTGCACAGACAGACCTGCTGAATTATTATTTGTATTACAATAGTGACTAGAAGCCCCAGTCAGAATTTGAGACTCCAGCTGTACAATTGTGCAGCAGAAGGCTTTGGGAAAATAGGTAATGAGCCAATCTCTGAGAGGTGCAGGGCACCCATAACTCCCATTCACTTTGTTGTGGATTTCATGTGCTTAGCAGCTCTTGGGAACAGGCTCGAGTAGAAGGGAAGGGAAACGCTGATATTTTTTTAATGAACCTGCCAGAATGCAAGTGAAGGACATAGTTCTGTTCGGATCTGTGCTTCAGAGGTGGAAGGATGCTGCTAACTTCTCATTTCCTAAGGCAGGGGTGGGCAAACTTTTTGGCCCGAGGGCCACATCAGGGTTCCAAAACTGTATGGAGGGCTGGTTAGGGAAGGCTGTGCCTCCCCAAACAGCCTGGCCACCGCCCCCTATCCGGCCCCTCCCACTTTCTGCCCCCTGACTGCCCCCCTCAGAACCCGTGACCCATCCAAACCCCCTACTCTTTGTCCCCTGAGCGCCCCTTCCCAGGACCCTCACCCCTAACTGCCCCCCCAGGACTCCACTCCCTGTCCCCTGACTGCCCCGACACCTATTCACACTCCTGCCCCCTGACAGGCCCCCCAGGACTCCCACACCTATCCAACCTATTGGATAGGTGTGGGAGTCCTGGGGGGCCTTGCAAGGTTCCCTGTCCTCTGACACCCCCTGCCCCGAACCTCTGCCCTATCCAACTGTCACCTGACTGCCCCCTGGGACCCCCTGCCTCTTATCCAACCCCCAGCCCCCTTACCATGCCACTCAGAGCAGCAAGTCTGGCAGCCGCGCCACCTGGCCGGAGCCAGACAAGCTGCCGCGCTGCTGTCCAGAGCGCTGCCCGTGCAGTGGCGTGGCTGCAGGGGAGGGGCCGGGGGACAGCCTCCCAGGCCAGGAGCTCAGGGGCCAGGCAGGACGGTCCCACGGACCGTAGTTTGCCCACCTCTGCCCTAAGCTGTTCAGGCACCTGATCAAAGCCCATTGTAGTCAGTGGAAAGACTTGCATTAACTACCATGGGTTTTGGATTAGGCCCCTTATGAATTATTTTTGTACTCTCTCTCCTGTTTAGTAGCTAGCTATTGAACTGGATCCTGCAGTAATCCAGAGTACCAGGCTCAGCTATTGCAGTCTCATGGTTGTAAACTGGAGTTTGAGAAGATTATTGTGGGGTTCTTTAGTATCTTTTTATAATAGTTAAATATTCCCTGGCCAACAGAATCCATCAGTCACCAAGAGATATGTAAGTGGGAGGAAGATGAAGGTCTGCTATATCTCTTGTTTCCTGATGTGAATGATCATTGAAGCCCACTTAGTTTCATAGTAATCTGATTTGTGACAGTGATCAGAAGTAATCTATTCCATTACCTACCTGCTTGTTAATATGTGTTTCTCAAATGTGCACAGAATTAAAATTTTTATTTTTGAGATTGCAGAGGTTAACTATAGTGATTTCATGAACTGTTTTTTCATCTGTTTTGCCTTTAGGACATACTAAAGCCTCTTGGGAAACTATTTGATTTGCATTAAAGTATCCTTGAAACATAAACTACTTGATATGAGATTTAAACCAAATCCAAGTCACAGAGATTATTTAGTTTTAACTCAAACAGAAGAAATCCTTGTTCTTTCGTATAAGATTAACAGTAGATATATAGGAAATGTCTGAGGCTATGTTGTGGCATGTGTTTGGGATGGCAAGTGACTCAGGTATAAGTGAAGTATGAAGGCCATCATATATTCTGTATATGCCATTCTTATTACAGAAAATCTGTTTCAGAAATGTTTGAGAATAAGTATTTGTGTATCTCTTTACCAATAAATCCTTCATACCAAGAGTCAAAATACAGGACCGGGAAGGAGAGGAAAATCATAATTATTACAAAACCTAAAAATTTACCTAAAATAGTTTTCCCATACAACATAATATCACAATTGAATTTGAGGTTGATATCTATCATCTGCTTGGGATAAAGAATAAAAATGCTGTACCTTTTAGAAAACGGGGAATCTCCACTTTTCCAGTGATGGATAGCAGTGGTTCTCCAGCTCTTTCTATCTGCAGACAACTCACAGAGAGAGCTGCCCAGTTTCTCACTGGATGGTTCTGAAAGCATTTAATTCCAGAAACCACCAGGAAGGAATCCTGCAACTCAGGACTGTGTGAAGGAAAGAATTAAATATTTCTCTGGCAAGTTGTGTAAGAATAAATAAATAAAAGTTAATGGCCATTTGAAACCATTTTAAGTTTATGTTGAAACAGTTTGAAGTGTTTTTCCTGGAGGGGGAGATGGATTAGCAGGCAAAGTGCAGGTCAGGCATATGGGTACAATGAGTGCAGTCTGCAGTTTATTACATAATAACTGCATAAGTGGGAATAAAGGTGAACTTCAAAAGTTTATTAATGTTTTTGTTTTTTAAGATCACAAATATATGTACTAATATATTTTGAAATAAAAGTATATGAAGTCCAAATTTTTAAATATTAATCTTGTAACTCCACCAGGTGTACCCTAGCTCCTTTTTTCTTGGGAGGAAGATCTCAAAGTGGGTGCTGCTTTATCTAGCTAGTAACTGTGGTTATTATCTTTGAGAGTCTTTAGAATGATTGAAGTCAGAGAATTGTTTGGGAAGATGTAATCTGTCTTTGGGTGGAGCTGTGAAATGCGGGGGGTGGGGGCGGTAGGATGAACAAACAAGTGGAGGGAAACACTAGAGTCTTCTGCAGGCTCGTTTAATTACCACAGAAATGCCAAATTTCTGAAGATACCATGGAGAAGTGTTTTTTAAAAGTACCCTAAGGTTTCCTGTGCTACATTAGATACTGATCAGCATACATCATATTGTGGGACAGACAGTGACTGAGCCTTCGGGCATACCTCTTCATCACTATCTCAAGCAATAACTTCCACCCTGGGAATATCACTAGTATCCATGCTGCTGCTGCCGCCAAAAATGCTTGGCACAAAATCACTGCACCGCATGCTAATGCCATTTTAAGGTCTACAACAGCTGCAGCAATCCCTCTGTCTGTGAGCACCTACTTACACTTTATATCCTGGCAATAGGAATGATGAGTTTGTTAGGAAATTGCGTAGAGGAAGAAAAACCCAGTATAAGTATGCAAACTCTCATCCATTTGGTTTGGGGTGTTTTGTTTTGGATATTGAAATGTCTAATGCCCACTGCCAGTCAGATATTCTCAGCCATTAGACCAGCACTTTGTGGGGAGCCAGTGTTACTTCTGACTGTCACAGCAGTCTTGTGAAGCCAGTCGAAGGCCCTGAGGGGATGGTCCCCATCAGAAGAACTGGAACAGCTGCTTATCCAAAGGATAAATGGCAGTGCTGTGGTCTTCCATATTCTTCTGGTCTGACAATGATCCTGTCCTGGCACTGCCTCCACACTTAGGGGGCCAGGATTCCTATTCCTTCAAGATGTAACAAATGTACATCTGTTTCATTGTGGATGTGCTTTAGTATAACGACTCAACAGTCATTGACTAATAATGGAGCTGCTTGCTATAGGTTTGGCTAATTCAGCCTACAGAAATGAAAACATGGGTTGTATTTCTAGTTGCAAACTAAGGTGGGATTTGAACAAGTTGGTACCTTAGTTCACAACATGATCGCTTCTGCTGGGAAACTAAAGCTACTAAATGTAGCTTTTTAGACAGGATCATGCAATACTGTCAAGCAGGCAAAAGATACCATAAGTAGAGAAGAGGTTTCCATCCCTCCTGTAATAAAAGTGTACAAACCAATACTGTACAGTACCTTTGGTTTACAAGAACTGTGCAGAACAATGACTACGGTGAAATTTAAAGTAAAATATGAATGCTTAAATGTAAATCAATATTCTGGGGGTAAAAAAAAAATCTGACTCAAGAAGGAAAGATCAGTCTAGTCTCTTAAACTTAATCTGCCTGTAGATTTAGCAAATTTGATAATAAACATGTTGTGCACAGCTTCAATTTCCTTATTTTTCCAAGTGAAAACAAATGGGTCTTTGCTCAGTGGGAGAGTGTAAAGCCGGCAAGTTTTGCTAACCCTGGGACCCTTTGTGTTAATGGAGCATAGTCCAAACAGAAAGACTTTTGTTAATGTGAAATAAAACAAAAAGCCAAGAAAGTTCTTGAAGATTACTGTGGTATACCTAAAATGAGACTAATGTCTTGCATAGAGACCAGTTATGGGTCCAAAGAGAAGAACATTTGAGACCTCCCAGGACTGAGCCCTTTATGCTTAAATATAGAGGACGTTAATCAAAAAGTGACCGAGTTGGAATCTTCCTGATCTCTAGGTATTTGTGTATGCTACATTTCTAGCAGTGAAAGAGAATGCATAACCTGCTTCTTTAATTTCAAGAGGTAATAGTCCACTGCACAGCAAAAAGAAGTTAAGGTATTTAGGAGGCATGGGTCAGTAAAAATATTTGTACTGTTTACCATAGGAAGCCGGTAACAGAGGAGGAGTCTTAGTAACTTATGCTGTGTAATCATGAGTTCAGGTAACACACTCAAATGGGTTTGATGGTTTATTTTATCTTTGACATGGAGTTATGGCTGCTTAGATAAATTAATACAAAAGAGCTTCTCCTGGTAGTGCACAAAACTTGGGACAAAAGAGAAATGCAAGAGTTCAACTCTGATGTGCTTTCAGCTTCTCTAGGTGTTTCTCGAGGTGGTATTTTTATTGTGTTTTTTAACCTCTACAAGTGGTGCCTGCTTTTTGTTACACCATTTAGTTTGGAAGAGGCCTGTGAGCTAAGCTGTTTGCTTTTATTTGACCATAGCTAGATGATGATTAACTCATGCAGTTGAGTTAATCAACGCTCTGGAAGTTTTCTGTTTTTAAATGGACTTTTTCAGTTGCGGATTAAATATGGCATGAATCTTCAAAACTGAGCTTTCCATTAGATTTTCCTTCTAATCTAAGTGATGTCAGATAATGGCAGAAAAAATAATAGTGGAATGTGTTGGCCATAAGTTTGCATGTATTAATGCATGTTTTGAGTGTGTAAAGTAGAGTGAAATAAATGGACAACCTTTCATTGCTGGTCTCTACTAGCAATCTGATCGTTATGATTTTCATTAAACTTCTTCTTTGTTCTAGTGCAATGTTCAACTGCCAAAGAATCAACATACTCAAACATGTTTCCAGGGAACCAGTCGTCTTTGAATTATCTGAGACCCAAGAAGCAGCGGCCTCAGATGTTGAATTTGAGCAGTACTGAAATGTCAGGGGTACTTAGGCCCCGGCCAGCCAGACTAGACAGTCCCTCAAGTAATCGCTATGCAGGAGACTGGAGCAGTTGTGGGGAAAACTACTTTTTAAATCCAAAGGAGACCCTAAATGAAGCAGACTATGATGATGTTCCTTCAGAAGATACAGAAAGTGGGGAAGATTGCAGCAAAGTAGATGGACCAGATAGACAGATTGAACATGCAAAATCCACGTCTAAAGAGCATACATTTCAGACCTATTTGACAATGCAAACAATAGATTCAGCAGTGGACCACAGAGTAAACCTCAAAGACCTGCAAGAAAGTATTGATACTCTGATAGGAAACTTGGAGCGGGAACTCAACAAAAACAAACTAAATATCACTTACTAATTTCCTTGCGTGATACCTGCTGTTGATACCTCCCTGTTCCTCCACCCGTCTCTTCAGAAAAGTCTGTCTGTGGGTTTTTCAATGAATTGTGGAATAATCTGTGGCCTCCCTTGGATAAACAAATCCAATTTAGCCAATCCATTATTGTGGATCATTTTTCTTCTCATTAGAAGAATACATTGGCCTCACCCTCTGTGGTTTAAGTTGGCCTTTTAGACTATGCGAAATGATGTTAGGAAGAAGTGATTTCCCCTCTCACTCCTTCAAAGTACTATGCACTTATGAAGCTTGGACAGTATGTGACAGGAGCTAAGGTGCCATCTTTGTCTGCTCTGTGTAGCAACAGCACTCTTAGTTCCTGAAACTTTATACCTGGTACGGACATGCCTCTTAGTAGAGGATTAGTGTTTCTTGGCCTGTGATTTGCAGCATGAACTTTAGGTAGATCCCATTCTACCATGTATGTCACCTTTTCATTTGCAGTGCAAAGGCTGTTATGAAAAAATGCTTTTTATACGTATGTAAAAGTTTAACTGTACAAAATATTATTGTATTCCTGTATTAACGCTTTTCAGTAATTATTTAAACCTGCAAAAATTAAATATTTTTCTAACCTTGTTTGTATATATTTATGTACATGTTTGTATAGTTATATTGGGAAGCGGGAAATCTGAATTAGATAAGGAAACCATTTCTAAAGAGCTCCACATTGTGATGCCAAAACAAGGAATCGCTTGAGCAATGTAGCATTTGATTTTACGCACAGAAATATGTGCCGAGAGAGAGGACATAGTGAATCATTAATATAAATGACCTTGTGTCACATGTTACGCTTCAGTTCACAGCTGTTGACTATTAACTACATAAAGAAACCATCCAGTTTAGTTTTAAGAATTATTCCAGCATTTCCTAAGTGTTTCCAGTGAACCTGTCTGTTCCCTTTAAAGGTGCCCTTCAGGCAAAGAAGGGGGATGGAAAGGATTGTGCTATTTATTTTTTTAATCCTTTCTGACGTATAAAGAAGGTCTGAAAGGGTTTTGGGTTTTCAAGCTTTTATTTGGTGGGGGGGGATTGTGCTTTTTATTTTACCTTCAAAATAGCAAACTGTTAAATCTTTAATACCTTTGGAGGTCATCTTGCATGATTCAGATGTTCATTGGGAACTTGGAGGTGATAAATATTGATGAAAGGCAGTCGTTTTCCCCCCCACCCCCAAGTGTTTTAATTAAATAGGTGTTAACCAAAACAAACAAAATCAAGAGTTTTAAATAGTCGGAATGAAAATTACATCCCCTCTCAATTAATCAAATTTCATTTCCTTGGTATCTGTGATCTCATAATACAATCATATCTCCAGTCATCCATAGTGTCTTCCATGGCAGGTAACTGAATTTCTAAAATAAAAAAAGCAGAGAAAATATTTGTTAAATTTTTTAAAAATCTCAAGCCACCTTTGTAATGTCGTAACAAGCAAAAGGGCACAAACCCATTGTTTTTCTTTTATAGGCCACAGCATTTTTACTGGGAATCCAAACATCCGGTCTTAATCAACTAGCAGTATAGGATTTAACTTTCTTCTTTCTTTTCAGTATGTGAGCATCCTTCCATATCTTTCCTTTTGCCCTGTGGTAAGTGCTTTTAGCTAGTACATACTTCTATATATTGCCAGGTTTTATAGTTATTTATTTACAGTAGAATGTCATTGAGAACTAGGGTACAGTTTTACCACCTTTTTCTAAAGGAATATCTGAGCATAGTTTCAAATGATTTATTCATTCTCATTAATTTATTTTTGTTATAAGTGTTAAAATATGCAATACAATATTGTTTAAAATGTAAATTTAACCTGACACATTTATCAATAAATCAATGTATTTTTTTAAACTTTTATACGGAATGTGTATAATTTTTAAACTATAAATTTTAATTCTAAATAAAAATTTGAATTGAGAATAAAATGTGATCAAGTCTAATAAGTGGTTATTTAAAAATATACTTTAAGCTATCTACTGTACATATTCTTTGGCAGAATATATTATTTAATTGTTCGATAGATACTCTAGTGGTTTGCAGAATTTTTTTTTTTCAGTCACTTGGAGTATTTTGTTTTCTAGATTGCAATTGCATTCATATAGGATTTTAAAAAATTATTGTAATAGCTTTTGTAGTTGATCTGTTTTTGTAAGCAACTTTGAAACCCAATGTTTTTGACCGCAGTTCTTGGTATGTTGCAAAGATATGTTGATGGTTTGGGACAATCTGTTTCCATATCATTTGTGTGAATATATTTAGCATTAAAATATTTCTGTATAAATATTCTTTGGTAAACCAGACTATTTCTTAAATTCTGTGTTTACAATATAGACTACAAATGGGTCCATTATGCAAAAATATTTGGAATTTTTTTTTATTATTAAATGTACAGACATGTATTTCCTAGTCTGAATATTGTGTTAACATTTTATGCAGCAAACACATTGCTTTATCAAAATTAATTTAAACTTTAATATTTTAACAACATTAGAACACAGTAACTGGATGACCTGTAATGATTTACCTGAATTAATGTCAAGCTCATGAGTTGTTTAATTATACTAAAGCTTTCCTGTTCAGAGATTTTGTATAAGGGATCTAACTGCAGGTAAACAAAACTTATTTTGCAGTTGAATGATTGTGGTTGCCACATTTGCTTTTAAATGGGTTAAGACAACATCCTGTAATACCTTGATGTCCTGTAAACATCCCCCTCATTTGCAGACACAATTCCCTCTGGGTATTTTTTGTTTGTTATATACTGTGCCTATCTACATAACTGTTTATATAATAATATTTGTTCAAGTTGCAGCTTTCTGTCAGACTTAGCGTTGTAAGAGATTCTTAAAGAGATAGATTAGTATGTAAATTCCCCATGACCGGGGAAGTTAAATGCAGGGATTAGAAGAGCATAGTTCTAGCAAAGTGCAAATTAGTATTTGTTCTAATAGATAGGTCTTCATGACATACAAGAGATGAGCCTCAGGTTCTGCAGTCTTTACTCAGGCAAAACTCCCAATGAACTCCATGGATAAGCCCTGAAATGCTTATTTAGTAATAAAATTAAGTTTCTTGAGTTACCCATTTCTGTGTGTTTTTCCCGTATAGTTCATAAAGGCGGTAGTGCAGTGGTTTACACACTGCAGGGCCTCTTACTACCAAAAGGGATTTAAAAACTAGATTTTAGAGAACATAATATAATTCACAGGCAGACTGTCTTTGAGCTATGTGGCCTTTCTACTGTCCCAGATAATGAAGAAGTTAGATGCAAATGAAGATGACACAGAAATGTGTCAAGAAATCTTTCTCACTAGTATGCAAACTGCTTTCCCATAAGAAAAGTGTGGATATTTAAATATTTGTACGTGTCTGTTGATGCGCACACAGCATGCCTGGGGAAAGCACCAATCAAATGACTTAATTTATAGTCCCATGGAAACAGGAGAATGGAACCAAGATTTATACTTCTGATACTGCTTAGTCACTGTCTTACAAAATGATCACAACACGTATCTGTAGATCTCAAAGGTAAGTACCATTTCACATATGGGGAAACTAAGACACACAGAGTTTATCTGATTTGCTCTTGGTCATACAGCAAGACAGTGGCAAAGCTGGGGCAGAACCCAGGTCTCCTGACTCCCTATCACTGATGATGTCCACTCAGCTATTCTGTCTCTGGCAACATGCATCTCAGTAGCCAAAGCAATGTGCACCTGCTTTGTGAAGGAAACTTCAGCTGCTTCCCTCAGAATGGAGGTGTTCATCCTTGTTTGCCAACACTCCTACCATGGCTGAGCTACTGAATATCTCTGTCTGAACTTGAAGCAGTTGGAGAAGTAAAGCGGGAATACTTCCATTTAGACATGTTTAAGGTTGATCGGGAAGCCAGGCACCAATCTGGGCATGCATTTACCCCAGTTTGAGGAAAGGGTGAGGTGAGGTCTGGTTGCTGTGAGATTTTTGATGTGAGCTTCTCCAGGCTGGAAGCAGAGAGAATCTCCACTCAGCTGTTTTATTTCCTCCACAACAACTGGAGCAATGAAATTTCTGAAGCTGGTGATTCTCAACTTCTTCCCAGTCTCCCTTTGGCAATCACATGCCTTCCCAATGACAACTAGGTTGCTTGGTGATTTTGGGACAACATAAAAACAAATTTTGTTTTAGTGGGGTGTGATATGGCAGCTTGGTTAAACCCCTACTCTCCAGAGCCCAGTTTGTTTCTGTGCTGTTTATTTCCATTCTCTAGGTATAGGCCTTTACTTATCTTACTGATGACCATCCCGACCGTAGCTCCCGCAACTCTCCAGGTCACGCTGCACTTTGGTTCTGTGCTCTCGTGCATTTACAAACCTTCTTATTCTGTGGTCATCTGCAAATGTGAGCACCACAGAATTTGTTCTAAAGAAACACCTGACAAAGCACGGCCCTTAGTGCAGCTTGTTCTTTCCCTTTCCCCTTTCGGTGTAATTGACCAAAAAAGCCTCTGGATGCCCAGGGTGCTCTATCAGGCTACAACTGGCAGGAGGTGGAGGTGTGCTCTACTGGGCTACTACCAGCAGGCGCCAAATATATGATTCTACCAACCCGGCCCCTCCTCGGTTTCGTCTTACCGCCAGTGGTGGTCGTTGGAACTGCAGTTGCTTGTGTAGCAAGTGCTTCCCTTAGTGTTTATAGTAGCTGTTAATTTTTAGTTTGTAGTTGTAGTTAGTAGTTTGTATACATAGTTGTAGTTTGTAGATAAGGTATTGGGGGTGGGGCTACCCCCCAGTCCCTTCCCCTGAGTTCCAGGGCATGCCTCAGTCCCACAGGTTTAAGCCCTGTGGAACCTACAGTAAGCCTATGCCAACAGGCGGCCCCCATGATTCATGCCTAGCGTGTCTGGGGAGACACACCAGACGGAGAAGGGCAGGATCTGTAAGGCATTCTGCCCCAGGACTAAGAAAGAGCGAGACTTTCGTCTTAAACAGCTCTTGATGGAGTCTGCTCTTTGCCCCCAGCCTGCCACGGACTGTCAGGACCCAGCACCATGTACATACTTGTGGAGCACGCCAGCCTCCGTACGTGACATGGCATTGAGCAAGGACTGTGGCCTAAGAGACCCTGGGCACCAGCACTCCCCGGCGCTGCAGGCTGCAGAGACAACCTGGCAGCTCTCCCACTCCCCGGTGCTGCACACATGGCACGAGGAGACTGCTGGGGTCCCTCCCCCGTGCCGAAGACAGCGGTGCCGGCGGGCACGGCAGTAGTGCGTCCTATGCAGGAGTACTCAGCACCATTGGCTTTGGTTCCATTAAGGAGACCGTTGAGTCCAGTGCCCAGCAACACTCCTGAAAGGCAATGCCAGGTGGAGGAGTTGGACCTGCCCTCCACTCCAGAAAGCTGCCAGGGATCTGATTGCCATGATGATGGCACCGTCTAGAGGCGGCAAGTCGGCCACGATGAGGTGGTCGCCCTCCCCAGCTCAGCTCTGCTCCTGATCTCAAGTTCATGGAAAAGTTGAAGTTCCACAATGTCTCCCTGAGGGCTGTTATCCCTTCTCTGGATCCGTGAGACTGGTATGCTGGCCTCGACATGAAAGACACGTACTTTCACATAGCTATACAGCCTGCTCACAGATGATTCCTCAGGTTTGACATCGACCACAACAATTATCAGTTCATGGTCCTCCCCTTCGGCCTGTCGACAGCCCCCCAAGTGTTCACCAAGTGCATGTTGGTTGTAATAGCCTTCCTCTGAAGGAGACAGGTGCAGGGTATACCCCTATCTTGGCAACTGGCTTCTCAGGGGATGCTCCAGGGAAAAGGTGGAGTCTCAAGTCCAATTGGTCAGATCCACTTTCGAGAAACTGGGTCTCCTCCGCAATGTGAACAAGTCAACTTCGTTACCGACCCAAAGAATAGAGTTCATCGGGGCGGTATTGGACTTGAAACAGCAAGAGCATTTCTGCGAGAGGCCTGCTTCCAAGTGATGGCAGACATTATTCAAGGCCTCAGGCAGTACCCAACCACTGCAGCAAGGGGATGCCTGAGTCTCCTCTGCCACATGGCAGCCTGCACATATGTGGTCCGGCATGCCAGAATGAGGCTCAGACCCCTCCCAAGTTCGGCTTGCTTTGGTCTACTGCCCAGAGTGCCACAGGCTGGACTCGGTAGTCACTGAGTCAGAGCAAGTACTCGAGTCTCTCTGATGGTGGCTTGACCCTCAGACAGTGTGCGAGGGAGTCCCCTTCAACAGCCCCCAGCCCTCCGTGTCTGTGGTAACGGACGCGTCAGCTCTGGGATGGGGCGTGCATTTGGGAGATCTCCAAATGCAGGGCCTAAGATTGCAAGACAAGCTCTCGCTCCGTATCAATATCAAGGAGTTGACGGCGGTATGACTAGCGTGCCAAATCTTTCAGACCAGGCTACAAGGACAGTGCATGGCAGTTACGATGGACAACATCACTGTCATGTTTTATATCAACAAGCAAGGTGGAGCCCGTTCCTCTCCCCTGTGTCGGAAAGCCCTCCAGCTCTGGGAGTTCTGCATAATACGCCTCCAGGTGAATGGAGTGGGCTATCTCCCAGGAGCTCAGAACGAACTAGCAGACCACCTCAGCACATCCTTCCGCAATCATGAGTGTTCCATCCACCCCGATGTCATGTGTCACATTTTCCAGAGGGGGGGCGTTTTCCCGGGTTGGTCTGTTTGCCACCTGGAGCAACAAAAAGTGCCTGCAATTCTGTTCCTTCCAGATACACAGCCCAGGCTTGCTTGCAGATGCGTTCTTGTTCCCCTGGGCTGGACGTCTGTTGTACGCTGTTCCGCCGATCCCTCTCATACACAAGGTCCTACTCAAGGTCCGCAGACACAGGGCACAGATGATTCAGGTGATACCAGTGTGGCCTCACCAATGTTGGTATGCCACCCTCCTGGAGCAGTCAGTGGATGCCCGAATCCTATTGCCATTACTTCTGGACCTGATCACACGCCAACCTTCAGTCCCCCCATCTCACAGTCTGGAAGCTTCATAGCTAAACCCCCTGGAGCTCCTGTGCTCAGAACTGGTAAGGCAGGACCTACTCGGCAGCAGAAAACCCTCCACTAGGGCAACATACCTAGCAAAGTGGAAAAGGTTTACATTCTGGTGTGTTCAGCATCGCACACCTGCACTCCAGGAGCCCGTACCATTCATCCTGGGTACCTACTGCACCTGAAACAGCAGGATCTTGCAGCATTGTCCATCAAGGTGCACCTTGCAGCCATTTCGGCCTTCTACACGGGAGCAGCTGGGTGTTCCGTCTTCGCCAACCCCATGGTTGCCCATTTCCTCAAGGGCCTGGAATGGTTATACCCACAAATTAGACAACCAGTCCCTGCATGGGACATTAACCTGGTTCTCTCCAGACTAATGGGGCCCCCTTTTTGAACCGCTGGCGACTTGCTCCCTTCTCTACCTGTCATGGAAGGTAGCCTTTCTGGTTGCCATTACCTCAGCAAGGAGGGTGTAGGAGTTAAAGGCTCTCACTTCTAACCACCTCCCCCCACGGTTTTCCATAAGGACAAGGTACAACTCAGACCTCACCCAGAATTCCTTCCAAAGGTGGTGTCACATTTTCACACTAACCAGTACATTTTTCTGCCTGTCTTCTTCCCTAAGCCTCATGCTTATGTCTGAGAACAGAGGCTTCATTCACTGGACTTTCGGTGGGCTTTAGCCTTTTACATTGAGCACACAAAGCTAGTCTGGAAGTTGAACTGGCTGTTCGTGGTGGTGGCAGACCAGACGAAAGTGCTCCCAGTCTCATCTTGGACAATTTCATCGTGGATCACATCCTGCATCCGGACGTGCTACAAGCTAGCCAAGGTTTCAGCTCCGGCTCTTACGGCACACTCCACAGGGGCGCAGGCTTCATCAGCGGCGTTCCTGGCCCAGGTCCCGGTACAAGAGATCTGCAGGGCAGCAACGTGGTCCCCGGTGCATACGTTCACCTCTCATTACGCCATCATCCAGCACTCCAGAGACGATGCGGCATTCGGCAGAGCGGCGCTCCAATCAGCGATTCCATAACTCCGACCCCACTGCCTAGGTAGGGCTTGGGAGTCACTTATTTGGAATCGATATGAGCCATCACTTGAAGAAAAACAGTTACTCACCTTCTCGTAACTGTTTTTCTTCGAGATGTGTTGTTCATATCCATTCCAAACCCTCCCGCCTTCCCCTCTGTCGGAGTATCTAGTAAGAAGGAATTGAGGAGGAGCAGGGTCAGATATTCGGTGCTGTGAAGGCGCCATTCCAGGGGGCTCCACAGCCAACCCAATGGGAGCTGCTAGGGGAAAAACTTCCCGATGACTGTGGATGTGGCGCGCGCATGCCTGTTTGGAATGGATGTGAACAACACGTCTCAAAGAACAACAGTTACGAGAAGGTGAGTAACCGTTTTTTCTCCTTCTAAATCTGGTAGGCAATTATGTGAAAATGGAAGACATCTGCTCCTCTTACTGGACATAACTTTCACTCTACAGTAGACCCTATTGTGTAATTCAATCGGTATAAGGGAAAATATCTTGCCTTGTAATAATGCTACTTCTCTGAAGCTACTATCTCACAGGAGTCTTGCTTTTGGATCAATAATAATTACTGCTGGCAGGGGAAGAAAGTGTTGTACAGGATTCTAGTGCAATTGTTTACTTTGTCTAAAGTGCCTTGACAAAGCCCGTTCCTGCCTCTAACTAAACAAGTATTCTGATGAGGTAATATCTTTTATTGCACCAAGTTAGGGAAAAGATGGTGAGAGCAGACAAAGTGCTGCAGGCAACAGGGCCCTTGCCCCCAGCCCTGATGCCAGTATCCTGGTTCCCCTCTCCATTGACCTGATGCCCACTGGGACCAGGGCACTGGCAGCAGAGCTGAGGGGCCCTTGCTGCCCCCCATTGCTTTGTCTGCTCTCACCATCCTCTTCCTGACTTGGTCCAATAGGATTGTCAGAAGAAGGCTCAGAATTTCCTCTATTGGACAGAGATGTCTTATTATAAAGCCTGGCATTTGGGGCAACGTGGACCAAATAGAGCTGGTTCCAAACTCTTAACCTTCCTCGTACTTCAGAAAAAAACCTGCAGCTATTTTTCAACATCTGAGCCACCATTGGGTAGGGCTTTTGCCCACTTTTAGCAGTATTTTTGTCATGACATGCAGGACAGGTCCATTTCTGCAGCCATGCACGTGTACAAACAAAGGCACGGAATGAGTTAAATTCCATAGCTCTTGAAAAAACAGTGGCTCTTTAAATCATGAAAAGTCAAGCTCCTGGAATTTGGTGACTGGGTAGAATTCACGATGGGGGCAGAACTGCTGCTGCCTGCAGTGTTACCACCATCCATGCATAGTCTGAACAATGTTTTCCCTCACTCACTCCCTTAGTTCATTACTGACCCTGATGTTCTGTGGAGTCCAGGGAGTCTGGCTTTCAAGTCCTGTTTGCTTGCCTAGTATAACCCTTTTTCTGAACTCTTTAAATGCTCCTGTCAAATCAGTTTCCCAGATTACTGCATCAAAGCCATTGGAGCAGATGTCTTTGCAGAAGCCAGGCCAAGGTAGCTATTTTTACTAGAAATGGGCTGATTTCGGGGGAGGGGTGACAGCGCACCTGGATTTCTCTCTGGGACTGGCAAGGAGAGGCTCTGAGTATTATGTGCTGTTCGGATGCAAGAACAGAGAGAGAGAGAACAAAGAGGCAGGAGGAGTAGATAAGGCCCAGGGTCAGATCCACAGCTTGTATAAATGGGCCTACCTGCAATATTACCACAAACCGAGGATCTGGTCTCCAGGGGGTTAAAATAGTTATGCAGGGGCCTAGGTTTTGTAGGCCCCGAGGTGAAGTAAGATGTACCAGGCTCATCCCAGTTCCTCCCAATCTGAGATACATGCTTCCTCCAAAGAAGCCACTGAGAACAGCTGGCACTTCATAGTGTATCCGCTCACAAACCAGCAACAGTTGTGAGAATTTTATAATGGGATTATATTGAATTGTGTTGTCTGTAAGGACAGACTGTTGTAAGCAATTTTAGAATAGTCTGAGCCTCACAGAAGCCTACAGACATAGGTCTGTAGTTCTTAGCAGCACCTTTCCAACCTGAAAGGAAGTGGAACATTTTCTTTTAATTGCACCAAAACTCCTCCTAGTCCCTAGAAAGTGTTTTGCCAGGTGACATAATATTTGTGTACTGACTGAGGCAGTAGGTGTTGGGATAGACAAGTCTATAATTCACCGAGATGCACACCGCCTCTTGGCTGAGGTGACAAACCTGTTACAAATAACTTTTTGAGGTTAGCTGCAGTTGGTCCTTTCTGCTATGCTGTGCCTGTAGACGATACCAAATAACTTTAGGAGATTTACATTTTGCATTTTACTCCTTTTTTTCCTTTTACACTTAATGTCCAAACGTTTTCATTATTAATGAAACATGGGGAGAAGTCAGATCTGACCACTCGGCTTTATGTACCTGATCCAAATATTATACTTCACACTGTGCAGATTTGTTTTGGGTTTTAATGAATGAGAATCATATCCCAGAAAAATCATACATTTTCCTTTAGAGAATTCTGGTGGTTACATTAGCACAAGTGCCATGGATTGCAATTCAGCTCATGTTACTTGCACAAAAGATTTTATGTGGATTACATGGACAATAAAAGATGCAGGACAGCACTTTTTAAATTTTTTTTAAAAAGAGATGATCTAATACTTATAACACGTTCTAGCTTCCCTAACCCCTTCTGAACAATGATTTTGCTTTTCAAATAAATTTTGCACCTGCCTTGTTTATTTGAAAACCCACCTCTAAAATATCTTGAATGTTATTTAAATGTTCTCCCTCCTCCACAGCTATGCCAAGTAATTAGGATTAGGATATTTGTTTTTTAATTGGTAAAGTAACTTGTATGCTTTGTTCTCTGAATGCTTAGAGTTGCATTTAGAGTTGCTTTCACAATCCACTCTGAACCTAGAGGGTTGTGGGGTTGGGGTTTTTTTTGTTTTTTTGTTTTTTCTTTTAAGTGTAAGGTGATAAAGATGTTGGCCATTTCATTACAAGTAAACAGAGTGAAATAGAAATTCCAGCTGTCTGTGTACTTAACTTCATTATTTAGCACTAAGGGCATATGTTTAAGTTAGTAGATAGCCCCAAGATAGTGAGGAAGAATGACTAGTGAAGACAATGTAGCCTATCAGTGATACTCCTAAATCATGGATGAATCTGCACTAATATAATTTAATCTCACTCTCCTGAGGAAGCTGTTGCAGTAGGAGAGCCCATGGACCACAACAGAATGATAGGGCTGGTTATTGCTCCTGCTTATCCGAGCAGACAATACCTACCTTGGAGAAATGTAGAGGCAGTGCTGCCTCTGGAGATGTGCTTTCCACCCACCCTTTCTGGGGCCACTCGGTGAGTGTCTTGCAGGATCATCCTGCCAAGGGCTCTTGGGCATGGAAGGAAATAGGGAACCAGTTATTTTCTGCAACATAATCCCCTGCAAACCTAGAAGATTTCTAGATGGAACTCCCAGGGTTAATGTTTTAGCTCCTACCGGGGCTCCCCTCAGCAGTCTCTGAGCACCCAGAGGGAGATTCACAGGATGAATTCTGAGCAGCATGCCATAGTGGGGCAGCTGTCCATGTAGGATGGTGCTTGGGGCCTTCCCTTCACTACAGATCTTGCAGCCCTCCAGGAAAGCCCTCTTGAGGGGACTTTTTCAGATCGCCGAACAACGTTCACCATATGGTGGTTTGCCAGGTCTCTAACTTTGAACTTGAACCATGAACCTAGAGATGAAAGGCTCCTACATCCCATTACCGACCCCATCAGGCATCCACTTCCACTTTATCCAGTTCAGTTTGAAATGACTCAAGCAATAGATTCATAGATTCCAAGGCCAGAAGGCTCACTAGTCTGACTTCCTGTATAACGTAAGTCCTAGAACTTCCCCAAAATAATTCCTAGAGCACAGCATTTAGAAAACTTCCATCCTTGGTAGGAGTTGCAGCTCCTCCCTTGAGAGGTGGTTCCACAGTCTCACTGATGATGCTGTAATGACATTTTCTTCAATAGCCTAAACTTTCCTTTGCTCAGTATCATCTTGGCCTTTCAATGGATAATCAGAAGGATTGATTACTTTTCTCAGTCACTTCAAAGTCTTCAGTGGCTGCAACTGCCTGCAACAAGAGCACTCTGCAGTGAACTTTTAGATCACATTTTAGTTTGTGAAATTCATTCTTCTAGGTGGCTGTATTTTCCGCAAGCGGTGTACTCCGTGTGCTGTACCTCATCTGCTTTTCCAGGATCCTCATTTTTAAGCTATGCCTTGGACTTTGCCCTCTGGAGGGGGCAAGTTGCATGGCCTTGCTTGTCTTTAAAACCTCTTGCAATTTTTAGAACTGTGGTGTTGCTATTCAAAGAGGCCTGCAACATGTTAGCTATTGGTTAAGTTCTTGAGGATGGAATTTGGGTGAAGGTTTATTGAGTGAAGTGAACTGTGTTTTTCCTGCTGTGCAACGTTTGGACGTTTTATTGACATACCAGTACAGAAAGGTTGGTGAAGCTATTCCAAAGTGTTCTAGAAGTAGAGGGGAAAATCCCAGGCAAAAGTAGATACTCAGTGTTTTTACAGGATAAAGCTGATAAGCCAGGGACACATCTGGTCGCTCTGTTGCCAGGCCACAAACCTCTGACCCCAAGATGTAGGGTTTTTTCCACAGTAAAAACAATTTAGTCCTTGAAATAGCACGTCATGTTCCAGAACAGTGGGTTTTTAAGTGAAAGATGATGGCTTCCCCCATCCAGCAGCACCAGTGTAGCTTTGGTGAAATCATTTTAGCTAGAAGTGGATGTAACTTCAGAAATCACTTTTCCAGAAATGATTCCTCCACAGTTTGATGACACTTTTGTAACCATGTGTCAAGGTTCCTTCCCCACTCTGAACTCTAGGGTACAGATGTGGGGACCTGCATGAAAAACCCCCTAAGCTTATTTTTACCAGCTTCGGTTAAAACTTCCCCAAGGTACAAACTATTTTACCTTTTGCCCTTGGACTTTTTGCTGCCACCACCAAGTGTCTAACAAATATATAACGGGGAAAGAGCCCGTCTGGAAACGTCTTTCCCCCCAAAATCCTCCCAAGCCCTACACCCCCTTTCCTGGGGAAGGCTTGATAAAAATCCTCACCAATTTGCATAGGTGAACACAGACCCAAACCCTTGGATCTTAAGAACAATGGAAAAGCAATCAGGTTCCTAAAAGAAGAATTTTAATTGAAGAAAAAGTACAAGAATCACCTCTGTAAAATCAGGATGGTAAATACCTTACAGGGTAATCAGATTCAAAACATAGAGAATCCCTCTAGGCAAAACCTTAAGTTACAAAAAGACACAAAAACAGGAATATACATTCCATTCAGCACAGCTTATTTTCTCAGCCATTTAAACAAAACAGAATCTAACGCATGTCTAGCTAGATTAGTTACTAAGTTCTAAGACTCCTTTCCTGTTCTGTTCCTGGCAAAAGCATCACACAGACAGAGAGAACCTTTGTTTCTCCCCCTCTCCAGCTTTGAAAGTATCTTGTCTCCTCATTGGTCATTTTGGTCAGGTGACAGCGAGATTATCCTAGCTTCTTAACCCTTTAGAGGTGAAAGGGTTTTTCCTCTGGCCAGGAGGGATTTTAAAAGTGTTTACCCTTCCCTTTATATTTATGACACCATGAGTGAAGCATGACTTGTACCGTACATCTTCCACTTTTCCAGGATCCTGGAAGGCTGTAGGCTATCCCTTGGAGTTTGCCATCTACACGACAATATTCTTATATATAATTAAGCTGTGGAACTCTCTGCTGCAAGATTGGTTTGGATTGGATTAGACATGGAGAGAGGTAACAGAACATCCGGAGTTACAATAGAGAGGATAAAACATGTATACAGGATGTAATCCTCATGCTCAGGCTAAAAGCCAGCCACTAATTGACAAGTTTAAGAAGAAACTTTCATTATAGGCAGGTTATGCCATTATGTCCCTTATGAAGATGGTTGCAGTTTCCTGATTTGGTACTGGCTGCTGAGACAGGATACTGGACTACATGGAGCTCTAGTCTGATGATTCCGGTTTCTAATTACAATTATGTCATGGTACCAGATTAAAATCTGGTTGTTCTGTAATCTGACTACAAAACAGGCTTCCAATTTATAGTGTAGAGTTGCCCTAAACCATGTTTCAGAACCAGTCTGAAACCTTAATTTCTGGTTGGTCAGAATAATGCTTTAGCTTATGTGTTAAATAAGTTTAAGGTCCACTTTGTACAGAGAATTGGAAGCACAGCTGTAACCAGGTGGGGCGACAGCCTGGTTGTGATTAAGTTTCCTGATGTGGAGGAGGTTGTAGTGTAGACAAAGCCCTAGCACTTGTGGATCCCAATCCAGAGCTGCCTGCATAGTATTAGTAACATGTTTGGGTTATTTTAGATAGTTTGTAGATAACTGCAAGATTTTTAACAGGGAAACTCATTTCTATCAAGCGCTCTATAAAATGTATCTCTAGTGCCTTGTGTGTATATATTCTTTTTAACAATTTAAACAAATAAAACAGCTTAGACAAGTTATTTCATCTATAAGCCAAAAGCAATACTACCCTGTGTGGTCCTGATCCTTTTCCCACTGAATCCAGTGGGAATTTTGCTGTTGGTTTCAGTGGAAACAGTATCAGGCCTTGAAATCTGTGCAGAAAGTTTCCTTCTGTGAGTGAATGTCCTGGAGCACAAACATTGTAATAGCTGCTTTTTCTTACATCCAGGAGGTCTGGGTTACTATGTACTGGTGCTGTCTTGTCCATGCTGAAGGAATCAGCAGCAGAATGGAAGTGACTGAGGCAGGTGGGAAGGTATGATCCCTTTTTTTAATCTCTGCTCCAAATACTGGGTCCCGTGAAAGAGCACGCATCCAGCCCCCACTGCTTTCCAGTGGTTCCTCTGAAGTGCTGGGGAGCATGGGTATACGTAGAGGCCGTCTTGAAGAATAACTTGCAGAGCTTTTTTAAAGTGGTTTGAGGAAGAGAAGCTGTGACTTCCTCTTTTTTTTTTTTTTCTTTTTTCCTTTTTAGTAAAGGAGACAAACGTGACAGGGATTTTCCAGGTACATTCAGTGATCACTTTACTGACTTCTGTATATTGTAGACTGTCCTAGTTAGCTAAAGTTCTGTAAAAGCTGATCTGAAAAATGGTATGTTCCTCTAATAAAATCTAGGCCTCACAGCCAGGGGATAGAGCTTTTCACTTTAGCTTGTGGTGGGACAGGTGCCGTATCTGTGCACACCAATTCGTTTGTTAAATGGTGAGTTAACAAAGGGAGCTGCAGTCCCCTTCCCTTTGATCTCCAGCTGCAAACATAACATTATAGATGTCAGGAAAGCGGTTATTACAGTTCACTTTTATTTTGATGTAAAGATTGCCTAATACAGAGGAGCCACATAATGTAATTGTAATAGTATTTAAACTTCAAATTAAAAATAAAAGGCTGATAATTTTATAATCATTTCTAAACATACGTGCTCAGTTTTCCTTTTTAAATGTCACACTATAATTACATCCAGATTTAGTGGTACTCAGTTGGCACTTTCTTTAAGCCTGACTGAAGCTTTAGCAAAAAGTAAATATACCTAATGGGAGGGGCCTTGAGACACTAGCCCTTGTGGGTTTACAGCATGTTTTTACATTTCCTTAAAACCTATTTGTAATCTCTGTATTTCTCTGTGGACAGGAAGCTCATAGCTATCTTGTTCCAGGGTTTTTAGAATAGCCTTTGTTCGGATGAAGTAGTAGGGTAGCATTGGTCTACAGAAGTTTCTTTTGGCAAAGGCCCTATGTGTCAGTTTTATTTTGCGTTCTAATTTCTACTGTGACCATATGGACACTCATTTGACAGGAGTCTGTGACCCTCAAAACAGCTCAGCGAGTCATGGAAAGAGTGAATTCACCCGTATAGAGTTTAATCTGTCCTTTTCTGATACATTTAATTTCCACTTGACAGGTTCTACTCAGTTACATGGTATCTGACCTGGCTTTGGAAACCTAGCAACAGGCAGGAACGCTGCATAATGTAAAGAGTCATCCCTGCAGATAAAGGATGAACATAAATATTAATGAGGCTGTTACTCATTTACACTTGTGGATATTAAAGCTGTTGTCTAACACGTGGTTCATCTCTCAGGAATAATTGCCTCTCAGTGGAAATGCAAACAGCAACATTCACTGTGTGCTCAGTAAAAGCTGCTCTTTCTAATACAACCCAGTTTCCTTGGGGGAACAACATATTTTTATGGGTCCAGTCTTCCATTTGTTAAGCATTTACTAATCTTAAATTAGGAATCATTTTATAATCCGATGAACAAAATAATTATTTTAAGCAGAGATGCTCCAGTTTGCAGAGTTCTGAAATTTCCTAGACTTGGGGTGGTGGTGGTGGTGCTAGGGGGTTAGATCTGTGATTTTGGTTAAGAATTTGATTACCTCCTTGAAGCAAAGGCATAAGGATGTTATTGTTTAAGGTTTTACTGGCAGGTGAAACTTAGTCCAAAGTTTAGGCCTATTAACAATAAGCTTTTACAAAAGCTAAGACACATACAAAAAATTGTGGCTTTTTCCAATAGAAATTTTCTTTAAAATAAAGAAATTGCCCTGCAATGTTGGCATCCCAGTACAAGCATTAGAGCCAGCAAGTGAAACTGACTAGACATAAAAGAGGAACTGAATAATCTATTTCCATTGCCTAAGATGAGAGAAATTAAAACAAAACAAAAATACAAAGTCTAAATCATGAAAAGTAATTAGAATGTACACAATTCTTTCAATTTTAGTTAGAAAGAAATATGTTACATATATGACTTAATCTGCTGGTATCCCTCTAATTCAAGCTATTGCCATTATTCCATGTTGCCCGTTGCAGTCGGTGTGGAGAACATCCATCATCTGTGCTGTGATGTTTGTACTCAATTTCTGCCAAAGATCAGGTTTACACCAGTCCAGGATTTTGGTTTGGGGAATTCTCTAGTGAAGAAGGAACTCTTGCTGTTCTTATGCAGCTGTGCTGGGCTCTGATATATGGCTGTGACATCAGAGATCTGTGAAAGGACCAAGGAAAAACTAGAACACGGTTTTTATTCTCTCTCAGAAATATTCCTGGTTGAGAGATCTATTCTGTTCATTAGATTTTTGTATCAGTTCACACAATGTGTTCCACACAATGTAATGGTGTTTAGTCGATTCCACAAAAAGAGCAGAATCATTCCCTAGCAATTTTCGTCAGCCCTCACCAGATGTGACCACCCGCTAAAGATGAAAGCAGTTAGGTTTCCATTTACATTCTTTGGTCCCTCTACTGTGATTGACAACAAAATGGCCACTCAGCACCAATTTTTATGTTGGTGAATTTTGTGACATCTCAAAGCTTGATTGAGCCTGTCAGCTCGTTTCAGATGGGAGATGTGACAGGCAGTGCATTATCTCTGGTCACTATCACTAGTTGTTAAAGATTCAAACCTGCGATGTAAGGCTCTGTATCTCCATTGCTAATCTGGAACCACCCAGTTCTTCACAGAACAACTTTCACAAACTGCAGCATGTAAATTAAAGAAGTGTTCTGAGGAGCTAGAGTACTTCTGTGACTACCCTCTTATCCATCCTCCCACTGTTCAGAATCTGCTTAAATCAAACTGTGAACTGAACCTTAAAATAAATGTCAGACAGGAAGAAATAGGGCCATCTTGCATGGGATTCACAGGAAAACACGTTCTTTTTAAAAATCTTGTGCTCGCCTTTAACTACGTGCAAATGGTTGTTAATCACAACACAGGAAAACTAGCTAAGGAACACACACCTCCAGGTTCTACAATCATACCTAGCCACTAGAGCTTCATTCTTGTAGTTACCAGGGTTCATCAAAATCTCTTGATGAGTGTCTAGCTCGTATCTGTTTGTTGTTTCTTCTATCTAAGGCTTTGTCTACACTGGCAAATGAACGACACAACTTCTGTTGTTCACAGGTGTTAAAAAAAAACACACACACATCCCCCTGAAAGACACAAGTTTTGTCGAAGAAAAGCGCTGGTGTGAACAGCACTTTGTCGGCAGGAGCGCTCTCCTGCCGACAGAGCGACCGCTCCTCGTTGGGGGATGGATGTTTTTTCTTGGCGAGAGAGCTCTCTCCTGCCGACAAACGGTGGCTACACTGCGCGCCTTTTAGCACCACGGCTGTAGGGGCTGGGCTGTGTTGCTAAGAACTGCGTAGCGTAAACCTCCCTTTCCTCACAGTCTTCAGCAAAGGAAAGTCTGCCAACCACTTTAGCAACACAGAGATGGGGCTCAAAGAAGCCTTTGAATACTGAAGCAAAGCTTGTAAAGTGGCATTAATTCACACCTCCGATAGAATCGAAACATAGGCCCCCTAGGCCAGTACGATTCCTGCTGTTCTTTCCGTGGGTCTGCCACACTCTGTATTTAACAAACAGTAAGTCCCGTACTAGCTGCCGTGCTCTACTCCCTAATCACCCAAAGGTTAGATTGTGTGCTCTGTTTGCAGTGACGTTTTCAAATGATGTGGAAATTGCAGGTAGTTCAGAATACAGTGACCTGCTTATGAGCTGGACTTTCATGAAAAGAGCACAGGAGACCAGTGCTTCATGATCTGCCCAGGTGAAGTGTGTGGTGTTGTTTATGAGGTTTAAAGGCTTCAGTCCCAGCCACTTGAGAGACTACCTCTTTCTCTTCGTATGTTGCCGGGGCAGTTGTGGTCATCTGAGGTGCTGACTGGTCCCTCCTGATGTAAACCAAAGGTGGCGAGCGGCAGTGTGTTACTGGCTTTGGAGCGCTCTTTCTCCCTTGATTCATGACATGCCCAAACTTGGGACCTTCAGGGCATGCTGCAAAACTTAAAGTAAGCTTTTCCGGGGGAATTGAGTGCTTTGGGGATGATGAACGTGGGAGATGGGCGTGGGAGATGTTTATTGGAGCTGAGCAGCAGGAATATTAATATCCTGTATTCTATTCGAACGGGAGCAGTTTGCAGGGGAGGATGTTGTAGTCTTATTTTGACTTGTTGAGTAGATTTTTCACTGAATATTTTTACAGCAGGCACAGCGCTGGGTAGGTGCATTGTAACAATAAATAAGTAGGCTAACTTAAAATAATGCCATTAAACCAGGAGATGACTCATTTATAACTATAATCATTAATGAATGGCCATGCAGGAATATCACAAATCAAGTGTTCTCTTACCTGCTGCTGTGAGCAAACATCTTCATAAAGCTAGTGAGATAATTTTCCCTAGTGTGATATGATTTATATTTACAGTTCTCATACTAAAGATGCTGCTAATTAAATATAAACAGGTTTCCCAAAAAAGCAAAATAACCTATCCTGAAAAAAAAATACACATTTGCCAATATGCTCATTGTGTTCTGTTCTAGGCAAATCTATCTGTTGCTTTCAGTAGCCCAAGTCCTGTCAGGATCTTCTTCTCTTCATCCAGAAAATCTACGTAATTTATATTCATCTGCTCCTCCATTTGTTCTCTTGATTTCTGTCCACCAGCCACTCTCTGAGGAAAAAGTAACCAATTAATAGCTGCTATTAGCTTTGAAACATTAATACGATTCCATTGGTTTTCAGTCAGTGATTGTCAATGCTGACTCTTTCACCTCCATCTTTTTAGCTATATAATTAGGAGTGGAGCATCACTGAGAACCACATGCACAGATCTGCCATTTCATCAGCTAGGTAACATCGTTTATTAGTCAGGTCAACACAGAGCTATTGGATAGATTTAATTCTCCAAGCCCTTGCAATAGTACCTCCTATGGACAAGCCTCATCGTCTATTCAAGGCTCACTTCCTTTCACTTACCACATAGGACTCCGGATATATAATGCTCTGTATAAAGCTAATGTTAAAATTATATAATACACAGGCTGAGAAAAGAGTGCATGTACATCTGGGTATAGTGCTTAGATTATCCACAAATACCATGTTTGTTTTTAAAAGTTATATGATACATATAGTACATGATCAGCAATAACCCAAATTTAGGAGAATAAATTTAAGAATGCAGTTTAGATTTTAGCATCCAAGTATTCACATACATCACTCATGAAAAGTTGTACAGAGAGTTGGTTGTGGAAAGCAAAATCTATCAATGAGTGAAGGTTGTCCCTCAGTAATTGAGAATTAGGGTAGGTTGTCCATTTAGAAAATACAATCTATCAGGGAAGTATTTCAGTTACTTTCCTTACTGCACTTCTCATTGCACTACACTTCCCTCTCTCCTCAAGAGGGAATCATTGCATCTGGAATATCGCATAGTCCTCTACTACTGTCAATGGTAATAACAGTGTTGTATGTAACACACTCCCAACAAGGTGATATGGAGGGTGCACAAACAAGAAAAAACAAATCTGAGTAAAACATTAATTAAAATATCAAACTGGAAAAACATCTCTTTCCGATTGTTGTAATTTAATAGTTCTAGCTTTATGTATGTAGGGCTCAGGCCTGCAACCCTTATTCATGCCAGTAATCATCACTTACATGAACAGTCCTACTGAGTCCAATGATACTATGGCTCTATGTAAGTAAGGGCTGAAGGTTTGGGGCCTCTGCCTGCTGACCTTAAAGAATAATACTTATAAAAATGGCACCTAAATTAAGATTTCAAATGTACAGTTAGGAGAAAGGGGAAATTAATAAGTGTTCTTAAACAGGGTCAAACTGATCTTCACTCTAACTCTATTGAAGTCAAAGGGAGTGTGCTGGCTGAGTGAGGACTGAAGGGTTAAGCATGAACTAGTACAGTATATTCTCTTCCCCAAATGATGGACTAGTCTATAAATATGAAAGTGGTCAGTTGGATTTACTTAGAAAATGCTGAGCAAAAGCTGTTTTTAATGTATAAACAGATGGAAATATCAGAGGAAATTTTACCAAGTGCAAAGAGAGAGGCATATTTTAAAAATTAAAAAAAATACAGCTTTTCTACCTCCTGAACTCAACTTACTGTCTTTTTCCTCTGTGTTTCCAGTTCCAATTCCTTTCTTTCTTTGGCTCGGAATTCTTGACGCTGTTCAAAATAATCCAGATGTTTGACCTCTCTCTCAAAGTAATGAAGAACACTGGCACGCTATTAACACAAAGGCAAGCATGGTTTGTGGTGATCACAGTGAATCTGAATCATCGCACTTTTCAGCACATAATCCATCTACAGTAATGTTGCATTGCTTTAAAGCATCTTTTTAAATATACAGAACTAAATAAGAAATTCTGTAATAATGTGATACATCTACCATTTCCTGATTAACCTGATAATGTTGTTATCAGTTTCCCTATCCTAGTGTGGGTTTATGCACAGACTTGCAGTAAAATAACAAAAGGCATGGATTAAAACTGATTTTAAATGTTTTTGGTGCAAGTCTGTGTGCGGCCAAAGTCACTTTTCTAGTCTCAATAACAAACTGACTTTACCCACTCACATTGTGAAACAAGAGTGACCCCTCACACACTTGCACCAAAATAACTAAATTGGTTTTATGATAATGATTTAGTTAAATCAATCCAGGTCTGTGTGTAAACCAGTCCTGAGTTACGTTTTGTGCACTAAGCTCCCCAACACCACCCGACCTCTCCACTATGCCAGTTATTTGAGTCAGACTGTGCACCAATTTCCCTAACACGACTGTTCAAGATCCTAGAGTTTTTTTAACAGAATGTAAAGATTTTACAGTAAGTAGATAAATATTCCCAAATGGTGCTGGATTGACAACTCTGTCCAGTAAAGCCCTCTATTCACAAAACAAATACAATATGGGCAGAAGCAGCACAAGTTTCCCTACACTGGAAATGTGTCCCGAACCTGAACTGGAGAGGTTCTCTTTACTGAGCCAAGGGTGCCAGTTATCACCAGTATTCATATTGTTTCATTTTGGTTACATACCATAACTTCATAGTGAGCTCACAATATACATGAGTACATAAATGGTAAGAGGAAGGTTTGGGATAGTGAGCAGGAGCGGTTTGGGGAAAGAGAATAGGGAGAACAGAATAAGCTGCAGAAAAAATTGTTAGAACGAGTGAGATGGGGCCTCTAACTTGTTTTCTGGTGGGGAGAAGGAGCTGGGAGAAACTGAATGAAAGAGGTACAGAGAGAAGACATGCAAATTCAGCACCTAATTTTGCAAATTATTATTGATGCAAATTATTTATTATTTGTAGTGTTACAGCACCACGCCCCCATTGTAGTAGGCATTGTACAAACACACAGAACAAGACAGTCTCTGCCCCAAAGAGCTTACAATTTAAACGTTTTTACTCAAATGTGCAGTCCCAATGAGTTGGTGGGGGCTAGTTATGTAAGGGTTTGCAGGATCAGATCCTAAAAGATCTACAGTCAGATCCTTGGATGGTGTAAATCAGCATGGCTCAACTGAAGTCACTGACTTCCTTGGAGCAAAATTTATAGGAAAAAAGTCAAGGCAAGTGTATAGAATGTAGTTTATGAAACCTGGTGCCATTTTATGGGTGTGGCAAAAAATGGTGTTTCTACAGTTTGGACACTTCATCTACATTTTTCCCATTTCCTGGTTATAACGATGAAATTCTGCCAACTCTGCTTCTTGCAACAACTGGTTTTCCTCTGAGGTCTCACTGCTGAGGACGTCCCAGGTCCAGCTTTGGTTTGTGAGATGTTATGAGATAGTGGCTGTGGATCATTTCAAACACAAGCTAAACACCTTTAGTATGTAGGAATCCGATAACCTGAAAGGATGTGCCTGAAAAAAAACTGTCATGAAACCCCACAACATATGTGGTCACTTAAAGGGTAAGTAGAAAATGTTACAAACCTCATTACTGGAAGGGTGACTTAATGTCCAAGAGATTTCTAAAATATGCAGAGTTCCAAAGTTATCAGATATAGCTAAAAAGTGCTGCTTTGCTATGAGAGTATAAAAACAAAATAAACAATGATGCTATTACTAAAGATACAGAAATTAAATTAAAATGTTTGTGTAACCCCCAGACTGCAGGACATAAGCCAACCACTAACTAATAGGCTAAGAAGAAAATTCCCCTCTAAATTATTCTGTGATTGTCCACTATGGGTATTCTTGCATCTTCTTCTGAAGCATGTGGTACTGGTCATTGCTAGATATTGGATTAGATGGGCCAGTGACCTGACCCAGTATGACCATTACTGTGTTGGCATCTTTTTAACAATGAATTCTAGTATTTACTGATTAACTTTTCAGCTAAGGCCTCTATTCATACAGAATTCCAAATACGGTTATTTGAGTCATTGCATATTAGTTTTATTGTGGTCGTGCCCAGAGAACCTAATCACAGATTGGGACTCTACTGTGTTAGGCATCCTACCCAAGGGAAGGATGGTTCCTGCCCCAAAGTGCTTATGATCTAGTAAGGGTCATGGAGCTTTTCTGCAGTTTCCATGGTTTCCCAGGGAATAGGCAAGTATAATTTAAAAACTCTTTTATGTAAAGTTCCAGGCATTTCTCTGACTCGCTATTAAAAATGTGAAAAAGATTTTGTTTTATTTAAGATGCACAGTTTCACCCATAAAATACTTAAACCTCATAAAGCTGTTGACAAAAATGCTTAAGCAAGTGTGCACATCCATCAATCTTTTTAAACAGAGAGAGTGAATAGCTCCCAAAGACTCATTTTTGTTAGTTTTTTTTTAGGTTTTTGTTTTTGCAGCAAAAAATAGCCTTATTTTGTCTTGTATATCTAATAATTAAATGTCCCTTATTACACAGAAATATATTTTTACCTTTTCAAACTTGCTTAAAAGAAACAATATTTTTGTAACAATATTAAAAAACAAAAGAAACTGTGCTTAGTTGCTTATGTAATGATAAAAACATGAAGGCCCCAATACTGAAAAGATTTATGCATGTGTTTTACTTTATTCACAGTGCATAGTCTCAGTGACTTCAATGGAACAATGCATAGTGTGTAAACTTAAGGATATGCATAAACCTTTCCAGGATCATGGTATAATTTATTTTTAAAATAGTGTTATGGAAAAGTATAATCACTGTCAACATACAAGAGACGATCCAGGGTTTGATGCATGTGATCATTGATATAGAGATGTTCTGGGTCTGGGATGGCTCATGTGTTTTCTCCAGTAGGTCCCAAATATCAATATTTCCATCTTCTCTACCAATGAAGAAAACTCCGGCTCTCGATAAGGACCAATGTCCTACAGTATATCTTTTTGATGAGCAGCATGATTGAAGGATTGGGCCACTCTTAATTTAAAAAAAAAATCCAATATAAAAGAAACCAAAACAATCACAAACAAAAAAACAACCCAGTCAGAACTCTTTCCAGCCTCCTGCTTGTGTAATGTGAGAACGCTTCCCATTTCTGAGTGATCCCACTACACAAGTAATTATGGGGTCAAAACCAGCGTGTATATTGTTGACTGGTAAAGAGAAGCATTGTAGGGAAGTGGAAAAGTTGATGCCCACTCCCTCAGTTGAGGGAGTCTGCCTACCTATTGACAAACAAAAAATCTGGGTTTTGCTAGATGCAACTAAAGTCCTGGATTCCCAGATGGCAGCAATGGTAAGAAACACGTTTTTCAATATTTGGCTGGCCAAAAGACTGCACCCATTCCTCACTGGTATGGATGCTACCATAGCCATCCTTGCCTTTGCTATCTTTAGGCTAGAATAGTGCATTTCCTTTTCCTTAGGACTAGTCACTTTGCCCTTCATTGTGCTATAACTCCAAAGGGGAAAAAAAAGAGAGATTGAATTATTATTTGCTGTCTCTATTACTCTGTTGTTCAAATTACTTTTGTCTAATGGGGGGTTCCGCAAGCCTGTAGTATTGTTTAGCACATCCTACCTCTACTCTCAAGCTCCTCTGACTGACAACAGACTGCTTGAAATGGAAATAGCCTGGGCAGAAGCCACAAGTGTCACGAAAGCTGGTATTAGAGAAAGTTGCTTCCTCCGTTGGAGTCAAGTTTACAAAACTATTTTTAAAAGCTTAGCTCTGGCAGGAGAAAATAGCTTATTTTTTTTAACCCAATTTATTTTCAAACTGGCTAGCTCTGCCATCTACCATCATTTCCGTGAGCCTTGTCCCTGAGGCTACATACTGTAGTTACTCTATTCTTTTCTCCATCAACTATAGTATGTCTGTTGCCAAAGTAACTTACTGTAACACCTTCTTTCCATATGGCAAAATTCCAGCCTCCAACACTAAGAATGATGTCTTTGAAAAATGGAGATCTTTGTATAGTGTGGACAATTCCATCATGGATGGTGTATTTGTTAGCTGGTTTCTGACCTAACAAAGTGAAAAGGACAATTATTTACTTGTAACTCTAGTTTTTTGAAGATAGCAAAATTGATCCTACAATCCTCAACCTAATAGGAGTTTTTCTGGAATAACTATTGCAGGATTGGATCCATTATCTTTAATGATTCCTTCTCCTGGGTTTTTGTGCCTCAGATCCATGTGCTCTTAATCTGATTAGCACAGATAAAGGAAAGCGGCCTCAACCCAGTCTCCAAATATATGCCTGCAGTTTTGTCCAAGAAAATTGTGATATCAAACTCCCATAATTGTGCCTGCCTGCCAATTGGTTAAAACATTTGAGTACCTGATTACAGGCCCTTGCATTTTGATTAGTTTAATACACTCTCTTATCTTTAAGTCTCTGTTCTAATTTTCTAATAACTCTCAGGCATTAGTCCCCGAGGAAGGAGATCCTAGTGGGGAGCTATGGAAGGCACTGTACTTGCCTTTAGAGAATTTTCATTAATTCAGATATTATTATTAGCTTTATTGTTCAGTGTACATTTCTGTGAGATACTGACACCATTTGAGAAGTTTTTAAAATATGCTGTCAGGATTCCCTCCCCACTCTGAACTCTAGGGTACAGATATGGGGACCCGCATGAAAGACCCCCTAAGCTTATTTCTACCAGCTTAGGTTAAAAACTTCCCCAAAGCACAAATTCTTCCTTGTCCCTGGAATGGTATCGCTGCCACCACCAAGTGAGTTAGACAAAGATTTAGGAAAAGGACCACTTGGAGTTCCTGTTCCCCAAAATATTCCCCCAAGTCCCTTCACCCCCTTTCCTGGGGAGGCTTCAGAGTAAACAAGGTGAGCACAGACCAGACCCTTGGGTTTTTAGGACACTAAAAACCACAGTCAGATTCCTAAAAAACGAACTTTTATTATAAAGAAAAAAAGTAAAAGAAACACCTCTGTAAAAATCAAGATGGAAGATAATTTTACAGGGTAATAAAGTTTAAAACACAGAGGATTCCCCTCTAGGCAAAATTTTAAAGTTACAAAAAAACAGGAATAAACCTTCCTCTTAGCATAGGGAAAATTCACAAGCTAAAACAAAAGATACTCTAACACATTTCCTTGCTATTACTTACTAGTTCTGTAATTTTAGATGTATCATTCAATAGGAGCTGGATTACTTGCTTGGTCTCTCTTTGTCTCCAGAGAGAACAACAAACGCCCAAAACAAAAACCTTCCCCCACAGATTTGAAAGTATCTTCTCCCCTTATTGGTCCTTTTGGTCAGGTGCCAACCAGGTTATCTGAGCTTCTTAACCCTTTACAGGTAAAGGAGGGATTTTATGCTACCCTTAGCTGTATATTTATGACATATGCTTTTGATTTATGTCTATAAATTGAATATTTTTAGTCATCATCCTATAAACTGTTAGAGTTCAGCAAGCATTTCTTAGTTCATGATAGAAATAATAAGACATTAAAATGGAACTTAAAACTTTTAGCTTCTCACAATGTAACCCTCTTTATTGAATCCCTCAGTTACAAACATTGGAATATTTTTAGTATCCACCAATTAAATGCAAAAGCTACACTAATGCAGTTAAAATTAAAAAGCCAGGAAATACAGAAGTTTGGATTTCTACAGCAACATTGTCAGCCAAGTTGCATGACGTACATACTACATATTTCCTTTCTGTTTTTATATCGTTAAATGAATGGTTTAATATTTAATATAGTATTGTTTCCATTTTTAATATATACCAAAAGATACTCAGAATGTTCAGTGTAGCTAAGCTAATGTCACTTTAAGGACCTATTGGATTTGCACACATTTTCATTTTAACCATGCAGCCAAATGTTTTAATATAGGTTTTTCTATTAATTTTATTGTGTTTTAGAAAAATGCAATTTCCTATTTTAAATAATCCCAATTAAGCTTTCAAGTGAGAAGACTTCGGAAGGGGGGAATTTCCACTACTGCTACACTTGCTGCTATTCTGTGGCTGGAAATCGTCTTCAGACTGTTTACAGGGCATCAGCTTACATTTAAGTTCCATCTGTACTAACAAATTGACCCATTGTTGGCAACAGCTGCAACAGGTCCCACTAAGATGGTGTTAAAAACATTTTAATTACTAGTGTAAATGGGACAAAACTGTTTTCAGCATCACTGATCATGCATTCGGTAATGGTATTGAAGTGGGTTTTCTTCATTCTACAGTAGCAGTCAAATCCTTTTCAACACCAGTTTGGAGGCTCTTTGCTGATGCTGGTTGTCAGCAATGAGTCAAATTCCTACTGCAGACAGGGCAAGAGTCCGTCCTACAAAGCTTACATCTCCGTGTAATAAAACAAGGCTTAAATCTATGTCTGTATCCTCTGTATCCGTCCGGTCATCCATTAGCTTAAAAAAGCAGTTTTAGTTGATGGTGAAAAACTTGAACTTACTAATCAGTCTTCCTGAGTCACTCTCTCTTTCCATCTTCCAGTCGGAATAAATAACTTCACCATCCTGTGATGCCAGAAAAATCAAATAAATGCAAACAGAAGCTGGGTGAAATATTTATAGCAAAAGCTTTAGGCAAAAGGTGCCTATTTTTAGTTTGTAAAATTGGAGTCTCTTTACTAAATGTAAATTTTTAGGTACATTTAATGTGAACATGTTTTAGCATGACTGCAAAAATGGGGCAAATGTTCACTTACTTTATCAGTTGGGTTGTTTTAATTAAAAAAAAAACCCTGCAGTCTTCAGGAAAAACTCACCAATCAGCATTTATAGGGCATTCTTCATGTAGAGCTGGAGTAGTTCACATGTATTATATGGACCTTGCCCCATAGTTTTAGGAAAAGGTGGCAGCAACAGAGAAAAATTATTTCAACGGGAACCCCAAAATGGAAGAAATGCCGGAAATTTTAAAAAGACACCCTTTTAAATTGTTCAATTTTGGCAGCTAGATCTAGTTTAAAAAGGGTAGAAGCTGGAACATTAGGCTTATTTTTAATACAGGACTAAATTAGGGAAAAAAAATCAAAATATGATAAAGCTTTCATGAGACTTCTAGGGGAAACCTTGCAATAAACATTACTGTCCTAATAGTTCTGGCAATGGGAATAAGGACATTTTATGTGTTCCTAGGTTTAAGAATTAAGTTCAACACCTTTTGGCTAGGATTTCCAATGGAGCCTAGGGGAATTAGCCACCCAACTCCCACTGACTTTCAATCCCAGCCTTTAGACATGAGTGTATGGCCCAGCGATCTTTTAAAGTAAAATATTTATATAAATGTGTCAAAATGGGCTACAAAGGCAAGGCAAATTCTGAGTTAAAAAACTACTGATTAACTCATAAAGAAAACATGTACATGCACCAGTCTGTGTAAACTGTCCAGCACACCCCCGCTATTTTAAGAATGATCAGTCATAGATTATAATCAAAATGTTTAACTTACTTCAGTTCCAACAAAAAAGTTGGTGGGGATATTCTCCAATATCTGAAGAGCTTTGGCTGAAGGGACCTTTAACTGCTTATAAGGATTTTCATCTCCAAATATTTCTGGTTTGACTTGGTATTGCATCTTATCTTGAAAAGAGTATGGATATAATCATTTGGTTATATAGGGAAATTTACTAGATCAGGCATTTTATTTTCCTTACTAAGGTAATTCCAGGGTGAGGGGTTAGAACTTTCAAGATGAGAAATAAGGAAGGGAAGAAAATTCTGGAGAAGAGTGAACCTAGTATGGCATGGAATAGAATGTTACCTTAATCTAGCAGGGGGAAAGAGGCTGAGCACATACAAATTGCTAGCAATACAAGGCAGGCGAAGCGGTACTCTTATGGTGCCTACACTTCAGATTTTTCATAAAATCTCCCACAGTTGCCCACCACTGATGCAGTTCCACTAGTGGCAGACACAGCGGGAGCACTAGCGTCGGCCAGTTTACGTGGTTAAAATGCTGATGACACACTAGGACTCCCAATGTTGCTACCCCGGCAGAGCTCTAACACTGCTGTAGCAATGGGAGTAAGTGATCATCCAACCTGAATTGGGTGGGACAATCCAAAATGCAGAGTTCAAGTCCCAGGCTGAATGACTCTGGGATAGCATTTGTCACAGATTCCCTGCAGCGCCTGCTCCGTGCCTTCCAAGGCTCTGGGCGGCATCAGCCTGTTCCTGGGGGTGGGGGGCTGAGTTTGGCCTTAGCCCCTCCTTTGTCATGAGGCCTTGCCCCTGCTCCTCCTCTTACCCCTGAGTCCCTTCCCCCCTGGCCAGGCCAGCAGCTGGAGCCAGGCTGTGGTAAGAGCCACCCTAGGCAGGTGGAGGACCCAGGGCTCCCCACAGCGGGCCAGCTCTTACCATGGCCTGGCTCTGGCTTTCGGCCTGGCCAGGGGACAGGGACTCGGGGTAAGAGGAGGAGCAGGGGTGATGTCACAGAGGGGGAGTTGCTCCTGCATGTGTCCTGCTTTTGCCTTTTGAAAAGGTGGTCACCCTAAATGGGAGAGGCTAAGAAAAACTCACAATACAGGATGTGCTTGTGGAGACAGCTATGCTGCAACCATGTAAATGGATAAGCAGGGTAGTAGGTCTGGGATGATAGCCAGAAAAATCTGTCACTTGAGAATCCTAAGCACTGCTGGAAAAGGTGTGATGGAAAACCCTGACTTCAGAGAATAACTGAGTCTGGGCACAATCCTATGAATATTTATGCACCCAAGTGGTCTCATTGACTTCAGTGGGACTATACAAATGAGTAACATTTCTCTGGTATAGATGTATTTGCTCTCTAGATTGAGCTTGTTGGCTGCTAACAGTGAATGTATATTTGTTTAAATAAATGTTTCACTTGGAATTAAAAAATATAGCAATATTTCTCTTGGTCTTTCTTTCGTTTAGACCAAACTTGACTAGGCAATGCCCCTTTCAACCTCAGGGGAAAAACATGATCACCAGTAATGAAAGTGTCTAACACTTGCTGGAGCCTGTGTTGTTCTTATAAAACTTTTCATGTATCTCCAGAACTTGATAAAGACAATTGACAATGACTTCTGTTGTTCCAGAATTCTTACTTTCCTTCTTTGTCAAGGGCTCAGTAACAAGTTGGAATTAAACAGCTGAAAGATTAGTGTGTCTCTTGGATGCTCTCATTTTTGGGGGACGGCGGGGAATTTGAAGTTTGCTATGTGAATATGTTAAGGTAGTGAGTTTGTAGAATTATTTATGAACTTTTTATTTAAAACTGTAGTTAGTAGTGGGCAGTACATAAATCTGATCCAGCACATCTTAGTAACAGAGTTATAGTGCTTCAGGGTTAGTGTGATAATGATTTCCAAAAGTATTTTTAAGGTCACATGCTGTCCCATTGGTACTAATTTGCTCCAAACCTTATAAACCTGCCTGATGATCGTTCACCATTCCAAATCTGCCTTGTTCCCCCTTCTGTTGCCTTCCCCATTCTCCAAAGACTTTAATGATTTTTCAATATTTTCCTTTTGATTGCTGTTTTACCAACGCAAGGAGGAAGGATGGTCTACCCATTAACGTGGGACTCAGAAGAATTGGGTTAAATTACCTGATCAGTCAGTGACCTGTGTGACCTTGAGCAAATCACTTAACCTTTCTGTGTCTTAGTTTATCCCTCTGTAAAATGGGGGTAATAGCACTTCTCTACCTTTTGAGGGACATGTGAGGATAAATACATTAAAGATTGTGTGGCAGTAACACTCAAATACTATGGTAATGGGAGCTATACAAGTACCTAAGATAGCATGATAGGTTTTCTCTCTGAATACTTTCTCTGAAAGTATTATCGTACAGAAGACTAATAATTTCTGATGCAAAGTAAGCAAATAGAAGACTTGCCTCAGGAGTAGAAAATTAGTAAGGAAAGGTTCATTTAAAATAAAACCCCAGGTTAATAAATTTCTAACAGTGGCTCTAAAGGAGGAAATCACACATAGTACTGACCAAGGCTCAATTCACTTTAATGGGAATAAGTACTCCTGAGAAAAACAGCTTGCTAGTATAACTTCTAATGAGATCTGATAACCTGTGACCCATTGCTAGAGAATTCTGTTCTTCTCATACTGTATGTGTTCATTACCTTCACCATGCCATGATATACCAGTAAATTTAGGAAAACAGGTCCACTAGTTACAGTATATTTATGTTGCTTATCTTTTATTCTATATGCAGAGAAAAATCATCTTACCAAAATACTTACATGTCAAAAATATCCACTGAAAATATTACCTTGCATTTTGTAATGGAAATGCTCTTCCACTAGGCTAATTTTGGTAGGACTATACTCTCCACTTGTGTCGCTCTTGGATAGGTTTGCCTGTTTAGTACAAAGGGAGTATTTGATAACTCATTTTGTCAAACACTTGAGGCATATGTCTAAATTGCTTTCTGTTGTAATGGTAAAGACCTGTCAGTCTGAAGTGCATTCTTCAGATTCCACAAATCCTTCCAACACCACCTTTGCTAGCTTCCAACGCCGCCTTTGCTAGCAGTAGGTAAAATGTGACTCAGCGGTCTAGCCGACATTATGCTTTTCCCTCTAAAATTTCTCACTGTTGCCACTTCAATGTCAGCTCCACTGGTGGTAATCCCAGTGGCCACTCGTGTTTTAACAAACATGTCTCTAGACCTGCTCTGACCAGGATAGACAACCTGGTGGTAAAAGTGCTTGTATACATTACTACTTCCACTGTAGCCTGAGTTTATTCAGAAATTCTTAGATCATTTTAAAGTTCTTGTAAGCTAAGTTTGGAAAGTATTTGTCCTATTCTGTTCATGTTATAGGGATTCAAATTTGCCCCTACACGAATCACAACAAAATTTAAAAGGAAAATCACGATACTGTGAACATTTACATGGTAAGATTTGGGGTGAGGGGGTGGAGAGTGAGCCCCCATACACTCATCCCGCAGCAGTGGCTCCTATCCTGCAGGTCTGGACCTGGCTCCCTACTCGGGGCATTGTGACCGAGTGCCCAGGGGTGACAGTACCACTCAGGTTTGACCAGTGGGATTAGGGTTGGAGTACTGGGACCGAGGGTGCTTCTACTGGTGGTTGGTGCCCTGTTGGCAGGGCAAAGAGGCAGCAGCAATAAAGAGACTTAGGTATATTGTCTCCAAAGAGAGAGAGCTGAATTTTCATACCTTTTCCCCTAAAACCATGACTTTTTTACTAAATTTAGCAGGATTGCACTGTGATTTTTTTTTTAATTTAAAAATGCCATGACAACTCTGCAGGCCTATACATTATATACAGTACCTTAATGAGAGGTCTCCAGGAGAGATCTAGATGTTTAAAAGTAGTCGGTACATCAGGGGGAGCCTCGATAACCTTGTCTTCTTTTACTTTCTCGAATGAACTCTGGATAGTAGCTTTGGGGGCTCGAAGATCCCAAAATAATATGGAGCTCCACAAAACCAGAGATTGTAGGTTATTGCTATTCGTATGCTTAAAAATCATTTAAACTTTTCAATAAGCTTTTGTATAATTGTTTTTTATCTTCAAAATTAGTATAGCAATAGATGCAAGAGTTTGGGGAACAGAGAAATGGAGAACTAGTTTATAGCTACTTTTGTACACTATGGCATATAGTTACTCCACATTTTGTCCTCACTCTCTTCTTAATCATATACTGTAGCTAAATAAGCATCATACAGTTTAAGAAAACTACACACTCAGTGGATGAAATGCACTCCCTTGCATAGAGCCTAATTACTTGGTCTGGGACTGTGTCTGCTGTGCAGCCTCTGGGTTGGAGTTGCATCCACAGCCCTGCCAGCCAGTTGAAGAATGTAAGAAATGTCATACTGGTCTGACTCAAGGGCCATCTAGTCCAGCACCCTGTCTCTGACAGTGGCCAGTAGTGGATGCTTCCTGAATGAAATGAGTTGTACTGGCAAAAGGACTATGTGCAGGTCTAACTCCATCTACACTAGGGCTTTTGCCAGTTTAGAAATTTTATTAAAAACCCACACTAATTGACGTTACTATTCAAGAAAAAGTTTCTTGTGTAGACATGGCCTTAGGTTATTTAGCAGCCTTCTGTGCATAAATACAGTTCTGTGGCCTTCCAGGACAATCTACGTGGGGCCAGCACAGACGCTTTTTCTGTGGCACAGAGTGAGCATGAAAGCACCTCTGTAAGGCTGTCCAGCTAGTGGACCCCACACGCTGCCCTTATGTGGGGTTTAAGTGATGTGGTGGTCCGTGTGCTGGCCCTCTGCAATAGGATGAATTTAATCTATTCCAGATAGCTTTGTAGGAATTCAGAACTTTGTCAGTTACACCATTGAATATATGCTGAAATATTTAGCAGAGAGAAGGAATAAGGTATATTTAGAAGGATTTTCAAAGGAATTCAGGAGATGTTTTGTGCCTATGAAAACATTTGTAGAATGCATTACCAATCAGGAGAGCAGGTTACAAGCTGCACACAAACTCCAGTTCTGTTTTCAAAAACAATGCCCATTCTGTTAACCTAAAATAATAATTAATTAATAATACAGGGAGGTGGAGATGAGAAATGGCAACAAATTATTATCAACAAAGCTACTTCTTCACCGCCTCTAAAAACAAACTTTAAGAAAGAGAGCCTCTCGCTGTGGGCTGTACAACTCCCCTGGTACAGCTTTCAGAGTAGCAGCCATGTTAGTCTGTATTCGCAAAAAGAAAAGGAGTACTTGTGGCACCTTAGAGACTAACCAATTTATTTGAGCATGAGCTTTCGTGAGCAAGTCAGGGCTCATTAGCCCATTGATATGAAAATGAAACAAACACGTTTTACCAAAACAAACATACTGCAAGCAAATCAGTTAGTGCCTTGATATTCAGAAATGCCAAGCATGTAGAACGTGAAATGAGGTCAATGAGATCTTAAGTTACTGGCACAACTGAAAATCAGGCCCTCAGTTGTCAAATATGTGAGTACCTAATATCCATCCTCTTGTAAATTTCATCCTGCTCAAACAAATAGCAAATCAGTGAAGAATTAATGGTAAACAACTACATAGTGAAATTGCAATTCAAAAAGTGAATATCTCAAATGATACTTGCTTATAGTAATTATAAATAATTTAGTTTTTATTAGGCTTCTTATGTTTTTCCAATAACACTTTTCTCTGAATTGATCATTTTTTTTACTTATTTCCTCTCTTTTTAGATCAAAACAGAAAATTAGATTTACATTTAAACTTATTCAGAAAATAAAAGAATAGCAAAGTGCTGATGAAATAATGCAAGTTATTGATTCCAGTAATGTTTTCTGATCTTATTTTCAAACCTAATTCCCAATCTCAAAAAGATGAAAATGTATGTACACAATGGAATCTTTGTCCAGAGAAAGAATTGACTACTTCCGGATAATTGGCAAAACCTGCATTTATCAGCTACTCAAGAAAGTTGCATCCATTCTTTTAACACTTTGTAAGCCAAATCCTTCTAAATTTTCTCAAACAAACATGGCCACTGAAGTCAAAAGGTTATTTGCATGGGTAAGGAAGGCTGGATTAGAATCAGAATGTAGTTTGTTTACTTTCTATCATGCAGTTTTGTAATATTGGATTTGCTGATCCTGTGCCAATGTAGCACTGATGCTCTAGACAGACCCTGAGTTGAACCACTGGCAAATATGTATGTACTCTTCTGCGGAGGCCTTGTCTTTATACGTGTATATACAGTGCCAAGAGGGGGTTGTGGGTACTATCACAATATAATTAGTGATTAATGTGCAATGTATCAATCTTCCTTCCAAAGATGTATATGCATTGTCTTCTCCACAGTCTTCACTCGAGCGTTAATGCAGTAGCAACTGAGTCTTAAAAACTTAGTTACAAGAAATTCTCAAGGTAACATCCTCTTTGGGTGGTGGGTCAGATTTTTTCAACCTGGCCTCTTTTTTGCACACCTCACTAATCCTACTACTTAGACAGCAAATGATCACCTTGGGCTGACTCATGGAATCCCTCTTTCCCTCCCACACTAACTTTAGAGGTAGCTGGATGGGCCCTTAAGATACTGTGGATGGAGCACTATGAATAGGATAGAAAGTAAATGTAGGTGCAATTTTTGTGGGTGCAACTTCTATCTAGAAAAAGGAGAAAAAGTCATTTCTAGCAACTAAGTTGTTTAGGTGACCTAGGAAGTTATTGCTTTAACTTCTTGGAGTCAGGCAAGGAATTCCCATAGTAGAGTTAATATACAAAAAGAAAAGGAGTACTTGTGGCACCTTAGAGACTAACCAATTTATTTGAGCATCAGCTTTCATGAGCTACAGCTCACTTCATCGGATGCATAAAGTGGAAAATACAGTGGGAAGATTTATATACACACAGACCATGAAAAAATGAGTAAAAAGAAAAGGAGTACTTGTGGCACCTTAGAGACTAACCAATTTATTTGAGCATGAGCTTTCGTGAGCCACAGCTCACTAGCTCATGCTCAAATAAATTGGTTAGTCTCTAAGGTGCCACAAGTACTCCTTTTCTTTTTGCGAATACAGACTAACACGGCTGTTCCTCTGAAACCTGAAAAAATGAGTGTTTATCATACACATTGTAAGGAGAGTGATCACTTAAGATGAGCTATTACCAGCAGGAGAGTGGGGTGGGGGAAGAGAAAACCTTTTGAAGTGATAATCAAGATGGGCCATTTCCAGCACATTTCCAGGAGTTAACAAGAACGTCTGAGGAACAGTTTGGGGGAGGGGGGGAGGGAGGAATAAGCAAGGTGAAATAGTTTTACTTTGTGTAATGACTCAACCACTCCCAGTCTCTATTCAAGCCTAAGTTAATTGTATCCAATTTACAAATTAATTCCAATCCAGCAGTCTCTCCTTGGAGTCTGTTTTTGAAGTTTTTTTGTTGAAGAATAGTCACTTTGAGGTCAGAAATCGCGTGACCAGAGAGATTGAAATGTTCTCCGACTGGTTTATGAATGTTATAATTCTTGACATCTGATTTGTGTCCATTTATTCTTTTACGTAGAGACTGTCCAGTTTGACCAATGTACATGGCAGAGGGGCATTGCTGGCACATGATGGCATATATCACACTGGTAGATGTGCAGGTGAACGAGCCTCTGATAGCGTGGCTGATGTGATTAGGCCCTATGATGGTGTCCCCTGAATCTATACTCTCCTGCTGGTAATAGCTCATCTTAAGTGATCACTCTCCTTACAATGTATATGATAAACACCCATTTTTTTCATGGTCTGTGTGTATATAAATCTCCCCACTGTATTTTCCACTTTATGCATCCGATGAAGTGAGTTGTAGCTCATGAAAGCTTATGCTCAAATAAATTGGTTAGTCTCTAAGGTGCCACAAGTACTCCTTTTCTTTTTGCGAATACAGACTAACACGGCTGCTACTCTGAAACCAGTTAATATACAGTAACTCCTCACTTAAGGTTGTCCTGGTTAATGTTGTTTCATTGTTACGTTGCTGATCTATTAGGGAACAAGCTTGTTTAAAGTTGCGCAATGCTCCCTTATAACGGTGGTTTGGCAGCTGCCTGCTTTGTCCACTGCTTGGAGGATTCTCAGGAAGAGCAGCCTCTCCTTGTGGGGATTAGAACCGGCCCGGGGGGGAAGGGCTGTCATTGTTTGGCATTCTAGGATGCAGTCAGAAATACAGTACTGAGCCCAAGTACTACTGAGATTATTATAAATAATTTCATCTTGTAACACTGATCTGCAGTTCACACACTGCTTTTATTAGTCATTTGTTAAAAATATAAAGAAAAAGTAATAAAATATCCATTGAAACTCACCTCAAAATAGTCTGGCAGCCAGTGTATATCTGTTATTACTGTTTTATGGCCATATTCTATGGAAGAGACTGCACAATATCTCACAAAATGTGGTTCCTTACCACTTTGTTGTGCTTGTATAAACGTTGGCTAGAGAAGTTTTTAAAAGATACATTTTAAAAGGTATGTTTTGCAAAATACAACATTAGTTATCAAGAAAAAAGAGGAAACTTCTCATATTGTTAATGTCCCTTTACAGTATTTTAGTTCAACCTAGAAACCTTTCTAGGGGTCTGATCTAAAGCCCATTAAAGTCAATGTAAAGTCTCACTCAGCTTTGAATCAGATCCTGGCATACCATACTCTAAAATTTATGTCCACAATTGCTCCACCCACCTCCAATATAGCATTATTTCTTCCACTGTGCTCTCAGGCCTTCCTTCTAATTACCCACTTTTGTATCCTCTTTCCATTCTCATCTTTGTGCCTTCTTCCATACCACACACTCTGCCTGGAACTATCTCCCTCATTCCATGAGCCAAACCACCTTCCCTCTACCCTTTAAATCTGTCCTTTAAAACACACTTCCATACACACCTTTAGCACTGGGGAAAATTTCTGTTCTGCTTTCAGTTTATACCTCATCCAATACTGATTTGATCTATTCGGTAGCTTCCTGGGGGTAGGGCTGAATACACTGTTGGTGCTCAATAAATAACAATGCCCTATTGTATCTCTGGTCTGTGTGGATTACAGTAATATTATTTATCTGAGTTGATGATGTAGATATGAGATTTTGATAAAGATTTATTTTGTTGCCTCACGTATTGGAATACAAACAGTCTAGTTAGTACTTCATTGCCAGGCTGATATTTCCTTCATTTTAAGCCTGCATTCCCTTTCCCATATTTTATTTCCTAACTTTCTCTCATTTTCCTTCCCCCCCCCCTTTTTTTAATTCACAGCAGGGCATACTCCAGCACTAAATACAGAACTCAAGTACTAACCATATTAACAGCAGTGTTCTTGCTTCCACCAGCACCAGTTTTAGCATTCTGCAGCTTTTCTTCATACTCAGAAATGTCCCACAGTACAACCTATGAGGAGAAATGAATGTCCTTACAAATTATTTTTTCTGTTTAAATGATAGATTAAAACATACTTCTGAACTGTAATATGAGCACTGTTTGAGACAAGAAGGAGGAAGGCAACTTTCTATACCAGAACTGGAGGGTGGTGTTTTTTTTTAAGGTATTGCCTCTGTAGACCCTCACTGTAGCAGTCTCGTGCAACAAGACTGCAAATCCTAGAACCATCTGAGTCACTTAACAATTGGTTGGTCTGTGTAGCTTGTCACACTGATCAAGCATTTCTAAGTGTTACCTTTAAAGTGATTGCTGAGGTTGTGGACTAAAAAACTGCTTCTATGACATCACATCCTCAGACTCAATAAAGGATTAGACATTTCTATGGATGATGAGAATGTTTACTGACAGGATAAAACATTTATATGGGATGTAAACTTTCATGTTTCATAAACCAACATTAATTGATGAAAGTTGGGAATAAAACTTCCCGTCCATAAAAATGTCTAATCCTTTTCTGAATTGTTTTAATCTCCTGGGGTCAGTAATATCTTGTGGTTCCACAGGTTAATTATGTGTTTGTAAAGAAGCAATTTCTTTTTTTAACAGATAATTGCATTTCCTCTCAATTTTATTGTCCTGCACTTAGAATGGAAGAATTCCATGCACTGCTACAGGCTGGGGATCGACTGGCTAAGCGGCAGTTCTGCAGAAAAGGACCTGCAGATTACAGTGGATGAGAAGCTGGATATGAGTCAATGGTATGCCCTTGTTGCCAAGAAGGCAAAAGGCATACTGAACTCCATTAGTAGGAGCATTGCCAGCAGTTGACGGAAGTAATTATTTCCCTCTATTCGGCACTGGGGAGGCCACATGTGGAGTACTGTGTCCAGTTTTGGGCCCCCCACTACAGAAAGGATGTGGACCAGTTGGAGAGTCCAGCGGAGGGCAACAAAAATTATTAGAGGGCTGGGGCACATGACTTATGAGGAGAGGCTGAGGGAACTGGGGTTATTAAGGGCTTGGCTATGCTTGCAAGTTAGAGTGCATTAAAGCAGCCCCGGGCGCCCTAGCTCCTGAGGTGTCCACAGTGGCAAGGCATGTATAGCGCCTGGACTCTGTAGCTGGAGCGCTCCTGGTAATCCACCTCTATAAGAAGCATAAAGCTTGCTGCGCCCCGGCTGAAACAAGGTCAGTGTGGACAAGGTGTTGCATTACTGCGCTGTGATTGGCCACCAGAAATGCCCCATAATCCCCTGAAGTCAAGTGGCCACTCTTCTCATTCTGTTGAAATCGGCCGCAGGCATGCGGATATTCCCTTTCAAAGCTCAGTTTCTGACAGCCAGCATGCTTATCTGCTCTGGGACAAAGCAAACCGTTAGTGTGGAATGCTGCCATTGTGAGTGTGTGTGAGAGAGGGGGGAGGGTCTGCTGCTGTCTGAACTTACAAGACAACATGCTGACACAGTCTCAGCCCCCTAGAACACACTGTCTCTCCCCCCCATACACACAACACACTTCCTGTCACACTCCACCCCCTTCCTCCCCACATTTGAAAAGCACGTTGCAACTACTTGCACACCGGGATAGCTACCACAGTGCACTGCTCTTTGTGGCATTGCAAGAGCTGCTAATGTGTCCACGCCAGTGCGCTTGCAGCTGACAGTGTAAACACACGGCAGCATTTTCCCTGCTGTGGTCTCCGAAGGCTGGTTTAACTCCTAGCGCTCTACATCTGCAAGTGTAGCCAAGCCCTTAGTCTGCAGAAGAGAAGAGTGAGGAGGAGAGTCTAACAGATTCTTTTGTTCCTGTGAGGCTGGGTTTGTCCCATACCTGCCCTGATGAAGTGTGAACTGCTTCTCTGCTCTTGGAGAGTTTTTGCCTGGGTTTATTTTAAGCCATGAGGATACATTTTCAGCCTCATAACTACATACATGAAATTATAACCTGTAACATTACTATAACATCACTGTAACAACAATGCTCAGTGCCTTCCGAAGACACCCGCTATGACAAACTTTGCATTGGATGCCACACAATCATTTTATAAAGATGAACATGGGAGTGTAGGGTGTTCCCCTGAGGTACAGTGTCACACTATTTCACTAGGAGGGTGGAGAAGCACTGGATGGGTTACCTAGGGAGGTGGTGAAATCTCTGTCCTTAGCTGTTTTTAAGGCCAGTTTGACACAGCCCTGGCTGGGATGATTTAGTTGGGATTGGTCCTGCTTTGAGCAGGGGGTTGGACTACATGACCTCCTGAGGTTTCTTCCAGCCTTAATCTTCTATGATTCTATGTCTCCTTGTTTTTGTATTATGGTAGAGGATAAATGGGGTGCCCAACTGTATCTTTTGTACCATTTATCATTTTATATATTCTCTATCATGTTCATATTTTATTGATTTCCTCTCTAGAACCAAAAAAGTAGGAGAACTCTAAAGATGGGAAGCATTCATATTCTAAAGCCACAATGACGTACAAGCAGGGACATGGATCTGGACATGGTCTGGTGCAACTGGTAACAGACACGCAGGTACTATTGGTCCAAGGAAAGGCCCACACTTCTGCCATATTGGAGATGAAGGATAAAGGCAGCATAGCCCTCCTAAAGACAAGCATCTACCGAAACTATGAAGAAGTTATGATCACAGTCTGCTTTGGTACCATCTACATCAAGGAAGCTGGACTGATCTGCTATACTAGATCCCTCACAAGACCACAACTTCTTTACATATTCTCCCTTCCTTTAAGGTATCTGGTGCTGTCCCCTGGCAGACAGGATACTGAACTAGACAGACTGCTGATCTGATCAAGCATGGTAATTTCTATGTTTTTTCTACGACCTGCTATCAATGGATGAAAATGCTCCGTTTCTGGAGCCAAGAGACCTGGATGGGTCTAGAGATTTTAGTTAGCTTAGCCACTTAGATATGAGAAGTGGACATTTTTAGTCAACCCAGTACCCTTAGTGGTTCTGGGACATGAAGAATAGTATGCAATACTCCTAAGAGTGGCAACGTGCCAAGGCAATTCTATGGAGGAGAAACCTGAGATACTCCTTCTCATAAATTACCAACAAAACAGCAAAATGTATTAAAGAAAAAAAATGAGAGTCCATGAGGGTCACTGTCCAAACAGTTGTCCACAGTATGAGGAATTTCTTCAGATAAGATCATGCCTATCCTATCAGCATTATTTGGTGTGGAATACTCTCTTGTGCTGTCAAACCTCTCTCACAAGAGGGATTTAGACGCAGACATAGGTAGGGAACCACGAGGAATGTGGTTCCTTAAGAAACTGAGAAGGAACAGGGGAATAGGACATAAAGTGCAGGCAACAGGATTTCCTTGTAGATATTTGATTATCCATTGGTTAAGAGACTTGGTTGCCCATACCTGCACAATAAAGGTACAAACCCTGTTTCACTACCACAGTGGGCTCATTTGTACAGAATCCATGGGAGCTGAAACTTGGGAATTTTTCCCACAAGTGGTGTGATTTGGCCATGTGTATTTTGACTGTGCTTCACTAGTTTATACAAACTACCAAGTTTGCTGCCATACTGCATTTTCCATTTGTTCAAGAACACTCAATATTCACTATTTAGTGCAGATACACTAATGTAGTAAATTAAAATTCAAAAATGAAGATTGACTAGAACAATCCATATAGAAAATAACAGAAGGAAAAAGAAAGGAACCAACACCTGTCCATTCATACAGCCTCCAGCAATGATATTGGGATCAGATGGACAGAACTCAAAGCAGTAGATATCTTCAGGGCAATCCAGCATTAACTAGAAAAAATAATAATCAATTGAGAAATCCAGCCATGTTGGAAAGATTGTTCCTTTGTTGTCTGAATGCTTTGAATATTTTAAAATCCTGTTTAAATACCTGAGGGTGAATAGGGTCAGAGAAACTCCAAAAAAGAATTGGTGACTTCCGCAACAACAGTTTACCCGATTGGGCAATGCGTTCTTCATAAGAAAGCCGCTCTGTTACTGACACTGCTATAATCCCTGATGGAGGGGAAAACAAACAACTTCATTGTCGATAAAGGGAAAATGTTAGCAGTTCTTAAAAAAAAAATGCTATGCCCACTTCAAGTGTTAATGGCTCTGTTAATTATTGCTTTATAGGTGACCTGTAAAGAGAGACAATTGGCTATATCTCCTTTTCATATACATAGCCAATTTTTTTTCCCACTGTAGGTCACCTTTAAAGCAATAATTTTAGTTAATGAATGATTAGGCACCTTATAAATGCATGATGGAAGCCCAAGACCAGAATATGACACAATATTTTTGATAAGAGTCGTTTAATTGTAATCTCAAAACTGGAATAACGTGATAGACATGGTTATGCTCTTGGGCACCCATTAAGAAACCAATTCCTTTATTGTTATACTTAAAAAGAAGGCAGATTTCCTGTGCATCCTCCAGTGTTGGCTATTCAATGGCATGTGTGGAGCTGCAATATCCCAAAGGAAGCACTGGAAAGCATTCAGAATGTATACTGGTGCTCTTTGCACTCAGGTGGAGCCACATAGCCAAGTGGTGGGGAGAAGTTGAAAGAGAAGCAGGGCCCCATGGAGAGTGTGTGCTTCTGGGATAATATGAGAAAGAAATTAGGCCCAGCACAATTACAGTCCCTTTAAATGGGTTTCACAAGGGGAAAATTTCCTTCCTATGTATTCTCTACTATACACTTGTACAAGAAATCATCTAGCCTACAACATTACCTCTTTGATTTCTACACAATATCTGTCCATATCCCACTTTATCTCAAATCAGTGGTTTCCACATTTAAAAGCCAATAAAACCTTTATCAATTTAAACTTTAAAGCTCTCAAACTATTTCAGGCATGAACGAAATATTCGATAAGCATTACCATAAATGGTTGGGTGCCAGCAAACACAGCTAACTGTTCTATGCTTCAGATAGTGCAGGTCTGTAAACGATTGGTATTCCTTAAGGTAAGCATCTGACTTGCCACCAAAGGCACTTTCATCTTCTGCTAATGCTTTCCAGTCATCAAAAAAGGCATTCATTATTTCATTTTGCTGCAATGCTATTTCCACTCTGTTATGAAAATAATAGTTAACATTTTCAAAAATGTCAGATGTGAATATTCAGTGGGATAATTACCCACTAATTCAATAGAGAGACATCTTTCATTTAAAAATTATGACCACATCCCCCAAAGTGGTATGCACATGGTTACCCTGTGCTGGTCAGTCCTCTCAAGAGAGCCCTTCACATTCAAATACACTTAAAAAAAAATAGACGTACTGTGCTATCACTTCACTTGTGTGTACTCAGATTTGATTTCAGTGGGCTTAGATTAGGCTCTTCAAGTTTACTGCCCAATCCTAGAACCCCAAGGATTTCAGTGGACTCCTCAAGTGAGTAAGAGCTGTAGAACTGGGCCCTCACAGTTTATAGTTCCTCCTTCTACTTAATCCAGCAGAGGAGTCCTAGGGCCACATCCTCAGTTGATATAAATAGATGTAGCTCCCTGACTTTAATAGAGCTATGTCCATTTACACCTGCTGAGGATCTGGGCCATAATTTTTTGTTTGCCCATGAAAATGAATTTGTCATGAACTGTATTACTTGTTCCCATGTAAATGAATGTGATGTCACAAACCTATTACAGTATCAAGAAAGAAGAAAAATAGGCTAGGAAGATGCAGAATATAGAAATTTAGGAACTGCACTACTTGGACCAGACCACTGGTCCATCTAGAGCAGTATTCTGTCTCTGACAGCGGCCAATATCTTCAGAGGAAGGTGTTAAAGTCACGAGTATGCAATAGCATTACTATGATGGAAGTACTTCAATAATTAGCAAAAGTGACAGTGTAGAGCAGTGGTGGGCAACCTGTGGCCCGTGGAGTATGGAAAAGCACATGGACTGAGTGAGACCTATACTTTAAATTTCAGATGGTTCAAAGTTTCTGTCAGTAAGAAAGTTTTTAATTGTGGCTTAACAGCTGACTAACTTGTTTTAGAGATTTGAAACCACCTTCCACAAAGCACAACAGAACAGCATGGATTGGAGACACATGCATCAGAGAATTCAGTTTTTGTCTTGATTTTAAAACTAACAGTTATAAACCTAAAAAGAAAAGGAGTACTTGTGGCACCTTAGAGACTAACCAATTTATTTGAACATGAGCTTTCGTGAGCTACAGCTCACACTCTGAAACCAGTTATAAACCTAAGTATATCGTGACACCTCTTGTATAGTTGTGTATACCGCTTTACTGAAGGTAAACTTTAATGCATATTGTTGCAACATTTTTACCTTAAAAGCACTGAGATAATAAATTCTTTCAGATCCTCAGATGACAAACACAGCTCTTTTTCTTCATCTGAGAACTCTCTAGGAAAATACTGTGTGGCTGCATTTCTTGGATAGGTCCTAAGCAATTTGGAACAAATTTTAACACAGGTAAGTTTGAAAGAATTTTTTTTTAAAGAAGCCTTATGATATATTAAAAAATGGAAAGCTAACTATGTTAATTTTTTGCTAATGTTGTTAAGGTGATTTGGGTTGATACGACTTTGGAAGTGGGGGAGACTTAGATGCACAGTATTTGAAAAGGTGCTCTCAGAGGACCTGACTCTGCTCTCACACGGGATTTACAACTGTGTAACTCCATTGACTCCAATGAGTTATTCCTGGTTTACCTTACTGTTAGTGAGCTCAGAATCGGGACATAAATTAATAAATAATAATGAAGGGATTGTTTCCCTTTATAATTACTAAAAACTGTTAAATCAATTTCAAACTTACCACTTTGTTTGAGTACTCATTTCCCTTACTTTTGGAACGACTTGTGTACCAACATCTTTTTCAAGTTTCTTAATGATGAAATTTTTATCCTGATAGGATGTACATTCAATGTAGCCATCTTTTACACTTGAAGCATTTCTATCAGTAAATTTGACCTTTGAACCAAACTCTCTGCGCACTCGAGAAATCATATATTTAATCTGCAATACACCCAAAAGAAGAGATTTTCTGAAGTAACCACAGGAAAAATATTCTTGAAAGGCAAGTCCTTTAAAACAGCGAGATTCAGAGATCTGCAAGGTCACTTCTGGTGGTCACTTGTAAACAGAGTTCACAAACATTTATAGATTTTGAAATTCTGTACCTCTCTCATGAGCCCAAATTACCAATAAGTGTGTGTCATCATATATTTTTATCTTTCTAAATTGTACAGGACTTCTGAATATTTTTAAAATTATTCCTAACACTGAAAGGGATAATCCTGTTACTCTGAGATATCAAAATTGTCCATTTGCCCAAGTAACTACTTCACTTCTCTCTGGGTGAAATTTACTCTGCTCTGACAGCCACCACAAGGACTATATGCCACGTAAGCCAAATGCTATGTCAGACAGCAGATTTCAGAACAAACGGAAGAGAATACTGCATCCCATTTAAACTACATGGAGAATTTGGATTTCCCAGAGGTTAATGGGAGTTTTTCCATTGACTTGTTTGGAGCAGGATTGGGACCTTAAGTCAGTAGAAAATAATTACAATTATCTAAATTGTAATTATTTGGCAAAGATATCAAAACTACCACCCCAAACCTTACGAATGGTGATGGGGATACTTAATGGCCAAAAGTGGCCATGACTTCTGTTTTACATCTCCAGCAGCAGAGTGCCTTCATTACAGTCTAGGGCACTGGATCATGTATGGACTTAAATGGAAAAGGAAAACATCAGAATCAGAAACATCAGAACATCAGAAGTTCCTACAGAACTTTCAGTTTTTCTTAGAGGTCTAGTTAGTTCCAACTCTCCTTTGCTGTGATGTCTGACAAGATCGCAATCAAAATTGGGATGACCACAAGAATTTCAGGCATAACTCTAAATTTTCTGCCTTCTGTTCATTTAAGGAACTTCTTTAATTTTATTTTAACAGAGAATTTGTGAGATTATGATTTTGATTGAATTATATCTATAATTTCTGACCTTTCTAAGAGATTCATTAACCGATTCTTCTTCAATTTCCTTTTCACTGCCAAGGGAGACCCAAGGTTTGCGGACAGGAGGCTTATAAACGTATTCCTCTGTTGTTCCTTCTTTAGTCTCTCCTTCTTCTTCCACTGGCTCTGGAGGCTGTAAGACAAAGTAATTGCAAAGAAGATATTTATAGTTTTTCACATATAAACATAAATATATTATTTAAATGTAGATACCAAATTCAGTGTTGCCAATTCTTATTCACACAAATAGTCTCAATGTAGTCAATCCGGCTACTCACAGGAGTAAGGGTTTGGAGGATTAGGCCCTGTCCTTTTAGCAATGAATTTTCCAATTTTCCATAAAGGGACACTGTCAATCTGAAAGCAAGTCAGTTTTTTAAAAACAAGTTTAAAGTAGTTTCATGTACTCCACCTGCTCCCGAGTCCACTGTAACTAGCTAACAGAATGTTGGAAATCGTTAGGAAAGGGATAGATAATAAGACAGAAAATATCACATTGCCTCTATATAAATCCATGGTACACCCACATCTTGAATACTGCATGCAGATGTGGTTACCCATCTCAAAAAAGATATATTGGAACTGGAAAAGGTACAGCAAAATGATTAGGAGTATGGAACAGCTTCCATATGAGAAGAGGTTAATAAGACTTGGACTTTTCAGCTTGGAAAAGAGGAGACTAAGGGGGGATATGATAGAGGTATATAAAATCATGAGTGGTGTGGAGAAAGTGAATAAGGAAAAGTTTATTTACTTGTTCCCATAATATAAGAACTAAGGGCCACCAAATGAAATTAATGGGCAGCAGGTTTAAAACAAACAAAAGGAAGTATTTCTTCACACAACACGGTCAACATGTAGAACTCTTAGCCAGAGGATGTTGTGAAGGCCCAGACTATAACAGGGTTCAAAACAGAACTAGATAAATTCATGGCGGATAGGTCCATCAATGGCTATTAGCCAGGATGGCAGGGCTGGTGTCCCTAGCCTCTGTTTGCCAGAAGCTGGGAATGGGAAACAGGGGATGGATCACTTGATGATACCTGTTCTGTTCATTCCCTCTGAAGCACCTGGCACTGGTCACTTTTGGAAGACACGATACTGTGGTAGGTGGACCTTTGGTTTGACTCAGTATGGCCATTCTTATGTACAATCACTATTTTATTTTCTATTAAAATGCTTCCCCCCCCCCCGCCTGCTGGTGTGTGACAGATGCACCCGAACAAAAGGAGAAGATGACTAAGGCCCTCACTCTGCAGCTTGCTGCACTTGGAAGGTCACAGGGGTCCACACAGTGGTGCTCCAGTGCACGGTGCATTGCAGAAGTGAGACCTAACTGATTAAGGTTCCAGTCCTGCAAACACTTAAGCATGTCAGTAATCTCAGGAAAATAAATAGGCCTACTGAAATCACATGTACAAATATTTGCAAAACAGGGTCTCAATGACTATATAAAAAATGTTTGCAAATGTACAAAATGAAAATAAGAAGCACATTTTTCTCTAATTTTTCAACTATAGTAATTTTGTGTGCTCCTTGTAACAACAGTAGAAAAAAAATCAAAACCAAATGTGACTTTCAGTTACAAGGTTAATGTTTTCCTCTAATGTTTACAAATATATAAATCTGGAGTTATTTTTGCAAGTACAGTTTGTTGAATAGAGTGTCTTCCTTTGAAGAGCCTATTAATCTCTTACTGAAATGTGTCTAATCTGGAAAACTAGAGATTTTGCACATGTGATTAGCAGTTTTATGAGAAATGGTAATCGTGACACCAATCAAGTCAGTGGCAAAAATCCCATTGACAATGGAGTTGGGATTTCACCCAAACACTTTTTCAGTATAAATTATAGGTATATTTTGCATGTTCAGACTAACTTCAAGGGTAAAATTCTTGGAATTCGAGTGCTTTATTTATAAGTGTGTTCAATACAGATCTTCTTTTCATGTCATTGAAGAAGATCTGTGTCAATGACATAAAAAGAAGAATCAGACTAGCCACTAATGCATTCCTAAAACTCTGTAATATCTGGAAGGCTGAAGACATTTCAATAAAAATTAAAATCAGTGTATACTAGACAAGTGTGTTGATATTGCAGTATGGGTTGGAATGTTGGAGCATGAGGAAAGCTGATGAACATGAGATATTGACTGTAGAAATGAACTAGCAGAGAGGAATACTGAGATAGTCAAGACTGCAGAAAATAAAAAATTATGTGATAAAAACATGGCAAGAAATAATGCTGTTACAGAAGAGTCAAGAAAGACAACTGTAATGGTTTGAACATGTGTCAAAAATGAACCCAGAAAGGATACAAATATGTTGATATGTACCAGAGTGCAAGCAACTAGAAAGGGAGGAAAACCGAGGACGTATTAGATAAACACAGAACAAAAATATTTAAAGATGAATGAGGCTGTGAAGCTGATACAAAGTGATGGAAAAACTTCATTCGGCCCCATTGTCGCTGCTGAGCTGATGGATGAGAATTAAAGAGAAAGAGAAGAAGAGACAATACACATCTCAAAGTGTGCGTGTGTGTGTGTCTAGCACTGTGAGTTATTTTAAGTATGTGAAATAATGTGAAGGTGTGTTTGAATTTTCTTACATTTAAAAAGCTTTCCTTGGCCTCTTCAGTTGCAACAAGATAAAAGTTCTGTCCATATTTGAACTCTGTATCTAAAACTACCAGAAGTTCTTCCCCTGGATATTCCTGCATGAATAAGAACAGAAAGGTTTCATATATTCCACTTCCAATTACAACTAATATATTAATCTAAGATCTGTAAAATTGTGAATTAGACATTTAAGTCGTCAATACCAGAAAACACAATCCTGAAGAAAAAACAATTCTTAAATGCAAAGAACTGTGACTATTTACTGGAAAGCGGAAAGCAAGTAATGTGCAAAAAAAAGCTTGATCCTATGCACATTGAAGTCAATGGCAAAGTTATCAATAACTTTAGTGGTGGATGATCAGGGTCAGAATTTGCAAAAATTTACAAGTACAGAGGGCTATTTTGCCCTCACGTGTGTGTGTACAGATCTCATGGACTTCAGTGAAAATTTCAAAGCCATATCCAAAGGCATACATAGATTTATTTCTATTTTGTAATATACTAATATTTATTCCCTTTTAAATTTCTTTTTAAGGATTACATATTAATATGAAAAATAGAAATGAAAATACATTTTCCTAGAGTAGTCACAGATGGACAGATGAGGATGGGCCTTACCACTGAAAGTACATGGTATGAGGGTTTTAAGTTTTAAAGTGAAAATGAAAGGAGTTACGTACTAGGACTATTTTTTTGACTGGGTGGAAATCGGAGACTGCAGCTCTTGTCTTCATGTCCTGAATTATGTCCTCTTTTTTCAGAAGTTTGTAAGGTTTTTCTTCTGTGACATCTTCATTAATTCGACAATTTAAAATTTCTTGTGTCTTTTGAGTGAAAACTAATGGAAAGATCTCTGGGTGGCCTAGAAAAGGTAAGGCAAAGTTGGAGGGTGAACAAAAATAGTGTTTTCCTTGAAAGGTTGACAGTGTAAGAGATATGTCCTTAACAGTTCTAGATCTTTCTTACGGCTAGCAACATGAAACCTTTGAATCTCTGTACTTAAAGTTTTTGGTACATTTGGTGGCATAGACTGTAAATTCAATATGAAAAGATAACATTGTCTTCATGTTGTAAAAGCCTGCGCCTAACACATTTTGCATAATCAATATATGTTATTTAAAATAAAATATTTCAAGAAAACAGAAGAATAAATTCACAGTCATCCTATGCTATACTAAGGCAGAAGTTTTGTGCTAGGAGTTGGCTGTGTGGATGGCAAAGAAACATTTACTTGCTGCTAATCTAGCATTCACAAAATAATGATCAGCTGATTTCTTTAACGTGGTGGATAGCCTGGAAAATCTAAGTTATGTCTATTCTTTGGCTGAAGAGAATCCTTCCTGGAGTGTGGAAATCTTGTATCACTGTGGATAAAATTTACAGTATTCAGACCAAAACATCTGCATCTATAAAACTACAGGAATATATGGAGGGGACAAGTGCTCAGTATTTTCTGCTTGAGTTTTGTTCAATGGTGCTCAGTAATATGTTGGGGAAACTTCATTCCACAACCTGCACTTTGGTCTTATTTCTAGCTAGTGATGGCCAGTAGGGAAATACTGGTCCTTTGCTACAGGAGATGGCCAATCTACCTTGAAAGAGAACAGAGGACCAAGTGCTCTTAAGGAAGCATGCATATGTCCTCTGATCAAAACCCAGCTCTAGATGCTGATAATGTGCGTAATTAGTGACTGTATCTAATTGTTAATGTTTGTTTGAGATTATTGAAAAGGTTGCAGCAAGACAACTCATAGTATCTTGATGCCTCTGACTTCCTAAACCCTTGTCATTCAGGGCTTTGACTATTATATTTGCATTGGTCAATGGCCTTCAGGAAGTGGATAAAGACAGGGTGTCCATACTGATATTGTCAGATTTGCCAGCAGTCTTTGCTACAGTTAATTATGAGGTTTTGTTAACTCATGTGAAGACCAAACTGGGTTTAGACAGAGCTGCTATGTGCTAGCTTCATGCACCCAGTGTTAGGCAATTGCTTTTCTGTCTCATGGGTTCTCACATGGGGTGCTGCAGACTTCCTCTCTGTCACCTCATACATCTTGTTCAGTGTGCATGAGGCCATTAGGAGGGTTACTGAAGAGGCATGGATTGAAATGCTTTTGATATACTTAATGATTGCCAGCTCTATGGCCCTGACTGAGGAAAGTCCATGAGTCCATCCCTATTCAGGACAGCAATTAAGCCCATGCTTAACTTTAAGCACAGGTTTATGTACTGTCCTGAACAGGGATGCTTTTCTAAATCAGGACCCTCATCTCCATTTCATCCTGTCTAGTGTGCAGTTGAGTCTATTTCTCAGTTACTGGGTGAGATTGAAGCATGATAGCTCAGTGGTTTGAGCATTGGCCTGCTAAACCCAGGGTTATGAGTTCAATCCTTGAGGGGGCCATTTGGGATCTGGGGCAAAAATTGGGGATTGGTCCTGCTTTGAGCAGGGGGTTGGACTAGATGACCTCCTGAGGTCCCTTCCAACCCTGATATTCTATGATTCTATGAATAAGAGCAAACTGATTGAGACTCAAACCAGGTAAAACTGAGGTGGCAATGACTGGCCAAGGGAGACAACCAGAGCATATGACAAAGATTATATCTGCCCCTTTGATTGAGAGTATGTAGCCATCATTTGTTACTAAAGTGTGAATCTTGTTAGGTTCCTATCTGCTTTTAGATAATCAAAGAACATTGACTAGAACTCTGACTGTATCTTCAAAGCCAACCTTGACACTACAATCTATGCCTTTGTTATTTCTAGATAGGATGACTGTAGTAAGTTCTACATGGGATGGGGCTACACCTTACATCCATTCAAAAGCTGAAGCTAATGTAGAATATGGTGGACCCACTTGTTAGGTGATGTAGCTCACCATGAGTATGAGACACCAGGAGTGCCTCCAGAAATTGACATGGTACGCACTGGTAATCCCTGTGGAGCCATCCCCACTGCTGCCACTGGCCCCAGCATCTAGCCCACCAAGTGTGCACCATGCTCAGCCCCTACCTTCCAGCCCAGGTGTAGTGTCATTCCCCGTCCTTGAGAGGGAGGGGACACAAGCTTCTGGAAGTGGGACAAAGCCAGACAAGCCCCTGCGGGGAGCCCTGGTATAGGAGCCAGCCGCATGGAAGCAGCAAGAAGGAGCAGCACTGGCTGGTCCACTGCCCAGTGTGCTCACTCAGGTTTGGCCCCCTGACCCCGTGCACCAGGTTGCAGTGCCAGTCACTCAGTTTTGGCCTCATCACTCTACGTGTCAGAATGGAGGGCCAGAGGGGCCAAATCTGCTGCTTCTTGCTGCTGCCAATCGAATGCAAGGGCACTGTTGTGCGACACCGGTGCTTCCTGAATCGCATTGTCTGCTTGTTGGCTTTGGATGGAATGTAAATAGTTGGTTATAACCTATAAAGGCCTAATTGGTTTGAGCCTTGCCTATTTGAGAGACCTCCTTTTTCGCCATGCAATACTGCCATAGTTGCAGACTACAAAGGCATTCAAGCTGGATCTCTCCTAACTTATTAGAATGGGAGCTGTTGAGAGGACATTCTTCGTAGAGAACCGTAAGCTTTGATCTGAAATAGTTCACATCTGCTGACCTTAAGGGCAAGCTGCAAAATGCTTCTTTTCAACTACTCTGAAACCTGCTTAGAGAATGGAGGTTTCTGGGGACCTGAAGGGCCTGGTGGGTTTTGTTATGTTCTTGGTGGCTGGGTGGAGTTTTTTTGAGATTTGCTGGTGTTTCAGAGTTTTTTTATTTCCTGTTATATGGTATATTTTGTCAGGATAATCTAGACCTGGAGCAGGCATCTTTTTGTCTATTTTAAGATGAAGTAGGTAAATCTAAAATAGGGATCTTGATCAGCTTGGTAAACATGCTTTGAGAAGTCAACTCAAACCTAATCCTTTTAGAACTGACAAAACAATAAATCCTTTTTAATCTCTATCATCCAGGAAGCTAAATTTCCCAATAGGCCTATAATTTAATATGTAATATTTGATAAATCCCACATTTATCCTTTAAACCCTTTCACTGCAGGTCCTCCACTGCATCTGCTCTGCTGCAGTCATCCACTGAAATCAGTGGAATACTAAGCCATTCCTACCTATACTCTGCAATATGAAAGATGTGTTCTACCTGGACTTCCTGGCTATTACACAACATTGTGCAGTATGCATACAACACACACACACACACACACACACACACACAATTCCTGTGTCTATTTGCTTCACAAGTGCTAATTAACATTTCACTGCTTTCCTTTTCAATATCGCTTATATTTTAAGGACTTATGTTTGTGTGAGTTTCCAAGAGTATCTGTGTTCTCCCTGTCAGGCACCTTATTCCAGTGACAACCCCAACCCACCTTCAGGATGAGGAGGCCAGGACATGAATCCTTCTTTGGCCTAGCATTTTGGCTATAGGAGCCAACTACGAAGAAGCAACTTGAGAAGTTTACTCCTCCTAAAGAACTGAGCATGTTGTTCTGTAGCACTCTCAGCCCCTGCTGCCCCAGGGAGTGAAGGATGTGGTCAGGACACAGACCCACTCAACCCTAGTACACAGCTGCAATGCTACAAATACAGCCAAGATTTTGATATGTCATGGTTGACAGGCCCAGGAAATTACATTTCCTCTTGCAAAGCATCTCTCTGAGAAGAAAATTACCACCCGTTCAGCATGAGGACTGCAACAGTGCTAAAATCCCCAGTTGCTCTACTGAGGAACTTTCCATCTAACAACATCATGGACAGGCACATGCATGTCATGCCTTCCCTGCACTCCCTTTGCCAGCTCTGTTCCTGTGAGCCACCAGGACAAAAATCCACATCTCTATTGTGCACTGATAACAGGATTTTCATCCATTTTAATTGCCAGTTGGCTCACAAGAATGGAATGGACAGGGGGAGCAGAGGGACAGCACAACATGCATGTGTATCAGTCCTCACAATTTGTTGCTTGGGGTGTCCAGGACTGATGCCCAGGGTGCAACTAACCGGATTGGTACCCAGAGGAAAATCTATATAACTTTCCTATCCCTACCCATAATATTTTTGGAATCCCCTTATTGTGGAAATTATCAGAAAGGAGGCGAAGATTCCCCCCATCTGATAGAAAAGTGAAAGGAAACCCAAGCAATTAGTCAGGGAATTCTCTCTATGTATCAAAAGGTCCTAACTGAGAATAATGGTGATTTTTCAGATAGCTCATCTAATAAAACAGCTGTACTGCACTCAAATGGTAACAGATGATTTAAAAAACAAAAAGCTTGAACCAGCTGCAAAATATCTTTTCCTTCAGTGTTAACAGAAAAACATTTTCTTAACCTGATGCAGTTTCAGTGTCACATGGAACATAATGAATGTCCATTTAAAATTTATGAAAACTACTCTAGACAGAACACTAGGGAATATACTGTGACAACTGTCCTGCATCAGCAGAGCAGGCTGGATGACTTAAAATGTCTTTTCCACCGCTTATGTCTATGAGACTAAATTAAAAATTAAAAGCAATGACCAGAATAATAGGTTATATCATAACATCTCTTTGCCTGAAGGATTCCAGTCCAAATCATAATACAAAACTAAGAGCTGATCCTGAAATTCTTCCTCATATCAGTAATTTTGCCAGCTGATGCTTTCCTGAGTAAAAGTTTTTAGCATCAAGGCAAAATTTTTCGATTGTTAACTCTTCTGACTAATGTCTTCCTATATGACTATACCGTGCCTCACACATTTTGGATGCTACTGAAATATAAAAAAATATAAATAATGTATCAAAGACCTATAAAATGGGTCATGGCGGTAAACAGGTACTATCAGCATGACTTTGGAATGGTGAAATTATTCATGAGTAGTAAAGGTACAAATAAATTATGCAGCTCAACCTCAGTGAGTGCCAATGAAACCCTTCTATTACCGCACACCACAAATGTTGTACCATTTGTTTGGAAGAGCCTTGTATTGTAGTGGTGGACTTTTAGAAGAGTCTTAGTTTTGGGGACATTGGTTCCTGTTTGTTTATTGTACTATTATAATGTCCGTGCCCACAGTTCACACTTTAACCTGATACTACTATCCTGAGGGGCCAAACAAACCCTAAAGAGCAAAGGGAATTTTGCTAGTTTTATGCTAAGGAGTTAAGAACCAGGAATGAGACTCCTGCACAGATAGTATGTTTAGACAATACGATCTTTTGCATTTCCAACTACTATAATTCTGTATAAACTGAGTCATAAGGATATCAATTTTTTTCTTCTATTGTTCGCCACTAGGTGGAGCTACAATTCTTATTTGTTTCTCTTGACGACTTTCCAGGAACATCATAAACATAACATTGATATCATCTGAAAGACGAGACATATTCTGTCTTTATTAAAAGCAGAGATAATTTACCCAAGTTTAGGTGAAACTTCTAAGACTGTGTAATTTTACCTCCATCCATCAGCACACAGTACAGAATAATATCATGCTATTCGGGGGAAAGGAGTGATTTATGTCTTTTTTTATAAAATCCTCTGATGAGTATATTCTGATTTGCCTCAGATGTCTCAGGTGTGCAACTGCTTTTAGCCATGAAAGCCGCACCAATAAATGCCAATATATCCAACTGAGAATGTAACCTATTGAGCCTGACGGGGTAGTCTTTTCTCAGGCAAATTTTCAATTGAGGTCAAGAACTGCAAAATCTGTCCAAAAGAATGCATAACAAGAGGGTTCTAGAAAGGCGTGAAAAATCCTACAATATTTAAGACAAGTGAATATATCTAGACTTAACTTATTAAAAACAAAAATTGCACTCCTCTTACTCAATATCCAAGGGTAAAAATATCCACTAGGGAAGAAGTGGTTGACATCATGTGAATTCTTTTAGAAGTTTTTAAATGGCAATTGGAATTTCTGTGCCTAATTCTGCAAGCCACTCCCTTGCTGAAACAGTCTCCTACTTGTGGTGCTGGTAATGGTAGACCCCAATGAAATGGACTGTAAATCAGTTTCCAACCAGATTTAAGAATGGTTTAACAATGATTGAAGGAAATCTAAATATTTGGTTTAAATATTGAAGTTTTTCTTTTGACTGCAGGTAATTTACAATAATATCATCCTGTAAATACACTTCACCTCCCCTTCAGTACACAGCTCTCTTCAGCACAAGCTGCCGGCCTCCTCTTTTCAACTCCCGATAACACAGGCTTCTAGGTTGGGAAAGCTATTCCTATCCGACAGTCCACACCAAGCTGCCTGCTAATCAGACAGTTGTACTTTACTAGTTAGTTCAGGCAGATGTACTCTTTCATAATTCTTTCTCATCCACAGCAAACTTTTCTTCATCTTTCCTTATTCTTCTACATTATTAACCTCAGTGATTATGGATGCTGTAAAATATTCTAAAATTGGTACTGTAAATCCCGATCAATAATGGAACTTACCTATGCTAGCCATAGATATGTCAACTTCCTCATCTTTTTTACCTGAAATACAATAACATGATGTTAAGTTGGCATTTAAAAAATTCTAATACATTAGTTATCCTTGTACAATCTTTAATTTGATAGGGTAACATACACAAGTGGCAACACATTCTTTATAATGCATAAAATCTAACCTGTGATGAGGCAGCACAATACACTTTCTATTCAACTTAGATTTTATGAAAGAAACTACCGAATCCTATTAGAATGAGTGTCTGAATGTGTTTTAAGGAGGCATTGATATTTCTTTGAATTTTGAGAGAAATGTAAAATTCATGTTTATTGTGAACAGGTGCTCAAGACACCAAAGAGGAAATCTCCCACCTTGTGGCACAAATGCAGTCACTACACTCTACCTGATAGCATCCCCTGGGCAACTTGCCACCCAGAAATGGTCCTGACTGAATGGAATGGTAAATGGTCAGGTCCCCCTAAACGCTTTGATCAGTAGAGCTAGCTGGTATTCAGAGGAGCAGATGTTGCATCTTTCTAAAGAGTGGTGGAGTGGGTACGGAGCTCCAGGGGTCATTGGGTATCCCTGAGCTTATGTGATGGTGTACAAACCCTACAATGAGTCAGGACAGGAAGGGATTAATGGTCTGGCATTCAGTCTGCTCTGCTGCGCAGCACTCACTAGACAGTGATTGGGAGGTGTGACAGGGTTTGCATACCCTGCACTAGGCAAGAAAGAGTTAACCCCACATGATGGGCATGCTCCAACTGCTGCCTGAGTATAAAAGGGAGCAGCCCAGCTCATTCTAGGCTGACCACCGAGGAGAGAGGATACTTGGTGGAGGCTCCTGCCCAAGAGCCACTTCAGCACTTGACTGAAGAAGCCAGAGATCCCAAGGACCAGACCAGAGACATGTAGACACAGCTATGTTGACAGAAGAGTGCTTCTGCCAGCATAGCTAATGCTGTTTGGGGAGTGGTGTTCCTACTCCAGTTGGAAAACCCCTTCTGTTGGTGTGTGCTGTGTCTACATTGGAGAGTAGGTCAGCATATGCTGATGTAGCTGTGCTGGCATAGGCTCTGAGGTGTAGACATAGCCCCAGGCAGATGGCCAGAAGGAGGACTGGGGAATAGCTTTGTTCAGTGTTACTTTGTGAGTTCTGTGTCTGAATAACAAGTGAAGCCCTGAAAAAAAGGCCCTGATCTAGACTCTGGCTGTGGTTTCAGTCCTTCCTGGGCTGGGGACATAGGCCTCCAGTCTACACTCGTGAACTGACCCTGGTCCATACCTAGCCTGGGGTGCTGACCTGTTGTTGATAATATTGATAATTGTTTTAACTGAAGAGGTTTTTATTGATACCATTCACTGAGGTGTGTTTCCTTTCTGGTTTCTGCTGTGATCAGTTGGCCCTCTCCAGACATGATTCCAGCCCAGCTCCCCTTAGAGCAGAGCAGCAGCGCACGGAGTCCAATTTCGACGTCACCTTGATAGCACATTGTGACCTCTTGGGTGAATTTGCCTAAACCACTGAAGAAACTCATTCCTTACAATACACAGGAGAGCCTCACTAACCTGCACTTTGCTAACTCTCTCTCCCCACTTCTCAGCTGAGTTATAATACCAGAGCACTACAGTAAAGTTACATGTTATTACAGTGAGACTTCATAATATTTTTTAAAAATGATAGTACATTGATGGTGTTCACTATTAAATATTCAACACTGAACATTTTCTGCACATTGGCACCTGAGATACCTCAGTATTTTCCTGTACTTAAACCTCTGTCTTCATTGTAAAGCAATAATAATCAATCACACTTAGCTCTCATATGCTTTTCATTGGTAGATCTCAAAATGCATTACAACGAGATAAGCATCATTATCCCCACATTATAGTTGGGGAAACTGAGTCAGAGAGCGGTCATGTTACATGGCTAAGGTCACCCTCAGCCCAGTGGCAGAGCTGGGAATAGAAAATAGGTTGTTTGAGTCCCAGTCCAGTGCTCTATCCAGTAGGCCACATAGTATATCTAAACTATATTTTTCTAAATGAATATAGTCAATTGTGTGATGTAACGTCCATGGTGCTTGTGTTTTGATCACTTACTTGCTAATTCACAAAATTGTAGTAATTCATAACAGGTCTCCCAGTCATTGGTGCAAATTAGTGAGTTTTAATGTTGTAACATTTAGCCCAAGCAATGTAAGTAGCTGCCATGTAAATCTAGGCAACATCTTTCTTTACCGCTGTAGTATTATACATACCAAGCTGTTTTCGCTTGCCTTTGGCTGATCCTTTAGCTTTGGTTTGTTCTTTAATTTTAAGTTTCTTTACTGAATCTTTGGGACTTAGTTCAGAGGTCTTGCTGGATTTTGGACTTTCTAACATTTTTCAGATTTCTGTCTGGAAAGATATTATATATAGCATTAATATATTGTAATCAAAGGGTCAAGTTTGCCGCTGGCCAAAATGAGAATTTTGGCCAAGGCTTACATTTATACAGCTTATCATTGAAGTCTTTTTCGTCCATGTCTAAAGGCACTGTCCAAACATTTACGTCCCAAACTTACTGTACTTTTGACGTGGCATCTTATAGTTGGAAAGTGCTGCTGCTTCTGTTTTAGGGCATGTCCACACAGCACAGCAATGTGCGCTAGAGGGGTGTGATTTTTTAAAGCACACCAGTGTGCTGTGCACTAACTGGCAGTAAAAATTCCATAGTGCATTAAGGTAGGGCGGTCACTAGGGAACTTTTAATGTGCGCCAGGAGCGTCTATATTGGCCAGTTAGCGTGCAACGCAGTACAGTTTAGAAATTATATCCTCTCGTGCACACTGCTATGCTGTGTAGACAAGCCCTTCGTAGACTAGTTATAATATTGATTGTTCCAGGGCTGAATAATTAAAAAGGTAAATAACAAGGTGAGAGTACTGAAGTACCGGGGGTAGCTGTATTAGACTGTATCCACAAAAACAACGAGGAGTCCAATGGCACCTTAAAGACTAACAGATTTATTTGGGCATAAGCTTTCGTGGGTAAAAAAACACTTCTTCAGATGTATGGTGTGAAAATTACAGATGCAGGCGTTAAATACTGACATATGAAGAGAAGGGAGTTAACTCACAAGTGGAGAACCATTGTTGACAGGGCCAGTTTGATCAGGGTGGATGTAGTCCACTCCCAATAATTGATGAGGAGGTGTCAATTCCAGGAGAGGCAAAGCTGCTTTTGTAATGAGCTAGCCACTCCCAGTTCCTATTCAAGCCCAAATTAATGGTATTAAATTTGCAAATGAATTTTAGTTCTGCAGTTTCTCTTTGAAGTCTGTTTCTGACATTTTTTTGTTCAAGTATAGCTACTTTTAAGTCTGTTACAGAACGTCCAGGAAGATTGAAGTGTTCTCCTTCTGGCTTTTGTATGTTACCGTTTCTGATGTCTGATTTGTGTCCATTTATTCTTTTACGTAGGGACTGTCCGGTTTGGCCAAAGTACATGGCAGAGGAGCATTGCTGGCACATGATGGCATATATCACATTAGTAGACGTGCAGGTGAATGAGCCTCTGATGGTGTGGCTGATGTGGTTGGGTCCTCTGACGGTGTCGCTAGAGTAGATATGGGGACAGAGCAGGCAATGAGGTTTGCTACAGGGACTACATCCATCTTGACTGAATTGGCCCTGTCAACGCTGGTTCTCCACTTGTGAGGTAACTCCCCTCTCTTCATATGTCCGTATATAATGCCTGCATCTGTAATTTTCACGCCATGCATCTGAAGAAGTGGTTTTTTACCCACGAAAGCTTATGCCCAAATAAATCTGTTAGTCTTTAAGATGCCACCAGACTCCTTATTGTTATGGTGAGAGTAGGTTTCACACACAAACAAAGCTGTGTACTTTTGCTACAGTCTTCATGGAACATGTGGAGTACCATTATTTGTCCCGGTGTTTTTAAACATAGGCAGGAGCATAGCTGCACACAGCATTTTTGTCAGAAGTAATGTACAGAGTATTACCAAAGAGATATTTATCTGTATTTTTACTCTAACTAGAATCTGTTGGTGCTACTATCTCAACACAGCTCAAAATGAATAAAACTGTGCTACCTACAGTTTTCAGTGTCTCACTCCTTCCTCTCACCTAAACTTCTTGAAGACAGGCAACAATCATCTTTGAAGGATTCCAGTTCCACGGGAGCAAATTCCAGTACAGTGAAAATAATATCAGAGAGGATACAATGACCAGTTAAATGATATGCCATTCCCTGACCACAGTTTTCTTTATCACAGAGGAAAAGTAGGGATTTGTAAATATTCATCATTTTTTCCTCTTTGTCAATTAACAGTCCATGGCATTTCAATTGCTGGACAGTGCCAGCGCTGTTTTCCTTCAGTCTAGCCTGGGACCTCAACCTTAAAATATCCACAAATCCCACATGAGGCTGAATGTGGGAAAAAGCTGTAGGCCCAGATTCTGTTCTCATTCCCACCACTGCAAATCCAGAGTAATTGGCCACTTGCCTCAACTGACTTTTTAGTTTGACACCATTAAGGGCAAACTTGAACAACTGTACAATTAGTTACAACATACAGTCACACACATTTCTTCTTTGACTTCATTATTCTCTACACACATCTGGAGGCTCAACCAGTGGCTGTCTGGCTTATTTCATTCTCCTTCTTCCCTCCCACTTCTCCCTCTCAAAGGATAGGAGAGAGGGTTTAGGAAAGAAGTATACAGGCTCTTTTTTTCTGCTTCAGAGTGGTCACCATAGTCATAATACATAAGAATCTCAAGAAAACAGCTTTCTGCTTCTGCCTTCTTTTCCACTGAAATAGTCCAACTTTTCATCTGTATAATGAAAATTATTATAATATTAAAAACCAATTAGAATAGCAGAGATCACAGGTTGTAAGAAGGGTCTATTCTGCTTGATATAAACGTAAAATCCTGCCAGCAGTATGGGCCAGACAAGACAAGACCAAACAAAAACGTGAAACACAGTTGCAGCACCATCATGTGGAGAATATACACCTAGCATCCAATTAACTAGCAATTTTTACAACCAGATTGGTCCAGGCTTTCTTAGGTCAGATATTATTAGTGAACAACCAGAAGATTTAAGCATAAGTAACGAAGGCTGGAGTGGCAGTTGCATTGTGCCACAAGTCTCTATAATGTGGGCATACAAATTTGAAACTAGTTTTTAGGAATGTAAACTAATTGGGGCAAGGACCATATTGTCATAAGTGGTTGCACAGCACCTAGTATATTTTGGGCGTTACCACAATAGTAATAGTAATAAAAGAAAGGCCATGCACTCGTATCATGGCCTGCCCCATGATATAACACTTATTACCAGAGAATCACTGATGAGCCCTAAAGGGAGGTCCCTCCAGCATCCTTTGGACAGATACCATATTCACCACAAAGGACCTGAGACTGAAGGTAGGTGAGATTTAAATAAAACAAAACAATACCAGAGAATCAGAGACGCCCCAGGGGAAAAATTTAAAGAAGGTATTTTAAGAAGCCTAAAATGGTTTGTACTAGGGCTGTCAAGCAATTAAACAAATTAATCGTGATTAATCACACTGTTAATAATAGAATACCATTTATTTAAATATTTGTGGCTGTTTTCCACATTTTCAAATATATTGATTTCAATTATAACACAGAATACAAAGTCTACAGTGCTCACCTTATATTTATTTTTATTACAAATATTTATACTGTAAAAACCAAGTTTTTTTCAATTCACCTAATACAAATACTGTAGTGCAATCTCTTTATCATGAAAGTTGAACTTACAAATGTAGAATTATATACAAAAAAAACTGCATTCAAAAAAAAAATGTAAAACTTTACAGCCTACAAGTCAACTCTGTCCTATTTTGTGTTCAGCCAATCGCTCAGACAAACAAGTTTGTTTACATTTGCAGGAGATAATGCTGCCTGCTTCTTGATCACAATGTCACCTGAAAGTGAGAACGGGTGTTCGCATGGCACTGTTGTAGCCAGCATCGTAAGATATTTACGTGCCAGATGCGCTAAAGATTCATATGTCCCTTTGCGCTTCAACCAACATTGCAGAGGACATGGGTCCATGCTGCAGACAGGTTCTGCTCGATAACAATCCAAAGCAGTGCAGATCGACTGAGTCAAATGCCACCAGCAGAAGGTCGATTTTCTTTTTTGGTGGTTCAGGTTCTGTAGTTTCCACATTGGAGTGTTGCTTTTTTAAGACTTCTGAAAACATGCTCCACACCTCATCCTTCTCAGATTTTGGAAGGCACTTCAGATTCTTAAACCTTGGGTCAAGTGCTGTAGAAATCTCACATTGGTACCTTCTTTGTGTTTGTCAAATCTGCAGCGAAAGTGTTCTTGAAATGAACATGTGCTGAGCCATCATCCGAGACGTCTATAACATGAAATATATGGCAGAATGCGGGTAAAACAGACCCAGAGACACACAATTCTCCCCCAAGGAGTTCAGTCTCAAATTTAATTAACGCATTATATTTTTAACGAGCATCATCAGCATGGAAGCATGTCCTCTAGAATAGTGGTTGAATCATGAAGGGGCATATGAATGTTAAGCATAGCTGGCACATAGATACCTTGTCGTGCTGGCTACAAAAGTCCCATGCAAATGCCTCTTCTCACTTTCTGGTGACATTGTAAATAAGAAGTGGGAGCATTATCTCTGGTAAATGTAAACAAACATGTTTGTGTTAGCGAGTGGCTGAACGATAAGTAGGAGTGAGTGGACTTGTAGGCTCTAAAGTTTTACATTATTTTGTTTTTGAGTGCAATTAGGTAACAAAAAAAATCTACATTTGTAAATTGCACTTTCACGATAAAAAGATTGCACTACAGTACTTGTATGAGGTGAATTGAAAAATACTTTATCATTTTTGCAGTGCAAATATTTATAATAAAAACAATATAAAGTGAGCAGTGTACATTTTATATTCTGTGTTGTAATTGAAATCAATATATTTGATAATGTAGAAAAACATCCAAAAATATTTAATAAATTTCAATGGGTATTCTATCGTTTAACAGTCCAATTAAAACTGCGATTAATCATGATTAATTTTTTAAATCAAGATTAATATTTTTAATTGCGTAAGTTAACTACGATTAATCAACAGCCCTAGTTTGAATGTGAAAAGAAATAAGTCTAGATGTGTGTGTTGCAACTTAAAGGACCATCCTAACTTTTAGTTTAATATCTTTCCTCCCCACATTGAGAAACTTGGTGCTTCTCTTTTTTATGCCACTACTCTCAAATCATTCTAGAAGGAATAAGAAATCAAATATCATATTCAGCTCTACACAGTCAGAACATGTAAAATTTTAATTTGGAGGCAGCCACTAGCAAAGAGAGGTAGAAGTGGTCATCTATTATTCTAGATTTGGGACCTAATCTAGCGGCTACTGAAATTAATATATATTTTGTCATTGACTTCAATGGGAGTCAGGTCAGGGTTAACTGTAATTCTTTTTTTTTTTTTTTTTTTTTTTTACAGTATTTGGGATTCCACCCCACCCATTTTCTGTTTCACCATGAACAAGATAGAAAACTATCATTTTCCTCTTTTACCAGAGCATGGGAATGACAGGTGATGGGCAACACCTGCATTTAAGAATTTGTTAATCATTACTGATTAGTGCAAATATGGTCCCTGGCTTAAATCCATTCATGAGTTGTATAAATATAAACCACCTTCTTTTACCATAAGTCATAACCGCACTCGCACAAGATCAGTTAACATTCCAGAACTCTGAAACCACTGCAGTTCTGGAGCTGCCATTTTATGAGAATTAACAAGGACTTGCAATTGAATCACAACCTGAGAAGAAACATATTTACTAATTTTACATGGAATGACTCTAAAGTGAAAAGATTCAAGGTTTTACCGTATGTTTACTCAATCTTAATTTGATATCATGAAACTTGTTCATAACCATTTCTACTGAAGATTGCTAATGTACAACTAAACTCACTTTCCAACTGCTTTTCTATAAATATATTTATGTTGTGCATATAATGTACTCATTGATTCTTGCCTGCCTATATTCTTGCACCCAGACTTTGCAGGGAGTAACGTGCTTATCTTACAGTTCTGAGACACATATTAACTTCTGTGTTTTTAAAAATGTGTTGGGACTGTCTAATTAGAATGATTGTATGCTGCTCCAAAAGACGAGAAGAAAGGCAATCTATCTTTATGGGCATATTATGCTAAAGATTGGGCTAAAAAGATAGAGAAAATGTTGTCAAAACCTCCAAGCACAGTACTACAAAAAAATCCTACATGGCACATCATAAAGGAAGGTGCAAGATTGTCAAATGCAAGTACACAGAAAGTCACTACTGATCCATATCATTGTACATTTAAAACAACTGTTGCCCACTGGCACCGTCTGTGGTCCTGTTCCTACAAAGGGATCCTGTCACTGCTCTAACTTGAGCCAGAAGCTTGAAGCCTCTGGATGAAAGAGAGAATGTTTTCCAACACAAAGCAGACAGTAATTCTGAAAATTAATTGGAGGACAAAATGAATCATTGAATATTTAGTACAGTCACATTACTTCACCACTTCCTTATTCAATATTGAAATGAATCCGGATTGGAAATTTTGATTTGTTTCTAGTGAGTAATCAAAACCATAAGTCATATGAATAGAGGAAACACTGAAATATCTGAGATTAATCACGACTCTTTTTAGGAAAGTAATTTACAAAGCATATTAGTGTATAAGACATCCATGTGTTCCATTCTTTTGTTTGACTTTAAAGCTACTGTGCTGAGAAAAAGAGTTTACAAACAAATCTCTTTAAAATAAATTTTAAAAATCTCTCCAGTCTACTTAATTCTTCCCCCTTTATCCTCTATACAACTGAGAGGTCATACAGACATGTGAGGGGTTGGCAGGAAGATTACAGGGATGGGTGGGAATGTGAAATGTAACTGAGTTGAGTGATGGAAATCAAATCTGGAACCCACAGAGGCTGCTTAGGTACCAGCTGGGAGAAAGATGGACATACATTTATTACAATATAGTTAGAAAAAAAAATCTAATTAGCCTTCTTTTATAATCTCACAAACAATACATCAGTTCTGACTCAAAATTTTTCATTCTCTAGGTATGCATTTGTCTGTAGTTAGGACGCTATTAGGGCCTGATCTTATTCCTACTGAATTCAACAGCAAAACTTCTATAGATTTCACTGGAAACTGAACCAGGCCCCTACCATTTACATCGGTGCAAAGTGGATGTAAAATGCTACCATTTTGATTTAGCAACATATTACTCAGAGGTATGTGACTGTACAAAGTGCAGCGCAGTGGAGAATCAAGGCCTTAACCTTTATGAGCCCCTGTGGGTAGCTGACATGAATCAAAGTCTCTAAAATATTATAACATTCACTTTGGTATTATGCTGGGATCTCCTGTAAACTATTGGTCCTTAATGTATAAGCTAAAGCTAACATTTTCAGGACTTGCCTCTGCTTTGGACACCTACATATTTGGTTTCCTAACTTCAGATACAGTAGTGTCTTAGATAAAAAACTAAAAAAGCAAGGCACCCAAACTTCGAGGACACTTTTGAAAATCTGGCCCTCAGTGACTTGCCTCAGCTCACAGAGTTGAGCCAGTGACAGAGTAAGAACTAAAAATGAGGTCTCCTGATTCTCATTCCTGAACAGTAGCCACTAGACCGGGGTGGCCAACCTGAGCCTGAGAAGAAGCCAGAATTTACCAAGGTACATTGCCAAAGAGCCACAGTAATACGTCAGCAGCCCCCCCCTCGGTTCCTCTCCCCACAACTCCCAGCGCCTCCAATCCACCGGCAGCCCCGCTGATCAGCGCCTCTCTCTCCCTCCCCGCACCTCCCGATCAGCTGTTTCGTGGCATGCAGGAGGCTCTGGGGGGAGCAGCGAGGGCACAGCAGGCTCAGGGGAGCGGGTGAGGGGTGGAGTGGGGGCAGGGCCTGTGGCAGAGCCAGGGGTTGAGCAGTGAACACTCTCCGGCACATTGGAAAGCTGGCACCTGTTGCTCCAGCCCTGGAGTTGGTGCCTATACAAGGAACCACATATTAACTTCTGAAGAGCCACATGTGGCTCCTAAGCCATAGATTGGCCACCCCTGTACTAGACTATGCTGTCTCACCTTCTCTTAGAAAAATGTAGCACAAACCATAGTACAACTTCCACTATTACTTGAATAACATTTTGTTAGTCACTTTTTGTTAAACACTGACAGTATGGTCAACAATGTACAAAACACAGAAAAAGAAATGTCTCCTGCCCAGGGGAGCTTACAATCCAAATAAGAATCTTGCTCTGTGAATTTTTCAGAAGAGGCCAAGAGTTTAATTTTTAATGTCAAGCAGAAATGTTTTGTCCATGTTCAGTTCCTATCCTCACAGAGAGCTCTCTCTAAGTTCTTATACTGCATAAGAGTAGGACTCCATTACATATACATATAAATACCCAAATGCAATATTTTCATAGTGCTGTTCATTAACTAAATACCTGAACACTAAACTTGAAAAATAACAGCAGAGTGTACAAAACATGTATACAAAGAATAATTATTGAAAACATAATATAATGTATAAATCCCGGTATTAAATAAACCAGATATTTTATCTATGGGCTGTTTATGTCCACAGATACATGTGATTTAACTATCTACAATCTTTCATAAACTATGAGGAGTCAATTTTCAGCTCAAATTGTCAGAACAAGATCATATATTAACTGGTAATGTCCACGCAGACATCGTTTGACAACTTTGTGTTAGATATTTTACAGATTAATTGTCATCATGGAACCAATGTGCAGTCCTTAGACTCTCAGAAGAAAAATGAAGATCAGAATGTTCTCCTAATTGTTTAATGGACCGAAAAAAGTAGAATTATGAAACAAATCCACAAAGTTGCCGGGTGCCACAGAAAGAGAAAGGTGATTAGTTATGAGCAATGAAAGGGATGCTGTCTAAACTGAGAAGGAAGAAAGATTAATTAGTGGCCTAATTGAACCATTTAAGGTCATGTCTGTGTGTATTACTAATTTGAAACTGATTTATTACAATTTAAAAATACTGAATCATCAAATGTACATCTACAGAACAAAACAGTACCAGCAAATTATCAAAAACGTACTTTATTATTTTGTTGTCTGTGTCACCAGATCTAAATTAAAGGGACACTGGCAACTTAAAAAGCACATTCCTGTTTGGAAAAAAAAAAAAAAAAAAAGAAGCTACAATTGTTAACAGTAACAGCTAAGAATGATCAAATCTGTTCAGAAGCCCTTGTGTTGTTTATTTTGATTAACTTTATGTAATCTGCCGTACACAGTTTTCGATATGCCCCCAAATATATGATCTGACAACGTATAAGTGCATTACAGAAGTTGTTTGGAATTAAGCTAGAATTTTTGGCAATTGAGGCCCTGATCCAAGCAAGCATCTGAGCATGTGAGTCGTTCCACACCAGTCAAACATATGCTTAAATGCTTTCCTGAATTAGGGCCTCATTAGGGGCTCGATGGGTTTTGCCACCTGAGGGGACACAAGGAGGCAGTTAGAGACTGTGGAACATCAGTTAGATGTTTCTGCTAAAATTATGAGCAATGTAAAAATGTTGACATTTAAAATGCCATATTTAGGTCTCAATCATCTCACTGGAAGCAGGGAGCAGTGTACACATCTCTGAGTTATAGTTTCTGGGTGACTGTAGACTCAGGAAGACTGCAATGCATCATCTTACATCAGATTAACATTTTCAAGCTTTTTTTTTGCAACCACCGGGACTAGAAACATAATATTTTAAAAATAAAACCTTAGATTCTAGAGCACAATTCTGCAGCACAGTGTGGATTCCAAGATAAATTCCAGACAACACAAAGAATCCCGACTACAGGTTTCAGCATGCTACGCTCCATTTTGATCAAATTTTCAGCCACCTTGTAGGTGCTGTCTTTGCTAAGACTACAGACCGTGGCATGCAATACTCCATTTTATTCTGAACAGAGATGCTCATGGAAATGTACAGGTACCAGCATGTTCATCTTGGTAAGTGTGGACTGTGCATTTTTGCCCTAAGTGGAGTCTGCCCTGAACACTGGGAATCTGCCTGCAATTTTTCAAAAAGAAAATGAGGGTGATCTGTATAACAGACCCATGTTATAAATTTTATAGTGTCCAAATGGAGGTCTGGTCCCATGGTCAGGACCATTTTCACATTGTGGTGTTTGTTGCTAGAAACCACCAAAATTAGATTAAATCACAGGTTCAAAATATTGCCCAAAGCAAGCTTCCTAGTACCACCTTTTCCTTTCTCCTCTTTATCCTGATGCTTCTTTTCTGCCCTCTTGTACAGTGTTTATGTTTTTCCTTAGGCCATATTTTGTCACTCATTTTAGATGACAATTACAATCTTCTCTCCCCGCCCCCATCTCTCTCAAAGAGGTTTTCTTTGCTGATTTGGCCTTTCTTCTTCTGCTTCCTTTTTGGCTTCACTGCTTTCTCTTGCCATCCCAATCACTCCGCACCATTTCTAAGCCCCTTGCTCCCCTTCCCCTCCCCTTTCTCCTGCACCCTCCTGGGGCTGCGGGCTGCATACCCAAGGGGTGAGTATTTTGGAGGGCGAGCGGCTGAGGGTGGGAGGCCAGGTGGCTCTCATTGAATCGGGATGGGGGGGTCACCCTGCCCCTGTGATTACCCCTCTGTGGGGGTTTATGCCCCCGGGCTGCCAGATGCTTACCCTGCGCTCGGCTGAGACCTCCACGCCCAGAACCCCTCTCTGCCCCCGGCCCCGCTTACCTGCCTGCAGGCTCAGGGGTCCACTCTGGGGTCTGGGCGAAGAGGGCCTCAGGCCACGCTGCAGGCGTCGTTAGGATGCTTCGGTTGCTAGGGCCGAATGACAAGCAGGACTGACAATTCTATCAGGCAATACGCGCCTTCGAATTCAACCCGCCTCCTGCAAGGGGAGCCGCGATTGGCTGAGACAGACGAATTCTGTTCTAAAGGCGACACCGAGAAGACTACAATTCCCAGCATGCTATACGCTGCCATTCTCGTAGCCACCGGCGTGAGACGGTGAGCAATGCATGCTGGGGATTGCGGTCTCCTCACTGGGGAGGACGAAGAAAGAGTCTGTTCTGGGCGCATTGTGGGCTCGTCTGGCTGTTCAGTGCAGCAAAGGAGCGGCCTGCGCGGGCTATAGACACCTGGCTGCGAGCAGGAGGATGGCTATCAGATCCCTGCAATCTGTTTTTAAGGTGAAGGCAGGGGGAACAGACCTGCTGCCCCAAGGCTTATCCATAGAGAGGGAGACACTTCACACACACCTCTCCCCTCCACAAGCCTTAACCACAAGCTGCTGCTTTTGTGCTAGCTCTTCCGACACAGCATCTGCACCTGTGTCAAGATTCCCCCTCGGTTGCTAAAGCTGCCACCCTGCCCCCACACACAGGCGGCTCATGTCCCAATTCCATCCCCCCCTTCCAGGCCCTGAAATTGAAAGTCCCCCTTGTTTCGGGGTTCTCCTTGATTTGAGGTCATTCTAAGGCTGTTGTGAGTCTCTTCAGATAGGGGTGGGAATTTAGGTGTTTTGGTTTTGTTTGTAAATCTCCCTCCTTCAGTGCCGGTCTTACAGATTTTAGGCGAAGCATGAGAATCATTTAGATTGCCTTACTTGATTGTAAGCTCTTTGGGGCTAAAGGTTCATCTTTTTGTTCTGTGTACAGCATCTAGCTCAATGGAGCCCTTGACTGAGCCTTTTAAATGCTACTGCTGTACAATAATAATGACAACCTAGGGGACATGAGTGCCACTTTCTTCTGTTCCTTTCCACACAATCAGGAGGGTCCTAATCTCTTTTAAATCTGCTGATACTGTCTCTGACTCTCCCAGTCGTCCCCCCCCCCCCCCCGAAATTATAAAGGAAAAGATTTCTTTTGCCACTGCTGAGTCTGCCACAGGCTGGGCAAGGGGTCAGCAGGTAGATCAGTACTAATCACACATTCCTAGGGCAGTTTCTATCTTTCATGAAACTACCCTCACCTTAGGCAGCTGTACCAAAGCCATCTTTTGTATCCTAGTTCGGGAGTGACTGATCCTCAGGAAAGAGTCTTATTGTCTCTTTGAAGTCCAGCTAATAACTTTAATAGGTTAATTATATTTGATGTTTATTATGACTGCCTGTGTAGAACTATAGTCAATGGAAGTCATTCAGCATAGCTCAACCCTCCCCCCGCAGACTGCTCTTTGTAATTATGATTTTGTTACTGGAAGATGACGATTTTATTAAAGATCCAGATGCAACTAATTACAGCACAGTGTATTCTTTCTTCCAAATCAGGAATACTGAAAAAAAAAAATCCAGACACAGAACTAGTATTACAGTACATACATAATATTCCAAAACATCTTATATAACAGTCTGGCTGTGACATTACATTTCAAGAAACAGTATATAAATAGTATATATATCAAAAGTTCATCACTTGGTATAAGGCCTTTCTTCCAACAATTTCAAAGCACTTTACAACCAGTAGAAAATTAATCCTCACAATACCTATGTGAGATAGACCAGGATTATTAGTCCTGTTTTCAGCTGAGGAAACTAGAACACAAAGAGGGCAAGTGACTTATCCAAAGTCAAAGAAGAATTTAGTGGCAATATCAAGAAAACAACCCACATTGCCTGTGTTCTACTACAGCATGAACAATAAAATAATTACTATATTAAACATTATTTTTTGTGCAAAGCATATTAAAAATAACACTTCAATTCAAATTTGGCCCCAAATTTAAGTTGTATAAAAACAAGCTACATCAATAGAAACATTCAATTTTATTTAAAATTATAGTGGGTGAATAATATCCAATTCCAATGCAAATTTTATAAAAATAAACATCCCCCTGCATTGTTTGCAACCCAAACATTACCCTACTGAGAATCTAACAGGGAAACGAATGATAAAAATGACAAGGACTTCACTGATTCTGAGAGTCCAAGCTGAACAACATGCAAAAAGTAAACAGCATAATAATGACAAGTAAAACAGGTGTTTATTTAGATTTTTCCATGTTGACTTCCTGGATGCTATTGGTAATGCAAGCACGGAAACAGATTTGTTTTAGAATCATAGAATATCAGGGTTGGAAGGGACCTCAGGAGGTCATCTAGTCCAACCCCCTGCTCAAAGCAGGACCCATCCCCGACTAAATCATCCCAGTCAGGGCTTTGTCAAGCCTGACCTTAAAAACTTCTAGGGAAGGAGATTCCACCACCTCCCTAGGTAACGCATTCCAGTGTTTCACCACCCTCCTAGTGAAAAAGTTTTTCCTGATATCCAACCTAAACCTCCCCCACTGCAACTTGAGACCATTACTCCTTGTCCTGTCATCCGCTACCACTGAGAACAGTCTAGAGCCATCCTCTTTGGAACTCCCTTTCAGGTAGTTGAAAGCAGCTATCAAATCCCCCCTCATTCTTCTCTTCCGCGCGGACTAAACAATCCCAGCTCCCTCAGCCTCTCCTCATAAGTCATGTGCTCCAGACCCCTAATCATTTTTGTTGCCCTCCGCTGGACTCTTTCCAATTTTTCCACATGTATGTTTTCAATGTATGATTTGTATGTCAACCCAGTGTCCTCGTGCACTAACCAAGAGATGGCTGCATAGCGGTTTTGGGCCAGAGCGAGAAGAGCAAGAAGGATTAAAACAGGCTCCTCCTCTTCTAAAGTGACAGGTAAGGAAGATGAGTGTAAGTGCTGCGGCAACTTGGCCTGTGGCTCGGATCGTCACACCGTCGTTTTTCGGACGACTGTCTGGTGGCTGGGGGATGGGGTCTGATGCAGAGGAGGAGAGGGAAAATGCCGAAGCGGGGAGGACTCGGACCAGGCTGCCAGTGGGAGGAGGCTGCCGGAGGAGCCGAGTGGCAGTCACGTGCTGCTGCTGTATCAGCTAGTCCCTGAGGTGAGGTCCTGGGCCCCGCTGCCGGCAGACACCAGCGCTCCCTCGCTTCGCTGGTCCCCGTCGGCCACAGGCCAGGAGAGGTGCCTGTGCGGCTGTGAAACCAGCTCCCAACTGGCGCCTTCTCCTCAGAGCAATTTGCACCTTCCCGGCTGGCTGCTGTAGGTACGTGGGCTGGCGCGCACGGGCTATTGGCATCAGGTGTCCTTGCACTTTGCAGCGATGCTAACAAGATCGCCCTGAGTAGTTTGCCGAGGGGCAGGTTATATAAGTAATGTGTCAGGGCTACTGTTAAATAAGTAAATATATCAGTCTCTGCCCTGGGGAAATAGCTAAGCGGTCATGGAGGAGACAGGCACGGGAGCAGACTGCGAAATGCAGTTTTTCTATTGTTACCCTCCAAAAGGTCAGTTTGTGCGCAGACCCCCTTTGGCGTCTCTCATCCCAGAAGGTTGGGGAAAACTCTGCAGAGAAAGGCTCTGTGAAGCTACCTTTAGGATGCGGAGATTGGGGAACAATTTCCTCCCTTCATGTATCCATGACATTTTATAGCCTCTTTAGAGTGCCAGGCTGCAACACTTTGAAGCTTTGGAAAACATCAGTTGTTAACTTTAAATGTTTAACTATTTTAAACATGGATACCAAAGACCATCCTTATAAGTGACAGGTTTTAGAGTAGAGGATACATGTGCTAGTCTGTATTCGCAAAAAGAAAAGGAGTATTTGTGGCACCTTAGAGACTAACCAATTTATTTGAGCATAAGCTCTTGTGAGCTACAGCTCACTTCATCCGATGCATGGAAAGCTTATGCACAAATAAATTGGTTAGTCTCTAAGGTGCCATAAGTACGCCTTTTCTTTTTCCTTATAAGTGAGTGATTCCTTAAAATTATCTGCAAATAGATTTTTTTTATTTTGTTTTGTTTTTGCTTTAAAGAAAGGTTCTTGCTAAGTGTGTAAAGCTGTTTCTGTGGTAATAGTGTTGAATAGTGCTGTTGAAACTGTGCCTAAAACCCTACAATATTTCCTAATTGTTACTTTCCTTACAACTCTTCATGGCTATAACTTTTTTTTAGCCTGTAAGGGCTTTTTTTTAGTCTGTAAGTGCTGAAAGTGTTGGCACTTTCAGTCATCTATTGTAAGACTACCTTGTTGGTGACTTGGGATAAAAATACTTGGCATAGATTATTGCAGATCGGACTATGGACTTTGCTCTTAAAAGTTTTCAAGTACAAAGAATGAAAAAGTTGGTACTATTTAAATACTGTGTCTGACTGTTTTTTCTTTTCATAATACTTCATTAAAAAGAAACGGAAGTTGAGTTAACGCTATACAAAGCGATCCAAAGCTACGTCAGAATTTTAACTCTAATTGCTTCCTGTGTCTCTGGGCATTGTAGTACTGACTAGCTAGTCCTGCTCCCTGTACCTATGCATCATTCCCATTTAAGTCAATGGCAGTTGTTGCCTCTAAGTTATCTGTATTGTGAAAAGGAGAATTGACACTTGAAAATGCTATAGGTCATTTAAACGTGAAAGAATTAGTCCTTGCCTTTGGCCTGGTTCTTCTTTTTAGACAGCAGGCTTGGAGATGTAGGGGTAGATAACAAGTAACCTTAAAAGCTGATGTTGACATACTAAATGTCCTTCTGATTTATTTCCCTCTGTGTCTAAAACTTCTCATATTTGTGGTTTTGGTGGGTGAAGAATAGAGCTTTTTGGCAATCAGTTCAGTAATCCAAAGGGACAAAAATATCACTTGTAAATCATGGTCCTGATATTTTAATCTCCAAATTCAATGGCTTCTCAAAACTTTATTAATAGAGCCTAGATATTGCTGTAATTCTAAATAATACATGCAATATATGTCTTGCTATTTGCGCAATGTAGCGTGCAAATATCTTGAACCTACTTGTAATTGGTAGACTAAAATCTTGAGTGTTCATTGTGTGTAACAAAAGTGATCTGCTGTTTACTGTACTTATGCCTGCATGTTTTTCCAATTGACTTTCCATTCCAGAAATGGAAAATGCTGATGTGGTTGTAAGCAGCTGCAGCTCCCATGATGATGATGATCTTTACAGCTACAAACAACACCCATCTGTTTCACAAGAGCTGCTTTTGGAAGACCAGCTTAGAAGGAAACTTAAATTTTTTTTCATGAACCCATGTGAGAAATTTTGGGCGCGGGGCAGAAAACCTTGGAAACTTGGGATTCAGCTTCTAAAAATAGTGATGGTTACCATCCAGGTGAGTTGCTTTGGGAGCTGGGGCTTTCTTTTCACTCCAGGGATACAAGGTAGGAGGAAGGCAACTGATCAATGTTCTACTTGCTGTGGCACAACCTAACAGTACCAACTCAGGCTTCTCTTAATAAGCAACTTTGGAAGCCTTGGAAATATGGTAGATGTTGCATGGTATGTTCACTATGAGTTTTGAATGAGGTATGCAAATCCTGGGGTTTTTTGTTTTTAAACACATTTAGGTATGTCAGAGTAGAATTTTAAGTACTCTCTCATTTTTTTCCAACTTTAAAGTTTAGTTTGCTAGACCAAACCTATGTTGACTAAAATGTCATTATCTGCCTCTCTCTCCTCTTGTTGGGGAGAAAGCTTATGTGCTAATTTTTCTCCTATCTTCAAAGATTTTCCATAATTTCTGCTTATGGAGTGCAGAACCTAGTGACTTTCTGCTGTGAAAGCATGAGCGTGGAGGACAATGGTCCCACAGGCTGCAAGAGAGAATTCCAGGAATCATAGTTTCCTTGATGAAAACCTGGTGGGCTCTATGTGCATATATGCTCTACTTTATATATTTTTTTAATATTACTTTTACTTGTATGTGTTACGTGGATTGTCTTCCTCTTGTAGTAGCTAGAAATTGGGAATGGGAGGACCTAAACTGGAAGTAAACTGTTGAGCCACTGTTTCCAGGGGAAACATGCCCTCCATGAATAACTTGAAATCTTTATAGTCTTCTCACTAGCGTGTTTTTTACATGTGTAGTCCTAGGGCGATACTGTGTATTGAGAAGATGGACTCTTAAATGCCAGAATTACTGGTAATCTAGTTCTCCTTATGTAGAAATTTCACTTCCAGGGAACAGCAGGGCTGCAAAACCCTCCTTTAGCCCAGTGACTGTCTGTTTTATTTCCTGGAAGTGTCTTGTCCCTTTATTAATTGGCAGTAAAACCACTAAAGGGAATACTGGGCTCCTGTTAAGCCTACATAAAACTCTTCTACAAGTCTCTTCCTCCCCAGGATAATCATAGACTCATAGACTTTAAGGTCAGAAGGGACCATTATGATTGTCTAGTCTGATCTCCTGCACAACGCAGGTCACAGAATCACACCCACCCACTCCTGTAACAAATCTCTAACCTATGTCTCAAAAAGAAAAGGAGTACTTGTGGCACCTTAGAGACTAGCCAATTTATTTGAGCATAAGCTTTCGTGAGCTACAGCTCACTTCATCGGATGCATACTGTGGAAACTATAGAAGATCTTTTTATACACACAAAGCATGAAAAAATGGGTGTTTTACCACTACAAAAGGTTTTCTCTCCCCCCACCCCACTCTCCTGCTGGTAATAGCTTATCTAAAGTGATTACCAGCAGGAGAGTGGGGTGGGGGGAGAGAAAACCTTTTGTAGTGGTAAAACACCCATTTTTTCATGCTTTGTGTGTATAAAAAGATCTTCTATAGTTTCCACAGTATGCATCCGATGAAGTGAGCTGTAGCTCACGAAAGCTTATGCTCAAATAAATTGGCTAGTCTCTAAGGTGCCACAAGTACTCCTTTTCTTTTTGCGAATAGACTAACACGGCTGTTACTCTGAAACCTAACCTATGTCTGAGCTACTGAAGTTCTCAAATAGTTGTTTAAAGACTTTGAGGTGCGAAGAATCCCCCAGCAAGTGACCCGTGCCCTGTGCTGCAGAGGAAGGCAAAAAACCCCCAGGGCCTCTGCCAATCTGCCCTGGAGGAAAATTCCTTCCCGACCCCAAATATGGTGATTAGGTAAACCCTGAGCATGTGGGCAAGACTCGCCAGCCAGCCATCCAGGAAAGAATTATCTGTAGTAGTAACTCAGATTCTCTCTCCTCCCGCCGCCCCCATCTAACATCCCATCACAGGACATTGGGCATATCTACCGCTAATAGTTGAAGATCAATTAATTGCCAAAATTAGGCTATCCCATAAACTTATCAAGTTTAGTCTGGAAGCCAGATATGTCTTTTGCCCCCACTGCTTCCCTTGGAAGGCTGTTCCAGAACTTCACTCCTCTGATGGTTAGAAACCTTTGTCTAATATCTAATACTTGTCAACAGGATCTTGTGCTATCCAATCAAAACCTTTTAATGAACAGTTAATTCACTTCTAATGTCTCTTTAAAAACTGCTTGTGTAATTGCAGAATGCTGTGCTAATGCAGTTTTATATGAGTGCAAGAGGTTAGACAACTACATTTCCTTTTCTGTGTCATCCCAGGGTAACTTTTTTTTTCTTTCCCTCGCTTGAAAGCTCGATCTGGTTATACCTTGTAGCTGTTTCTGAGCTGTCACTCTGGTATTTCTTGCTTTTCAAAATAACCTCAGACTATGACTATCAAAACATGTGTAGTGAGTCATTTGTAGCTTGGATAGGAGATGGGATGGCACTTTATTTTTATTTTTTATATTTTTCCTTTTTAAAAAAAAAAAAAAAAAAAAAAAGCTGTTAGACCTGCCTCTCTCTGGCTGGGAAATGACTTTTTCCAAACAGAGGAGGCTATTGTACCTATGCTGAAGGAATGATCTTCTAGGCTATGTATTCTTTAGAGAGCAGTTTGAATTTCCAACATGTTCCCCCTCCTTCTTTCTCTCCCCCCCCCCCCCCCCCAAAAAAAAACAAAAACAAAAAAACCAGCTGGCAGTGTGAGCTCCATTTCTAGTAATAGTCTAATCCAGCCATGGCTGTCCAGAGGAGGTTTCTGTGCAGAAGAGGGAGGGTAACTGTACTGTAAGTCTTTAAAAGCCAATTTTTCTTTGCAGTTCCAAACGTTTTTTTTTTCCTTTTTTTTTTTTTTTCCCCCAGTTAGTAGTTTTTGGGTTAAGCAATCAAATGGTCGTTACCTTCAAGGAGGAGAACACTGTGGCATTCAAGCACCTCTTCTTGAAAGGATATACAGAGAGAATGGATGATACCTATGCTGTATACACACAAACAGATGTCTATGACCAGATCTTCTTTGCAATAAACCAGGTAAAAGTTTCCATTGCAATATGCCTAGTACATAAAAGGCGTAGGAAACAACCTGTAAAATGTAACTTACATCAAGTGATCTCACAAAACTGCAAAATATCTAAAGCTGGTGTCCCAGAAAAAGAGTTGAGACTGAAATAAAACTGGTCTCTTTGGAAAAAAAAATTGAGCTAAAAGCTGGAAGAATTTCCCATTTCCAAACTTCTCTCAATTCTCCCTTTCCCACACTCCCAGAGAAGAGAATGTTGATCTTTTCTAAATTAAGAGGGCAGAGTGTCAGTGAACAGAGACTTGTACCTTTAAGTTATGTTAATAACTCCACAGTTAACAGTTTCTAGTAATTTTACAAAGTCAAATAGTAGTAGATTTTTTTTAAATAGTCTGTCATGACTCTGCATTATTGCCAAATCTTGCACTTTTTATGAACAATGATATAGGATTGGTCAGTTACCTAGTGCAGCTAGTACTGATATTCTACAAATGTAGAGTCATAACTGGAGTGTGCCACTTTAGAATTGTATGGTAGATTATGTACTATATAGTGATACTACTGTCCTTAGTTGTAAATTCAACTAAATCCATTAGTCTATAGGCAGTGTTAAGATGACCTGATCTCTCTCACAGCTGACTTTCTTCAGGTTAGGGAATGATTTCATGCTGAAGTTGAATTAAAATGGGTATGAAGGAGACATCCTCAATTTAAAATTAGTCTCTCCTCAGTATCACAGAGGAAACCAGAGTTGAATTTCATGACTAGTCTCTGGCTTGCTGAGCGGAGTATGAGTACTGGGAGAAGTGGTAAACTCAGTCTGGGGGAAGGGAGTTTGTCACTCAACTGCACCCCATCTGAATGAATGTTGGCTCATTCTTTGGGGAGTCTTATCCAGCCATCTACAAAGCAAACAATATGGGGATATATGTAGAGAGAAGCTGAGTTTTGGTAGCAGGTCTCTTAAGATTTTTCTGGGATGAACAAAGGATGATGGGGATTCAAATAACTATTGCCCTGTGGAGACTAGAGGAAAAGCAATCTTTAAAATAAATGGAGCAGTGGGCTGGGGAAGAGAGTGGCTATGTTCTCCGATCACTGGAGGTAACTCTCTGGCTCTATTTCTCACTGGCTGAGAGCCTCCACTTGTTTTCCAAATACTAAGCAAATAGACCTATCGCTTCCCTAACAGAGTCAACAATTTACGTTTGACTATAGTGCTTTTTTTATCACATTTAAATGCTACAAGGAATGTTCATCACTAAACCTTTTCTGGCACAGTTGCCCTTTGGGATAACTAGACAGAATGGACCACCTTTCAAAGGGGAGGTTCCCCTTTATCACATTCAATGTGCTTGCGTTTTGGCACCAAGAAGTGAATTATGGGCCCAGACATGTGTACTTGTCTCTCTAAATACTTCACTATGGTGGTGCTAAATGGGGATATATCAACACAAATACTCTGAATTGCACCTGCAATTCATTTTAAAGGTGAAAAATCGCACCTGTAAAACGCTCTCAGGATGGGTCCCTCGCCATCTCAAAAGGGAACTACCACAAGTGCTGGGGGGGGGGGGGGGAGAAGAGAAAACAGGGTATTGGTCCCAATGTCTGTCTACTCTGAAGTTTCAGTATTATGGATTTAATTTATATTTGACCATGCTGTGCAAGAGCAAATATTACAGTAACTATCTTTTTTTGCCCTGGTCTTCCAATTCTTACTTATTACTACATAAATATTTCACTCCAATTCTATTTCACTCTGTGATATAGTATCTGTAACTAACCTGGGGCCAACCATTTCTGTAGGTCTAAAGAACAAGATCTAATCCAGTTCCTATGCTGGATGAACAAACATGATCAGGCTTTTCAATTTAAACAAATATTAAGACTTTCTGATAGTCAGCTTGATGTTTTAGAGACTTATGGTTAAAAGTATAGAATACATGGTAGTGTCAGGAGGTGGATCAGGATTACCTAGTGCAAGGTTTTTCTGTGTACACACTTGGGGTTAGAGTCACAAAGAAATTTAAGCATGGTCATGCAGAGCACCACCACACCTATCTCTTATTCTTAGAAAATCACTCAGATTCATAAAGCCTGGGTTAGGCACCTAGGATCCCTATACCATGAATGGAGGGTGATAGGTGTCTCAGAATGGGAGTCACAAAAAGCCAGTGTGCCAGGAGGCTCCTGGCCTAAAGTAGCCAACGGGAGGTGCCAAGCTGCTAGGCATGTGCTGAGCCCTGCCCCTCTCTTGGCAATAGGTGCCAAAATCTGGGCTGCATGGAGATACCTCCATTTGCTTGGGGTTTACAGCTGCAAACCATCTCTTGGTGTTAAGTGCCTATACCGTTTTGGCAAGGGGATGGGGGCTGGTAGAGGAGAAGGAACAGGACCAGCTGCCTCAACTTCTAGTCCAGTGATTAGGGTACTCACCTGAGATGTGGGAGACACTTAGTTCAAGCCCCCACTCCACCTGAAGGGGCGGGGAGAGGATTTGAGCAGGGATGTCATCTCAGGTGACTGCTCTAACTACTGAGCTATGCATATTCTGATGTGGGGCTTTTCCATGATGGGTAAACTAATTTTAAAAAGTCACTGGAGCAGGGGAATTAACTCCAGGTCTCCCACTCCTTAGGTGAATGCACTGACCACAAGGCTGCACAATCATTATTCTCTCTCTCTTCTTCCTTCCTTCTCCTCCCACCAATGATTATGTATCCAAACCAGTGGTCTCCAACCTTTTTAAGCAAAAGATCTTTTTTTTTTTTTTTTTTAAATTTAAGTGCAACCCAGGATCTACCGCCAAAGAAAAGGCAGAAATAACTGTAAACACACAAACCCAAACAACCCCTACCCCACTCACACCATCTCCCCCCCCCCCCATGCTGCTTGCTTTCCCCCACCCTCACTCATTTTCACCAGGTTGGGACAGGGGGTTGGGTTGTGGGAGGAGGTGCAGGCTCTGAGCTGGGGCCAAGGGGTTCAGAGTGTGGGAGGAGCTCTGGCCTGAGCCTGGGGCAGGGGGGGCTGGGGTGTAGCAGGGGGTGCAGGCTCTTGGAGGGAGTTTGGGTGCAGGGGGGCTCAGGGCTGTGGCTGGGGGTTGAGGTGCAGGAGGGTTTTGGTGTATGGGCTCCCACTGGGCCCCGCTTATCTTGGGTGGCGGTGCAGTGCGGCTCCAACGGGCAACCTGACTGCCCTGGCCCCGCACCGTTCCTGGAAGCGGTCGCCATGTCCGGCAGTGGCTCCTGGGGGGAGGGTGGGGCAGGTGGCTTTGCACGCTGCCCCTGTCTGCAGGCACTACCCCCACAGCTCCAATTGGCCAGGAACAGGAGGTGCAGGGGTGGTGCCTGCATGTGGGGGCACTGCGTGGAGCCACCTGCCCCTCTTCTTCCCCCTCCCGCCCCCAGGAGCCGCTGCCAGACATGGCAGCCACTTCCAGGAGTGGCGCGGGGATAGGGCAGGTAGGGAGCTTGCCTTAGCATAAGCGCTGACTTCCCCTCTGCCCTCTGGGCGCTCGACCCCGCCCCCCCGCAGTGCCCTCCCCTGGCCCAATTCCACCCCGTTCCCCAAAGTCCCAGGCCTGCCTTTTCCCAGCCCCGCTTCCTCCCTGCCCATTCCATCCCAAGTCCCTGCCCCTCCCCTGCCTTTTCTCCACCTTCTTCCATAAGTGCGCAGCATCCCCGCTCCTCCCCTTCCCTCCCGGAAAGTCCTAAGTGCTGCCAAATAGCTGTTCGGTGGTGGGTGGGAAGCACTGGGAGGGAGGGGGAGTAGCGGGAATGCAGTGTGCTTGGGAAGGGGGGAGGAGGTGGGGGCAGGGGGAGCTTGGCTGCTGATAGGTGCCGAGCACCCACTAATTTTTCCCCGTGGGTGCTCCAGCCCCGCAGCATCCACAGAGTCGGCACCCGCCTTTGTGCCTTAGCCCCACTGTGCCACCGAACTGTTAGTGGCCGAACTCCGTTTGTCTGCAGGAGGGTTTGCAACCCTATCACAATTGACTGGTCAATTGTGGAGTCTCTGATGGTCTACATCTCAGTGACTGACTGAGATTGACTGCCAGAGGCTCCACGATCAACCAGTCGATCGCGATCAACTGGTTGGTGACCACTGATCCAAACTAATACAGCTCAACAGGAGAGACTGAGGGAGCCCTACATCAGAATATCCTATAGGCTGTAGCCCAGTGATTAGGGCCCTCATCTGAGAGGTGGCAGATCCCTGTTCAAATCCCTTCTCCCCCTCAAGTGAAAGGGAACTTGGGGGTCTCCCACGTTGCAAGTGAGTACTTGAGCCACTGGGCTAAAAGTTATAAGGTAGGTCGTCTAGTGTAAGTTAACCTATAGGGGTCCAATCTGGTAGGTGAGCTCTGAAGGCACTTTCTGGATTGAGCCCCACAGGTGAATTTGTAGGATGGCCTGTGTTTCCTGGTTTATGCATTGCTCTGGGGCTTACACATCCAGAAGTCTTGCAAGGGGCTGCAGTGTGTGAGCACAGAGAAATGTAGGTGCAGAGAGAACCTTTACTGCAAATTTTTAGATGCCTTGTAACTTTAGGCACCTAAAGCAGCTGAACGGGGGTTCTGTGAATCCCAGTGAGGCCTGATTCTGAGATTTTAGGTGCCTAAGTCCTTTTGTGAATCTAGCCCTTAGCTGCTGAAGAACAACAATTCTCTCATTCCAAACTTCTGGGCAATTGTTTGAGGGATACAATCCTATTTCTTCAATATCTTACAAGATTGCAATTTTAAAATTCAAGAGGACAACTTATCATGGTGCTGTCTGACTAGAAAAGTTGGGGTGCTAGTGTAGGACTTGGGAGACAAGTTCAACTCTCTGCTCTGCCACAGACTTCCTGTGTGACCTAGGCAAGTACTTAAGCCTCTGTTTGCCTCTGTTCCCCCATCCTACCTCATAGGGGGGTGTGAGGGTATATATGTTAGCCTGTGAGGCACTCTGATACTACAGTAATAAGGGTCATAGATAGAAAAACTTTAGACAGAGCAAAAGGGTTTAGAAAAAGAGAATATTTTCCTAGAGTTGCAGGAACAGACCTGGAGAAAGTGTGTGTGAAGAGGGAACAACCTGACATGCTGTATGCTGTATACCAGAGTCAGGTATGCTAGGTCTCTGGCCAGAATGTGCTAGTGTGGTTGCTTTTTACAGCATCACCACATCACATGAGAGGATCTGCCCACTGTCCATCCAGGATCAAATGAAATTCTACTGTCAAACCAAATAGCTTATTTTTATGTACATTTTGACTAAGCAACAAACTACAATATTGCCATATGCCTGGGATAAAACCAATCCTGAATCAGATTGATGGATGAAGACCTTCAATGACTATTTGGAAAAAGATGGTACTTCTTATGTCCTAGTGATCTTCATGCCCCAGTGTCAAGACTTCAGAGGCAACAGCCTCAAAGGTTTATCATATACTTTTCATGTCTAATGGCTTTAATCCAAGGATTTCCAAGTGCTTTAAAAATAATGAATTAGCCTCATCCTAGGGACTTGTAAAGAGAGAACTTTAATAGAAAATGCTGCTTGTTTAGGATCTAATCCTGAACTCTCTGCCCAGGCAAAACTCTCTTGAAATTAGTGGACAAGTCCAGCTCAGGAGTGTGGTGTAGCCCTTCTGAATTATTTAGGTGACCGTTTAAACAATGAGATGGTTGTAGTATACATTCAAATGAATATTGACTAGCTTTTTCAGATGTAGCAGCCTAGGCATGACCTCGAATTCAGTTTGATGATCTTGTTTTGACTTAGTACTTACAGCTGCGCCACATATCTGTTGGAAATCATGCTTATGAGAGGAGAGGAGCAGAACAAACAGCTATGGCAATCTGTCAACAGTTCTACAAGCGAGGCAGCATCTGTCCTGGAAATGACACCTTTGATATCGACCCCAACATTGAAACTGGTGACGCACCTACCTTATGTCTTGTCTGAACTCATTATTTATACTCAGTAAACGTTTTTGTTTTCAATTTTCCCCAAACCTAATCAGTATTTTATAGTTGTGTTAAACTGTCATGGAATCTACAAATGTTTCTCTTCCAGCATAATCCGTTCTGGATTTTGTGATCATTTAGTCTGTCTAAACTTTTTACTGTAACCGAACATTTGTGAAATGCGTAAAGCTTTGTAACTTTTTAAAAAAATTACTTGTGATGCTAATGCCCTTTATGTTGAGGGAAGTAGCACTAGCTTTAGCCAATGCTATTGGTATTTTGACTGATTTATAGGCTTTTCTATGGCATCCATCACCATATTATGAAGCCTCTTGCATTTATTAATGCATTTACTAACGCATTTACCATCACAACATCCCTGTGAGGTAAGGAAGTAAATAACTAACGTTAATTCTTTAAGTATGTCTTAAGTCAAGAATGCATTGAGTTGGAGTGCAAGAAAGACAATACTCTTGCAAACTGATCTCTAAAATGACTGATCCATTTGAGAGAGAGAGAGAGAGTATGCTATTTTGACTTCTTTAGTCAAAAGCTCTTATGCCCACTGACGGGAGGTTGGTGGTTTAAAACAAATTAAACTGACAGTGAATCCACCTGGTGGTGTTTGTGCCTCTTTGTTCATGGCAGAATGTTTCTATGTTGAGCCAATGATGCCCTTGGAAAACAGAACACTGGGAAAGCACGAGTTCAATTTCACTCTGGACTTCCATAGGTGAGGTGGAGTGTGTGTGTGTGTGAGAGAGAGAGAGATTCTAGTACTATGAAAAGTTAATTCAAAATTGCCTTCCAGACTTGTAACAGTACAGCTTACCTTTAAACTGAAAGCAGTCAATCTCCAGACAGTTCGTCACCATGAACTCCCGGACTGTTATGACTTTACTTTGACAGTAAGTGGATACTTCAATGTATTTTGTATTCACCATAGTAATAATTCTTATTGCATATTTTGATATCTTCATAGGGGGGGTACTATACCTACCATATATTTAAACATGGTTGGGCACCAGAGCTCAGTTATCCTTGAGAGTGGGTAGAGGGGGCTGCTATCGCTTACAGTAGCCTATAAATAGTTGAAGGTTGGTGTTGTGGGAGCCACAAGACATTTTGCCAACCTTTGTTGATAGTTAATGGTTTAACAGGAGAGCCTAAATGCTACCAGACAGCAAGTATAAGAAATTAAACCTCCACCTTTGAGCACACTACAAATATATTTTAAAAAAAAACAACTTTCTCTTCTCTCTAAAGAGACCCTTCTAAGAATGGTTATGTGCAGTTCAGACTAGAATGGGATTGTAACTTAAATTATTGACTTAATTTATATTCCAACAAATAGAATCGAGTAATTATAGCAAATAACTAATCAATCAGACTTTACCTTTGTTACATATTTACATACATAAATTTGAAGATTATCTTAGTTTGAAATTATTTCCAAGCATCCTAATTTTCCTCCTAAGAATATTTTGGGCCATTGTTATGAAATATATATATATAACCTTTCTAAACTTTTTATGTAAGTACCTGTAATTTTATACAAAATCTCACTGTTCTTCACACAGATAGTGTTTGATAACAAAGCACATAGTGGAAGAATTAAAATAAGTCTGGACAATGATATTGCCATCAGGGAATGTAAAGACTGGCACGTTTCTGGATCGAGTAAGTAACAACTAAGTTAAAATACTTAAACATTTATGGATGACTTAAACTCTTGTCATGTTAATACAGAATTCATCCACTCTGGATGGGGTTGTTCCATCTCTCTCTCTCTTTCTCTCATTTTCATCTTGCCAACTAATATGAGGAATTATGTAAAGAGGTGTTGTCCACAGAGTTGGTCTCAAATTTAGGTTTTATAAAGAAGCTTTCTGCTCATAACGCTAACATTTGAACTTTCACCTGAAATTTTGAGAACACAAACATATAATTGTTCTACTTGATGATTTGAGGTGCTAAAGGAGCACTCAAGGAAGACAAGGACATTGTGGAGAAGCCAAATTAATTCTTTGCTTTGGTCTTCAGTGCAGAGGAAGTGGGGGAGATTCCCTTACCTGAGCTGGTCATTTTAGGTGACAAATCCAAGGAACGGTCCCAGATTAAGTTGTCGTTAGAGGAGGTTTTGGAATAAACTTGATAAACTAAACAGTAAGTCCCCAGAAGAGCTGTCCCATCCATAGGATGGACTGGGGCAACTGCCCCACGCTTCAGGACGCAGGGTCCAGGGCAGCCTAGGGGGTTAGAGGCTCTGGCATCTCTCGGGGGAAACCGGAAAGGGGTGGAATGGGGGTGGGGCCTGGGCTGGAGAGGTGGCTGCCCGGGCCCTACAGCCCCTTTCCCCCTCCAGGGACTGCCCTGGTCACCAGGACCAGGTAGTATTCACCCAAGAGTTCTGAAGGAACTCTGATATGAAATTGCAGAATTACTAACTCTGGTCTGTAACCTATCATTTAAATCCGAATCTGGACCAGATGACTGGAGGATAGATAATGTGATGTCCGTTTTTTAAAAAGGTTCTAGAGGTGGTACTGGATATTACAGGCCAGTAAGCCTAACTTCAGTACCAGGACAGCTGGTTGAAACTATAGTACATAATATGTTCATCTGTGTCTGCTAATTCTGATTTGCTGGGGAAGTGTCAACACTGCTTTTTTGCAAAGGGAAATCATGCCTCCCCAATTTATTAGAATTCTTTGAGGGATCAACAAATGTGGACAAGGGTGATGCACTGCATATAGGGTACCTGGACTTTGAGGGAGCCATTGACAAGGACCCTCCCCAAAGGCTCTTTAATTAAAGTAAGGAGTCCTGGGATAACAGGGAAGGTCCTCTCATGGATCAGCAACTGGTTAAGACTGGAAACAAGGGATAAGAATAAATGGTCAGTTTTGAGAATGGAAATAGGTAAATAGTGGTGCCCCCCAGGATCTGTACTGGGATGAGTGCTGTTCAACATGCTTACCCCTTTTTCCAGATCACCGATAAACAGTGAGGTTTGCAGACAATACAAAATTACTCAAGATCATTAAGTCCAAAGCTGACTCCAAAGGGTTACAAAGGAATCTCTCAAAATCTCTGTGCAGCAAAATGCAACATTGAATTTCATCTGCCTACATACAAAGTAATACATATTGGAAAACATAATCCCAAATATACATAAATGGGGTCTAAATTAGCTTTTACCACTCAAGAAAGATCTTGGAGTCATTGAGCATTTGTCTTCATACCACTATCTACAGCATGCAGTGGTGGTCAATAAAGCTAAGAATATTAGGAAACATTGGGAAAGGGATATATAAGATAAGAAAAAAATCACAATGCCACTATATAAATCCGTGGTTTGCCCACACTTTGAACACTGCATGCAATTCTAGATGCCCCATCTCAAAAAAAGATATATTAGAAATGGGGAAAAGGTACAGAGAATGACAACAAAAATAATTAAGGGTAGCAAACCGCTTTCATCTGAGGAGAGATTAAAAAGACTGGGCCTGTTCAGTTTAGAAAAGAGATGAGTAATGATAGTCTGTAAGATCCTGAATGGTGTGGAGAGAGTGTTTATCCCTTTGCATAACACAAGACCCAAGGGTCACCAAGTGAAATTAATAGGCAGTAGGGTTAAAACAAACAAAAGGAAGGACTTCTTCACATAACACAGTCAGCCTGTGGAACTTGTTGCCACAGGATGTTGAGGGCTAAAATTATAATGGGGTTCAAAAAATAATTTGAGTTCAGGGAGGAGAAGTCCATCAATGGCTATTAGCCAGGATGGTCAAGGATGCAGTCCCATGCTCTGTGTTTTCTTAAACTGCTGACTGCCAGATGCTTGGACTAGAAGACAGGATGGGTCACTTTACAATTGCCCTGTTCTGTTCATTCCCTCGGACCCATCTGGCATTGGCCACTGTTGGAAGATAAGATACTGGCCTAGATGGATCACTGGCCATACTGAGTTAGAATGTTCTTAGGGACTCTTTAGTACAAAAAGGCTCGCACTGTAAGTCTGCCAAAGCTGAATGATAGTGGTGAAAAATAAAGCTGGTTCTTAAGTAATTCTTTTATTCTAACATATTCAAAGGCTGTATCCAAGAGAAGGTGCCTCACCTGTATTAATGTGGAGTGGCTAGAAATATACCTAAGTTTTAGCATGTGTAACTGACCATACCAAGGATTTGATTTAATTGAAATCAAGTTGTGATGTGCAATACTGTTCATACCAATGGTATTTAACAAATATCTTAAGTGTTTACACGCATTATAAACCAGTTGGGGCAGGGATTGTCTTGTACAGCCCGCACCACATGTTGGAACTTAATGACTATTTCAAACCAATTTAAGATTAGTAGATATTCAAGCTGGTCAAAACACTTTGACACTTAGGCTATTTCCGATCATTCTTTAAACCAGACACTTTCTATAAATGGCTTTTTCTCAGATTTCATTTTATTTCTCCCTTCCCCGTTTTGCCACTAATAGGATGAATGAGATCCAGGTTTTTACTTTTCCACTTTAACTTTTGAAACGTTTGGACTCTTTTTCCGCCCCCCCCCCCCCCCCCAAAAAAAAAAAAGTCAGTTGCAAAAGGAAAAACCTGAGAGTGGAGGAGAAAATTTGGTTGGTTGGAGGAAAAACCCATCCTGGCCCTCAATTTATTGCGTTCAGTGGAAAAGGGGGAGTGGAGAGGGCAATGAAACAAAATAGTTTTCAAAAACACTTCTGTTTTGTGAAACCTTTTTGTTAAAAAGTTCTTCCCTGCTTCAATTAGCCCCATTAGCTGCCTTTCACCAACTGTTCACCTAGATGGCATGCTAGCTCGAATGGATCACTTATGCAGTGCTAAAAGAAAGTGCTTTATATCAGATTTGTGTGATAATCCATATTAGGGTGTGTTACTTTGTTAAAATGTGCATCACAATAACATTATTTTTACAGGTCAATCCAGGGGATTCTTTTGTAACTTAATCTCAAATCAGTCATGAAACATAAAACAAGTACAACCCAAAAAAACCAAACCCCAACATAATTTTTTTAATCCATTTGAATTAAGTTGCAAAAATTGCTCAAATGTGAGCACATTGCTACATATATGGCAGAGACCTTTGTATATCCAAAAGGTCAATGTGTATCTTTGTGGAATGGTGCAGCAGGCACCATTTTGAAGTCAGATAGCACTTTACCCTATTTTAGATTGATAGCTTGCTTGTTTCAAAACCTACTTGGATTAATAATAAATTGTAGAGCCTTTGGTCTCTGAAAAACACTTTAAACACAAATGTAATTACTAGGATACCTTTTGTGGGAGATGGGGGTTGTCTAAAGCAAGCATCCTGATTTTAGTACTGGAACTTTAATCCTTTTCTTTCTGATGGTTATCTGGCTTCAAATATGTTAGCTTTATATGAAAACTCTAGGATAAAATGTTTGAACCCTTTAACATATAGCTCTGGCGCAAACCTTTGCCTGTCTAAATGTCTTGATTATGTCTCTCACTCTTAATATATGCTCTTTATTAAAAGCAACATTGGTGACTTAGTATAAGTTGTGTTGAACATCAGTTACTCTACTTGGGTCTTGACTGTCTATGCAACTGTGTAACAGTTACCTGAATTGCTCTGGGAGAGGAAGGATGGTTCAGTGGTTAAGACACTGGACTGGACCTGAGAAGATCTGGGATCAGTTCCTGACTTTGCCACTGAATGTCTATTATTTATTTTTTTAAGGCTTCCATTCCTGTCACTGTAAAATGAGGAACAGTATCTCGTGCTCTCATGGCACACTGGAGACTCCTCTAATATTATGACATGAGGTTATTTTAAGGCAACTGTTCATTTTCAAGAAGATACTGTAAAATCATGTTGGCTTGTGATCTAAGGAAACCTTGGAGTGGTTATAGGATTTCTAAATGAGAAGCACTAGTCAGTTTAATACTGTTAATATATTCAGTCAATGTAATGCATGACTGTCTATACAGCTGTCTTTTATATCTGTTCAAATCTAAGTTGCAAATGCACAACAGAAAAATGTAATTCTATCATGTTAGCAACTATGTATTTGCTCCAAGTATTCACATGACTGGCTCATGCCTTAAAGCACTGACAAGGTCAGTAAAACGTGCTGTCTGTACAACTGGCTCAAGAATGCCACTGAAGAATTAAATATATTATAAACAAAGCTGAAAGCTGTTTCATCTTGAATCTGAGAGAGGCAGGAGGTACGTTAATATTGAAATAACTTGCCAGATGGCCTACCTTGAGCATAAGTGCAATATACTGGTATGTTTAGGCCTACAACTTGGTGAGTGTTGATCTATCGTACTGAGACACTCATCAACTTCATGCTCATACATTTCTGATGACTTAGTTTCACCCAGTAAAGCTTATCTTAATCCAAACTGGATATACATAGTGATTCAGACTTGAGTTAAATGGATACTCTTAGGCAAAATTTATTGTGTTTGTGCACTATTATAAACATGTGTGGGTGTTTTTTTTTGTTCTTGGTTTTTTTGCAGTACAAAAGAATACTCATTACATGATGATCTTTGATGCCTTTGTCATATTGACTTGTTTAGCCTCATTGATCCTCTGCACACGATCAGTGGTTAAAGGATTTCGGCTCCAAAGGGTGGGTATAACTTGTCCTCAGGAATGCTTATGAGCCTTTTAAACTTAGTTTGATTGTGGCTGTTTTTTCTTTTTTTCCTCTAGGAATTTGTAAGTTTTTTCCTACATCATTATAAGAAAGAAGTATCTTTCACTGATCAAATGGAATTTGTCAATGGGTGGTACATCCTGATTATTGTTAGTGATGTCTTAACTATTGTTGGCTCAACACTAAAAATGGAAATACAAGCAAAGGTAAGATGTTCACCTACTAGGTAAAAGCAAAACTGTTTTTGTTTTTGAAATTCCATCCCAGTCTGAATACTTGAGTATAGCCAAGCAGTACCCCCTTAGAGGTTTCCAACTAGTTGGGCCCAAAAATAAACTTTGTTAGGCATTTCACTTCAGGTGAGCAGTGACTGGCCATTAGACTTTAGAACTCTGAATATCCTTAGACACCCATCTGCCTATTCTCTTCATTCTTAAGAAATTTTACTCTGAAAAATAAAATTTTATATTCACTGTCCGCTTTCCCTTTTCCTCCTCCCATGTAGGGTTGTATTTGATATATCTGGCTTTTCAGTGTAGGTAGGTGTGTGTGTGTGAGACTTTCTGTGCAACATTGTACAGTACCCACAACTGTTTTAAGGAAAGAGGTACTTCTCAAACACCTCTTCACTGCAACTCCAGCTTCCAATCTCCAGTAACTAAGCAGGCTTCAGCCTGCAAGAGTTCTGAACATCTCCGCTACAGTACATGACAAAATAGATTTGCACCCACCCACATTCAGAATTAGATGTGTGGAATCTCTGCTACCTAGATATCTTCTCTAACCAGTTCTGGTGCTACCACTTAAGCTTTTGGTATTTCTATTTGTATCTGAAACTACTTGCTTCCATATTACAAATAATTCTAACAGAAGTTAGAGACAAGGTGGGTGAGGTTCTATCTTAGTGGACCAGCCAAAGTTGATATTTACTGTTTAATATTTCTTTTGCACTTACAGAAGTGCCTATCCTAGGGTCTAGGTGCTCAATTTCTTAAATTGGGGAGGGATAGCTTAGTGGTTTGAGCATTGGCCTGCTAAACCCACAGTTGTGAGTTCAATCCTTGAGGGGGCCATTTAGGGATCGGGGGCAAAAATTGGGGATTGGCCCTGCTTTCAGCAGGAGGTTGGACTAGATGACCTCCTGAGGTCCCTTCCAACCCTGATATTCTATGAAATAATCATACAAAAATGCACAGTGATTTATAACCCATGTCCAATAAGAATCAACCAAGAACTGGAAAAATATTCCATCCTGAAATACCTTAACATTAACCTAATGCTACTTGCCCTCAAAACTCCAGCAGATTAGCTTTTGCAGCATGCCTGTAAGCTTTAGTCTACAGCAGGGGTCGGCAACCTTTCAGAAGTGGTGTGCCGAGTCTTCATTTTATTCACTCTAATTTAAGGTTTCGCGTGCCAGTGATACATTTTTAGAAGGCCTCTTTCTATAAGTCTATAATATATAACTAAACTATTGTTGTATGTAAAGTAAATAAGGTTTTTAAAATGTTTCAGAAACTTCATTTAAAATTAAATTAAAATGCAGAGCCCCCCCGACCGGTGGCCAGGACCCGGGCAGTGTGACTGCCACTGAAGATCAGCTCGCGTGCTGCCTTTGGCACGTGTGCCATAGGTTGCCTACCCCTGCTCTACAGTGACCAAAGAATAATTCTGAAAATCCAGTTTGGTGGTGCTGATTACTGTTTTTAAATTATCCTTGTGAAGTACCCAACTACCAATTATAGGAGCTATAAGCTCAATTCTTAGAAATAAAAGGAAGGTAAGAAGTAAATGCAAAAATGAATAATTGATTTATGGTCTGGGAAAATCCAAGCATGAGAGCAAGAAGGAGTATATCTGATAGCACATTGGATGACATCTTGCAGTTTTCTTATGAAATGGCTTGGTAAAAACCTGGGATTGTGGGGTTCATCTTCTTTCTAAGCCTCTAGATCATATGTAATCAGTTCACAAGTAAAGCAGAGGCATCTCATTGCAAGTCTTACAAATTTCACCTGAAATCTGAATAAACATCTCTTCCTTGTTGTACACTGTCTGACAGTTCTGCCAGTCAAATTACACTTTGTGCATCCCTTGTCTTCAGCAAGTTTGCATAAATGTAGCTGAGTGCAGCTTAACAAATGAAGCAGCTGATATATAACACAAGAAGGAATGGAGTCTACCCACGTGTGTTGCTGTATTGGTTCTGCAGGCCTAACAGGAATTAAAAAAAAGTGAAAACTTTTTGTCACTAAAGTGAGCTGTTGTGTTTTTACTCAGATCTGAACCTTTAAAACATATTTTTGCACAGTTGCCTTTCAAAGTAGAACTGCAGTTAAAAACAGGATAGTGAATGTATTAAGTTGGATGAAAGTAGGCCAATGCGTGTAGGTGTTGACAGAATGGAAAACCAGTGGAACACAAGCAAAATATTAATCTAGTTCTGTGATCATTACTTCAGTTTTTAGAAGCTATCTTTCTCTTTGGTAACTTCCTAGTACTGTGGCACTTGTCTGTCCTACTTGTTGGCTAGACCTGATTCTTCCTCTTACATAAAGATGTATTTTGTTTGGGCAGGAAAATACACTTCTTGGACATGATGGCTATACTTTATATATTAGTCACACATGTGAGAGATGCACTAAATTTAAATAAATGTTTTCTCATTTCTTGCCTGAATCTATAAAATTTAGTAGAATTTTGCCCACTAAACAGAATTGGTTTTGGTCAGTATTGGAATGGGAGATGGAAGCTTTCAAGGAAAATAGTGTTTCTTGGCAGATTGTTGTAGCAATGACCAAATCCTAGGCTAGCACAAAAAGGAGGTTTCTCGTCAACTGTATGGTTTTTAACACTTTGTTCTTTCCTGTTTTTTTTTTTTTTATATAGAGTCTGACAAGTTATGATGTCTGTAGTATTCTCCTAGGAACCTCAACCATGCTTGTGTGGCTTGGAGTTATTCGATACCTAGGTTTCTTTCAGAAGTATAATGTAAGGATCTCCTGGGATCTCCATGCTGTTGGTATTTATTTTGTTTGTTGTTACCACACAACTGTAACAAATATCTGGCTGGATTCTAACTGTTAATATTGGTTTCTGCAGCTGCTTATTCTGACACTACGGTCAGCATTGCCCAATGTCATTAGATTCTGCTGTTGTGCTGCTATGATCTATCTGGGCTATTGTTTCTGTGGCTGGATTGTACTAGGGCCATATCATGTTAAGGTAATGTAATATTTGAGGTTTTTAAACTGAATGAGTTAAACCAGGTGTTCTCAAATTGGGGGTTGTCATCCCTTGGGGTCGCAAGGTGGTTACATGGGGGTTGCAAGCTGGCAGCTCAGGACCTGACAACCCAAGCAACCATTAAATTTAACCCCCCCCCCCAATATTTAATTTATAAGGGGGGAGGTCACACTCAGAGGCTATCTGTATGAAAGGGATCACCAATACAAAGTCTGAAGGCCACTTATTTGAAATGAATTCTATTCATTCAGTTTAAGTGTCTAAATTATGAGAGCTACTGCTAAGCTTCACAGTTTCAAGGTTTTCTCTAATATGAAAGTCTTTTTAAAGAATCTAAAGCCTTATCTGTCATAGTTTTGAAGGCTGACAAAGTACAATGTTGACTTGATCAGACTTTCCTCTCCACCATTATGAGAGTCCTGAGTCAGAAGTATGGCCAGATTGATTCCTAATCACATGCTGGGGCTTTCTGTGCAACGTTTTGAGAAATAACTTGGTCTTGCACAAGACTAACTTCTGTTTTCAAATTTTTCAGATTTTTTTCTTAAAGGGATAAGAACTAAGGCACCAAAGTCAGCATATCTACTCTTGCTATTAGTTCACAGCTGAACCAATCTGACTGTGTGGGTTGGAGACAACTAATCATCTATTGCCTGGATATAGTCTACCAGTGCATATTGTCATATCGGTTTGCAATGATATATCCTGCATTCTCTCCCTGCTATGCCAGGACCTGCCTGTAGCCACCTTTTGCTCTGCAGGTCTCTACACAAGGAGGAATTGATTTGGGTTACAGTATCTCATGCTTCTTGTAAAGAGTCTAGGACTGCTGAGCAGCAATATTCAACAGCTTTTCACTTTATTTTAAATCTAAGACTGCAGCAAACAGTAACTGGATGGTACTAAATAATGTTTGTTTTTGGTTTCCCCTTCTCCTCTAGTTCCGTTCTCTGAACATGGTTTCAGAATGCCTTTTCTCACTTATAAATGGAGATGACATGTTTGCCACATTTGCAAAAATGCATCAGAAAAGTTACTTGGTTTGGTTATTTAGTCGGCTTTACCTCTACTCCTTCATCAGCCTGTTCATCTATATGGTGCTAAGTCTTTTCATTGCACTGATCACCGATACATATGAAACAATTAAGGTAGGCATGGTCTTTTATTCTCTGGTTCAGAAGAAAAATGCAAGAATGGTTTGCATGTTCAACTATGATATTGATACAAAACCCATAGCATTCAGTGCTTTTGCCAGTACATGTACCTATCTGGTAATTAAAGTTGAAATATGAATAAAAATTTACAGAAACGTTTCTACTGAAAACCCTTTCAGCAGCTGCAGTATTGCTAGTTGATCTCTCTGGCTAGGGAACAAGTATAATAGGTTAGTCGGTGTGCATCCAGACTTTACAATGTATTCCAAAGCACTGAGGTAGAAGAAGTCATCTACATGAATTTAGAACCTAAATTTATAACTCTCTCTCCTGAAATGTTAGTGATCAAAGATTTCCGAAAACTAACTTAAGGAAGAGTGACTAAAATATTTGTGAGATTATCTTCCCACCTTGCCCTAGTTTTGACAAAAGCAATCGGCCTTCCCTATCCCAAACTTTAAAAGTGAAAGGATAAAAATCTATCAATATTTCTGTACAGTGTCTACCGCACTTCAGAGTGTCCAGTCTTCTAAATCCAGTTTTTACACAATTGTGTGGTTAGTGTTGAGGGGAAGGATTTAAATCTTAGCAAGACTATATACAACAATTCAGCTTTGTAACTAAGAATGACTAATCTTCAGCATTACCAGCAAGATGGCTTTCCAGAGACGGAACTCCATGACTTTATATCACAGTGTAACGACCTACCAAACTCAGGCCGATACAGATTAGAAGAGGAGAGTCCTGTGTCGATCTTCTGTTGTTGTAAACGGTAGGCATCTGGCTTTATTTGCCTACATATTATTAAGTAGCCATATAACATACCATCTCACCAAGATTTCATATCAGAAATACTTTCTCAGTTAAGAACTATGTGGCTTTCTAATGCTTTAGGAGTCCTGTACTATCATACAAATAGGCTATCCTCTTAGTCAACTGGATTATGTTATGAAATACTGCAAAATCTAAAATGTTTAACTTAAATTATTCCAGGCCCCAACTTTTGGAATCAAAGCAGCTATTCAAGCTACTGCAATAGATAACTGTCCTGCTCTAGTGGCCAGACCAGACTTTTGAGTCTGCTATTGCCTCTAACTAATGGGCCTGGCCCTTTAGTTCAAATAAGGGTTCCTGCTGTTTGGATCCAGAGATTACACATTCCTTACAGATGCCCTATCCAATGGAGGTGTTAAAGTTAGTGGCCCATCTGGGGATTTGAACCGTAAAATCTGTAGCTTCAGCTCAGGAATATTCATAGAATCTTACATGTTTTGTGCCAAGGACTTCATATTTTTCTCTACCACCTTACTGAGTAATTCAGTCACCTTGTATTGTACGTGATCTTTCTGTTTCCAGTAGTATTGGTCATTAAGGAATAGATCTACATTATTTTGAAGACTCCAAATTAACTACATCAAGTTAAAAATGTTACTTTCCTGCAAATTGCTGACAACTTTCTTTCTTGAAGGTCCTAACGAAGATATTTACAAGAATGTGGGAATGTATTCTGGAGACCTTTTAAAACCGCACACTAATCACAAGAACTGGATAGAAAAAATAGCTGGAAAATTCCTGAACTTAAAGCTCAAACTTTCTTTTCTTTAAAATAATATAAACTTGTTACAGAAGTTTGTGAAACTTGGACATCTAATTGACCATTATCTCTAGTTTAGGTTGTATTTTTCTAAGCATATGGCTCTAATTGTCTGATGATCTAGTTAGAATTGCACTGGAATGCAAAGGGCATTATAAAACTGGCTGTGCACGGTGATCTGGCTAGACTAGACTATTCAACAATATTTCTCCAATAGATCCAAAAGTTACAGCTGGACAATGGCAACGTCAAACAAAAACTGGTCCTCAACACTACAGGCTTTATGTATGGAGTAGCATTCATTTATTGAGTTACAGCACTACTTACCAAAGGCCTTTAGTTTCTTCAGATTTTCTATTTACCTACAGTAATAGTAAAAAATCAACCCAAACTGAGTTTCAGGAAAACACATTAGATAAACTGCCACTGGAGACAGTGTAGTGGGTTAACGTAAATGTTCAAATCTGGCTCAGGGCATAAACTAAGTGGGCATTTGTGCAAACAAGCCATACCACCTGACATGACCGGCAGTCTCGTCTCAGAGTGGCCAGAGTATATAGCCAGGGATAGGTAGGTCAGGTTGAAGTGTGGTGGCAGAGATGAGTGGGGGAACCTTACATAGCTTACTACACACACCACTGGGTAGGACCAGGCATGTAGCCTTTCATGTCTCTTAACAGAATGCTGACATACATTTTTAAAGAATAAAGGTGAGGTAAGGGAGAAAATAAACATAACAGCAACAAAAGTACTTCCAAAATATTCATTTTCATTTAAATGTTTCCTCCTAGTATACTAGACCTTAGACTATTTCTGGAGTCTAAATTAGATGTATGGAGATTTTGACTCCCAGATATTGGAAAGTGGATATTTGACAGCTATTATATGCAGTAGTCACAAAGGTCCTCTGTAGAATTTTGTTATGATACAGTACTTCAAATATTGCAATTCTGAGCTATTAACTAGTCCATCCTCTTGCTTTGGAACCGGATTTTTATTGAAGCTTTATTCTCCATAATCTGTTCACTTGGGAAGCAGAATAGAAAAATGGAGGAGCATATTTTAGATGATTGCATGTGTAAGACCAAAAATCCTATAGGTGTAGTAAACTGTACAGTGAAATGTTCTTTATATGCTATGCACAAATTTGGAAGATGCTAAATATGTTCAGGGTGAATGTTTACATTTTGTAGGAAAGTGCTGAAATAAACATTTGCAATTGAAGTAAATCTTGAGTGAACCAGGAGTAACTTTAAGATGTCAGTTTTTAATTCATCTTTTTCATGACCAGTATCCTTATACTTCTGGCAAGGATTAAATAATGGACTAATTTGAAATGAATACCTAAACTCTTGATGCTAGCTCTGGGTCTGTACCAGATTAGCTCATACATTTATTGCGTTTCTAATTGAATTATTGCATCTTAATCCTTCTTTGGTTTTCTGGTATAAAACAGTCAGGCTAGGAGTACCACTTCTGCAAATCATAATAGGTTCCCACTCAGCAGAGGCCAACCACATACAATAGGTAGCAGAAATGGGACAGACAGAACAAATTCTCCCTAAACTAAATTTCTAGGAAGTCCTTTTAATAAGGCTTATTTCACCAGCATTTTGGTTTTCTTGAGAATGCTGTTTGGGGAAACAAGTTCATTAGCATGTAAGCACAGATTGCAATTTTTTGCGTACCAAAGGGGCTAAGCATAATGTACACACCACTTAAAAAGCACTATTGCAGTTGCAAAGAAATCTGAAGGGGAGGGCATCTGCCATTATAAACCATTGAAAGACCACCACCTCTCCCACCTGATATCTCCTATTTCCTCATAAACCTAGATGACCTCAAACTTTCTCTTGATTTTTAAACCAGTCTGCTAAGACTTGCATAATTCAGCAAAAACCAAATGCAGAGCAGTGTTACTGCCCTAATACAGAGGGAACACCTGTAAGTAATTTGGGATGACTAAAGAAGAGCTAGGGCCCATTGCACAACTTAGCCCCTCCCGTGCAGTCTTCTCCCAATTTCTAATACCTTGATATTGCCATATGAGGCAGAACAAGCTTATCCTAGCCACAAGCCAGTGGCAAGGTACTCTTCACCTTGGACTTGTGGTGTTTTTTATAGCCAGACTTCTCAGTTCTTGGAACCAATGATCTTGTATTTGATGTGCTCTTGGAAATAGCCTGTATTGACAATCCTGAATCTTAATCAATCCATGTTCTCCTTGTCCTCATCTAACGCAGAAGCCAAATTTCCTCAACAAATATTCTGGCTAATTAGAGAATGAAGGTTCAAGATGACTTATTTTGAGCAACAAATATGCTGGTTAAGTACAAGGAATACTGGGTTCCAAAGCTGGAGTTGGAGGATATGCATACTAAAAGACAGCAAATGTAGAAACAACTCAAACACCTTTCCTGTGCCTTACACAAAACTGAATTATAGTTAGAAAATATTAACTATAATGTCTGGCATGTCTAAACCAGGAAAGAACATAGACATTGCCATAGATGCATCGCTGCTTTGATGCTATATTGCAACTTCTTGTCTCAGGCAGTGGCCAATAACATATGCTTCGCTGGAAGGCTTGGCAGTGTTTTGTTTTGTGGCATAGCTGCTCCCTAGGTGAGGCTTCTTCCTAACTCCTGTTAGTTAGTGGTTGACCTGTGCCCTGAAGCATAAAGCTTTGTACCTTGTCTATTTTGTTAATGAAGTTATGGATGTCCATACCTATATAAATATCTCATTCTTTTCTGGGATCTTATTAGGCTGTTTGGTCTCAATGGTGTCCTGTGATAACAAATTCAGCTGGTTAACTACCCACTGAGAGGAAATGTTTCCTTCAATCCGTAGTAACTTTGCCTTTTACTTTCAGTACTGAATTCTCCTTTATTAGAATCCAATTTCCTCTTTGCTATACTGCTATTTGTATAACTATGACTTCCCTTTATTCATCTCTCCCCCAAATAATCCCACTCTTTTCTTCAGTTCTCTTCCCTCCCCACCCCCCCTTTTACGTAGAAGCCTTTTTATGTCTCGGCTCTTGTCTCTGGACTTTTTTTTTTTTTAAATGTCTCATCCCTTCTGAGAGAGGGTGAACCGAAAACAGACTCGGGTAAAGGCGCACTGTCTAATTACATAATGGCACAACTCAGTATTCTCTATCCTGTTCTTTCTACATGCTAACATTGTTGCCTTGCTCCCTTTACAGCAAGGATAGAACTTCTAACAACTCTGTAAGATGAGGCTTAATCAAACTCTGTAAAGCTATTCAGAATGAGCTAGTTTAATCCTATCCTCTGTTCCACCCTACAGCTTGCTGGAGTAATCGGACACCATCTTACAGCTCCCAAATGAAAATTGGGAACAGCTCTGTAGGATAAACTTTGCAAAGGGGAACTCTCTAGGTTTTGGTATGGAGGTGCTGTATAACTGTCCTAAACTTCTGTAGCAGTTGCCTCGACCTCTCCCGTAAAACACTCTGCCTGAAAGTTATGAACACTTTATTCCAAAATTAAAATCATGATTATCAAAATTACCTTAAAGGAGGCAGGATTTATTAATCCTTACCCAAAGACTTTAGTGAAGCAGAGATTGCAGGAGGAGTGAGCTGGATATTTTGTTTTACATTGGAACCTCTTTAAGAGTTTTACCTACCATGCTCTCTACCTCTATCCACAACTCAACTTGGTTTGAAATATGGAGGGGACAATAACCTGAGTTCCATGCCTCTGGAACCAGTGTGAAAATATTAAACTGAAGGGTTAGAGTCCAGATCCTTAGAGGTATTTAGGTGCCTAAATCTTGTTGATTTCAATGCAAGTTAGGGACCTAGGTAGGGTTGAAGATCTGGGCCTGTATGTGCACTTCAAAGTGTTTCCTTTAAAAAGCTGAGGTATAAACTTAGACCCCTTCTGAAGTACTTTAAAAACTCAGATTTGAAAAGGAATGTGGGGCCTGTTCCTGGCCCCACCAGAAAGTCTGTTTCCTACTCTCCCCCCCCCCCCACATTGGTCTAAGTTTGTGTAGTCAATATTTACTTATTTCTTGGTGGCTGGTCAACTTCAACCTGGACAAACTGAAGTGGACACTTTTTTCCTTTGAGTTATTTGTAGAAGCTGTTTTGTGGTGTTTAGAGTACTGTAATAGAAAACTATAATCAAATAAAAATTAATGGAGCTTGCACTATTCCAGCTGCTGGACTCATTAAATATATTGTGAAATACTATCTGCACTTTTTTCCTTTAATTTTTTTTCAAGATTTATCAAAAGACAACTTTAGGATAGGTAATGTTTAGATGTTCAAAAAACTTGGGCCTGAACTTCTCCCACTGAAAGCACTGGGGACTTTGAAGTCCAGGGGAACAATACTCTGAGTATTTTAATTGTACCAGTCTCAACCAGAAAGAGCTCTTCTGGCAGCTAAAACTAAGCTTGATGATACCTGCATGTTTTGTTTTTTGGACACAACATGTAGCATCTGCCTAAATCCTGCTTTAATCTGACAAATTTAAATCATAGAATGTTTTTTTATCTGTGAATTTTCTCTTTGGTATAACAAAGAGTTGGCCTTGGAATTCACAACTGTCAATAAGAAAAAAGTCAAACCAGGTTCCAGAAACTGGGGTCCTGTTGTTCTTATTGGTTTAAACCATGAGCCATTATACATTCAATCTAATAGAGGAAATAGCTCAAAAATGAGCTTCCCTACTAGAGAAAACTATCAGACTTTGAGCTTGCTGTGGCTAAACATTTAGATCATGGCAGAAGAGGGATTAGACCTGAGTTAGAATCCTGTTAATAAATATATTAAATAAGCACAACAGTTGGGTTTAATATATCAACAAAATGATAATGGAACCACAGAGTTATCCGTAACTACCTGCTAACATTAATGATGACATATCACCCTTTCCACTGACTGCAATGCTGTTAGTTAACAGGACTCCTCAAGGTCCTGTTTTAATACAACCTTTATTTAGACATAATAGAGTCTGGGACCTCCATTCAGGGATAAGCACCCCCCAGTGCTAGGCAGTACACCAAGGGTGGGCAAACTACGGGCTGCGTCCAGCCGTTTTAATCCAGCCCTCAAGCTCCCACTGGAGAGCGGGGTCTGGGGCTTGCCCCGCTCCTGCCAGGGAGCAGGGTCAGGAGCCCCTCCACACAGCTTCCAGAAGCAGTGGCATGTCCCCTCCGCACCCTTGCCCCCATAGCTCCCATTGGCCAGGAATTGTGGCCAATGGGAGCTGCAGGGGCTGCACCTCTGGACAGGGCAGCACACAGAGCCACTTGGCTGTGCCTCTGAGTAGGAGCCAAAGGGGGGGATATGCCACTGCTTCTGAGAGCTGCATGAGGTAAGCTCCGTCCAGAGCCTGTATCCCTGAGCCTGCCCCAGCCCTGATCCCCCTCCCACTCTCCAAACCCCTCCACCACAGCCCCACCCCAGAGCCTGCACCCCCCAGCCAGAGGTCACCAACCCCCACTGCCCCAGCCTGGAACCCCCGCCCACACTCTGAACTCATTTCTGGCCCCGCACTCCCAGCCAGAGCCCTCACCCCCTCCCGCACCCCAACCTCATGAGCATTCATGGCCTGCCATACAATTTCCATACCCAGATGTGGCCCTGTCATAAATATAAAGGGAAGGGTAAACCCCTTTAAAATCCCTCCTGGCCAGAGAAAAAAATCCTCTCACCTATAAAGGGTTAAGAAGCTAAAGGTAACCTCACTGGCACCTGACCAAAATGACCAATGAAGAGACAAGATACTTTCAAAAGCTGGGAGGAGAGAGAGAAACAAAGGGTCTGGTCTGTCTGTCTATAGGCTGCTTTGCCGGGGATAGACCAGGAATGGAGTCTGAGAACTTTTAGTAAGTAATCTAGCTAGGTATGTGTTAGATTATGATTTCTTTAAATGGCTGAGAAAAGAATTGTGCTGAATAGAATAACTATTTCTGTCTGTGTATCTTTTTATAACTTAAGGTTTGCCTAGAGGGGTTCTCTATGTTTTGAATCTAATTACCCTGTAAGGTATCTACCATCCTGATGTTACGGGGGGATTTCTTTACTTCTATTTACTTCTATCTCTATTAAAAGTCTTCTTGTAAGAAAACTGAATGCTTTTTCATTGTTCTCAGATCCAAGGGTTTTGGTCTGTGGTCACCTATGCAAATGGGTGAGGCTTTTTATCCAACATTCCCCAGGAAAGGAGGGGTGCAAGTGTTGGGAGGATTGTTCATTGTTCTTAAGATCCAAGGGTCTGGGTTTGTAGTCACCTAGGCAAACTGGTGAGGCTTTTTACCAAACCTTGTCTAGGAAGTGGGGTGCAAGGTTTTGGGAAGTATTTTGGGGGGAAAGACGTTTCCAAACAGCTCTTCCCCAGTAACCAGTATTTGTTTGGTGGTGGTAGCGGCCAATCCAAGGACAAAGGGTGGAATATTTTGTACCTTGGGGAAGTTTTGACCTAAGCTGGTAAAGATAAGCTTAGGAGGTTTTTCATGCAAGTCCTCACATCTGTACCCTAGCGTTCAGAGTGGGGAAGGAACCTTGACAGGCCCTCAGGCCAAAAAGTTTGTCCAGCTATTTGTCTTTATTGAAGTATTAGCTCATGGTTTTCCCAGAAACCTGACTCCTAGCCACACACAAATTTCTAGCTCAAAGTAAGTGGGGCTTTAAACTGGAGCTAGTTAGCTAACTAAAAAGTTAGGTTGACCTTGGGTTGCCAACTTTCTAATCACACAAACCCCAACACCCTTACCCTGTCCCTGCCCCACCTCCACTCCTTCCATTGCTTGCTCTCCCCCACACTCACTCACTTTCACCAGGATGGGGCAAGGGATTCGGGTATGGGGGGGTGAGGGCTCCAGGGTGGGGCCAGAAATGAAGGGTTTGGAGTGCAGGAGGGGGTTTAGGGTACGGGCTCTGTGAGGGAGTTTGGGTGCAGGGGGACTGGGGGTTGGAGGGCAGGGATGTGGGTTCCGGGAGGGGGTGCAGGCTCCAGCCAAGCAGCACTTACCTTGGGCGGCTCCCAGAAGCAACCGGCGTGTCCCTCTGGCTTCTAGGCTCAGGGGCAGCCAAGTGGCTTCGTGTGCTGCCCCTGTAACGCCGACAGACCCCGGTTGTCCTCTTGGCAGATGGGATCGAACCTGGGGCCTCTGGAGTTTAGTGTATGAGCCTGTATGGCTCTTATCTAAGGCTGTATAGCAAACTCCTTAATCTCTCTAAGTGGTCTCAGTGCCACTAGATGGGACAAAACACCCCACCTAGGAAGTGCGTGGGTTACATACTTCCCCTAGCGGAGGAGGCGCGTCCCGAGCTTCAGAGACTTCCCAGCTGAAATCCCAGATGAGCCCCCACTTGTAACACCAACAGATCCCAGTCATTGGTGAGCGCGATTGAACCTGTGGTCTCTGGAGCTTAGTGCATGAGCCTCTACTGCATGAGCTAAAAGCCATGTGGCTCTTAACTAAGGCTGTAGAGCAGCAGTTCTCAAACTGTGGGTCACAATCCCATTTTAATGGGGTTAGCAGGGCTGAAGCCAAAGACTGAGCCCCCCTGCCCTGGCCCCACACTGCTCCCGGAAGTGACCAGCATATCTGGCAGTGGCTCCTGGAGGTGGGGTACGATAGGGTGGGACAGGCAGTTCTGCCACATGCTGCCCTTGTCTGTGGGTACAACCCCCGAAGCTCCCATTGGCCAAAGTGAGTTGAAGGGGGCGGTGCCTGCAGGCAAGGGCAGTGCATGGAGCCCTCGGACCACCCCTTTCCCTAGGGATGTGTTGCCGGCCGCTTCCAGGAGCGGAGCAGCGCAGGGCCGGGGCCAGGGCAGGCAGGGAGCTTGCTTTGGCCCCGCTGTGCAACGGAGCTGGCAATCCTGTGGGCCAGACAAAGCCCTGACAGCCATAGTTTGCCCTCCCCTGCTTTAACTGGTCTTAGTGCCACTAGATGGGATAGAACACCACACCCAGGAGGTTTGTGGGTTACATCCCTGCTTGCAGGCACCACCCCTGCTGCTCTGGTTCCTGGCCAATGGGAGCTGCGGAGTCGGTGCTCGTGGCAGGGGAAGTGCGCGGAGATCCCCTAGCCATCCCTGCGCCTTGGAGCTGCATATGCCAGGCACTTCTGAGAGCCATGCAGAGGCAGGGCAGGTAGGGAGTCTGCCTTAGCCCTGCTGTGCCGCCGACCTGACTTTTAGCGGCCTATTAAAATCTAGATTGCTTTCAATAGTCACTGGGAGATCAATGCCAATTCCTGTAGACTCCCAGCCAATCTGGAAGAGTTGGCCACCCTAGGCTGACCCAGCTACGTCACTCAGGAGGGTGAAAAATCCACACTCCTGAGAGATATATTTGGTCACGACAATGCTAGGTCAACAGAAAAATTCTAACCTCAATGTAGCTATGGCCTCTTGGGGAGGTGGATTAACTACTATGACAGCAGAATAGAGTGACCAGCCACTAAGTGTGAAAAATCGGGACGGGGTGGGGGTTAACTGGCACCTATATAAGAAAAAGCCCCAAATATCAGGACTGTCCCTATAAAATCGGGACACCTGGTCACCCTACAGCAGAACCCCTCCCACCGCTGTAAGGACGGTCTACAGAGTGCAGCTGCACCGTTTGCGAGTGAAGACGCGACCGTAGCCAGCGAGCGCTGCCCCTGGAGACAGAGCCGGGCTCCAGCTGCAGCCTGAGTTACCAATCGCTCATCCAATCGCTCTGTGTAGGCTGTAGCAGGAGAGTTGGTTGGAGGTGTGGTTACTCCCGGTGCTGCCCAGGGCACCTACTTGGCTTGGCTGCTGGGCCCATGCTTGCCACGTGGCAATGATGTGACTGGCAAGTTGGCGGCCCCGGGCTCGTGGGACTGGAACACGCCGGGTCCTACCTGTTGCAGCCGAGCCAAGCCCTGGTAGCTCTGACTGACTGAGGTGCTTGTGAAGAGCAGCCGCTGACAGCGCGGATTTGCGCGGGGGGGCTGGGGAAGGCGACCTGGGGGGTCGGAAACCAAGGCCCAGGCAGGCAGCAGGTCTGAGGGGCAGGCGAGCAGCACGTGGGAAACCACGGCAGCCGCGTCCCAACCCTGCAGCGCGCCGCGAGTCCCAGCTCCAGGCTCCTGCTTTAAAACCAAGGCGCGCCCGGCCTTGCCGTGGGGAGGGGCGGGCGTTAGCGCCGCAGCCAGGCTAGGGGGACGCTCCGGCTCCGCAGCCCCGACGCCGCCGGCTGCCCTTCCAATGCCCAGGGCTGCCGGCGCCGGGCGCCTCCGCCCCGTTATCCTCTGTTCCGGGCTCGCCCGGGGCGCCACGTGACCGCGGATCCGGCTGCGGTGGCTTCGCTCGGCTGCCCCGGCTCGCCCGCTTCCCGCCCGCCCGGCTGCATGGGTCCCGCGCCCCGCTGCCAGCGCGCCGCCCCGGGCAGCAGTGGGCGCGGCGGGGCCCCGCGGCCGGCGTGCGCCATGGACCTGTCGGTGGGGTACTTGGCCAGGGGCCGGACGCTGGTGACCAGGTGAGCGGGCGGCTGGGGGCCGCTTGGGAGCGTGGCGTGTCGGTGGCCACGGGGGGTCAGGGTAACTGGCGCGAGCTAGGAAACACCCCAGTTCTTCAGAGGGCTGGGGACCTGTCACCCCCCCATGGCTGTTACTGAGGGGCCCTCGGGGCGCCTCCCCATCGCTCTTCCCACTGAAGCTGCCCAAGCTGGTTGACTTGACTTTTACATCAGTGAGAGTTCGGAGGTTTGGGTTTTAAAATCCCCCCACCAGTGCCTGGCACTCGGGGAGCAAACCTGAGCGGGCGGTTGTTGTTGATCATAACGCTGCTCCCCTGTGCGTGGGCAGGAGGGTCCCTTGCAATGTCCTAAGCTTTGCTGTCCCCAGCTGAGCATGATGCAACTAGTAAATGAAACCGAAAACAGGAGAAACGAGACTTTTAAATGCTCCTTAAAACTTGTGCAGCTTTTAGAACGGAAAATATTGCTAGTAATAGGGGTAAGGAAATTCATTCTTTTAAAGTGGATTTTTTTGGGTGGTGGTGGATATATCTTACTTGGCACTTTGAAGGACTCTGGGCCTGACTTTTCTCTCACTTGCACTGATATAAGGCAGGAGTAATTCCACTGAAGTCCATGGAGTTGGAACCAGCATAAGAACTGTGTAAGGGAGATCAGAATCAAGCCGTCACTCTCAGATGTCAAGGTTCCCCTAGAATTGGTTAGATGCTCTTACATTTCTCTGGGCAGCCCAAGGCATTCGAAATTTGCCAAGGTGGAGGAGACAGAAAGTTAGGGGCAATGCAAAGGGCTTTTAATGGTCTAGGAATTGCACCTGAACAGCAACAAAAGCTTTCACCCAGCCTGCCCATTGGGTCTGTTTCCTTCCACATACTGCATCCATCCATGCTCATCCCCATGCCCCTCACCCATGGCTGTATTGCTGTATTGTATTCAGCTCAAAGTAGCTTCTCACGTGGGGCTGAGGAGACCAGCCAGTGCTGTGTTAACACTTATTTGCGGGTTGGCGGAAACCACTGGTTTCCGCCAACACGTTGGTACTTTCAGTGTAATATTTTCAGTCATGAGATAGGTGGCCACCTCTGTCTGTGTTGTTAATGCACAACCATGGAGACCTTTGGATCCAGTAATTCCCCTTCCAGGAGGATGTTCACAGTAGTTCAGTTTATTGACTATTTAGAAGCAAATGTACTGTGAGAGAGGAATAAAGCAAACTAATTAAAGAGCAACAGTATATCTCAAAGCACTTCTGTTTTGTACTGCAGAAATTAAGACTGCAGGAAGCTTAGGCCCCATCCTCCTTAGGTTTTGTCACACTGTCTTTAAAACTTCCAGTTAACATAAAAAAAAAAAGTTAGAATATTCCTTGTGTTTATGCAACACCAGTACAGACCCTATTACAATTGTTTCTGAAAACCATGCTTGAATCCTGCCAAAAGGTGGTCTCAGACTGCCACAGTTGATGCTGCAAGAGCTCTGTCCACACTGACCTTGTCTACCCTGTAACATGTTATGTTCAAACACCACTGAGAAAACTTGAATTATTTGATACAACAGTGACTATGACTGAGCTGTCTTCATAGATCAGGGCAAAGTCTGCTGCAGTTTCCACGGTAAACATCTGATGAAGTGAGCTGTAGCTCACGAAAGCTCATGCTCAAATAAATTGGTTAGTCTCTAAGGTGCCACAAGTACTCCTTTTCTTTTTGCGAATACAGACTAACACGGCTGTTCCTCTGATAGCTGCATTTAATTACAGTTAGCTGACACTGAACATGATTTACCCTGAGCTATGCTAACCTGTCAGTCATGGATACTTCACCTCTATGTGTATCAATTTCTCTGTGTAGCACTTTGAGATCTACTGATGAACAGTGCTATATAAGAGCTAGGTATTCTCACTATTATTATCGTTATCATCCTGTAAGCTTATCTAAATTCTTCATAATTGTGTTTGAACATGATAAAATTTTGTAATGTAGACAAATCGATTTGTGCTAGATTGATGAATGTGTTAGTGTAGATTGGTGTGTGTGTGTTAGTTAAAGTCATTAAGCACAGACCTTCTTAGCATGGCAGTATTTCATAACAAGAGGACAGTCCTGTTGAAGCATAAGATTAGAAAAGAGGAGACATGCGTTTTATTCCTGACTGGGACAGAATTACCTGTGAGACTTTGGGCAAAATCTCTTTCAATCTATATGGCCTTGATTTTGGCTGTATTAAAATGCACGTTGTTCAAATGAGACCACCTTAGCAAGGGATTGAGGCCAGTCTATGTATCTGAGCTGTCCCCATCATTGTTTACTACTCTGTCAAGTTTTGTGTCATATACAGACTTCACCAGCAATGATTTAATGTTGTCTCCAAAATAATTGATAAAGATATTGGATAATATTTGGTCAAGAATAGGGATCCCTCTGGAACCCCACTAGAAGCACCCTCTTCACTGATATTTGCATAGTGCTAATTTTTTTTTTTTAATTAATCATCATGCAGGACTAAGTCAAATGTCTTACAGAAATCTGTTATGTCAACCTGGCTACCTTTTATTAACCAAATTTGTGATCTTAAAAAAATTATGTAATTCTTTATTAATTGCATTCTGTATCTGTCTTTCCAATATTTTGCCTTTGTTCTCATAGCTAATATTGGTATGAGATTAGCTCCTTGACCAATTCTTTTAATGCTGAACGTTTAAAAATATGTAATTATAACAGCTGCTGTGTAACATCCTCCTTAGTAAGTATTACACTAACACTGTAAAATATGAATACTTCATCCTGCTTCTTTCAAAATACAGAATAGAAATATGTATTGACTATGTCTGCCTTTTCTTCCTCATGATAGACAATGTTACCATCTTTATCTAGTATTGGACCAGTGCCACTGATAGGATTTCGTATGTTTTATAGGCTTCATATGTTTCAAAGAGTTCCTTGTTATTTTCCTTAACCTTACAAACCAGCAGTTAGAAAATGCAGATGATTGATAAGGGAAGTTGATGGTATAAGTAAAAATCTTTGGCAATTAGGGCTAAGGGTTATTGGCTGGAAAGGGCTACAAAAGAGTGGAAGTGCACTTGCTTTTTTTTAGACAGGTGAACGTAAAACAAAAAGAACCTCTCTCCAAATAGTAGGTCCTGATGTTTTAAAGAAATATTCATTTAAAAAAACCTTGTTGATGTTTATAAAGCTCTTTTCAGTATCTGACTAGACACAGAGTGCTGTCAAATGCCCAAAGGATGCAAACTGAAAAAACACATTTTTTGTGCACTAATTATGATATCTAAAAGCAATCTTTAAGTGTTGCTGGTAACTACACTAGGTATACATTTTTCAGGCAAAAATGTGTCTTCATGTTGATATCCCTTTAACTACTTTTCTAACATGGTTAAAACTAGCCCAGCTAGGTGCCTTGTTTTTCTTAGGGAAACTTTTTAAAATTAGTTTTTCTGATTCCCTCCCCCCGCCCCTGATTTTTCTGAAGCTCTATTAGCATCTTTGTAATTCTACTGGACTGAACTCCTTTCTCCCTCCCCCTCCTTTTTTTTTTTTTTAAATTGAACCATACAAGCAGACACTGTGTAATAAACCTAACCTTTGGGCTTCAGTGATAAGATCTGTTTTTACTTGCTTACCTGGGAGTGGTACTGTACTGCTCTTCTAGTCTTGAAAATTACTTCTACACTCTCTTGCTTTTTGAGAAGAGGGTTGGTTCTGGAAATCACATAAGTTTTGTGGGCGTATACTTCATGCAACATACAGTACGTTATAGAATTCAGAACCGTAAGTACACTATACATTGCATGTAGACCAGGTCAAACAAAGATCAGATATGAATTCATGTTTGAAAACGTTAAATATGTATTTTTCAAGTGTCAACCAAGACTGGGAAACTGCTATCCTAATATATAATTTTGGATATTGGAAATATTTTCCTGAAAGTCTAACGGGAGCAAGAGAACATGTTACTTTTTTGTATTTACAAATGAAATTGTCTTTAATTAGAAAAAAAAAATGTACAAGTTGAGCCCAGATCTTAAGACTTGAACAGGAAGTTAGCACTTGCTGCATTTGAAATAAAGGCGAGGAAGTGTGAGAAGAGAAGGGGAAAGAAAAATTTCTCATTTTTTCACTCTATCAGTTTTTACAAGTAAATTAAAGGTGCTACTAAATATGACACCAAATAATGTGTACATCTTGTTTGTTTATACTTAAAACATGATGTTTTGGTGTGTTTGGACATGTTTGGTTTTTACAGTTATCATAAATATAAAGGGAAGGGTAAATGCCTTTAAAATCCCTCCTGGACAGAGGAAAAACCCTTTCACCTGTAAAGGGTTAAGAAGCTAGGATAACCTCGCTGGTACCTGACCACAATGACCAATGAGGAGACAAGATACTTTCAAAGCTGGGGGAGGGGGGGGAAACAAAGGGTCTGTGTCTGTCTGGGTGATGCTTTTGCCGGGGACAGAACAGGAATGGAGTCTTAGAACTTAGTAAGCAATCTAGCTAGATATGCGTTAGATTCTGATTTCTTTAAATGGCTGAGGAAATAAGCTGTGCTGAAAGGAATGGATATTCCTGTCTTTGTGTCTTTTTGTAACTTAAGGTTTTGCCTAGAGGGATTATCTATGTTTTGAATCTAATTACCCTGTAAGGTATTTACCATCCTGATTTTACAGAGGTGATTCTTTTTACTTCTATTAAAATTCTTCTTTTCAGAAACTGAATGCTTTTCCATTGTTCTTAAGATCCAAGGGTTTGGGTCTGTGGTCACCTGTGAAAATTGGTGAGGATTTTTACCAAACCTTCCCCAGGAAGTGGGGCGCAAGGGTTGGGAGGATTTTTGGGGGAAAGACGTTTCCAAACATCTCTTTCCCAGTAACCCGTTAAACGTTTGGTGATGGCAGCGAAAGTCCAAGGGTAAAGGGTAAAATAGTTTGTACCTTGGGGAAGTTTTGACCTAAGCTGGTAAAAGTAAGCTTAGGAGGTTTTCATGCAGGTCCCCACATCTGTACCCTAGAGTTCAGAGTGGGGAAGGAACCTTGACAGCAGTGAATTTAGTGCTTGTAAAAAGTGCCCAACTGATGGGCCTGTAAACTAAAAATATACTTATGCACAGGAAGTGAAAGTGCAGGTTCCCACGCTGCTTTGTCTGTGTGCTTCAAAGCCTAGACCTTTAGTCTCTGAGTACTTTTCTGTAGGGTTTTAAAGGTTAAAGGAAGATTGTGGTTTATGTAAACAAAATACTTCAAAATGTTTATATTTAATGAAATTTTTTAAAAACCATTTACTAATCTTTATAGTGAATAGAAACTCATTTTATTGGGTGGAGGTAGGTATTTTGGAGAATAGTCATTTAAATGCTGTGTTGAGATGTGCAGTTGGGATAGCATAGTGTGATGAAATAGGATTGGTAACTACACTGTAATAGGACAATGTCTCTTCCATTTTACTATTAAAAACTTCATTCCAGTTTGTACAAACATCTAAGTCAAACAGAGATCTGTGAGATGAATCTGTAATATATGTAAAGTTTCTGCCAAGACATTCTGTGGGTTTCTAATTAACATATTATTTATGGCAGACGTATGATGGCTCAACCAGATTCAGATCTAGAAGAGGATGCTTTAAAGGAGGATTTGAAGTTTTACTTCATGAACCCATGTGAAAAATACAGAGCCAGACGTCAAATCCCTTGGAAACTGGGTTTGCAGATACTAAAGATAGTTATGGTTACCACACAGGTAATAAATATATATTTTTTTTATGTTCTTACAAAAAATAACACATGTAGGTGGAGCAGAAAATCAATGTCTTGGAGTGTTGCTTCCATTGGTTACTCTTTAACTATATAAACTTCCTTCCTGGAAAAAAAATCAAGATCAGAGGTGAGGAAAGAACACTCTTTAAGGAATAGGAGTGGATGTGGTGGCAGGAAACAATAATATAAACTAAACTCCTAAATGTTCTTTGGTCACCACCTTGGTGCTAACTGGAGCAATTTCAGTGAGGGGTTAACAGTGAAATAGAAGGTCAGATACTGCCAAAGACATTGATTTCAAAACAATTTTTTCCCCTAAATCAAGCACCTCATTATGGATCATATGGTTTTGAATTGTTTGGCTTTATGCCACAGCACTGCCAATGCCCTTTGTGCCTTCTGCTCATCACTGCACGTAACGCCCCTGAGGCCAATGTATTGGTATTGTTACCAGAGTTCCAGCCAGCAACTGCAGAGCCTGCATTATTAATGTAACCTGCAACTCTGAATGTTTGGTTTGTATTTGCAAATGCTCTTCTAATTGGCAAGAGCAGATTGTTGACTAGGCAGTTAAAATCCTAAGCCACTTTCTCTCCCCAAGTGATGGATTACAGACAGTGCATTAATTTGGATACAGAGTCAAATCAGCAATTTGTTTTGATCCCTAAAATATAGGAATCTCAAGTGTGAGATTTAACAAAGTGGCATTACATATATAGCTGAAATATACACTGAGCTGCATGGGTCAAGGTCTGAAATTAACAGACCTGCCGGAGTCAAGCAATACCTTCAGATATTACCTCTGGCTAATATCCTCCAGACCCCCATCTAGCCAGAAAGGGTGATCTCAGCCTTTCTTTTTTTTTTTTCTTTAAATATAAATCTCCACCATTGCGAACATCAGTGCAGGAGTAGCAGCAGAGGAAGCACAAACGTAGACCGAGCTCCAGGCAATGGCTGGCATTCTAACTACTATGCTGTCTAGACAAGACTGGCTCAAATGACACTGGTAACTGAAGTCCTGTATACACTAGTGCTCCTCAACAGCAGCAAAGCTCCGCTAGCAATTGTGGAACAGTGGGTAGGACTGCTTTGGGTGAGGTAGAGTGGGGAAGACTAGTATGGGCACAGTCATGAGGATACCAATTCCATCAGGGTTTCTTTCAGAATATTATCACAAGCTAAGAGGTAATATTGTCTTGCTTGATTCTACTGAGCTGTTAGTGAAAGCCTTTTCCCATTGTCCAGGTCAGGGAGACACAGGTTATCACACTACCGTCTAGCTCTTATACACAGGGGCTTAATCATGAGTGGAATGAGGCAACACACTGCTTCAAAGCCCATCCTAACCCATCCCATATCCTTCACCACCACCCAAAGTCTATCCTAACCCACAAGCATTAGTGCCTGTGCTGGCGATTAAACTTCTGGATTGCCATGCTTGCTATCCCAATCTCTCCTCTGCTTGGTCTCTGTGTTGAGCCTGACTCTGCTGGGGCAGAAGAGATGCAGTGCTGCTTTGCTTTCTGATGCCACCAGCCAATTCAGGTACCTGCGTTTGTTTGTTTTTTTTGGCACCTTTCAGCGGTGCAGTGAAGTAAGTGGCTGTCACTACTGGTCCAGCTTCAGCAGCTGATTGGGTAGCCAGGGTAAGGAAGCAACAGAATCACTGAAGGGAAGTATATTGCTACTTAAAGGGGACAGTCTTGCACACTTGTAGCAGGCATATGGGCAGGTCCTAATGACCATCCTTGTGTTTTGGAATGAGGCCAAGCTCCTTAGGGGTGACTTTGGTGTACTTCATGCTTATTCTTACAGGATTGTCCCTGTCACTAGCTGTCTGACTCTGATGAGAAACTACTGAGTTTCAGTACGTTAAACCTGTTAATTGGAGTGGGTTCTTCCTTATGGTAAGGTGAAGGTAATTTGTCCTTTCTCTGCTGGATTGCAGAAGTATATTTTAGTGCAAAGTTGTGTTAGGGCCCCCTAAGGATTCCACATGCTTTCCAAATCAAGACTGACCGCCTTTTTCTTTTTCTTGCAGTACTCCGGGGAAAGGCTCTAATTTACTGATATTAGCTAAACATTGCCATGAATTCATTCATAGAACTTATGTTAACAGCTTTGCAATCCAAAGAGCATCTAAGTAGAATTGCTAAATCCCCTGAAGAACCTTGCAAACTTTTTGGCCAGAATTCAACACTTGTTCTAAAGGCTGTGTGGATATAACCAGGCGCCGATGACCTGGAATCCCTGTTCCGGTCATCCTGGCTGCAACCTGCCACATTACATAAATAGTTCACTGTGAATAGCATTCTTTTGTGTACTCATTTAGCCCAGAGCTAACTAGTTACCATCTAGGAGAGACCAGAAAGTACTCACTGGAGAAAAAATAAATAGATTTTATTTTTATATTTAAAGAGAGGCTCTCAGACAGCAATTCAGATTTCATATACTGTTAATGCTAGGAACAAGAATAGGGGCTTGCTTACCTTTTAGTGGGGATTTCTTTGCACACTCTCTCTCTCGCTCTCTCCTCCCTCGTTTGGTTGGTTTCTTGCTGACCTTGAAAAATTATACATGGCCTAGCCAAAGAACTAAACCTTTTAATCAGAGGCTGAGATGAAAACTAGGGAGGGAGGAAGAGACAATGCTCTGGTGGGACACTGGGTCCCTAACACCCCTGCTGTTGGGTTTGGGGAGAGTGCTAGGATTCCTATCTCTCTATTCTATATCTCACAGGGATCTCTGTTCAGAGGGTCCATTTATGTATTTTCCTTTGACTTATGGAAGGGATATGGGGAATCTCTGCTAGTCTACATAAATCTCTATGAACAACTTCAGCACCTGCCTCTGCTGCTAATTATAGCTTCCCCAAGGAGTACCTTTATGAAATTAACTTCATTTTTGTCACTTTCAATGGTGCCCATGGGGTTCTGAATAGTTGTGTTTCATTCTGGTGCAGTGCTCAGCGCAGACAAACTAGAGCTGTCTGCACTCAGGAAGACAGCCTCCTTAATGCAGTTCTGTCTTCAGGCTAGGCTAGTACTCTTTTTCTTCAGTGAAAGGTTAGATTATGCAGAAAAAGATGAGTCCAAACACTTCATATTTGCTACTAACAAGTAAGAGAGTTTATTTTTCAAGCTCTGGGTTCCTTCCTTTGCTCTCTCCTTTTTCTGCTCTTCCACTGTGAGATTCCAATTACCTTACACTGTTCTTCTTTCATACCAAAATATATGTGGAGTAAACCACTTACATTTTTCTTATGAAAATTATTTTAAAAAAAGGGGTTAAAGTGTGGTGATAGGAAACTGGCTCAGTAAAAATAGTAAGTTTTTGATCAATAGCTCTTTCCCCATGTGTATTCAGATTCTTATCTTCTTACATTACAGACTAAAACAATTTTTTAAAAATCCTGTTATCTATAAAGGTTCTGCATTGCTATGGGTTAGTGGACTGGATTCTATTCTGTCTCCTGCATCATCAACAAAAACTGTCAGCTAAATTCTAATTACAGAAACCTTATTACTGGTGATGTAAGTGACAGAACACAGTTTGACATTCCGATCTCAAAGTGAGTTAGAAAAAAACTAAGTAGACTTCATAAGGAAGTGTTTGTGTGATAAAGTTTAAACCACGTTATGTTGTTTGTAGTCAACTTGGTTCACTATAACTGTACTTTTAATCATCAAAGCTCTTCAAATTCAGAGTGATTTCTCAGATTTGAATGACTTTTCTCCTACTCAGAGAGGCCATGAGGTGAATGGATTTTGGATTTTCCACAGAAAACGTAGCTTTGCTGATTCAAATAGTTTCAAACACTTGCACTATGAATAAAATTACTGTGCACGTAGTTAAAAGAAGTGAAAATGCATCTCCTGGGCTGTACTTGATAATGATTATGCACTAAGTGGCTAAGCTCCAAAATAAAGTAGTAAGAGTTTTTTGGTATTTCATGGCATGCCTGTCACTGAAGTAAACGGTATTTTTCATTCCCTTGTTTTCAGCTTGCATCAGCTTATGCAAAGTGGGATTTTGTTTTCCAGGCTTTGGCAAAAGAGACCCTTTACTATTCTTTTGTGATCTTGTATTGTAATTAGGGCTGTCAATTTTTTTGATTTATCATGTGAGTTAACTGCTATTAATTAATCGTGATTAATTGCACTGTTAAACAATAGAATGCCAATAGAAATTTATTTGTATGTTTTCCTACATTTTCATGTATATTTTATTCTGTGTTGTAATTGAAATCAAAGTGTATATACTTTTTTATTACAAATTATTATTGCACTGTAAAAATGATAAATAAAAGAAATAGTATTTTTCAGTTCACCTCATACAAGTACTGTAGTGCAATCTCTTTGTCATGAAAGTTCAACTTACAAATGTAGGTTGTTGTTGTTACATAACTGCACTCAAAAACAAAACTATGTAAAACTTCAGAGCCTACATGTCCACTCAGTCCTACTTCTTGTTCAGCCAATCGCTCAGACAAACAAGTCTGTTTACATTTACAGGAAATAATGCTGCCCTCTTCTATATCTACATTATCTCCTGCAAATGTAAACAAACTTGTTTGTCTGAGCGATTAGCTAAACAAGAAGTAGGACTGAGCGGACTTGCAGGCTCTAGGATTTTACATTGTTTTATTTTTAATGCAGTTTTTTTGGTACATAATTATACATTTGTAAGTTCAACTTTCATGACAAAGACATTTCACCTCATACAAGTACAGTAGTGCATTGAAAAATCCATTTTTTTACAGTGCGAATACTTGTAATCAAAAATAAATATAAAGTGAGCACTGTACACTTTGTATTCTGTGTTGTATTTGAAAATGTGGAAAAATCCAAAAATATGTAAATAAATGCTATTCAATTATTGTTTAACAGTGCCATTAATTGCACAGTTTTTTTTAATCACGCAACAGCCCTAATTGTAATGTTAACTTTTTTATTTATTTATTTATTTTTAAAGGAGTCTGGTACTGACACAATACAGAAACTTCTTACTTTCCAATTTGTGCTGATTATAACTTGAAGATGTTAATCGCTGTTACTATCATTAGTATGTTAATGATGGCATTGTATTCTGACTTGAATTTTTAATTTGTTTTAGCTTATTCTTTTTGGTTTGAGTAACCAGCTGGTGGTTTCCTTCAAAGAGGAGAACACTATTGCCTTTAAGCATCTGTTTCTGAAAGGCTACTCAGGAGTTGATGAAGATGATTATAGTTGCAGTGTATACACACAGCAGGATGTTTATGACAGCATTTTTTTTGCTATTAATCAGGTAAGTGTTTTGTGTGTTTCTATGTGTTATAAACAGCATGAGTACTGCTTAAAAGTCACAGCCAATAAGATGTTGCTCAGTTTCCATTTTCTGTTCTGGTTAGTTTCATTCAGATTGCAAATGTCCTAACTGGTCATCATCTGATTAAAATAAACAGTCAAAGTTAAGTTTCACTCAGTATTTATTTTCATGTATATGCTTAATCTTCATTTTTTGACTATTAGCCACAACATAAACACTGAAGTTGTTAATATTAGATTATTAATTTCCAAATTTGCTGTGGCAGATGATTTGGGTTTTACTTTAAGTAGAAATGGACCTGAATATAGATACATTCCAAAAATTCATGCTTACAATTATAGTGAATCACAGCTTTGTAGCATTGTTGCCAGAAGTCTCAACATGGGAATGCAGTTCTTCCAGGAATATCAGGACACAGCCTTAAGTTTAGTATGGTATTTTAAAATGAATTTGGATAATATGATGATAAACTCCCTTAAATAATTGTTTTAAAAATTTTTAAAACAAAACAGATTGTGTTAACATGCACATAAAATAGAAAATGATGGGAAAACAAAAGGTTATACTCCTGTAGAAAATAAAAAATTGAAGTCCTTTCTTGATGGTTTTTAAATCACATGAGGGCCCAGGTCTCTTCTGTGGTCCAGTACAGTTCAGAAGTATGGGGCTTTAAGTCACCCTTACTTGAGATTTCCCAGTTCGGAGACCTATGGGCACTTGTCCAGTTGAGGCTCAATTTAGAGCAGCTTTAGGACTGCTCAGCATTTTGCAGACTGGTAATGGTCCCCATGCAGCCATTATACCAGTCAGGAAGTGGTGGAATGCAAAGGCCATACCCCTTCTCCTTTGGCCATGCCCCCACTTCAGGGTTCTTTGCCTTCTGGCAACCCCCACAAATTATGGGAAATCCTCTGCAGAGCCAATCCACTGTTTCTGCTGAAGTAGGCAGAATGAGACAGAGTGAGACTGGCCTGTTGTGTAAAATGGTGGCTGACTTGTATATGTCTCTTCTCAGTTCTCCTTGAGAATTTTCTTCAGTTGTGCTGCTGTTTTACATTTAGTCTGTTATTTCTTTGCTTTTTATCTTTCCTTCCTGGTTTACTACTTCCTTCCTTTCTTCCTTCTTTTGTAGGCACTAAGGCAGATTTGAAGCCCCAGCTAGAAGACTAGTGAAAGGATAGATTTATGTCATCGAGCAGGAGTCAAGTATGCGATACAGGCATCAGATATAAAGGTCTCTTTGTATGATGTCTATATTCTATAAATGTAGACCTTTATAGAGGAGCTTTTTCCAGTCAATGTAGCTTAGGTTTCTTAGGGCTTTGCAGGTTTTCAGGCTTTAACTTGTTGTTCGGCACATATATATGGCTGAGATTATCAAAAAAGAGGTCAGTGATTTGTGGGCACCCAAACTGAGACCTTAAAAGAGCTTGGCTTGGCTACTTTTTTTTTTCTTCCCAGAGGTTGTACTCAGCACTTTCTGAAAATTAAGGCAACAGAATGCAGCCTTCCTATGGCTGAAAAGTATTAATTTAAGTCTTGCATAATTGTGGAGGACTAAATCTGTAATGGACAATCCCCATGATATCTGAATTTTTTTTTTTTTTTTTCAAAAAAACAAACTACAGGTACTAGATCATTGGTTCTCTCCCCATTTCTGCAAATAAGTATTAGACAGAACATACCCTCTCTGCTGATTTTCTTACATTTTCTGTCTAATCTGGGTATTATTTTTATTATGGGGAAATTTATGTCAAAAAGATTTTTCCATTATCAAATGTAACAAGCTTGGTTTCATAGAGGTATCATGATGATATGTTTGCCTACAAAGCAACGCAGAGTGCTGCAATCCACTCTTTCTCAACATGCTGGAAATTTTTTTAGGGACCTTGCTTTAACTTCCTGTTCTGGTGATCCAGTCTGTAGGTGATGAACTCATGGATCAGCATGGCTGGGTAATTTATCCATAAGGAGGATAGTCAACTTTAGGAGAGTGTGCATGTGGGGAAACCACTGCTAGAGATGGTACCCAGGTACAGTGAGGAGTTCAGAGGACCCCTAATTTGCATAGCATCTTGACAGTCAGAGAACTGATTACGTCTCCATCTATCGAAGCAATGGTGTTGATTAATTTCTCCATATTTTTCTCTTCCACTAACTTGGTTTTGTTACCTAGACTTACCTTCATTCATCTACTTTTAGTCCAGGCACTGTTCTCACGTAGGTACTGGGACTGTTGGCAAATGGTACTAGCTGCATTTGCCATAAAGAAGATGCGGAGCTGAGTAGTGTTGGCTTGTTAATGGGTTTGGGTCCATCATCTCTTCTGGTGGCTTTAATAGACATTGAACAGCAGGATCGAAAGAGCCTTGTGGAGCACCTTTAAAGGAGAGCTCTGCATGTAAATATGCAGTTGTCCATAACAACCATTTGAGGACTGATTTGTGCTGCAGCTGACACTAGACCTTCCAAGTGTGTCAGCAGTGTTCCATGATAACCGGTGAGGAATGTTGTCCATGGCAACTAGGAGACTTGGACCCTCTGTGATACTAATTGTTCTAACACCAGGTTGGGATGTGTCTGGGGTGTTGTCAGAAGTAGGCTGAAATCTTAGGGCATGTCTACACTGGCAGAGTTACAGTGCCGGGAGTTACAGCGCTGCTCAGAGAGCGGTAGTGTGAACCCACAACAGCGGTTTCCCTTCATCGGGTGCCTGCACAATAGTGTGTTCGCACTTGCAGCGATATTCGCAGCGGTGCACTCTGGGCAGCTATCCCACAGAGTATCTCTTCCTCTTCTGCCACTAAGAGTTGTGGGAAGACAGAGGGGGTCATGGGGCATCCTGGGTCCTGTCCCAATGCCCCATGATGCATTGCTTCGCATCCCAGCAATCCCTGTGTCCACCTGCATTTGGCACCATCTTTCAATGGTTTGTGTACTGCAAAGAGTACACAAAGAGTGTACTGCACTCTTCGGTCTGCAGGAAAGGATCCCGAACTGTTGACCAGTATGCTGCTCGCTCTGAGCAACATGTCACAAGTGGCAGTAGAGTTATTCCTTATACTACTGTACAAAGTCAAGAGGAGTGTGGTGTTGAACTCGCCACACATAATAGCTACGACACGAGATTGCTTGTGGCATTCACGGAGGTGCTGACCACAGTGGAACGCTGCTTTTGGACTTGGGACACAAGCACTGAGTGGTGGGATCACATCGTGTTGCATGTCTGGGATGATGAGCAGTGGCTGCAGAACTTTCGGATGAGGAAAGCCACATTCCTGGGACTGTGTGAGCTTGCCCCAACCCCGTGGTACAAGGACATGAGAATGAGAGCTGCCCTGCTGTTGGAGAAGCGTGTGGCAATTAGACTGTGGAAGCTGGCTACTCCAGACTGCTACTGATTGGTTGCTAACCAGTTCGGAATGGGGAAAGTCGACCGTTGGACTCATGTTGATGGAAGTGTGCAGGGCCGTTAATCGCATCCTGCTCCGAAAGACTGTGACTCTGGGCAACATGTGTGACATTGTGGATGGCTTCGCACAAGTGGGGTTCCCTAACTGTGGAGGGGCGATAGATGGCACCCATCTTCTAATTCTGGTACCAGACCACCTAGCCACCGAGTACGTTAATCAGAAGCGGTATTTCTCAATGGTTCTCCAGGTGCTTGTGGATCATTTGTGGGCTTTTCACAGACATTAACGCAGGCTGGTCTGGAAAGGTGCATGACACATGCATCTTTCGGAACACTGGCCCGTTCAGGAAGCTTCCTGGACCAGAAGATCATAGAGGAAGTTGAAATGCCTATTGTGATCCTGGGCGATCCCACCTACCCCTTAATGCCATGACTTATGAAGCCACACATGAGGCAACTTGACAGCAGCAAGGAGCGGTTCAACAGGCTGAGCAAGTGCAGAATGACTATTGAGTGTGCATTTGCCCATTTAAAGGCCTGCCGGTGCTACCTCTGTGGGAAGCTGGACCTGGCCAATGACAATATTCCAATGCTTATAGCCGTGTGCTGTATGCTCCATAATATTTGTGAAGGGAAGGGTAAAAGCTTCACTCAGGGCTGGACCGCTGAGGCTCAACAGCTGGAGGCTGAGTTTGAACAGCCAGAGACCAGGGCTATTAGAGGGATGCAGCGTGGGGGCATAAGGATCAGGGGTGCCTTGAGGCAGCAATTTGAAGTTGAAGGACACGAATATTTGTTGCTATGTGCTGAAGTGCAGTGCTTGTAGTGCTAGGAGGTGATTGTGATTAGTGCAGACGATGCAATATGAAGGTTTAACATAACCGTCTGCTGCTTTGCAGGGCTCTGCTGGCTTTCAATTAATAGAATAAAGAGTGATTTTAAAGCAACACAACTGTTTTATTAAAAAAACAACCTCCAGAGGAGAGAGTCAAACAAAAAAACCATATCAGCACTGAGGGGGATGAGGGAAGGGAAGGTCCCAGGAGGAGGAGGGGTCCTAGGACGGCTAAAGATTTGTGCATGTTCCGGGATCATATCCAACCTTCTCCTTTGGAGTACAATGCAGCAGGTACTGTCAGCAGGGCCAAACTGCAGAGAAATGGGTGGTGAGTGCAGTGGGTACTGAGAATCCACATTGCTGGACTACGGGGGAGGAATGGAATGATGTGGGTACAGACTGGAGCCAGGAGGTTAAGAGTGTGTTGGCAGTGGCTGGGGGGGAGCATGGGAAAGTTTCGCAACAGCGGCTGCAGGGGAAGGCGGGCATGGAGCTGCTTGGTTTGCAGTGCTAGAATCGCCTGGAGCGTGTCTACTTGGTGTTTCATAACTTGTAAGAGCTGCTCCGTGGCTTCATTCTGGCGGGCTGCATTCTCCCTTCGGTCCTTCTCGCTGTCCTGCCGCTCTTTCAATTACTGTGTCTCGGCCGCAGAGTGCGTCATGACATCACGCAGAAAGTCCTCTTCAGTTCTTCTTGGCCGCTTTCTAATTCTGCGCAGCCGTTCAGCTGGCGATAGCAAAGAGGGAGGCTGTGCTCCCAAGGTCATCTCTGTGAAGTTTAAATGCAATATTTTACAGAAGCAATATTGTTTGCAATGCACAGACCACTGATTCAGTGATTTAAAACACAGCCAGTACTCGCGTACCTGTCACTAACTGGCTTACCCCAGGCAAGCACACATGACCCACAAGACCCCCAAAATGGTGAATAGCCACAGGGGGCAGGGTAAACCTGTGTTCCTGGACTGGACTGTACACACTGCATGTGGCTCTTGGGGAGAGCCAGCCCTGTAGGGGAGGCCTGATAATCATTCCTGTCTCCACATTTTCCACAGAATGTGATCATTATGGAAGATATATCTCGCTGCTGAGGGTGAGCAGGGAATCAAGGGAGGGTCTTCTCCAGACTGCGGCTTCTGCCCTGGCCCATATGTGGCTTGCCTGTGTGCAGCAATGGTTCTTCTTTCCCCCCTGTGACCACAAAGTGGCGCAGGAAAGTTACCGTTAATGGGGCAAGAAACAAAAGCAGCTCTGCCAAAGAGCCTGTGGCAGCAGATTGCCCAGTAACTCCATGAGAGTTTTGTGGAGATCTCTGAGGCAGCTTCCCGTGAAGTGAGGGAGTCAATCAACTGCCTGTTCGTTGCTCAGACTAGGCATGTGGTGGTACATGCATCACAGACACAAGCCTGCTTTCTGCAACCCTTCTGCCCCCAACAACTCACTTCAGCAATTCCCATAATCAAATTCACTTACCAGGGGCCTCCTCTCCTGTTTGTGCTTTACCAAGATCCAACAGCTGTGACTGGTTAGCCTCCTCCGGGGTAGAAAAGAGCTCTTGGTTGCTTGCATCTCTGACCTCTGAGTCATCCTCTGCCTCTGGGTCCCCCTCCACATCCTTATTCGAGATTTCCTCCTCCTGGCTCGGTCTGCTCTCAACTGGCACACGAGCCACGGAAGTATCCACAGTGGTCTTCGCAGTGGAGCTGGGGTCACCACTGAGTATCGTGTCCAGCTCTTTGCAGAACCAGCAGCTCGTGGGCACAGCACCAGAGTGGCAGTTTGCCTTGTGGTTGGCGTTCCGCAGCTCCTTCACTTTGACCCTGCACTGCAGTGTGTCCTGGTCATGGCCCCTTTCTGTTATGATCGTGAAACCTGTCTGTAGGTATCATAATTCCTACGGCTGGAGTACAGCTGTGACTGGCCCTGTTACTAACTACCTGTGTGACCTTTGACATGTCTGTGACAAATATGCTAATGAGTGTGAATATAATGTAACTGGAATATGCTTCATGCAGAAAGTCTCTTGTAAGGTATCATTACAAAGCTTATCTATTGAGTGTGTTCATCCTATTTGTATAAATGTATCATTCTTGTATCTGAGACTAGAAATATGAAATATAACTCTGAGGTCTTATTGTAATTATGCAAAGTGTGGGCCATTAATGGTGGTTTGGAATCTTGATGGCTCCCATCAACTAGGACAACTGGTTGTAAATGGCTCTATTTACTTGCAAGCCTTCCTGTGAGTCAGGCCAGGAAGAATGAAGGCTTGGGATCTCCCAGGACATGTGACCATGTCACCTGGTACTGGAATCCATCTTAAACCTGGTACTTTTCCATTTAGAAGGAGGGTTGGGGACCCAGAGAGACAAGATTCCCACCTTGTGCCTAAGCTATGTAAGGGGGTGGAACTGAACAAAGGAGGTGCAGTCATGAGAAATCCCCTAGCTACCACCTGAGCTGGAACAAGAATTGTACTGGGGATAGGATTGGGCCCAGACTAGAAAGGAGTCTAGTCTATGAAAGAAGCTTATTGAAACATCTCTGAGGTTGAGATTTTCTCTAATCAGTTTCTTAATGTATTAAGTTTAGACTTGCATGTTTTTGTTTTATTTTGCTTGGTAACTTACTCTGTTCTATTATTACTTGGAACCACTTAAATCCTATATTTTATATTTAATAAAATCACTTTTGCATATTATTTAACCCAGAGTAAGTAATTAACACCTGGGGGAGCAAACAGCTGTGCATATCTCTATCAATGTTAGAGGGCAGATAATTTGAATATACCCTTTTGATACAGCATGGTTAGAAGGCAGCAGGAGAGTGATATATAGGAGAGAGATGTAAGTCCCAGGATGAGGAGAAGCCTTATTCCCTGTAGAGGGAAGAGAGGTTTCTATAGATTAATTAAAAGCACCTGAAACCAATTAGAGCACCTGAAGCTAGTCACCTGATAAAACCCCCCTGCTTCAATCAGCCAGGGGAAGGAGTTGGAGCAGAGAGCAGTTTGAAGGCGTTGGAGCGGAGGAGAGTTTGGAGAAGTTCCATGGCTGGCTAGAAGAGCAAGATCCTAGGTAAAGAGACACCAGGCTTGTGCAGAGAGAGGGGGCAGGAAGCCCCACAAGCTGAAGAGCAGGAGAGGGAAGTAGCCCAGGGGAAGGAAGCACTAGTTCAAGTTGTTTACCGCTATCCCTAGGGCCCCTGAGTTGGGACCTGGAGTAGAGGGTGGGCCCGGGTCCCTCCCTCTCCACTACCCTTCTCTGGGTTACTAGTGGGACAGTAGATACCCCAGTTCAGGGGTAGGAAACTGCACTCTGAAACCCCCCACCAAAAAGAGGAAGCACGGGACCCATCATAATCATACTGGCAATTTGCCGCACATGGTCAGGTTGGATCTCCGCACTGGGGACTTAAACCAGGGTTAACCAAAACCATCCCATCCCCAAGATAGATGACATGGTCAAGGCTCTAATACAAGCCACTGTGGCCCAGCAGGAGGCTACCCAAATCCAAGCAACCTCCCAACAGGAAGCGACTCAGGTGCAGCAGGAGACTAATTGGCTGCTGATGAATCAGGCTGCCCAGGACTGAGCTACAGGAGCTGGCAAACCAGATGAAGGCCCTTATGGAGCGGAACCATAATTGCGAGGGAACCCGGACTATACGGGCCAGCCACTGCCTGCGGAAAATGACACGGAAGGATGATGTAGAGGCATATCTCCTGGCATTTGAGAGAGCAGCCTGGCCCAGAGATCCGTGGTCTGGTATCCTCGCCCCATTCCTGGGTGGATAGGCCCAGAAGGTCTACTATAATATGGCTGCAGAGACTGCGAAGGATTACCCCCAGCTGAAGGCAGAGATCCTGGCCAGATCCGGAGTAACCACGGTGTTATGAGCCCAGAGGTTTCATGAATGGCAGTGTACAGAGGACAAGACACCCTGATCGTAATTGTATGACCTGATCCAGAAATGGCTGCACCCTGAGGCTCTCAGCTCTGAAAAAATGATGGAGCTCCTGGTACTGGACCAGGATATGAGAGGGCTACTACCAGGCCTTCAGGCTTGGTTTGGCCAGAATGACCCCTTTACCTACGATGAGTTGGTCTCCCTCATGGAAAGACAGCTGGCAGCCCGTGAACTGTTCCAGACCCTGGGGGTGAGACACGGCAGACCAGGAAGACAGCCCAAAACCCAAGGCCCCAGATTGTCAAGAATTACAGAAAAACCATAACTGGGAGGAAAGACGCTGAGGAATGGCCCAAGGCCAAGAAGGGACCTGGGGGTTTGGGAAGAGAGGGCTGGGGCGGCAGACCAAATAGCCCCAGGCAGAGGGCGGCAACCGGGATAAGGAGTCGGTGTTACGAGTGTGGCCTAATCGGCCTGGTAGGGGTCGCAATGACCTCACATAGGTATACAGGGTCAGTAAAGATGGAATGGTATTGCTACCATAGCATTAGGAGATTCCGGGAGTGCTGTCGCACTGGTCTCGGGGAAGCTGGTGGGGCAAGACCAACTAACCCGGGCCAAAACTACAGGGGTAACATGCGTTCATGGCACCATAAATTTCTAACCTACAATCCCAGTATGGATTGAGATCCAGGGAAACACTACCAGGGTAGCTGCAGGAGTGGTCCCTAGGCTCCCCTACCCGGTCTTAATTGGTAGGGACTTCCCCGAGTTTGAGAACTTACTCCCCCCCAGTAGAGCCAGGGGAGGGTAGCAACCCCCGGGCTGAGACGGAGGCACCTACAGATAGCCTCACCTCAATTTTTGCTGAATTTGCCCCCGAGCTATTTTCATCCCCCGGGAAACCTCGAAAGTCTAGGTGGGAAAAGAGGGCAGATAAAAGGCTAGGGACCAGGATTCTAGCAGAGAGCCAGAAAGCCTCCCTTGTTGGTAAACGAACCCGTTCAGGAGGCCAGGAGACAATTCAGGCCAGTGAGGACTCGGAGGCAGTTCCTAGCCCAAGTAGGGGCAACCCAAGGGGTGGAGAAGAAATAGGTCCCATGGAGTTAGGTCAAATTGGTACCGCACATGAGAATTTCGGGTAGGACCAAGCCAATGACCCACTATATATGAATGTGAGGGAGGAGGTAGTGGAAGTAAATGGCATACCCGTGGAAGGAATGACCAAAGGCCCAAGGCCTTATTATGTGATCAAATGTGATCTGTTCTACCGAATAGTGCAAAGTCGAGGGGAAGAAGTAGAGCAGCTCTTAATCCCACGAAAACACACAGGGCAGTACTAGAGTTAGCTCGCAGTCATTTATTTGGGGGACATCTAGGAGTAGACAAGACACCTGATAGTCCTAAGAAGATTTTATTGGCCAGGAATACGCGCAGACGTCCAACACTATTGTACCTCCTGCCCAGAATGCCAGTTGCATAGCCCCCGACCTCACTTGCGGGCCCTATTAGTACCTTTGCCTATTATTGAAGTCCCTTTCGAAAAGATAGCCATGGACCTAGTGGGCCCACTGGAAAGATCAGCATGGGGCCACCGAAACGTATTAGTCATCCTTGACTATGCCACACAGTGTCCAGAAGCCATTCCTTTAAGAAACCCCACATCAAAAGCAATTGCAAAAGAACTACTTCAGGTTTTTGCCAGAGTGGGCATCCCTAAGGAGATCCTGACTGACCAAGGAACCCCTTTCATGTCGAAATTAATGAAGGACTTATATACCCTGCTCCGCATCCATGCCATACAGACCTCAGTCTACCATCCATGAACAGGTGGACTGGTAGAGCGGTTTAACCGCACACTTAAAGGTATGATCCGGAAGGTGGTAGCACAGGACAGAAAAGACTGAGATACCCTTCTACCGTACCTAATGTTTGCAATACGGGAAGTGTCCCAGGCGTCCACCGGTTTCTCTCCCTTTGAGCTACTATATGGACGCCACCCATGTGGAATATTAGATATCGCCAAGGAGGACTGGGAAGAACAACCCAACGCAGGAAAGAATGTCCTTGAACACGTGACACAGATGAGAGAGCGAATAGCTCAAGTAAACCCTATAGTAAGAGAACATTTGGAAAAAGCACAAGAGACCCAGCGGACATATTGTAACCGCTGAGTGAAAGTACGGAAATTTCAGCCGGGACAACGGGTGATGGCGCTAGTGCCGACAGCGGAAAGCAAACTCCTGGCCAGCTGGCATGGACCACATGAGATAGTGGAAGCCATTGGGGAAGTGGACCATAAGGTCAGACAACCAGACCGCCAAAGACCAGAGCAGATCTACCACGTAAACTTACTGAAGCCCTGCCATGACCGAGAGACGTGCCTGGTCATTCGGAGAGCTCCACCTCAGACGGACGACCCACAGGAGCAGGTGAGGATGTCCCCCGAGTTAGCCCCAGAACAACGAACAGAGGTCATTGATATGATCCAATGGAACCAAGATGTGTTTTGTACACAGCCGGGCCGTACGACACTGGTCCAACATCATATCGTCACCAGGCCCGGAATAAGGGTGACAATAAGACCGTACTGGATAACGGAAGCTAAAAGAGAGGAAATTAGGACAGAAGTGAAGATGATGATGTTGGAACTTGGGGTTATTGAAGAATCCCACAACCAGTGGTCCAGCCCTATTGTCCTATTACCCAAGCCTGACGGCACCCTGAGGTTTTGCAACGACTTCCGGAAGTTGAATGAAGTATCCCAATTTGATGCCTATCCGATACCATGTGTCGACAAGCTAGTTGATCAGTTAGGCAAGACCCGATACCTAACCACTCTGGACCTGACTAAAGGATATTGGAAAATTCCCCTGGCCAAGAACGCCAAGGAGAAGACTGCTCTCTCCACACCTGATGGCCTGTTCCAATACACTGTCCTCCCTTTTGGACTCAATGGGGCCCCTGCAACATTCCAACGACTTATGGATAAATTGCTGCAACCCCATGCCAGGTATGCCGCCGCCTATTTAGACGATATAGTCATCCATAGCCCTGACTGGGAAACGCACCTAGGGAAAGTAGAAACAGTACTAGACGCCCTGCGGAAGGCCGGCCTCACTGCCAACCCTCTCAAGTGCGTGATAGGACTAGCTGAGGCCAGATACCTTGGGTATGTAGTAGGGAGAGGCTTGGTAAAACTCCAATGGAACAAAGTGGAGGCAATACAAGATTGGCCTCCGCCAGTCCGTAAAAAGCAGGTCAGAGCATTTCTCGGGTTAGTCGGGTACTATCGGAGATTCATCCTTCTTTTCGCCACAAGAGCAGGGCCATTGACAGACCTGATAAAGGCTCGGGGCCCCAAGATAGTAAAGCAGCAGAAGGAGCATTCGCAGATTTAAGGACAGCCCTTTGCTGCCATCCAGTGCTCATAGCCCCAGATTTCAAGAAAGAATTTGTCCTACAAACAGATGCCTCGGAAGTAGAGCTAGGAGCCCTCCTTTCGCAGATGGTAGGGGAGGAGGAACACCCGATCCTGTACCTCAGCCGGAAGCTTTTCCCCAGGGAACAAAAGTACATCGTTGTTGAAAAGGAATGTCTGGCGATAAAATGGGCCATGGAAACTCTCTGCTACTACCTACTGGGGCGGTGATTTACCCTGGTGACAGACCACGCCCCGCTCCAGTGGATGCACAGAAACAAGGAGAAGAATACAAGAGCGACTAGATGGTTCCTATTTCTGCAACCCTTTCATTTCCGAGTACGGCGTAGGGCTGGAAGCCAGCATAGCAATGCAGATGGCTTGTCGTGAAAGCATTGCCTTTCGTCCCAAGTAGCCCAACCCCATGGTGTTGAGCAGGGGGGGAGGATACAGCATGGTTAGAAGGCAGCAGGAGAGTGATATATAGGAGAGAGATGTAAGTCCCAGGATGAGGAGAAGCCTTATTCCCTGTAGAGGGAAGAAAGGTTTCTATAAATTAATTAAAAGCACTTGAAACCAATTAGAGCACCTGAAGCTAGTCACCTGATAAAACCCCCCTGCTTCAATCAGCCAGGGGAAGGAGTTGGAGCAGAGAGCAGTTTGAAGGCGTTGGAGCAGAGGAGAGTTTGGAGAAGTTCCATGGCTGGCTAGAAGAGCAAGATCCTAGGTAAAGAGACACCCGGCTTGTGCAGAGAGAGGGGGCAGGAAGCCCCACAAGCTGAAGAGCAGGAGAGGGAAGTAGCCCAGGGGAAGGAAGCACTAGTTCAAGTTGTTTACCGCTATCCCTAGGGCCCCTGGGTTGGGACCCGGAGTAGAAGGTGGGCCCGGGTCCCTCCCTCTCCACTACCCTTCTCTGGGTTACTAGTGGGACAGTAGATACCCTAGTTCAGGGGCAGGAAACTGTGCCCTGAACATCCCCCCGCCCCCCTAACCGAGAAGAGGAAGCGCGGGACCCATCATATTCATACCAGCAATTTGCCACACCCTGTGTAAGCTTTATACGGAGTAAAACGGATTTATTTGGGGTTTGGATCCCATTGGGAACTGAGTATCTGGATACTGGAGACAGGAGCACTTCTTAAGCCTTTTTCAGTTAAGTCTGCAGCTTTTGGGGGACGTTGTTCAGACCTGGATCTGTGTTGCAGCGGACTGGTGTGTCTGGCTCAACAAGGCAGAGTTCTGAAGGCCCAAGCTGGCAGGGAAAATGGGCTCCGAGGTAGTCTCAGCACATCAGGTGGCCGGCCCAAGGGGGGCCTCTGTGACTGAACCTGTCACAATGTCCTTGTAGAGTATAATTCTATTCACCTGCCTTGTTGAGGCTTGACTAATTTTGAGATCCTGGAATCAAACTTGTTATGGAAATACAAAGTGCGTATGAAAAGCTGGTACTGTGGACCATTAAATTTGTTAATGGGGAGGGGGAAGCAAATTTGAATGAATGTGGGCAAAGAAAACATAGTTATGGGCATCAGTAATTTTTTGTGAATAGGCTGATGTGAGGATAATTAAGTTAACTGAAAAAGTGTGTTTTATTTTTAAATTAGTACCGCCAATTAAAGACGATATCCCTGGGCACACTTGGTTACGAACAAGATGAAGACGATATGTCAGGCTTACAGATCTGTAAACAACAGTACAAGAAAGGCACAATGCTTCCTTCCAATGATTCGCTGAACATAGACATTGCCATTGAAACAGGTACAGTACAGCTGTAAATTTAAAAAAAAAAAAGTTTCCACGTATTGTAATGGCAAATCATCAAGAGTAAGTTAGTATTTTATTTGTGTGGCAATCATGCTTTAACCTAGGAAAAATTAACTCACTTCTCCCCAATTTTATTTTTTTAATATCCACTTAGAAATTACTACTTCGCAGCATAAGCATTGTAGGTCACCATAGTAAGACTTTTTCTCTGAAGACTTTTCAGCTGTTGACCTTCTGTATGAGAGAAGCTGCTGATCAGAGGCCAGATATTGAGTGGTGTTGAATGCTGTCAACCACCATTCAGTTCAATGGGAGCTTTTAGCACCTTTCAGTATTGGGGCCTGCTCCTTCTCATAGCCCCATTAACTTGAGTGGGGCTCTACACAGATATAGGGAGTTGCCCACAATGAGCAGCTGTTATACCAATAAAATAAAAACCAGCAGGATCTTATTAAAGGGAAAAAGGCAAAATACCACATTTATTGTGAATACAGAAAGAATCATAGTAAGCAGTTAGTTATAGTTATAACATTCCATCCAATCTCATATTTACACACACACACACACACACACAGGTTCTGCAAGGTTGTTATCATAGTTACCAGCCTTAGAGTTGCTCATGCCAAGCCACTGGCCAGGTGGCCTGGACATGAGGAGGGAGCAGGGCCTTGTCAGATGCTCATCTGATGCTCCTGGAAGTTGGTTTGCAGAATCAGACCCCAAAGTTCTCACTTTTTAGAGTCTATTTTTATAGGAATTTCTTCCTATGCCAGTCTATGGGAATTGCTTCATCATGCTGTTGCTGAATCAATCAGCAGATAGCACATTCCTGACGGCTCCAAGATGTTATCTTGTTCTTTGGTTCTCCCATTCTTGAGGCTGTTGGGTGGATTCCAGTCTGCCCTCCGGGGGGGGAGGGTCCTCTGGTTATTTCCACTAGACGCCTTCTTCAGCCAATGGACACTGGATTCTTAGGCTGGCACCTCCCTGTTCATTCAGTTATTATCCACACCAAGCATCCATCCACATACATCCTCTATCTCTATTTTAATCACAATTGTTAATACAACAAAAGGGCGGGGATCTCTGGGTGCTGTTTCTGTTGTTAGAGTATTGCTTTGAGTCTCTCTCTTTCTGTGAATTGCTTTGAGAACAGACTCTGTCTTAGAATGTACTAACACAATTAGCAGCTTGCAAGTTTCACACATAGAGGGAGAGAAACAGTACCAAAAACCAAGAGACCTCTTAATTAGTAATACCCTGGAATTTAAACTATGGGGAATCAAACTCATTTGTGATTTTAATACAGAACTTCTTTAATATGATCCAACACAGCTTGCGAGATCAGGACCTACATCTGTGTCCACTAGTATCCAGTTACCTCTGTTTTCTCCCTTACTTCATTTGTAAAATAGTCATTTTGAACGAAACTTGTAAAAATCTTTTTCCCCCCCCCCACAGACTGTATTCACCTAGAGCCACAGATGCTAGCCACTACGAGATCTGGTGATTTGAAGATGATAAATTCATCATTTTTCAACTTCGAATTTTATAGGTAAAGTGAGTTTTGAAGACCCATCCAATTACATGAAAATAATGGAATCTGTTGTATATAATTTACTGCCTTTATTTTTACTGTTCAGGCTTATACAGGTTGAAATCTCCTTTCAACTTAAAGGCATTGATCTACAAACAATTCATGCCAGAGAATTGCCTGACTGCTATGCCTTTCAGAATACTGTAAGTGCATTTCACCTGTATACACATGGAAACAAGTGTTCTAGAATCCAGCATATTTCTTATTGGTGTCCCGACTGCAAAATAGAAGAAATTCAGTGTGCACTCTCCATTGACACCCGTGCAAAATGATGTGATTGCTTGTGTGTCAATGAGACAGACCTCTTTTAACAAGCAACTATTTATTTTCCTCAAACATGGTTCTCCCCTTCAAATTTTTTAAATGTTTTGTTCTTCATAAGAAGTAAAATCATTGATTGCTTTTGCACTTGTATATTGTTTCAGATATATTTTTCCAGCTATATTAATCTGATAGTTTTATTTATAGATTATCTAGATTAAGTAGTACCAGTGGGTATCAATCTAGACTTTGACTCTGCATTTTTTTGACACTGTTAATTTTGCTAGTTTTGCTTTCATCAAATTATAAATCTTTACACTTGTGTTTGCAGATTACTTTCAACAACAGAGCCCACAGTGGTAAAGTAAAAATTTATTTTGATAGTGATGCTGATATTCAAGAATGCAAAGACTGGCATATATCTGGATCTAGTAAGTATGGTGCATATGTGCTCTGCATGGTGAAAATCTGGTGTTTCCAGTAAATCTATATCCTTCTGTTCCACTTCTGAATATATATATATGGTGACTACAGCCAAATATACAAATGTGAACTGTGGCTATATTCAGAAATAAATGGCTAAAGTGTCAACATTTTTAGAAATGTTACTGAAATGCCTGGACACTAGGGCAGCATTGACCAGTGGATAATATAAGCTACAGATGGAAATGATGCATAGGAGTACTCCTTGCAGCACACAGTCTAGTATGTTATCTGATGTGCTTTTTAAATGGTTCAAGCTTGGAGCCTACATCCCTGCCCTGACAGAAACATTAGCATTAGGAAATATTTTTTTTATATTCTTCCAAATTTTGACTTCCTCCTAGTTATGCTTCCATGTACCACATTGATATTTGCACCTTTCAAATGCATGTGAACACTTTGTACTATTTATCCCTCACTGTTTGTATCCGCAAAAAGAAAAGGAGGACTTGTGGCACCTTGGAGACTAACAAATTTATTTGAGCATAAGTGAGCTATAGCTCACGGAAGCTTATGCTCAAATAAATTTGTTAGTCTCTAAGGTGCCACAAGTCCTCCTTTTCTTTTTGCGGATACAAACTAACATGGCTGCTACTCTGAAACCTGTTTTGTATTTAGTAGATGTAACCCATTGTGCTGGGAGTTGAGATCTGGCTTCTATTGCTGGCTCTGCCTTTGTCTCACCAAATCTCATATTTTCTGACTCTGTATTACCACTTTTTCTGACCCTGCTAGCGTTTGCACCATGTCCCAATTCGCTCTCCTGTTTCTACTTGTGATATTGGTGTTTGCTTTTTATGCCCTCTCCCATGTCAGTTACAAAATGTTAGACCCACTTTTATTTAACACCAGTATAATGAAAAGAAGCAGCCCAATAACCACAGACCAGATCCTCCCATCTAGCTGAGCTTTATGTCATATTTTTTGGACCCTGTATCCTGAGGGTGATCTGAACAAGTCCACAGCTCTAGGAAATAGAGCCCCTTGCTTATGACCCCAAGGCACTGTTCCTTCATATGGGTATCATGAGTGTAGGAACACCGAGGCCACCCCCTTGCACTCTGAGGAGGTTAGTCTGACAGTGCACTTAAAATCCTTAAGGGACAGGTTTATGCTATTTTAGAGCTGGATTGCACCATCAGAGTGAGCCTGAGTAACTGTTTCAGAACAGGAGTAAAGAATCATAGGACTAGAAGGGACCTTAAGAGATCATCTCGTCTAGTCCCCTGCACTCAAGGCAGGACTAAGTATTATCTAGACCAACCCTGACAAGTGTTTGTCTAAACTGCACTTAAAAATCTCCAGTGATGGAGATTCCACAACCTCTCCAGGCAATTTATTCCAGTGCTTAACCAACCTGACAGTTACGAAGTTTTTCCTAATGTACAGCTTAAACCACCCTTGCTGCAATTTAAGCCCATTGCTTGTTCTCCTTAACCTCTGACGACAGGACAGTTTTTCTCCCTTCGCCTTGTAGCGCAACCTTTTGCATACTTGAAAACTGTTATCATGTTCCTTCTGAGTCTTCTCTTCTCCAGACTGAACACATCCAGTTTTTTTCAATCTTCCATCATAGATCATGTTTTCTAGGCTTTTAATAATTGTTGTTGCTCTTCTCTGGACTTTTTTCCAATTTGGCCAAAATAATTTCAGAAAAGATATGAACTTTAATCCTATCCTCCAAAGCACTTGCAATCCTTCCCAGCCTGGTATTGTCTGCAAACTTTATAAGTGTACTCTTTTTGTGCCATTGTTTAAATCGTTGATGAAGATATAGAAAAGAACTAGTCTCAGAACTGATCCCTGCAGGACCCCACGTGATATGCTCTTCTAACTTAACTGTGAACCACTGGTAACTACTCTCTGGGAATGGTTTTCCAACCAGTTATGCACCTTTATAGTAGCTCCATCTAGATTGTATTTCCCTAGGTTGTTTATGAGAGGGTCATGCGAGACAGCATCAAAAGCCTTACTAAAGTCCAGCTATACCACATTTACCACTTCCCTCCTATGCACAGGGCTTGTTACCCTGTCAAAGAAAGCTATTAGATTTGTTTGACACTATTTGTTCTTGACGAATCCACCATGCTGAGTGTTACTTATCATAACTGTTTAGAAATACTGTCTTTACTTGAAATTTAAATAAGTATGTTATTCTGTCTTAGATATTTCTAAGACCTACGTCGATGGACTTGGGATATTGTATAAGATTTTTATTCCATCAGTTATTTTTGTTATTTCACCACTTCAGACGAGTGGTTGAGGCATGCAGGTTAACCATTATGAATCTACACTGTATGTCCTGCTGTGTCCACATGATGCAATAAGCAATTGGCCCTGCTTGCTGGTATAGTGATCTTGAGACACATGCAGATGCATTGCATAAAAGGGGTTATGCCATGGTCTGTACCTTCTCTGACAATAACAGACATGTTGGTGAGTGCTTACTCATTTTAACCAGCATGTCATGTCACTGGGTTCAGGAAGTCTTGTACATAGCAACGTACATATTTTCAAAGTCAGTAAATATTAGTGTGTCTTTAGATCCCAAGATCTTGACAATCTGTGTTTTTGTTTCATATTTTTCTGAAGCTCATCAACTTCCTATCTGGAGGGATGAAAAGAGTTTAGAGGAGGAAGGCACAGATGTTTGCTAATATCTAGTGGATACTGAGACTTGCAACTTGTGTGCTTTTATTATTAATGACTAAGCAAATCATTGCTTCTAATGAAGAAACAGATAAGCTTAACTCCTTTCTATAAAAGTATCAAGATGACATAAATATCCCTTGCTATAACCTACCTAGTGATGGATTTAACAAGACTCTGCCTGCAAGGGAAATTTTAATGTTTTAAAATACGTTTTGACCCTTCTGTTGCTCTGAATGAGCTTAATACATTAAATTGAAATTCTAGCCTGGTCTTTTAACCAATAATAAATACCCAAACTCAAACACCTATGACACCTTTTCTTCCTGTACATCAAAATAATTCCTTTTTAACTAGTTGAAGCTTGTTATGTTTTTAAAGACTTTATCAGAAGCAGTGAGTGTTCCCCTGCTTGTTCTTTTGATGATCCTTACAAATAAAGAATGGCATCCTCTTTATATTTCTATCATTAAGCCTTTGTCTGATCACTTTCTAAAGTGACAATAGTACTGAAGGTTCCACTTCAGAGCAGATTCAGTATGACAGAATAAGATAAACCTATTTCTTAACCATTATGAATGTGGCCATCACAGTTACAATATAGGCTGTGGTATAGTTGATCAAACTTTGTGGGGCCTTACATGAGATCCTGGTTAAGGAACAATGTGTTGTGTTCTCCTCCTAGCCAAATCTTCGCTATATTTGTGTACTGTTATATTGGAGCCCAAATAACTTGGTGTGTGTGATCACTTCTTACAATGGTGTCTCAGTTTTTGTACTCTGTCTGCATATTAAGTAGTTGATCAGAGAACACGGAGTTAAAATACTCCTGCATTATAAATGGTTGACTTGTTTTGCTCTGAACTAATTTTTTATTTATTTATTTTTACAAAAGCTGTTTAAGACCCTGGATCTACCAGAATACATAAATTTTTACAAAATCTATTTTTAATTCTATATATGTGTATAGAAATTGAAAATCAGTCCCTCCTTTGCTTACCTGTAAAGAACTAAGTTCAGAGAGCTGCTTATCCCCTTGGAAAAGATGTAGGTTGTCACTTACTCATAGTGCTGTGCATGGAATACTGTTCCCTTACCACTAACTGCTACAGCAGCTCTCAGTTGCAACTGGTGAAATGGAGGCTTCTAATTAGAGGTCTTCATTGATGAAAAGCCTTTTGGTAAACAGTGTCAATGGGCCAAATTCTGCCCTTGCTTTTGCAACTTCAGTGAAGTCAATAAGATAGCGAGATTACTCTTGGTGTGTGAGCAGAATTTGGCCTGTACATGAATTATTAATTTCAAATAGTTTTAAAAAGAAAAAATTCATTTCACTTTTGGGGCACAGTCTCGCAAACCCTCTGCATGTAATACCCCAGTGATTTGAATTACAGATCTACATTCAGGAGGATTCTTGTGTACTCCATATGTATGTATTGTATTCTATATAGCTTATTTCCGTAGTGAGATGACAGTATACCAAGTGTTGCAAAATTTGTCATAATAAACTTTCAGGGAGCTTTTATTATATAGTTAGTTAGTTTTCAAATGCTTATGAAAAGAATTCTGTGCCAGAAGAAATATGTAAAGATCTAACTGTTTCCTGTTGTACTTTTTTTATAGTAGTTCAGAAAAACACTCAATATATTTTGGTTTTTGATGGATTTGTCATCGTAAGTTGCTTTGCTTCCCTTATACTCTGCACACGATCCATTGTTCTTGCTCTGAAATTGCAAAAAGTAAGTACAACGTTGTCTGCCTTTTCTCTCTGCTTTTGTTTCCATTTGCTTTCCATAGTTTAGTTCCACTAAGTGGTGCTATGTTTTGGATTATCAAGTAGTGAATCTGTTCTAGGAAAATATCTCTCCAAGAGTGTATTGCATCTGTATTATAGCCAACGTGATATTTAGGAAGGAGCCTTAGTATGCTTGTACAGTACGCAATGAAGTCTCAGTCCTTATTGGAGTATCTGCATGATACTGTAATACAAATATGTTCGTTTCAGATCCATAGGTTGAAATTCTGGCCCCACTGAAGTCAATGTAGTTTTGCCATTGACTTCATTTGTGCTGGATTTCACCCCAAATCTTCAAGTCCTTGTTTGTTTGAAGTTGCGCAAACCATACACCCTCAAAATCCAAATATGGCTAACATTTTTCCCTATAAGGCTGAAAAAGCCAGATATTTAAATGTTCACTGGGTAAATTCCTGAACTCAAAGGGCCTCATGCTTTTTGTGTCATGTTTGTTGCCCCACTCTCCTCTGATGCACATGTGAGACACACTGATATGTTCCGTACCTCGGAATCTGTTCCTAAATGTGTTCACAGGGGAGGGGAGAAGAGAGCACAGGATACGTGATATCCAATTATCTTAATCCGCACACTGTCCTTTTTTGTAACCATCAAAAAGGTAATGGGACATTGTCAGACTTTGAGGGATTGAGAGAGCAGTGCTGTCCCATCAGTAGGGGACAGGAGAGAGTCTGTGGATTGGCATGCAAGATGCAGAAAGTGAAGTTGGTAATAACGAATAATAATGATAGCAGTCACCCTTTACAGAGCTGTATATGAATGTCCCATAATTATTTTCTGTTGCTATTGCTAATGCTACCCACACATTATTTCTACAGTATTTGCTAGGGCATATTCTTCCAACAGACCCAACTTAAGTACTCTACTTGAGCTGTACTTAAGAACTGCAGCACCTGTATGAGATTCCTTTTATTTTCTGGAGAAAAGTAGGTTCTGTAACCAAATCTCTAAATGTTTACTACAGAGATTTGTGAATTTCTTCCTGGAAAAGTACAAACGTCATGTCTGTCATGCTGATCGTCTGGAGTTTATAAATGGATGGTATGTCCTGGTGATTATCAGTGATGTGATGACAATCATTGGATCTATAATGAAAATGGAAATAAAAGCCAAGGTGAGAGTTAACACATCTTAATATTTTCATCACTGTATTTAAGCATGGTTTTAATTAAACTAATGCAAGGAAAACCAAAGTTGTGACCAATTAACTGTTTTGCCACAGTGATTTGGTTTGGTTTCTCTTCTTTTGGTAGTATATTCCCCTCTGCCAGTACCTGTTTTTTTGTTGTCTGTTATCATTGGAATATGAGTTTTCTCTTGGTCAGTGGCACCAGCTCAGTTTAATCAAACTCCTGAAGGTCTTCTGCCCCTTCACTCTTAGAACTCCCATTTTCCTCTTGAGTACCAAACCACTCTTTTTATGGCCAAAATTGCGTTGCTCATAGCAGCATCCTCTGAGTCAAATGCCACTGGCAGGAAGACACCTACTGTATGTTATGGTCAGGGCCCTACGAAATTCACGGTCCATTTTGGTCTTTTTCGTGGTCATAGGATTTTAAAAATAGTCAATTTCACAGTGTTAGATGTTTACATATGAAATTTCACACTGTTGTAACCATGCGGGTCCTAAAAGGGAGCTGTGGGAGGTTGTGGGATTGCCACCCATACTTCTCCGCTGCCTTCAGAGCTGGCTTCCTAGCCAACAAGCACAGAGCTTCCTGAAGCTGGAGGAGGTTCCTGGAGGTGGTCTGGCCCCTGCAGGGGAAGAGGAAGTCCTCTCCCTCCCCAGCCCAGCCAGGGCTAGCAGCTGCAGCCCAGCACACAATAGAAGCCCCCTTCTCCTATAATAGCTAGATTTCACTGGGGAGATCAGATTTCATGGTCTGTGACCCATTTTTCATGGCCGTGAATTTGGTAGGGCGCTCATTATATTGAGTGGCCATCATAGGCATAACCCCATACGCAAGTGCACAATACTGACACTGAGCACTTCTTTCAATAAGTTTTCTTCTGCAGTAGCTATTTCTTTAAAACAGTTTGTTTTTTTTTCAAATTAAAACAAAAACCCATAGTGTATTTCTTACATTTACATCCTCAGTGTTAAGAGGAAACAACATACATCTTTTATGATGAATACAATATAGGTCATACTCTTCTAAAAGGACATCCCTATATAATTTTAAGGAAAGCGAATTTACAAAACATATATGTATTGCATCTGTAAAACGACATTGAAAAATGCAGAAGCTATAATATTTATAAATGGTGTGTGTGTGTGTATGTATATGTGTATAATATATATATAGTGTGTGTGTATATATAATATAATATAGCAAGCTAGGCTATATATAAGTACACAAAAAGAATCTGTCATTAAGTTATAGAGTCATGGCCAAACAAAACTTGCCATAAAACCTAGGATGGCAATGCAGAACACCCCTAAGTGCAAGATGCAGCAAATTAGGCCATGTAACGTTAAGTACCAAATGGGCATAACAGACCTTGCTACCAAAGCTGAAGGAGTGAGCTTTATGAATGCAGGAGTGGGGGGGAAACAGCAGTCACTTATGTTCTTTAAAAAGTGCTTAATCCAACCAAGATGCTATAGTAGCCGTAGAATACAGTCTAGTCAGTAATCTCGCCTTAGTTCCACATGTGTGTATGTGGAATTTGTTCACGTAGATAAGAGAGACACTTTAAAGCTGCAGTTCAGCAACAGCCTTCAGGGAGGAAGGAAGAGGAAGAAATGGAGAGACCTGGCTCTGTTCCAGGAGAGTCCTAAGGTGAGGCTTGAGGGAAACAGGAAGAGTAAACATGTGGGTAGAGGATATTCTCAAAAGGGTGGAACTGCTTTTTCAGGGAGAGGGATTGTTCAGCATCTCTCATTTGGGGTGAGAGAAATGTTGCTCTTTGAGCAGAGAGTGGGGCTCCAGTAGCATTCACCCAAAAGATCCCAGGATCTCTTGAGAAGAACTGACCCCAGTCTGCCTCTCCATAAAATTCTTGGTACGGTAGAATCTGGAAGTTCATTCCATCTCATTTACTTGGCTTCTGTTCCTGAAACTGCTGCTGTAAATAGCACTTTTTTTTTTTTTTTTTTCAGTCACCTCTACAGGTCTGGATCTTGGCCTGCATGTGGTAGGCACAGTACACACACCACGCACATAATGAAAAGGTGGTTCCTGCCCCAGAGGGCTTAACTAATGAATGCTGTCCATAATTCTTTCCTTTAAAAGCTGATGGTCACTCACTACCTAAATTGTATTCTGAAGAAGAAAATCAAGAAACATTCAACAAACAGGAGTCTCCTCTAAACTGTCCCCAAACAGCAGCTTGTGGGAATGGGAATATCTCTGCTGTAATCCACTTTCTTAATGGACTGTCAAATCTACAAGTAAAGCAGTGTCTGTCACCACGCTCTGATCAATCTGACTCGGTTACAATAAATATGGTTTTATGTTCTCAGCAGCTTTTTTCCCCACAGCTCAACCATGTTTTGACAAAATTTGTGTAATCACATGTACTGATATGTGTCTCTCAGGGCATTTTGGGAAAATGTGGGCCAGTGGATCATGCTTCCCAAACTCTCAAATGTCTTACTGCACAGGTAGCTGGGAGGAATAAGCATTGGCCAAATCAATTACACAGGCACAGTAAGGCAAATACAACAGAATAAGTTTTACAAACTTGCTACTGCCATGTGTTAGCCTCGGCCTGAAGAAAGAGCAATTAACTACTAGTTGTTGTGATTATAAACAGTATTAACCACGTGTGTGGGCAGAAAGCTCGTGAAAGTTGACCATGCCAGCAGCTGGTAACAAATGCTGTTTAAAGTTGTAGTGTAGACAGGGCCTTAGTCACAAAGTCTCCCTCTTATTAATTGTGAACTAGTGCTTAAGTAGTGAATGAAAATTAGTTTGCCATATGATTAAAAATAGCAAACAATGAACTTCCTTGAGAACTTAATTTCAAAACTGCCTGTTATAACCAAAGTGAAATCCACACAGTGCTTGCAGGCTTCATGCAAATTTCTTTATATCATTGTGCACCTTTTTCCCATCTCCACAATACCACGGCTTCTCTGTATAAGTCACCTCTCCTGAGCAACCATATTGACTTGGTGTTATGTGGCTGTGTCCATTAGGCATTAGAATTCAACTGAAGCCACTGAAATTTTAAAATCTGACCTAAAAAATTTCCATGTATCATTCTTTACCTGCATAGTCATAAACTGTGATACCTATCAACAGGTGTTACTTCACTCACCTGCTTTTTTTATTTTTATTTTTTTTTGGCATTCCTCAGAACCTCACAAGTTATGATGTTTGCAGCATCTTACTTGGAACATCGACTTTGTTTGTTTGGGTTGGAGTCATCCGATACTTAGGATATTTCCAGACATACAATGTAAGCCTAGAATCAAATATTCAATAGTTTCAGCTTATTTTTGTTCTGTTGTTTTTATTCTAATTTCTTTAATGTGTGTCTTGTCCTCTTTCTCCTTCTCCCCCAACCCTTTGCAGGTGCTCATTTTAACAATGCAAGCATCATTACCCAAAGTTCTAAGATTTTGTTGTTGTGCTGGGATGATATATCTTGGCTATACATTCTGTGGCTGGATTGTATTAGGGCCTTATCATGAAAAGGTATGTAAGCTCTTCTAAATGTGCATATATAATCATTCCATGCTCGGAGTAAGTGCTATCATTTGGGGGAAGATACTCCTGCTGCTTAAGTGTAAAACATAACTCAGCCTTCGTTATGAAGCCATAACAGCTTTAAGTTTTATATGTTAAACTCTCAATTTTCAGAAATTCCCCCACTGTTGTTCTAGTGCTGGTGTGGCTTCAGCACTACTGTCAATGGTGAGCGCTCTACCATAGCCTGCGCACTGATACTTTTGATCCCTGTGTTGCCTCAGCAGGGTTTTGTATTGCTCATAGCTTTTGCCAAACCTTCCCCTCTGGGTGAAACTTGGCAAAGTTGATCTTGACCCAAATGTAGGGTGAACTGGAAAGTTTTTAATCAAAATCACTTGTGGTTTTTTTCTTTTTCAATGGAGATGCAAAATATTACATATACTTCTTTTTTCCCTATATTCCAAACTAAATTTTTGTGCCTGCGTAATTCAAAAATGTGGGAAGCTAAAGGCTTTAGCATGTTTTTATAAAGCTCTTCACATAGGAAAGAACAACAGTTCAAGTTTAGAGAAGAGAGACTGGTGTTATGAACATTTAGAATTTGCATATTTACTAATGCTCATTAGTAATAAGAAATGTCTATACTGGTTTTCATTCTTGACTGGAGTATGTGCAATATGATGAAATTAGTGCAACAACACAAACCTTTAACTTTGATTTCTCAAACATAAAAAAGTTACATTTATTTATCCTTTGCTCTTAATGCATTTTAATTGATGACCGAATACTTCTTAAAAGCTTTTAGAATTTCCTGCAGAAATCCCATAATACCCTATACATCCCTCAGATTATATTCTGGGGACCTGTCATTTTTAGCTGACATGTTGTTGTAAATATCACTTTTACCCTAAATGGCAAGTAGCAAGCATCTAATGATTTGAGTAAGTGAAAGAATAGTCAATGAGATGTTTGACTGTGTTGTCAAAACTTTGTCTTGTATGATTTTCTTGTCATTAAATGTTATGGCTCAGCTCATTTTGTTTGAGGCTCTAGCAACTTGCCCCAAATCTCACTAGATGGCAGTATTGTACTGTATAGAACAGCCTATTATAGGCACTTGCTTTACCGTGTGTTTTTGTGGCAACTGACTGACTGCATGTACAGCAGACTGAGCAGAATTGAAAGGATGATGCTCCCATTCTGTTCTGAATGCTCCAAACTGCAGCCCAAAGTAGGAATGACTTGAGTCTCATACATACTAACTAACCAAGAGGGCCACTGCAAGCTTTGTGCTCAAAATCCCTTAATGCTGTCTAGTGGTTGTACTAGTTTCATGTTCCACCAACTTGACACTCCCAGAAGCAGTACTCCCTGCTTGTCAGTTACATTTTCTGTCTCCTGAAGTGTAGTGCAAAGGTAGGATATGCAGGCAAGCAACTTCATGTGAAGCAGTGAGTAGTAGATGATTACTACTTACCAATCTTCCTTTAATTTTAAAAATAAAGAAGTAAGAGAAACGGGACAGTCCTCCCACAAGTCATATTGAATCAGCTACCGTCTACTACGTCAGCTACAGACCTTGCCACTTGGAATTGGGTGGGGAAAAGTACTCTACAGATTCCCTCTGAATTTTTTCATGAAGAGTTTCAAAATCCCAAGGGTTACCCTTCTATTTCTACCCAGCCTCTCTCAGGCCTCATGTACTCGAGAATCTCTCTTCAGCAGAGAAGAGCTGGATTCTGCCCTTTCCATGTGACAACTACAAGGAGTGACCATGAGCAAGGTGAAGCCTTCTTAGCTGTTTCTTTTGCGAGATGGTTTGTTGAGCAGCCCTGCCAGCTCAGAAGCAAGAGAGCTGAACATGGATCTCTAGATGGCAGTGTATTGGACCACTCGTGTTCTAAAATCACCCTTTCCTATTATCCCTTACAGCAAATTTGTCTTACTCCTTCCCCACACTTCATAGAATACATAATCCTAGAAATGTAGGACTGGAAGAGACCTCAAGAGGTCATCTAGTCCTCCTGCTGCCCCCACTGCGCTAAGGCAGGACCAGATATACATAGATCGTTCCTGGCACATGTTTGTCTAACCTGTTCTTAAAAACCTCCAGTGATGGGGATTCCACAACCTCCCTAGATAACTTGTTCAAGTGCTTAACTATCCTTCATAGTTAGAAAGATTTTCCTAATATCCAACCTAAATATCCCCTGCTGCATATTAACCAGATTATTTCTTGTCTTACCTTCAGTGGACCTGGGGAACAATTGCTTACTGTATAACAACGTTTTACATATTGAAAACCGTTACGTCCCCTTTAGCCGCCTTTTCTCTATACTAAACATGCCCAATTTTTTTCAACCATTCCTCATAGGTCATATGGGAATTGCCCATATATAGCATTTGATCTTCTCTGAAGACATGTTTTGACATGGCATCAGCCAGCTACTCTGAATGCCTGACATAAATGCTGTTTACTTTGGGTTTCTGGACTACCCAGCATTCTTTTTGGACCCAGAAAATGTGACACTATGGGCAGTTTTGATAGTAGGTAGAGTTGGATAAGGCAAAGTGAAAAGGCAAAATTGGAGATGGCCTAGTGGAGCTTGATATAAGGCCTGAACCTGCTCGCACTGTCTTTAGCTATTGCTGTGAAGGGCCGTTAGCACCCTAACCCACTGAATAAAATCTTTACCATTTGCCATAACTCTCTTTCTTGCTGCTATACTGGGATTTAGAAAACCTTTTATCAATAAAACCTAAATTTGGGTTCAAATGTACCTGATCATTTGCAAGATAATCCCCAACCCCTTCACCAAATAATGGAATGAGATAATATAGCTGGAGGATATTCTTTCAAATATCAGTATTTTTGTTAAAGAGAAGTATGGTCTCTAATTTCGCCACAGAAAGGCTAGAGGAACTGTAGTGGCTCCACTTATGTCCTATTTCTCCCAAGTGCAGAAAAAACGAAACTGATCTTTACCAATGTGCTGCTGGAAGGGGATTTTAAAATATTTTATTGAAAGAATAAGAAGAGTCCGGGGATCAGAAGACCTGGATTCTGTTCCCAGCTCTGTCACATACTCACTGTGTGACCTAGGTCACTTAATCTCTCTCTGCCTTAATTTTCTCATCTCTAAATTAGGCATACTTTCCTGCATGCATAGTGTAATTTGAGATCCTTTAATGAAAGCATTAAACATTAGTGGTGGTTGTTTATTAGATGCTTTTACCCCTTGGCACCTTTCCTACAACTGATGCCAATGCAAAACACTCAGGTACAGATGGAAAAGGAATTCTCTGCCTCCAAGCCAAATGATCATGCCAGTCTTAAATGTACGAAATACACAAAAGAGAGAGATTGTGGTTGTGGGAGGTTTTTTGGGGAGGTGGGGGCAGGAGAGTAGTGGCTGTGGGTAAAAAATTTGTGGGAAAACTGTTAATGAAAATGTCTGTCTTTATTTCCCTTAACCTGGCTGTATGTGGTGGTCGGGTTCTAATGTTAATCTTTCAATATTGTCTAGTTTGAAGATCTGAACACAGTTGCTGAATGTCTGTTTTCTTTGGTCAATGGTGATGACATGTTTGCAACATTTGCTCAAATCCAGCAGAAGAGCACCTTGGTGTGGCTGTTCAGTCGATTATATCTGTATTCCTTCATTAGCCTATTTATATACATGATCCTCAGCCTTTTTATTGCACTCATTACAGACTCTTATGACACCATAAAGGTAAATCATTTTGTCTTTTGTGGTATTTTTCTTCTAATCAATTATTTAGCATTTCATGTTAGTTTAAACCATAAAGCTGGACAAATGGAAGCTCTCTTCAGATGTTGACTGATTATGATGTATGGTAAAGATATTCAAAGCTTTTAGCTTAAGATCTGGTAAAAAATAGAAGAGAATTTCCCTTAAGTGATTTCCATCCAGGCATTAGTTTGGAAAACTTACCTAAGGTATCACACCTCCCCCTTCCCTCCCCCCCCCAATTTCCCACAATCTATTCTACTGGCTGTATTACATTTGGGTCAGAATAGTGACTTGAGTGGGACGCAGGGAGGTATATTAAGCTTAAAATCATTGAATGCAGTTGCTTACAGCTAGAGAATTCTTTCATGGAGTGCAAGAGTGTTCCTGCAGTATCAAAAAGTCTCGTTGAGGCCAGGAGAGAGTGATGTTTGAAAGATGTCTGTTAACACTGCTGGGGGAGAAGGAGGCAAGGGGGTAACCAGTTCAGTTAAAATTGTTTAGCAGTACAGATTTGAATACCTCTGCTCCCTGTGCTTCACAGAAATTACTGGCTCGATAATTAGTAGAGTGCATGGTATGAAAGAGACCCACTGAGTCTAGTACTAATGAACTGCGATCTGGAACCACTCTATCCAGTTCCGGTGAAAGATGGAGTGGAATTAAAAACATCCCCTTCTCTAGATTTCTTCCCTGCATTCTTGCCCTCCATCAGTATTTTCTTTACATTTGTAGTCACTTGTATTTCTATATACTTAAGTCCTGGTGGTTAGAGTGACCAGTGAGAAGGCTGCATTCAGTAACTGGCCTTTGGCTGTTGTCTCTTTGTTTTAGTTCTCATGGGAATACATGTGCAGCATAGTGGTAAATTGTTAGTGGCAGTATTTGGACCACAACTATCCAGCTGACCAAGGACTCTGTTTTGCAAGTTTCTTGGTATAGGATTGCAGTAATTTTGTTGATATTCAAAGTGAGATCACTTCTGTTTTCTCTCTCTCCCCTTGCCTAATCATCTCAGGTGGATCCAATGGTTTAAAGGAGAAGCCGCTCAGTATTCCAAGGCCAGAAGGGACCATTGTGATCATCTAGTCTGACGTCCTGTATAACACAGGCCATAGAATTTTCCCAAAACTTCCCAGAGAAGAATAGGTTGATTTATCTGTTTTATATAGCAGTTTCTCTGAATGAAAATGTTGACTAAACTTCTAAGTGGCTGCTGTTTATCTCTGCTTCAAATCTGTTGGTCTTTAGAGCTTGGGATTTTTAATTTATGGAGAACTCACTCATTTATGGTGACTATGTAGGAGGAAAAAAGTCAACATAAAAACAGTTAAATAGAACCACGCAGGAATGAACTGGATGGTTATGCAAGTAACCTGCGAAAAGAAATAACTGAACAGTGTCTTTTCTTTTTTCAATGTAAGTTTCCTTTAGCTCATTCTTCTGTTCCCACGACCACACTCTCCTAGCCTCACTTTGTTTGCTGCGGTAGTGACGGTTTGATTCAACTATTAATCTAGATGTTAAAGCTGATAAAAGTGTGGGAGAGCAGTGTGGAATGGAGGCAGGTTTCGAGCAATGACAAAAGGAATGTTTTTTTCATGCACTGGAAATAAGGTGTCCTGTTTTTCAGAAATACCAGCAAAACGGCTTTCCAGTAACAGATCTTCATGAATTCCTTAAAGAATGCAGTAGCACAGACTATAGCAAAGAACCACAGGCTTCCATGCCTTTCATCTGCTGTTGTAGGAGGTCAGTATGGCAGTGTGATTCCATGAGCTATGTAATTCTCATAAGTACCCATGAGGTTAGCTGTCCGTTGGAAAGTATGGGTTTCACTATGGTAGGCACGCCCAGAAATCTAACTATAGCATGTTCAGACTCTTAAATATATTTATCCCTTTCTGTTGTATTTAGCATTAGAAAATAGCGAATTTGTTAAGGGGAGGGGGCAGGGAAAGATACCTTTTTGAGTTTAGCTGTAATCTTTATAAAGCCCTTGGAGACCTACAGATGAAAAACGCTATATAAGAGCTAAATAGCATCATTAATATTTCTAAAGGAGTGAGTTGTGGTGATCAGGTCAGGGAAGCACTGAAAATTGTTAGGAGCAAAGCTAGGCTCCAAGACCACCTTGACTTCCAGGTGGGAGACCTGTTGGCAGGTAGCAGTAGAAAGGAGCAAGAGAGAACTTGTTCTTTCATTTTAAGTGACCCATCCCCCATCCCAAACCTTGAGATTTGTCTGATGAAACTATTCCCAGCTATCTCCCCTCTAGTTTTAATGGGAGCACTTCTTGAGAACCTTGGTCACTTCCACTGAACTGCCTGGAAGTGCCCATCATTTATGAGCAGGGCCTGTGTTGGGACCATGTGGATGGGACTGGAAGGCATTTCATCCGGTTCAGACCCCTATAGGGGTTAAGGGGCCAGTAGCAGGCTGTCATGTTCTCTCTCGGTGGGGGAAAAGAGGAGCAGGGACCATTCATCCTATAGTATTGAGCTCACTCCCACCTCTTAATCCCTGTTAAAGTGGTAGGTAGATGGCTGTGGATTGCTGCCTGCTGGCATTGAACAGCTGTAGCATTGGTGGCAATGGCATTGAGGTTTATACACAGCAGGGTTGGAGGCAGATGGAGCCTGAGGGCATGGTGTTATGTGAGGAGTGTAGCAGAACTGGGTGATCAACTGACCCAAACTAGTGTGGCCAATCTTGTGTTCCTAAATCTATAACAATGGATCTTGTACAGTAAGGTTCTTGTGAGCCACAGCTTTCTGCTTTTGCTGTGCCCCGGGCTGAGGCTGAAGTGTCTTTTAGTTGAGGAAAAACTGCTGGCTTGAGGGGGAGAGGGGAATAAAAGAACACCTAAATCTCCAGATAGTTGCTGTGGACACTTCAAAGGTAGGAGGTACAGTGAACTTAAGTGCAGCTTCAAACCTACTCTCGCAGGCTGCAAGCAAGCTTCTAGATCCTTTTCTCCTTAACGGACTGTTCGCTGAAAGAAGGAAACGAGTTCAGCTTCCTCAGCAGGAGACCTGCAGCTGGGTTGAAACCTGGCGCTTCTTTTGGGCTCAGAGACTTGGGTTCCTTGGCGTCCCAGCATTTCCAGTGCACTGGTTTGCTGTTGGTTAGTAGAAACTAGTTGGAGCTGGGCGCTGCGGCGCTGAAGTAGGAAATTACAAATTGCAACAGGGTATGAGGGGGATTATCTCCTGCCCTGGAGGTAGGGAGCAAGGCATGTTGCTGCATTTACCAGGATGGGCAGGCTTACAGTACTGCTGCCCAGTGAAGGGCATATTTTCTTAAACTATACGCCTCCACACGTCTTTAGCTGAGCATGTCAGTCAGGGGAGCCCTAAATGGTACAACAAGTTCAGACTGGTGGATCTGTTGTCTCAGTTGTGCAGCTTAGTCACTTTTAGCACTTTCTGTTTCCCTGAACATCCATCTGGCTGATGAATGAACAAATAAGGTGCTGTGACTTCAGGCTAATCAGAGGTTGCTAGTGACCACTGTAAATTACCGAGACCGAATTGATTTCATGGGTACTTAGCATATTCGGTTTTCTTGCAAAAGGCCAATCCATAAAAAACCTTTTTCTGAGAGTGTCATAAAGGCAAGGAGTATAGGTAGATCCTCCTTAATCATCAAAGAGAGAGAGAGAGGGGAAATTCAGCATGGTTAACTTTAAATATACCAAGGATTTTATGTTGTCCTTATTAAGTACAGAATTTAAAAATACCAACTTCTTTTTTTTTTTTCTTCTCTCTGCCCCCTTTTTACAGACGAGGAAGTGATGACAACTTGATACTTATTAACTGACAACCTACTGCTGAAATTCACTGCTCAAGAATGTTCAGAAGGAACAAACAGCTGTGGAAAAACAGCCCCCCAGATTTCAAGAAGATCTGTCATTTGGGGCTATTTCCTTGTAAACATTATGATCCTATTTACTTCAATAGTTTGGGGAGGCGAGCAGGGCAAAAAGCTGCTAATGGTTGGTGTCAGCTGGGTGACCACATTGGAAATTCAAAAGCTACCTTTCTTTGGACTAGAATGATGAACTGATGACCATTCCCACTCTGTGTTCTACCGTCTGAGGCCTGAACCTGAGAGACACTGTCTGTGGGAGCTGTCGTTTGCTCAGCACCTTCTTCAGATCAGGCCCCAAACTAATCTTCTGATTCTTAAATATTTATATTAAGGAACATATTTAAAAAGGATTAAACACACTTGTTTTTAAGTAGAATGTTGAATATTGCAGTTATTGGTAAGGGGTGTTTCAGGTCATTCATTTAAAGTGATGTATTGGAAATGGAGATTGTAATTCCTATTTGACATAAAACATGATTCAGTTGCTTGAAATAAATTTGTGTAATGCAGAGCTGTACAAAAATGCAAAATAATTGTCTTCATGTGCGTTAAATTGATTGATTTAATTGTTAAGCCATTTATATATCGCTAAACTTGCCTACCAGTTTGTTTGTACGAAACAAAAGCAATTTGTAGTTGCCCACTTCCTTTGTCTTCTGGCGGTGGGCTTACTCCATTATATAAAAAATCTTCAGTGTGTGTGATAGACACATAGTATGTTCGTTTGGGTACTTCATCACATTACTTATTGGCAAATAAGTCACATATGATGTGAATGTAAGCTTTCAGCACAGATATCACACAAGGGATAACTTTTTAATGAAAACTCACCTAATTTCTGCCTAGTTTACCCTTCAAGTTTGACATGGTAGTTCCATACAGAATAAATCCCTTTTAAAAGTACATTACTTGGGGCACTGATTTACTGATGTTTCTATTCCAAGCACAGGTTGAGAGAAGGAGAATATATAGTCGCAAATTCAAAGACTGTTCATACAGGCCAAGATTTTCAAGTGGTTGGTGATTTTGTGTTGATATGAGTGCCCAACCTGAGACCCCTTAAAACAGCCTGATTTTCTGAGGGGAGGGTGCTCAGCACTTTCTGCAAATCAGGTTTCTTAAGGTGTTTCAAGTCTGGAACCCCAAATTTGAAGCATTCAGAATCACTACTCACTTTTGAAAATCTTGGTTGTAACCACAGTCCTCAGATGAGATGGATTACTGCTTCAAGCGTCTTGATTAATCTGAGCAAGCATACAGTGCCTGATGGCAAAGGTGGTTAGTCACAGGTTAGGAAGACTGTGTGCTCTGGTGATCAGGGCAACAAACTGAGACTTGGGTTTTCTGCATTTCTATTCTTGGCTCTGCTATTGACCTTAGGTCCTCTTTCCCCGTGGGAAGGAAAGTGCTTACATCTGATGTAATGGGAGCATTGAGACCCCTAGAAGCATTTGTAAAACACTCTTTGAGAGCCTTGGATAAAAGATGCTATAAAAAATGAAATGTTTTATAGGCAATGGGCACTTTACTATGAAGCTGTCTCCCCCAGTTAGACATACCATCCTCTGCATTAAAAAGCTTTTTTACTAAAAAATCTCCATAAAGAAGTGCTAAAATCAGTATTCAGTGTATGGAACTTCTAGTTACTGTTAAAAATCTCAAACACAATGTTTATCCATATTTTGTTTGACTGTAACTCATGTCTTGGTGAGAGCCTTTAAATATGGTCTAGCGAGTTAAGAGGAAATTTTGGCTGTGATTTATTTACAAATAGTTGTCAGACGAAGGATGAAACTCTGCTGAGACTGTTAAGTGATGCATATATTAATTCTGGGGCTGGGCAGCCGAGACCCCACATTTTCCAGCAGAAGCACCTTGATTAATCTATCCCTGAACATATAGAATCATAGAATCATAGAATATAAGGGTTGGAAGGGACCCCAGAAGGTCATCTAGTCCAACCCCCTGCTCGAAGCAGGACCAATTCCCAGTTAAATCATCCCAGCCAGGGCTTTGTCAAGCCTGACCTTAAAAACTTCTAAGGAAGGAGATTCTACCACCTCCCTAGGTAACGCATTCCAGTGTTTCACCACCCTCTTAGTGAAAAAGTTTTTCCTAATATCCAATCTAAACCTCCCCCACTGCAGCTTGAGACCATTACTCCTCGTTCTGTCATCTGCTACCATTGAGAACAGTCTAGAGCCATCCTCTTTGGAACCCCCTTTCAGGTAGTTGAAAGCAGCTATCAAATCCCCCCTCATTCTTCTCTTCTGCAGGCTAAACAATCCCAGCTCCCTCAGCCTCTCCTCATAACTCATGTGTTCCAGACCCCTAATCATTTTTGTTGCCCTTCGCTGGACTCTCTCCAATTTATCCACATCCTTCTTGAAGTGTGGGGCCCAAAACTGGACACAGTACTCCAGATGAGGCCTCACCAATGTCGAATAGAGGGGAACGATCACGTCCCTCGATCTGCTCGCTATGCCCCTACTTATACATCCCAAAATGCCATTGGCCTTCTTGGCAACAAGGGCACACTGCTGACTCAAAATGTGTTCCTTTGTACCAAGATGGTGGTCCTGCAAGATGTGTTGCCAAAAAATCAAACCAAACCTGTTTTCTTATTTCTTGAATTACTGGTAACTTGCACAGCACTTTATGAACATACCATGTGAGGCGGTACAGGGTAAATTCTGTGCTCAGTTATGTTGTGTAACTGGAGTGAACTCCCTTGATGTCTCTAGAGTTGCTCTGGATTTACTCCTGTAAACTGGATTTGAGCTACTGCCCCTCCTGGAAATAGCTTACAATCTAATGTTGGTAGAAAATGAATGACAGCCGTGATGGTCTGAACCCAGGTTCTAACTGACGGATGCTCCGATGGCAAACCCACTACTGGAGTTAAGAAAATAGATTGATTTATTAACTTTATTCCTCGCTCCGCAAAGCACCTTAGGGAAATGGTGAATATGGAATGTGCTACATAAAGCTAAGTACTGTTCCTCCTAAGCTGCAGGCTGGCACTCCCGAAAGAACTCTCTCAAGCTGTGGGAGCTAACCCTGTTGCTACAGCATTTGCAGCTGGGCCTTGCACTGAGCTACATAATCCATAAGTGCTGAGGATGCTGAGCATCCCTGGGCTCTTGGTTGTGGGGTGGAAGGAGAGAGAAAGGCAAGGAGGGTTTGAAAATGAGTATAACCAAAATCCTGAATGCTTTGCTGGTCTATCCCCTGTAGGCTCTTATACCATGCTCATCATCATAGAACAGAAAACTTCACTGCACCACTGTCACCCCTTCTGACAACAAAAATTACTACATAGCCCCAGGAGTGGGGACCGAAGCCTAAGCCTGCCTGCACCCTGCTGCCCTGGGCAGGGGGGCCAAAGCCCAAGGGCTTCAGCCCCGGGTGGGAGGCCTGTAACCTGAGCCCCACCACCCAGGGCCGAAGCTTTAGCCCCGGGACTCAGCAAGTCTAACGCCAGCCCTGGCGACCCCATTAAAACTGGGTTGCGACCCACTTTGGAGTCCCGACCCATAGCTTGAGAACCGCTACCATAGAATGAGAGCATTGCAGTAGAGCATTAAGTAACATGCCATATGTCTGTCATGTGGTGGTGATTTTCTCATCCTTTCCCAATGGGGAGCAGCATGTGTGGTGGAGTTTTTTGTTTTGGTAGGGTTTTTGGTTTTTTTAAATATATACGTTACTATCAATTTGTTAGAGAAGGCAATGTCAAATTGTATATAACTTTCTAATACATCTTTGGCATTTAAAGACTGAATAAAAAAAACCTGATCCATTTGTTGTGCTACTGATGACGGTTGTTGCCATATAAAGTGGGTGAAGTGATCCTAATATGTGATAGTGCTGGTCTCCAAGCCCCCTCTTATCACTCCCGCTACTTCCCTACTTGTGCTCCTCAACTCATCTGGCACACCAGACCCTTCTCCTACTCCTGACTCTCGACCTTTTCCCACCAGGCTCCCGATACTTGGATTGCCCTGGATGGTTGGCTGCCTTCCGTGCATCTCTTGTAAGTACATAAATATAACAAACAAACAAAGGGGGTTTTTTGGCTCTGTCATGGTGGACTGGGGAGACACGTAGGCTGGTACTGGACATATTCCTGCCTTTGAGAGAGAAATTATTCAAATTAATAGTATTTCATACCTTACTTTTAGAATGTCCTGAAAAGGAACAAAAAACCTGGCTTGTGCCTGATTGTGGTACATTTTAAGGCATCGAGAAGTAGCAAAAGGGTGAGTTTCTGAAAAATAAATCCTTTTTTGTGCTGCTTTTTATATTAGAAATTCAGCTCCTGTCTTTGGCAGACTCTGATGGCTAGAACAGTAGTGCAAGAGTTGCAGCACAAGAGCCAGGAGGGTATAAACTAAACTGTTTGGTGGGGGAAGGGATTATTAGCCATACTATGTCAAACTTCATTGTAACACCCATTTGTCATGATTAGCACTTTAAATATAAGAAGCGTAACACCTGCAGCCCTTCAATGACAGTGTTCAGAGCCCTCAATAAATGTCCTTTCTACCTTCCAGTGGTCTGCCAGCAAAGACCAGACTTCATATTCCTGAGTTTAAGGTAAGAAAGCCACACAGAATCATAATTTTGTTATTTCGTTGTTGGGCCTTCTTTATACATCATAAAGAACTGAAAACCACAAGGCCAATATTTAAAGCAGTCCTTTGCAGGCTGTGTGTGTGTGTGTGTGTGTGACACCACCACCTTTAATTGCAGGGCAGCAGCCCTCATGATAATCTTACCAAGGCCAGCCCTGTGCTTGAAGGTTTTGCCTGGATATGGATATTGGTGTACTATGCCAGCAAAGTGCTTCCAGTATGGACCTGGCCTAAGGGTGTCAACAGAGTTATACCAGAATAACTGTCAGTTTAAATTCAAACCTTTAGATTATACTGAAAAAGTTTCCTTTGCAGACAAGGTCTTATTCTCCAGCAGTGGTGGGGTAAATATTGAAGAGGTGTTAACAGTAACTTCTGCAGTCTCCAGTGGCCTTGGCTGGCAGGTGAGTACAATGATGGTTGCGAAGCAGGATGAAGTGATGGGTTTCTCTAGGTGTCTGTGGGTGGGGCGACAAGGTGGAGGTATCAATATTTAATTGTTCCAGGTCAGGGAGGGAGGTGCAGGGCAGTGCGTAGCTAAGAAGAACAGCAACTTTCTAAATTCCTGGTTTAGTAAGAGTCTGCATTTGACATTTGATGATGTGGTTTAGCATTATTGGTTTTGGGGGTTTTTTTAAGTGCACTTCTAGGAATAAAATATAATGGATGAGGTCGTCATAATGTAGAAGTAAAATGCTGATGAACCTGAAACAGCAAGAAAGTTACTCTCATCCATTAACAAGCAAGGTAACATTATTCCAAAGCTATTGAGATGTTACTTAGAAAAAAATAAATTAATGAAAGTTAAAGAAATACATAGGGTTTGACACACACTCCAAAGCAAGGAAGGGCAGTGGTAGCACTGAAAGCTAGTGCCTAGATACCACGGTGATTGGTGATCTACAAATATCAGCAAGAGAGAATTAAACTTTTTAGCTCACTGCATCATGCACAGGTATTACACTATCTACAATGAAGTGTTGGGTTGACCTGGTGGACAATGAATGTATGTGCCCAGATTTAGAGTCTTTATGTGGTGTTTGCTGTATTACCTCAAGTTCTATGCTGATGGCACAGGTGTAAATGGGACCTTTTAATTAGAATTAACCTATATTAATGTCTCAGTGGTGGTTGGTCATGAATCATGACATTTTTGGGAGCAGAGCACAATTTACATGGGCTGTAAACAATCATTTTCTTTAAAATCTCCCAATTCCTCACCTTTCTGAGAAGGAAGATGCCTTCATGCTGCAAATGAATGCTCTGCTCTTTCGTTTTGACTTCAGCAGGGTGGACTATAGAACTGGCAGCTTTTGTGTAAACTTCCACATTCATCTTATGTCTTACATTAGCAAACTCCCAGATTTCTTTGGCCCCCAAGCCCTGCTTTTTAAATTTTAATTTAGACCCCGTACTTTGCTGATTCTGGAAAAAGAGACAGATGCATTGGTGTAACATGGGTGGGGTGGGGTGGGGGGAGAATTTACTTGGATTGTAAGCTCTCTGGAGTAGGGACCGTCTCTTCATTCTGTTGTACAGTCCTTAGCACAATGGGGTCCTGGTCCATGGTAGGGGCTCTTACGTGCTACCAAAATACAAATAATAGATCATAATAAAGCCCCAAACTACTGATAGAACTAATACCAGGGCTTTGTGTTTTCAGAAATTATATTCTAAAAATAGAGGTGGCATTTTTCATCAAACACATATTAAACGTCCAGTTTTCTACATATTGCTCAATCTGGGTGAGTGATTATTGCTCGTGCTGCCCTTACTCTATCAGATTTTACAGATGTAATTTCACATAATATTGAAGTGAACTTTACCACATGGAAATTGCTAGGATCGCTCCTCTTCTCTCTTCTTGAGCATCTGTATTGTATTTTCCCAGTCCTCCAAAAGGCTTCAGAAATAACTAATATTAATAACAATACTTGTTGGTTTTGTTAGTAGAGCCCCTTAGCCTATGCTGCATGAAATCTTGACCTACTTCTTTATATATTCAACTTTTTCATGTTCCCTTAACTACTTTTTATCAATAGCTATTTTTACAAGGTCTTTCTTTGCCCTTCTTAATTGCCCAAACTTGTGTCTACTAACAAAAAATAAACAGTTCAATATGTCAATCAGTGTAGTCATGAACTGCATCCTCCTCACTAATTGACCTACTTTCTCTCCCAGTGTTTCTTTATCCCTGGATATATTTGCAAAAGCACGTAGATCTGAATCTAGACCATGAAGTCTTAATTTAATCAGGTTGCTGTAGTGTTTGTTATTACTGAATATGTGGGCACTGTTTACATTATTTTTAAAAAATCAAAAAAAAAAAATCACCATTTTAGGAAGGCACAATCACTGTCCCAAAGAACTCTCAATCCAAGCCCTGACTGTGATCGGTACAGAGCCTCATCAAAGTCAGTGAGGCCCCCATATGGGTTCAACAATCCGTCAATTTGGATCGTAATGCAGAATCAGGGCCTAAATAGACAAAAGCAGAAAACAGATGTGTGGGTTCACAGATTGATACTGTTACTCCTCACTTAAGTCCCAGTTAACATTGTTTCATTGCTGATCAATTAGAGAACATGCTCATTTAAAGTTGTGCAATGCTCCCTTATAACATCGTTTGGCAGCTGCCTGCTTTGTCCACTGCATGTAGGAAGAGCAGCCCGATGCAGCTAGCTGATGGGGGCTTGGAACCAGGCAGCCCACCTATCCGCTCCCCTAAGTTCCCTGTGCAGCAGCCACCCAGCAGGCTATCAGTTGCCAGCAGTTCAGCTGTCCCTCCCCTCACTGCCATGTGCTGCTCCTGCCCTCTGCCTTGGAGCTGTTCCCTGAGCCTCCTGCTTGCTGTGCAAGTGCAGGGAAGAGGGGTGCCAATGTCAGTGTGCCTCCTCTCCCCGCTTCTTTACCCCATCTCTACAGATGACACAACAGGGCTCAGGATGGAGGGAGCTTGCTGGCAGCAGCTGCTGTCTCAATTTGCTGTTCTACTTAAAAAGGCAGTGTACTTAGAGTGGGGTCAGAGTACTTAAAGGGGAAACGCGCATCTCTCTCTCTCTCTCTCTCTCACACACACACACACACACACACACACACACACACCATGTATCTCTCTCTCTCTCACACTCAGTCGTCTCTCTCTGTTTTATATATAGTATATATTTATACACACACACCTACGGTGTGTCTGTCTCTCTCTCACACTCACACACCCCCCCCCCCCGCCAGCACTTTGGAAAGGGGAGGGAGGGGTGCGCTCCAGTGGGATAGCATGGGTTCATCATCACGTTCAGTTTCCACAGGGAATATTTGCAGCCACTGCCATGCTGAATCTCCTCTCTCTGTTTGTGCTGCCTTCTGGCGTGTGAGGCTACATTAACGACAATGTGTTAACCCTTGAGGTCTCAGCTCAGTGCGAATTCATCATTTGGCAGTAAGGCATTCCCTGGGAAATATCCCACGCTCTGACTCCACCACCTCAACCAAGCTTCACAATCATCATTGCTGTGTATAGTATTAAATTGTTTGTTTAAAACTTATACTGTGTGTGTGTAAATAAAAATATAGTCTCTTGTCTGGTGAAAAAAATTTCCCTGGAACCTAACCCCCCGCCCATTTACATTAATTCTTACGGGGAAATTGGATTCACTTAACATCGTTTCGCTTAAAGTAGTATTTTTCAGGAACATAACTACAACGTTAAGCGAGGAGTTACTGTAATTCAAGGCCAGAAGAGACTGTTAGATGATCTAATCTGACCTCCTGTATATCACAGGCTATTACATTTCACCCAGTTACCCCTGTATGGAGCCCAATCACTTGTCTGGCTAAAGCATATTTTCCAGAAAAGCATCCAGTCTTGATGTGAAGACATCAAGAGACAGACAGTCCACCACTTCCCTTGGAAGTTTGAAGGCGATTAAATATCAGAACAATATTAATTATTTGTACCAGTGAATTTGTCTGGTTTCAGTTTCCAGCCATTGGTATTTGTGAGGCCTTTAACTGATTGGTAGTACTAAAGGGCTCTTTAGTATTGGTATTTTCTTCTCCTGAAGGTTCTTGTACATGGTAATCAAGTCACCTCTCAATTTTCTTTTTGATAAACTAAGCAGACAGAGCTCTTTGTCTCTTACTGTAAGACATTTTCTCCAGCCCTTGAAACATTTTTGTGGCTCCATGCTGCACCCTCTCCAATTTCTTTAACATCCTTTTTAGTGTGTGAACACGATCACTGTGCACAGTACTCCAGCATCAGTCTCACTAGTGCCCATATACGGAGGGCAGGTCTACACTTTAAAACACTGTAGCTGTGCCAATGCTCTTCTTGCCCATTTTATTCCCAGAAACCAACAGCTAGTGTCTGGCATCAAATCTGCTGCCAGGATGATAATTTATCCATTATGCTGGACTATGCTGTGACTAAATGAATTGGACAGAAAGATGGAGGATAACTCTGGGATAAAGCAGTTTGTTGCTATGAGTGGGGTCAGGAATGAAAGATTTTCCCAATTTTCTATCTTGTGTATGGATTTTAAAACTTACTCTTTGTCAAGTTTCTTTTTAATATATTCTTTTGCTCATTAAAAACAAAACTCTCTGGAGAAGCAATGGCAAAAAAGGGGGCGAGAAACAAAGTTTGTGGTTCCCAGTAAAAATTTAGTCAGTGAGAAAAGAAAGATTGAGGCACTTATAAAACAAATACCCTTCCAGGTGTCAACAGACATGTTTATTATTTTATGGCATTTGATCTGTGAGCACTCAAAACCCTTTGCAAACAGATAATTGGCCACGGAGGTCCAAGATGGATGGAAATAGTCATGACCACAGTTCTGTAAAAATGTGAAGATGTGGTTTTCAAAGCTAACTGGTAATGGAGGTTTTGGTTTCTCATAAGTGTAGCTGATACCCTTGCAGACATTTTTCACATCACTGAGTTTTTGGGGAACCAGAGTAATGCTTTTGTGTACTTCATATTTTACTTAGCTTCCTGTATGTGTTTCTGTTGCTTCCTCTTCTGTGTTGTGCAGATATTATCTGTCACTGGAGTTATTTTCTTCTGCATCCTTTCTGTGTGCACTGCTTTGGAGAACCAATCTGCTCCATTACTGGTAAGTTTAACATTCACCATCTTTAGTATTCCTGATAAGTTTGGCTTCATGTATTGTCACTAACTGCCATATGGGATCAGACCAGTGGTTTGATAACTTGTCTTTGACAGAGATCAGTACCAGATGGACTCAATAGTGTATTGTGGTGATGAGTTCCACAGGCTAATTATAAGCCAGGTCTAAATAATAATGACTTCTTAATCTTGAAGTACCCACATCCAAAGCGTCTCAGGCCTCAAAACTTAAAAAAGGCAGCATTTTTGAAAGTATTCCTGCAATTCAGCTACTACCCCACACTTCACAATTCATAAACCATGCTGCCTCCTCTGAGCAGGCAGAGCCGCCTCCTGTTTTGAATCAAATACATTCTGATCATTACCTGCTGCTGTAAACTGGCTCAGAGTGCACACCTAAGAGTCAGTTTCACCAAACAATTCAGATCACTTTAGCCTCCACTGCACATACACAATAGCAAATGGAACAGAAAAGAAACCCACTAAAATAGAAACCTACCTCCTCATGCCCCAGTGTGCTTCCATTTGGGGAATTACACAACATTTTAGGGAAAAAAGCCATGTACTTTGTTGCCAGAGTGAAGCCAATGTTTATCAGACGTTTGAGAAATTGGGCAGGGGGAGGGACAATCAAGCTTCTCACATTTTTTTAAATTATTCTGTATAGTCATAAAGGGTTGAAGCATTTGTAACAACCCCCTTCCCTCCCCCCTCCACTCCCCCGCACACTCCACCAAGATGTTATGCTGAGTGATGCACAGGGAATTCATTCAGACAGGGGGCCTTTAATAACAACATTTTGGAAAAAAATATAAGATGCCCTTATGTCCACATTCAGAATGGTCATCTGATGTCACTAGAAGGTCACTTAAACGTTTGCATTTAGAAGTGTAACAACAGTAGGTGCATCACAGATCCTTTGGCTGCATTAATTTTTGCCTTGTCCTCTGAAAGCATGAAAACAGCACAGTTTTAAAATACCATTTAGCTGCTGCCTTCCTTAGTTAAGCCAGTTTATGCCTGAAGTGTTTGTTTAAGTCAAGGAGAAATGATTAGAGAACAATGAATTACCTAATATTGTGGGTAAAGTTAGGTAGATAGCATGATAAATGTGATTCAACAACTACAATAAGTAGCTACTCCAAGGATTACTTTCCCACTTCCACATCTTGCCACGGTGTTCTGGGAGATAGGCAATGGCACCACCATTTATCAGTAGTCCCTTAATTTGGGCTCAGTGATTCTGACCTCTCTTGTGAAGGCTCAATCCCATTGATATTAATGGCTGTTCCAAGCAAATGTCCAAAAGCAGAATGTCACCCTCAGGGCTATTTTCCCTAAGCCAGATCCTGGGGTCTTTGCTGAGGAAATATCAGGCCCTGCCCACCTTCACCACCCCCCTGCAGGGAAGGCTGGGCTTTGGGTACTCCTCTTGGCTTGGGAGTTGCTGGAGGACGGGGCAGGGACGGAAAAGCATCACGGAAGGTGGCCGTGGTGGGAAAGGAGCTGGGGGAGGCCGCCAGGCCTGGCTTGGAACGCCCCGGTGAGGGGGCATCTGCCCAGCGCAATGCCCGTGGCCGCTAGAGGAGGCGCAGCGTTTCCCGCCCTCCCACCAGAGCTGTGTCGAACGCCCAGCGCTTCCGCGGGCCGGGCAGCCCACGGGCTCCTGCAGCGCTCCCAGACAGCAGGCGTGGGCAGCGCCCCAAGGGTTAACTCCCCTCGCCTCCCCTGCCTGGGCAGCCAGCCCCGCCGGCGGGGCCGGGCTGCGAGGGGTGAGCGCAGCCAGCTCACGCCCTCGGCCGGAGCCGGGCGCTGCTGCCAAACTCGCCTGGCGCTGCGCGGGCAGGCGGCCCCCGCCCGTCCTGCCCCCGCCCCTTTCGCGGGATGCCGGGGCGGGCAGACGCCGGGCTCCCACCAGCGGGGCAAGCGGGACGGCGACTGCACCCAGCAGGTGGCCGGCGGTGAGTAGCTGCCGGGGCGGGGTGGGGGGTGCCGCGGCCGGGCTGGGCTGCCGGAGCCGCGAGCCCAGCTGCGGAAAGTCCCTCTGGGCAGGGGCCGCGCGGAGTCCAGCCCTGGCCGGCCGCAGCTCCGCGGGGACCGGGCGGGGGCTGCGGCTGCTCGGGGAGTGGGATGTGCTGGGGACCTCTCCGGGGCAAGTCGTGCCCGCAGTGAAGTCACTGGCAAAACACCCACTGGCGCCAGTGGGGCCAGCATTTCACCCAATTTCCCTATGACAGTGGCTGAAACTTTCAAATCCAGGCCGGGGCGGGGTGGGTCTGTAATATTCCCCTGGTATTACATTGGAAGGGAGCTATGGACCTAGGCCCCCCCCGGCACTGCTTTGAAAAGCCCAACCGTTGACTATTGTACCTTGACTGTCAAACACAGGTAGTGGCTGATCTGTCCGCGGGAAATTGACCACCAAAATCTCTGCTCCTGCACAAGGCACTTTGTTATTCGTTATTGCAGTGATAGCACAGCGATGGGTGCACTATGAGAACCTGGATAGCTAGAACAAATAGCTCAAGCCATGCAAGGCGTAATCAGTACCTGCTCTCGGATAACTTGAATATCTGTGCTCAGAAATCTAATCACCTGTAATTCTATTCTGGACACATTGTTCTGCAGCGTTTTGCCCATTGTCAGGATAGATAAGCATTATCTCACTAGGAGGAGCAAGTATTTCGCACCTTATTTCAAACCTACCTTTCTGAAAAGCCTGATACTGATACTGGCAGCAGGGGTGGCACATTACAAGAGTACCTTTTTGATAAAATTATTAATGCTATGACTATGAAATAAACTACTTAGTGTAAGCACTCAATTAAGCCATAACAGCAAAACGTGTGCTTCCTGTGTTGACCTGTTAAGAATAAATTAATAATTTAAAAAGATGATGTGAACTAATGTACTGTGAAATCTATACCACTTACTGGTGAATGGAAGGGCAAGTCACTTATTTAAACAAGTCATTGTTTTAAAGACTTATACTCACTAGCAGCTGTGTGAAATTGTCGTTCTTTGTTTACAAATTATTGCATGATTTGGCACAAATAACTGTTGCAACACTCTTATCATCGCTGGCGATAGTGATTAGTTTACACAACGTAATGTAAATATGACCATATATTTTTCGGTTGTCTATTATGCAAATATTTGAATTTACAGGTATCACATTTCCAAAACTCATGCATCAGAGGACTAGTCACTACAATATTATGTTAATTAAAATGTTATTTTACTCCAAATAAAATGTTTTAGCTGTTTTAGATAAATTGCTGCTTCAAGTTTGGGCTTCATTAAAGAATGTGGCAACTTTCCACAAATGAAAAGTAAATTGAAAAATAGCAATGACATTAATTGGCTATATGTGTTTGTCAAGGGTGTACTTGAGGAAACATTGCTTCTTCGTATTTTATTTTTCTCTGCAATGGAGGGTCAGGCAGGTAGGCATATTATCCACCCTGCTGTAATGAAAATTTAGAAGAGAACATTGTATGGGCTGTAATACATTGCTCCTTACGCTTGGAACGCTGTTTAATCCAGAATGGCCATTTGTAGCCAGACATGTAACTTTTGTGCTATAACACTGAGAAAACCGGCAAGCATTTTGGTTTTTGTCCTCCTTTTATACAGTTTCTCAGAAGTATGACAGAAAATGTGATATTGTGCAAAAATGAGAGTTGGCTAGGTCACCGTCAATGGTTTTTATTTAATCAGGAGCATTCAGCAACGAGACAGCTGCTATCAGCATGAAGGGATCATATTTATTGGTTTCTGTCAGTAATGTGAGCAGGGGTGCTGGAATCATTTGTACAGTGCGGGTGCTGAGAGCCACTGAACCAAACTGTAAACACTGTATCTGATGGAAATCACTTCAAGCACCCCTAGTTCTAGTACCTATGAATGTGAGAGACCTGTGTGTTTAAAAACCAGACTCTGCATGCCTGCCCTCTTGATGCTATTGTGAAGTCCAGTAATATCTGGAACCTCCCCCCGCCCCCAGTGGACACAATTGTACATTATCAGCTACCCAAATACAGCTTCTGAGTTTGATGGATCCGTGCTGCACATGACACAAAATCAAGACAATGTTTTCCCTGGCATATATGTGATGTAGTAGAAGATAGACACAGTAAGACCAAATCTACTGGAGGTTGCTTTGGAAAATGGTTTGCATATTTTATCTTCCTTTTTTTGGGTGGGCATGTAAGGAAAAGTTATCTGTTCCTCCCTGAACTATTGCTGGGATATAAGTCAGATTCATGGCCACATATCTTCTGATTTCAAATGATATGATTCTGAGGAAAAGCCAGAGCTGAGGAGACATGAATGTTATGTCACCTACAATTATGTACCTACCATAGATCAAAGTCATCTCCTTGAGGGATGATAAAAGCAACCCTATCCAAAGAATCACATTAGTTTAATTGTACTGATTAGATTTTCTTTTAAGGGAGGCTTTGTTTCTGGGTGGGTTGGGTGTTCATTGTACATTAGTTATGCACAAAACAGTAAATAATTAAAGTAGAATTGTTGATCATCAGTAAGTTGGGCAGAAAGGACGGAAGAACAGAATGGTATGTGTGCTCTATAGCTTGAAAGCCAGAGGACAGGTATTTGTAAAATATGCCTGAAAAAATGTAACAAAATATAAAAGCTGTCTGATCGGCTTTTAAATATTTAAAATGCGGTGATTGTTTCCACATTTAAAGGATAGCCTGCCAGCTCCTTTCAGAGCCCCACTTGGGAAGACTTTAAAGGAAAGCTTTGCTATGAAGTTTTTATTTTGGACTCCATATGGAGACTTCCTAAACCATAATTTCAGAAGATCTTAAATTACCAAAGCCTGGAACCTAATCTTGTGGTAACTAGTGAGTTACTGGGTATCTGCCTTTAACAGTTTTCTGTAGTGGATCAGAGCATTGCAAATGACTCTGTGATAAGATAGCTTTAAACTAGACATTAATAAAGTTTAAAGGCTCAAAGAGCCTAAACTTCAGACTAGCTCTGCCTTGGTAACGCTATTTTAAACATGCTTTGCAGCTCTAGACCTTCCATCTTAGTCTGCAACTTCCTATAAAGGAACAGAAGTATCATTTGCACAGAATAGCACTTTCCACTTGAGTCCCAATAATATTGCTACCTGCATTAGATATAAATCATTATCAGTCTTCTGTACAAGTTGCTGTGGGTGGCTGGTAGCATTGCTCTGACGGCCCATGCAATTACATATTTAGTTTTGATCTTTAATCTCTCTTGGGAGAGAATAGGGTATAGAAACCTAGTAGTCTTTTCTTAAGGACCTTTGTTGACTCTACATATGTTGGGTACAATACAAGGCTATTTGCTAAATAATAAAACCTCAGATGTTTGGCACCAAAGACAATAACTCAAGGACAAATGACTTATGTTGTTCATACATCAAATTGTGATGCCATATGGATTTTTAACTAAAAAAAGAAAAAAGTATGCTTTAAAAAACTGCATTACCTCAGAAATGCATAGGGTTGTCACAGGAATCTAGGGCTCTCTAATTAGAGAATAATTCCAAATTAATATTACATAGGTGAAACATTTTAATGGAAACAGCAATAAAGCTATTCAAAATTGGACATAAAAAGGTTAGGAGTAAGAGCTTAAAATATTATCTGGTTACACTTTTTACAGCCCTTTTGTCTTCCAATTTGTGCAAGCTGTGTTTTTTAAATAATGCTTTTTAAAAAGTATATTCCCAGTTCTATGAAAAATGGACTAAGTATCACAAAATCCCAACCACAGGGAATTCTAAGGGTATCAACTAAGATGCTAAAAATGAATCTTCTGAGATCCTGTGCTTCTCCAGATTCTTCCATACAAAGGTCGTGTCAACTCCCAGGGATAGTAACATAGAAAAGCCATTATCGTAACTTCTGAGACATTCTGGGATGAGCTTACATGTTTTTTAGTTCCAAATAGATAGGTCATGACTTTTGTAAATTGAAACTTGTTTTGAGACTTTCTCTCTCAGTTGTACTTGTAATCTATTGATTGATTATTTTTAAAAGATCAAGTTAATTTAAAAAACAAACCCCAAAGTGTTTACCTCTTTAAATTCCCTGTTATGGTTACATATTAACATTTTTGGCTTCTGCTGCATTACACACCCTTCTTTGTTCTTTTTGAGCTGAATGCATTTCTTGGGTTATTGGTGCAATCATGCTGTTGGGTTATTTCAGATGCGTCCAGGAGGAGTTTAGAAAACGCATTAGCTCACACTTGGGTAAATGGATATTGTTTTTATATGTAGATTGAACTGTGTGGTCCCTACCAGTCTTCATTTTTCCAAACTTCAGTTTTTGAAACCAATCTCAGGAGGAGGGCATTCTATAATGTCTTTACAACATTGGAAAGTAAAGGAGCTATGGCATCAATTTTCTAACCAGAAAAATGAAGGGCAGCTTAAAGACTGAAAGCACATTATATCTTTGTGAAGTAGAAGAGACAGAAAGCTCCTTTTTCTGGGAATGACTATGCAAGCAAGATCTCTCATTGAGGCAGTACTCCCTAAGGCATAACCTGAAGTTCTGACAATAGCAGTTTGGACAATGATTGCCTAGGCAATCTCTTCAGTAATAATGTTCTGAGCTCCATCTGCAGCACCCTGTTAACATTTTTCTCAGTTTTACCTTTACCCATATATGTGGCTAGATATCACTGGCGCTCAGCACTGCTTTGCAAGCTCGAATGACTGCTTAATTAGAAGAACCGTGAGGTATGAGAGTTCAGGAGGCTTGTCCCAGCTATTGGGCCAAAATAGAGAGACAACTCAGTGCCATAAATAATAGTTTCTATTTGTGAAGCACATTTCTTCATTGGATTTCCAGGTGCTTTATGTATGTCTCTGTTTATGTAGATATCCATCTATTATCACCATTTTACTGATGGTGAAACAGAGACACAGAGAGGTTAAGGATTTGATGAAGGACACATAGTGAGTCTGTCACAATAGGGAATAAAACACTGTCTCCCAGCTCCTACTCTGGTGTTCTAACCACTCTGAAGCCTTACAACAGCTCTTAAACATACTGGGACAATATCCCCCCATATTTATTCTGGTGATTTTAAATGGGATTTCGCTAGTGTAAATGGACTGAGAATTTGGCTAAATGTGTGTGAGAAGCTGATTTGGGCACTCCGTGTTTATCCAAACTATTATGGCAATGAGATTATCCAGAGTTACATTACACAGGTAAAAGAAAAGGGCTAGAAAACCCTCATCCTTCTGCTTATAAACCAAGGTCCAGCTGATGGGGGTTAGGAAGAAACCTCCTCAAGAGGTTGGTTATTACATGACTGTGTCCTGTGAGGTTTCTTGCACTTTCCTCTGAAGCATCTGGTATTAGTCTCCATCAGAAACAGGATTCCTCTGCTCTAATCTGGTATAGCAGTTCCTGTTAGATAATTGAAAGTGTATAGTTCTTTTTTGTGTTGTTGTGTTATGGTCCTGCCAATGTGGAAAAAAATCCTATTGAGCAACATATACTACTGCTGAAGGTAATGCTCAATCTCGGGGGAGCGGGGGTGGGGGGGAGAAACACTGACAGTATTGAGCTCTAGAAATTGGTGGTTTGACCTCAAAATATGATATGTTGTAATGATCTTCCTGTTTCCAACCTTTTTCTGAGCTAGCTGCCATGGAAGGAGGGAATAGGGATGACATAATTTTCAACTCATGACTGCGGTGTAGACCTAGTGCAGGCTTCCTCTTGCCAGAAATTGAGAACATCCTCAAATTAAGAGCTGTAGGAAGGAGACCCTTTATTTTGAGAAGGTGTGTGAGTGAGAGAGAGAGAGACTGATTCAGAACTAGCATAAGAAGGCAGATTTCTAGGCATTACCTTTTGCACTTTTTACGTGTTACAGTGGATGGAAAATGCTCCATCCTTCTCAGATTTTTTTTTTTTAAAAAAGAGAAGCTATAAAATATCAAATGCTCAAAGAGCATAAATGTGCAATAACTTCTTAAAGCATTGTTGTCATGTTAAACCAGCCCTGTCAAAAATTACCTGCAACTAGACAAGCCATAGCCACAACATCTCACCTCGTCAGCCTCTTTTTGGCCTCCCGCCACCTAATCATCTTCCAATCTTATCTGGTAACAGTGCTAAGCAAGTAAATTAGAGTTCACATCTACTCTAAGTAAAAAGGCATATTTTAGATATGTTAACTAATGTTTAATATGTATTAAATCCTGTGAAGACAAGTTCGTTTTTGTTGTTAGCTGGTCAGAGTAAATTCTAGTGGGGAATCAGCCAGTGGGAGTCAAAGGATTCAGTTTTCTTTGTATTCATCCAGCTCCCGGGCTGGGTGTTCCTTTTCTCCACCCATGCTTCCCAGTTGGCCTCTCCTGCCATGTTATTCAGCCTGGAAATGCAGTTGAGATGTTCCCCCTAACCCAGAGGTTCTCAAACTGGGGGTTGGGACCCCACGGGATTGCAAGGTTATTACATGGGGGGTCACGAGCTGTCAGCCTCCACCGCAAATCCTACTTTGCCTCCAGCATTTATAATGGTGTTTAAATATATAAAAAAGTGTTTTTAATTTATTAGTGGGGTCACACTCGGAGACTTGCTATGTGAAAGGGGTCACAAGTACAAAAGTTTGAGAACCACTGCCCTAAGCCATCCTTTGTTCATTCTCAATGTCCTCTGGTTAACAAGGTTCCCTACTTTTCAGTTCTTCAGTCTTTCCCTCACATTGAGCTCTTTTTCTCCTGGTTCCTGCTTGTGATTTGTGTGTGTGTGTGGGGTGGGGAGTAATGTGTAGGGAGAACAGGAACAGATTGGCAGTGTTAGAGTAGCATGCATACAGCTCCTGTGACCATGGCAATAATAGGCAGAGAGAAAAGGGGGTGAGAGGAGCAGAGGGATAAAAGCATAAAGGTGTGCTTTGGTGAAAGGGGCATGGGCAGACCTTAGTTTGGTATATATTTTGTACTCTGGAAAGTGGTAATCTAGCCTATTCCACTAGTTTACAGGCTGGGCGTATGGCATCTTTACTTACAAGCTGTTGAATAAACTACCAAGTGGGGAGTGCTATGGAGTGACAGTCTGCACCATGCCCTGGTGTGTTCAGCAAAGTTCCATTGCCCTCACATTCTTTGTGCCTGACTTCTCTGGAAATTTTAACCTGAGTCCAGTCTGGAGCATTGGTCTCCAGCTCTGCTGCATGGCAGTGAATTATTGCATTGGTATTTAGTTTAGGGCAGTGTTTATAAAGAGGATGGTGCTCAGAAGAGGTGGGGCGGGGCCTGGGGATGAGCGGGGCGGCTTGGGGGTCCACGAAAAAATTTAAATAAAAATGTGGGTCCTCGGGTTGCTAAAGTTTGAGAACCGCTGATCTAGTCTGACCTCCTGCACATCGCAGGCCACAGACCATCACCCACCCACTCACGTAATAGGTCCATAACCTCTGGCTAAGTTACCGAAGTCCTCAAATCTTGACTGTAAAGGCTTCAAGGACAGCGAATCCATCAACAAGTGACCCGTGCCCCATGCTGCAGAGGAAGGTGAAAAAGCCCAGGGTCTCTGCCTATATGACCTGGGAAAAATTCTTTCCCAACACCAAATATGGTGATCTGTTAGATCCTGGCCATATGGGCGAGATCCACCAGCCAAACATCTGGGAAAGAATTCTCTATAGTAACTCAGACCCCTCCCCTCTAGTGTCCCATCTCCGGCCATTAGCAATATTTGTTAATAGCAGTCACAGATGAGCCATAGGCAATTGTAGGCAATCTCATCATACCATCCCCTCCATACATTTTCCAAACTCAATCTTGAAACAAGTTCAATTTTTTTGCCCCCACTACTCCCCTTGGAAGGATGTTCCAGATTTCGCTCCTCTGATGGTTAGATATCTGTGTCAAATTTAGTACCTAAACTTATTGATGACCAGCTTATATCCATTTGTTGTTCTTCAAGTGATTCCTCATATTGATTCCAATTAGGTGTGCATGCGGAAAGTTTTTCCCCTAGCAGCACCCATCGGGTCAGCTGTGGAGCCCTCTGGAGTCGTGGCTCTATAGCGCTCTATATATGACCCTGCCGACCCGGCGCCTCCTCAGGTCCTTCTTACCACCAGTGATGGTTGTTGGAACTGTGGTGTCTTGCTCAGCAAGTTCTCCACCTTTCCCTAGCTCTATTTAATTTAGTGTTCGTTTCCTTTGTTAGTTTAGTTATTAGGTAGTGTAGTGTTAATAGTTTGCTGTCGGGAGTTGGGGGGTCCCCCTTCACCCCAACTGTGCTCTCCCTGGGGATGCAGGGCATGCTTAAGTCCCAGGGATTCAAACCCTGCAAGTCCTGCAACAAGCCTATGCCAGTGGGCAACCCCCACGACACTTGCTTAAAGTGTCTGGGGGAAACCCATCAGGTGGATAAGTGCAGGATTTGCAAAGGGTTTAGCCTGAGAACAAAGAAGGAGCAGGACTTTAGACTGAGGCAGCTCCTCATGGAGGCGGCACTTAGACCGCAACCAGCATCGGTGTGGCGGCGCATAGTGCCTCGGCAGCGGCGGAGACGGCACCGCAGAAGGACTCTGGACCAGACCCGCAGCACCTCCGCTCTCTGGTGCAGAAGCAATCAGAGACGATTCAGCACCGGTCCCATTCCCCGGGTCAGAAGCAGCACCGGAAACAAGTGAGCAGTGGTTCCCCAACTTCAGGACCCAACCCCTCGGAACTGGCCATTGGGGTGCGTGCTAGGGAGGAGCCCTCAATGCCAAAAACTTCGGAGCCAGCACCGTCGACTTCGGTCCCACAAAGGGAGATTTTGAGTCCGGTGCAATGGGACTCACCGTGTTAGGTGGTGGTGGAGGTACAACTGCCTTCCACCCCAGACACATTTGAGGCCGTGAGAGACCTCATAGACATGACGGCACTGCAGTCCCCGGCGAATCCATTGGTTGGTTGTACTCATGGTGCCAGCCTGACTCGCGGCACCGCTCCAAGTCCTGCAAGTGCTCCCGTCCATGGCATCGATTGTCGTCGTGCAGCAGGTCCCAGTCCCAGTGCAGTCTGTCTTGGGACCGTTCCCGGCCATTGCGCAGACCCCACTTGTGGCACCACTCTCCAGCCTCGCGGCACAGCTCCCCAGCTCAACAAAGCCCAGCCCTGCCCTGGCCCTTGTGGTCTCAGTCCACATCTTTGGGCAGAGATGGGGAGCAGGCCCAATGCAAGCTGGCAAGGGGCAGACCAGACTGGTGTGGCACCATGGCCCGCACAGTGGCAGGAGCCAGTACAGGGGCCATTTTGAACCCCTGAACCAGGTACAGGAAATCCAGTCCAGGGGCTCCCATTCGGTGGCATCCGAGGCAAGGGTCCCGGAGGCAGCAGCCAGCCATCCCACTGCGGAGGAGCTACCAGCCTTACCACCTCCCCCGGAACACATCCCTGTTCCTCAGCCTGACCCTGGATTAGAGGCAGGACAGGAGGTACCGGAGGACCAGGAAGGACAGGAGGACCCAGTTCCTCCTCTAGCCTCCTCGTCATCCTCCCTGGATGAGGCTGTGGCGGGCACCTCCACCTCCGGGCCTCCCCCTATAGATAGCTGTGCCCACCAGGAACTCCTATGCAGGGTGGCACGGAATATGAACCTGCAGACCGAGGAGGTGGTAGAGTCTGAGGATCCTATGGTGGATATCCTGGCACCAGAAGCACCATCTAGGGTCCCTCTACCGCTCATCAAAACTATCCAGGCAAATGCAAAGACCATTTATCAGACTCTGGCCTCCATCCCTCCCACCGCCAAGGGGGCAGAGAGGAAATATTTCATTCCCCCTAGGGTATGAATACCTATTCATGCACCCGCAGCCCTGTTCCCTGGTGGTGGCTGCAGTGAATGAGGAGGAGAGGCAGGGGCAGCAACCCCAGCACCTAAGTCCAAGGATGCCTGGATTTATTTGGGTGCAAAGTATACTCCACAGGGTGTTTTCAACTCAGGATTGCCAATCAGCAGGCAATCCTGAGTAGATACAGCTTCAACACCTGGAACTCTGTGCTGAAGTTTAAAGAATTCATACCAGTAGAGTCCAAAGAGGAGTCTGGGGCTATTGTCGAGGAGGGCAAGGCAGTGGCATGGACCTCTTTACAAGCCTCACTGGATGCTGTGGACTTGGCGGCAGTCACCTTGTCCTCAGGAATTGCCATGAGGAGTAGCTCATGGCTGCAGGCCTCGGGGCTCCTGCCCGAGATTCAACAAACTATGCAGGACCTGCCTTTCGATGGAGTGGGTCCGTTTGCTGAACAGACGGACTCGAGGCTGCATAGCCTAAAGGATTCCAGGGCTACAATGAACTCCTTGGGTATGCACACCCTGGCAACCCAAAGAATGCCCTTTAAGCCCCAACAGCAGCAACAGTAGTCATATCCTCCTCAGCCGCAGCAGGATCCCTACAGACGCAAGGGCAGAAATGGCAGGCGCAAGCCCTCCCATCCTCAGTCTGGGCAGAGCTAGGGCCTGACTTTTTACTTTCATCAGGCTCAAAGCAGTCATTTTTGAGCACCAGTCTCAGCACCGGATCCTTCCCCATGTTTTCTGAATAATCTATCTCTCTTCTACTGTGCTTGGTCCCAAATAACATAGGACTGCTGGGTCCTTCGCATGGTAGAAATGGGATATTCTCTCCAAATTTGCTCCTACCCTCCCTCCCAGCCCCCTTCCCCATCCCTCTTCAAAGACCCTTCTCACTAGCAGCTCCTTACCCAGGAGGTGTAGTCCCTTCTCACCATAGGAGTGGTGAAAGAGGTTCCTCAGGAGCTAAGGCAGGGGTCTCAAACTCAAATGACCACGAGGGCCACATGAGGACTAGTGCATTGGCTCGAGGGCCGCATCACTGACACCCCCCACTTGCTGCCCTGGGCCCTGCCCCCACTCCACCCCTTCCATGAGACCTTGCCCCTCCCCTGCCTCTTCCCATCCCTTCTCTGCCCCCATTCCAACCCCTTCCCCGTAATCGCCACCCCAGCTCTGCCCCCTCCCTACCCCCAGGAGGTGCAGGAGGGCTGCGAGGTGTGGCGGGGGCTCAGGGCAGGGAGTTGAGGTGCAGGAGGTGTGCAGGGTACAGCAGGGGGCTCAGAGCATGGAGTTGGGGTGAGGGGTGCAGGAGGGGATTGGGGTGCAGGGTGTGGCAGGGGGCTCCAGGCAGGGGGTTGGGGTGCAGGAGGAGTGCGGGGTGCAGCAAGGGGCGGGCAGGGAGTTGGGGTGCGGGGTGCAGAAGGGGATCAGGGTGCGGGCTCCGGCCCAGCGCCGCTTACCTAGAGTGGCTCCAGGGTGGCAGTGGCGTGCACCGGGGTCAAGGCAGGCTTGCTGCCTGCCTGCCTGCCTGCCCTGGCCCCGCGCCACTCTGCCCCGCTCCAGGAAGCAGCTGGAACCATGTCCCTGGGGGTTGGGGGGGGGGCTCACAGCTCCGTGTGCTGCTCTTGCCACTCCTCCAGGTACCTCAAAAGCTCCCATTGGCTGCGGTTCCCTGTTCCCGGCCAATGGGAGCTGCGGGGGGCAGTGCCTGGAAGCGAGCGCAATGCACGGAGCCCTCTGACACCCCCAGGGCCGTAGGGGCATGGTTCCGGCCACGTCAGGGAGTGGGGCGGGGCTCATGGTGCCACGGGGTAGGCAGAGGGGCGGGGGGGCACGGGGAGCTTGGCGGGCAGCACGAAAGAACCCGCAGGCTGCGTGTTTGAGATCCCTGGGGGAAAGGGATTTTACTCCTGCTATTTCCTAATCCCCAAGGCAAAGGGGAGGTCTCCGACCCATTCTAGACCTGCGAGGACTCAACAAATTCATGGTGAAGCTGAAGTTCCATATGGTCTCCCTGAGCACAGTTATCCCTTCCCTGGATCCGGGAGACTGGTACGCCGCCCTCGACGTGAAAGACGCGTACTTTTACATAGCCATTCGCCCGGTGCACAGGCGATTTCTAAGGTTCGTGGTCAACCACAAACACGATCAGTTCATGGTCTTCCCATTTGGTCTGTCGATAGCCCCCCGAGTTTTCACCAAGGGCATGTCCGTCGTAGCAGCCTTCCTTCGCAAGAGACAGGTATACCCCAACCTTGACGACTGGCTGCTCAGGGGGCATGCAAGGAGCAGGTGGAATCTCAGGTCTGGTTCATCAGATCCACTTTCGAGAGACTGGGCCGCCTCCTCAATGTGAACAAGTCAATCTTGTCTCTGACCCAGAGATAGAGTCCATTGGAGCTGTGCTGGACTCTGTGCAGGCACCAGCGTTTCTGCCAGACACACGATTCCAAGCCATGTCAAACATCATTCACGGCCTCAGGCGCTTCCCAATCACTACTGCAAGGGGTTGCCTACGTCTCCTCAGCCACATGGCAGCCTGCATTTCTGTGGTCCGGCATGCCAGGCTGAAGCTCAGACCCCTGCAAGCGTGGCTTGTGTCGGCCTATCGCCCAGGGCGCAACAACCTGGACTTAGAAGTGACTGTACCAGAGTACATACTCGAGTCCCTCCAATGATGGCTTGACCCTTGGATGGTATGTGAAGGAGTCCCCTTCAACAGCCCCCAGCCCTCCTTGTCCCTGGTAATGGATGCGTCAGCTCTGGGTTGGGGTGTGCATTTGGGAAATCTACAAATGCAGGACCTATGGTCTTGGGATGAGCTCTCCCCTCGTATCAACATCAAGGAGCTCAGGGCGGTACGTCTAGCATGCCAAGCTTTTTGGGCCCAGCTGCAAGGCCAGTGCATGGCAGTGGGGATGGACAACGCCACTGCCATGTTTTACATCAACAAGCAAGGTGGAGCCCATTCCTCACCCTGTGTCGAGAAGCCCTCAGGCTCTGGGAGTTCTGCATAGCCCACTCCATTCACCTGCAAGCATCCTATCTCCCAGGGGCTCAGAACGAGCTGGCAGACCACCTCAACACATCATTCTGCAATCACGAGCGGTCTGGATGTCATACACTCCATCTTCCAAAGGTGGGGGTTTCCCCAGGTCGATCTATTTGCCATCCGCAGCAACAGGAAGTGCTCAATGTTCTGCTTCTTCCAGAATCACAGCCCGGGCTCGGTCACGGACATGTTTCTGTTACCCTGGAGAGGCTGCCTGTTGTACGCCTTTCCCCCATTCCCTCTGGCGCATAAGGTCCTTCTCAAGGTATGCAGGGACAGAGCGGAGGTAATTCCGGTGGCCTCGACAACACTGGTACACTATGCTCTTGGAACTGTCAGTGGACGCCCCAATTGCATTGCCATTCCACCCAGACCTCAAGTCTCCATCTCTCGGCTTGGAAGCTTCATGGTTAAACCCCATGGAACTTCTGTGCTCTGAACTGAAAGGGAGGTCCTACTTGGCAGCAGGAAACCATCCACCAGGACCACTTATCTAGCTAAGTGGAAGAAGTTCACTTGCTGGTGTGCCCAGCATCACACACCTCCAATCCAGGTGCCTATACCACTCATCCTAGAGTACCTCCTAAGCTAAAACAACAAGGTCTATCAGCGTCCTCCATCAAGGTACGCCTCACTGCTATTTCGGCCTTCCACCCAGGAGTATCTGGATGTTCCATATTTGCCAACTGCATGGTGGGATGTTTTCTCAAGGGCCTGGACTGCCTCCATCCCCAGATTAGACAGCCAGTCCCTGCTTGGGATCTTAACTTGGTCCTCTCTAAACTAATGGGGCCCCCATTTGAACTGCTAGTGACTTGCTCCTGCCTCTATTTTTCGTACAAGGTAGCTTTTTTGGGTCGACATGTCCTCAGCACACAGGCTGTCTTGAGTTGAAGGTCCTCACCTCTGACCCACCTTACACAGTCTTCCATAGGGATAAGGTGCAACTTAGGCCTCACCCAGCCTTTCTTCCTAAAGTTGTGTCACATTTTCACACAAGTCAAGACATATACCTGCCTGTTTTTTATCCTAAACCTTATGCCAGTAACTGCGAGCAGAAGCTGCACTCACTGGATTTCGGTGGGCACTGGCCTTCTACACTGAGCACACTAAGTCATTCAGAAAGTCAAACCAGCTATTCGTAGCGGTGGCAGACCGGATGAAAGGGCTCCCAGTATAATCGCAAAGAATATCTTCCTGGATCACGTCCTGCATCTGCACGTGCTATGAGTTAGCCAAAATCCCAGCTCCGACACTTACGGCACACTCCACACGGGCACAGGCCTCATCGGTGGCATTCCTGGCTCAAGTCCCAATCCAAGAAATCTGCAGGGCAGCAACTTTGTCCTTGGTGCGTACGTACACCTCTCATTACATCAGCATGCCAGAAATGATGCAGCTTTCAGCAGAGCGGTGCTCCAGTCAGCAATTCCATAACTCTGACCCTACCGCCTAGGTAAGGCTTGGGAGTCACCTAATTGGAATCGATATGAGCATAAGTGTTGTCATAAATATAAAGGGAAGGGTAAACCCCTTTGAAATCCCTCCTGGCCAGGAGAAAGCTCCTCTCACCTGTAAAGGGTTAAGAAGCTAAAGGTAACCTCGCTGGCACCTGACCAAAATGACCAATGAGGAGACAAGATACTTTCAAAAGCTGGGAGGAGGGAGAGAAACAAAGGGTCTGTGTCTGTCTGTATGCTGCTTTTGCCAGGGACAGAACAGGAATGGAGTCTTAGAACTTTTAGTAAGTAATCTAGCTAGGTATGTGTTAGATTATGATTTCTTTAAATGGCTGAGAAAAGCATTGTGCTGAATAGAATAACTATTTCTGTCTGTGTATCTTTTTTGTAACTTAAGGTTTTGCCTAGAGGGGTTCTCTATGTTTTGGAATCTAATTACCCTGTAAGATATCTACCATCCTGATTTTACAGGGGGATTTCTTTATTTCTATTTACTTCTATTTTTTTATTAAAAGTCTTCTTGTAAAAAACTGAATGCTTTTTCATTGTTCTCAGATCCAAGGGTTTGGGTCTGTGGTCACCTATGCAAATTGGTGAGGCTTTTTATCCAACATTTTCCAGGAGAGGGGGGGTGCAAGTGTTGGGAGGATTGTTCATTGTTCTTAAGATCCAAGGGTCTGGGTCTGTAGTCACCTAGGCAAATTGGTGAGGCTTTTTACCAAACCTTGTCCAGGAAGTGGGGTGCAAGGTTTTGGGAAGTATTTTGGGGGGAAAGACGCGTCCAAACAGCTCTTCCCCAGTAACCAGTATTAGTTTGGTGGTGGTAGCGGCCATTCCAAGGATAACGGGTGTAATATTTTGTACCTTGGGGAAGTTTTGACCTAAGCTGGTAAAGATAAGCTTAGGAGGTTTTTCATGCAGGTCCCCACATCTGTACCCTAGAGTTCAGAGTGGGGGAGGAACCTTGACATGGTGGCATAGTGGTGGGATTAACCTGAAATCATTTTGAGATCCAGTTGAGATTTTTTGAACTAGAAATACAGATTTTAAAAAGGAATTTTTAGGAAGTCCAGAAAGCAGCTTTGAAACTGAAAGCAGCTTGGTTTCTCTCTGCTTTGTGGCCAAGCAGAGACAAAAGGGGATTATCTTGTGAATTGCAGGTTTTCTTTGCCTGGAGGCAGGGTACTTAACTCCTGCAGGGAAATTCAGAGTCTTCCAACCCAGAGGTTTTTTTTTCTTTTCTTCCTAAAAGTAAATAGGGGGGGTGTGTTCTACCCATTTGCTTTTTCTTTGGGCTGGGTAAGCAGGTTTCCAAGCAGTTGGAGGTTTTTTGCTTTAATTTGGGCCCAGAGCAGAGACAAGGGAATTGTCTTTTTCTGTAGGCTGACAATCACTATCAGAGAATAGGTATTCTATTGCAGCACAGCAAAATTTTACAGCCAAGTTTTGTTTGTTTATTTCTAAACCTCGGGTGTAAAGTTAGTTAAAAACAGAGAGGTTAGAATGACCAAATCCTCAGCTCGACTACAGCTGGAATTAGCCAAATTTCAGGCTGAGGAAAAACAAAGGGAACATGAAAGACAGATAGAACTCATGCGGCTGGAGAAGGAGGTACAGGAGGCTGCCCACAAGAGGGAAATGGAGGCAAGGAAGCATGTGGAGGAGGAGAAGGAAAAAGAGAGGAAGCATGTGGAGGAAGTGGAGAGGATAAAGGCCCAGCAGAATATACCAACAAACCCTAGCAATCCTTCTCCAGGTACCACTTCCCATCCCAGAAAGTTCCCCACCTACAAGGCAGGCGATGATACTGAGGCCTTCCTAGAAAACTTCGAAAGGGCCTGCCTTGGGTACAACATCTCTACTGACCAATACATGGTAGAGCTGAGGCCGCAGCTCAGTGGACCCTTAGCTGAGGTGGCAGCTGAAATGCCTAAAGAACACATGAACAAGTATGAACTGTTTAAATCCAAGGCGAGAGTCAGAATGGGGATAACACCCGAGCAGTCTCGTCGGAGGTTCCGAGCCCTAAGGTGGAAACCAGACATGTCATTTACCTGACATGCCTACCACATTGTGAAACATTGGGATGCCTGGATATCAGGAGCAAGTGTTGAATCTCCAGTAAATTTGCCCTTCCTAATGCAAATGGAACAATTCTTAGAGGGTGTTCCTGAGGAAATAGAAAGATACATCCTAGATGGGAAACCCAAAACTGTAATCGAGGCAGGAGAGATTGGAGCCAGATGGGTGGAGGTGGCAGAGAAGAAGAAAACTGGTCGCAGTTGGAGCGGAGACCAGAAGGGACCACCCCAGACCACACCCTATTACCGGGGGCCGCCCAAAGCCCCACCTACCTCCCAAAGAACCCTCCAGACCCCTTATCGTCCCACCACCCCGTTCTCCAGCAACCCTCCTCGCCTCAGTGACCCGTCAGCTGGACGATGTTTTAAATGTAACAAGCTGGGGCATGTAAAGGCCAACTGCCCCAAGAACCCCAACAGATTACAGTTCATTGCACCGGAATCACACCAGAGGTCCACAGACCCAGATACCTCCCAGATACCCTTGGAGCGGAGGGAAACTGTGAGTGTGGGCGGGAAGAAGGTCACCGCGTGGAGGGACACCGGAGCACAAGTGTCAGCTATCCATGCTTCCTTAGTGGACCCCAATTTAATCAACCCAGAGATCCAAGTGACGATTCAACCCTTCAAGTCCAACTCTTTCAATTTGCCTACAGCCAAGTTGCCTGTCCAGTACAAGGGCTGGTCAGGAATGTGGACTTTTGCAGTCTATGACGATTATCCCATCCCCATGCTGTTGGGGGAAGACTTGGCCAATCATGTGAAGCAGGCCAAGAGGGTGGGAATGGTCACCCGCAGCCAGGCTAAACAAGCCGTGAGGCCTAGCTCTGTTCCGGAAACTTCTATCAGGACCCAGTCAGAGGTGATGGACCCGGACCCCAGGCCAATGTCTGCAACAGCAGTAGTGGATCCAGTCCCAGAGACCCAGACGGAACCAGTCCCAGAACCGGAACCAGCCAAACAACCAACACCAGACCCCGTGCCAGCACTGAATCCAGTACTTGCAACCTCAACACCAGAGGGCCCCACTGAACCTGAACTGGCAGCAGCCGATAACCCTACACAAGAGGCTCAGCCGGAGCCTGAATCCCAACATAGTGCACCAGCGGAGAGCGGTTCACAGTCAACAGAAACAGCTCCATCCCCTATATCGCTTCCAGAGGGACCAAGCCTAGGTCCACAATCCAATGAGGAACTGATGTCTCCAGCATCAAGGGAACAGTTCCAGACCGAACAGGAAGCAGATGAAAGCCTCCAGAGAGCTTGGACGGTGGCACGGAGCAACCCACCGCCTCTCAGCTCTTCTAATCGATCCAGGTTTGTTGTAGAAAGAGGACTTTTATACAAGGAAACTCTTTCTGGTGGACACCAGGAAGACTGGCATCCTCAGAGACAGTTGTTAGTTCCAACTAAATACTGGGTCAAGCTCTTGAGCTTAGCCCACGATCACCCTAGTGGCCATGCTGGGGTGAACAGGACCAAAGACCGTTTGGGGGGGTCATTCCACTGGGAGGGAATGGGCAAGGATGTTTCTACCTATGTCCAGTCTTGTGAGGTGTGCCAAAGAGTGGGAAAACCCCAAGACCAGGTCAAAGCCCCTCTCCAGCCACTCCCCATCATTGAAGTTCCATTTCAGCGAGTAGCTGTGGATATTCTGGGTCCTTTTCCGAAAAAGACACCCAGAGGAAAGCAGTACATACTGACTTTCATGGATTTTGCCACCCGATGGCCGGAAGCAGTAGCTCTAAGCAACACCAGGGCTAAAAGTGTGTGCCAGGCACTAGCAGACATTTTTGCCAGGGTAGGTTGGCCCTCCGACATCCTCACAGATGCAGGGACTAATTTCCTGGCAGGAACTATGAAAAACCTTTGGGAAGCTCATGGGGTAAATCACTTGGTTGCCACTCCTTACCACCATCAAACAAATGGCATGGTGGAGAAGTTTAATGGAACTTTGGGGGCCATGATACGTAAATTTGTAAATGAGCACTCCAATGATTGGGACCTAGTGTTGCAGCAGTTGCTCTTTGCCTACAGAGCTGTACCACATCCCAGTTTAGGGTTTTCCCCATTTGAACTTGTATATGGCCGTGAGGTTAAGGGGCCATTGCAGTTGGTGAAGCAGCAATGGGAGGGATTTACACCTTCTCCAGGAACTAACATTCTGGACTTTGTAACCAACCTACAGAACACCCTCCGAACCTCTTTAGCCCTTGCTAGAGAAAACTTACAGGATGCTCAAAAAGAGCAAAAAGCCTGGTATGATAAACATGCCAGAGAGCGTTCCTTCAAAGTAGGAGACCAGGTCATGGTCTTAAAGGCGCTCCAGGCCCATAAAATGGAAGCATCGTGGGAAGGGCCATTCATGGTCCAGGAGCGCCTGGGAGCTGTTAATTATCTCATAGCATTCCCCACCTCCAACCGAAAGCCTAAGGTGTACCATATTAATTCTCTAAAGCCCTTTTATTCCAGAGAATTAAAGGTTTGTCAGTTTACAGCCCAGGGAGGAGACGACGCTGAGTGGCCTGAAGGTGTTTACTACGAAGGGAAATGTGCTGGTGGTGTGGAAGAGGTGAACCTCTCCATGACCCTTGGGCGTATGCAGCGACAGCAGATCCAGGAGCTGTGCACTAGCTACGCGCCAACGTTCTCAGCCACCCCAGGACTGACTGAACGGGCATACCACTCCATTGACACAGGTAACGCTCACCCAATTAGGGTCCAACCTTACCGGGTGTCTCCTCAAGCTAAAACTGCTATAGAACGGGAGATCCAGGATATGTTACAGATGGGTGTAATCCGCCCCTCTGGAAGTGCATGGGCATCTCCAGTGGTTCTAGTTCCCAAACCAGATGGGGAAATACGTTTTTGCGTGGACTACCGTAAGCTAAATGCTGTAACTCGCCCAGACAACTATCCAATGCCACGCACAGATGAACTATTAGAGAAACTGGGACGGGCCCAGTTCATCTCTACCTTGGACTTAACCAAGGGGTACTGGCAGGTACCGCTAGATGAATCTGCCAAGGAAAGGTCAGCCTTCATCACACATCTCGGGCTGTATGAATTTAATGTACTCCCTTTCGGGCTGCGAAATGCACCCGCCACTTTCCAAAGACTTGTAGATGGTCTCCTAGCGTGATTAGGAGAATAAGCAGTCGCCTACCTTGACGATGTGGCCATATTTTCGGATTCCTGGGCAGACCACCTGGAACATCTACAAAAAGTCCTTGAGCGCATAAGGGAGGCAGGACTAACTGTTAAGGCTAAGAAGTGTCAAATAGGCCTAAACAGAGTGACTTACCTTGGACACCAGGTGGGTCTAGGAACTATCAGCCCCCTACAGGCCAAAGTGGATGCTATCCAAAAGTGGCCTGTCCCAAAGTCAAAGAAACAGGTTCAATCCTTCTTAGGCTTGGCTGGTTATTACAGACGATTTGTACCGCACTACAGCCAAATCGCTGCCCCACTGACAGACCTAACCAAAAAGAAACAGCCAAATGCTGTTCAGTGGACCGGAAAGTGTCAGAAGGCCTTTAACAAGCTTAAAGCGACACTCATGTCTGACCCTGTACTAAGGGCCCCAGACTTTGACAAACCGTTCCTAGTAACCACAGATGCATCCGAGCGTGGTGTGGGAGCAGTTTTAATGCAGAAAGGACCTGATCAAGAATTCCACCCTGTAGTGTTTCTCAGCAAAAAACTGTCTGAGAGGGAAAGCAACTGGTCAGTCACTGAAAAAGAATGTTACGCCATTGTCTACGCTCTGGAAAAGCTATGCCCATATGTTTGGGGACGGCGTTTCCACCTGCAAACCGACCATGTTGCACTGAAGTGGCTTCACACCGTCAAAGAAACTAACAAAAAACTTCTTCGGTGGAGTTTAGCTCTCCAAGATTTTGATTTCGACATCCAACACATCTCAGGAGCTTCTAACAAAGTGGCTGATGCACTCTCCCGTGAAAGTTTCCCAGAATCAACTGGTTAAAATCGTCCTTGAGATGTGGAAAATATTGTTAATCTTTATGTACTTGGTAGTATATTTAGAGATGCATGTGTCTTATAAACTCTGTTTTTCCTAGAGCTCCAGGAAGAAATCCCAGCCAGTGTTTCACCCTAGCTGAGATTTGGGGGGCGTGTCATAAATATAAAGGGAAGGGTAAACCCCTTTGAAATCCCTCCTGGCCAGGGGAAAGCTCCTCTCATCTGTAAAGGGTTAAGAAGCTAAAGGTAACCTCGCTGGCACCTGACCAAAATGACCAATGAGGAGACAAGATACTTTCAAAAGCTGGGAGGAGGGAGAGAAACAAAGGGTCTGTGTCTGTCTGTATGCTGCTTTTGCCAGGGACAGAACAGGAATGGAGTCTTAGAACTTTTAGTAAGTAATCTAGCTAGGTATGTGTTAGATTATGATTTCTTTAAATGGCTGAGAAAAGCATTGTGCTGAATAGAATAACTATTTCTGTCTGTGTATCTTTTTTGTAACTTAAGGTTTTGCCTAGAGGGGTTCTCTATGTTTTGGAATCTAATTACCCTGTAAGATATCTACCATCCTGATTTTACAGGGGGATTTCTTTATTTCTATTTACTTCTATTTTTTTATTAAAAGTCTTCTTGTAAAAAACTGAATGCTTTTTCATTTTTCTCAGATCCAAGGGTTTGGGTCTGTGGTCACCTATGCAAATTGGTGAGGCTTTTTATCCAACGTTTTCCAGGAGAAGGGGGGTGCAAGTGTTGGGAGGATTGTTCATTGTTCTTAAGATCCAAGGGTCTGGGTCTGTAGTCACCTAGGCAAATTGGTGAGGCTTTTTACCAAACCTTGTCCAGGAAGTGGGGTGCAAGGTTTTGGGAAGTATTTTGGGGGGAAAGACGCGTCCAAACAGCTCTTCCCCAGTAACCAGTATTAGTTTGGTGGTGGTAGCGGCCATTCCAAGGATAACGGGTGTAATATTTTGTACCTTGGGGAAGTTTTGACCTAAGCTGGTAAAGATAAGCTTAGGAGGTTTTTCATGCAGGTCCCCACATCTGTACCCTAGAGTTCAGAGTGGGGGAGGAACCTTGACAGTTGTTCTTCGAGATGTGTTGCTCATGTCCATTCCAATACCCACCCACCTTCCCCTCTGTCGGAGTAGCCAGCAAGAAGGAGATGAGGAGGCACCGGGACTGCAGGGTCATATATAGAGTGCTATGGAGGCATCACTCCAGGGGGCTCCACAGCCCACCTAATGAGTGCTGCTAGTGGGAAAACTTTCCAATGACTCGGCATGCGCACACCTAATTGGAATTGATGAGAGCAACATATCTCAAAGAACAACAGTTACGAGAAGGTGAGTAACTGTTTTTTTTAGGCTAACATTGGCCCTTAAATAACTCCCATCCCTCCCTAGCATTTATTTATCCCTCTAATGTATTTATCGAGAGCAGTCATATCTTCCTTCAGTCTGTTTTGTTAGGCTAAGCAAGCAAAGTCTGTGAGTCTCCTCTCATAAGGGAGGTTCTCCATTCCTCTGTTCATCCTAGTAGCCCTCCTCTGCACCTGTTCCAGTTTGAATTAAACTTTCTTAAATATGGGAAACCAGAATGGCGCACACTATTCCAGATGAGAACTCTCCAGTGCCTTGTATAATGGAAATACCACTTCCCTATCCCTACTGGAAATACCTCAACTGATGCATCCTATCATTAACTTTTTTCATGACTATGAGCATCATGTTGGTGACTCATAGTCATCCTGTGATTGACCAATACACCTAGGTCTTTCTCCAACTGATACATCCCCAGCGTATAGCATAAAGTCTTGTTGTTAGACCCTAGGTCAGGGGTGGGCAAACTTTTTGGCCTGAGGGCCACATCTGGGTATTGAAATTGTATGGTGAGCCATGAATGTTCACGCAATTGGGGGATGCAGGAGAGGGTGATGGCTCCTCTGGCTGGATGTGCGGGCTATGGGGTGGGGCCAGGGATGAGGGGTTTGGAGTGCAGGAGGGGGCTGTGGGCTTGGGGTGGAGCAGAGGGGTTTGGCATTTGGGAGGAGGCTGAGGGGTATGGGCTCTGGACTGGGGGTGTGAGTTCTAGGGTGGGGCTGGAAATGAGGGGTTCAGGGTGGGTGCAGGAGGTGGCTGAGGTTGGGATGCAGGGGAGGGGCTCTGGTCTGGGGTAGGGGGTTGGGTCGGAGGGGTGAAGGTTCCAGCTGGGGTTGCGGGCTCTGGGGTGGGGCTGCAGATGAGGGGTTTTGGGTGCAGGAGGGTGCTCCAGGCTGGGACTGAGGGTTTTGGAGGGCAGGACGGGGATCAGAGCTGGGGCAGGGGGTTGGGGCATAGGAGGAGGTCAGGGGTGCAGGCTTCAGGTGGTGCTTACCTCAAGCAGCTCCCGGAAGCAGTGGCATGCCCCCCTCTGGCTTCTACGTGGAGGTGTGGCCAGGCGGCTCTGAGCGCCGCCCCTACAGCTCCCATTGGTCGCAGTTCCTAGCCAATGGGAGCTGCAGAGCTGACAGTTGGGGCGGAGGCAGGATGTGGAGCCCCCTGGCTGCCCCACACGTAGGAGCCGGAGTGGAGACATGCTGGCTGTTTCCCAGGAGCTGTGTGGAGCCCCCAACCCCACTCCCCAGCTGGAGTGCAGGAACGGGGCAGGCCCCCAACTCTGCTCCCCAGTGGGAGCTTGAGGGCCGGATTAAAAAGTCTGACTGGGCCCGCGGGCCATAGTTTGCCCACTCCTGCCTTAGGTACATGACCTTACACTTTGCACCATTACATTTCATCCTATTTCTGTTGTTCCAGTTTTCAAGGTCATCCAAATCTTCTTGTATGAAATTCCACTCCTCCTCCGTATTGGCAATACCTTCTAACTCTGTGTCCTCTGCAGATTTTGCTAGCACACTCTCACTTTTTGTGCCAAGATTATTGAAAGTCAATACCGTCTGATGGCTGTTTAATCTTCTGCATTAAAACCGTTGGATCTCAGTACAGTTCCTAGTGAACACATCACAATAACACTATCCTGGCTGATGTTGATAGTCAACCCAGACAGGTCAAAGTGAGAAGTAATAGGGAGAATGAACTATCCCTCTCCTCATCTTGAGTAGCGATCTGTCCAAAAGAGCGTTGACACAGTGTGTGAAATCTCATGCCGCTGCTGCCTATGGTTCACCTTTCTTGTGGATGAATAGGAGACTTTATTCTACAGGGCTATCAATCCAGAACCCATGGCCAACCCTTCACTTTTATTTTCACAAACCAAAGCCCCTTCCCCCACCAGTTTTCTATCCTCTGCACCCTTGGATCTAGTTATTTTAAAATGTAATATAACAAATATTCACCTTTTAAATCCATTCATTTAAACTAATTTATTACTGATAGGAGTTATATATATGCATTGAGAATATATGCCTTAAATAGTGTGTTTACAGATTATATCTATTAACATGCTTCAAAAACAGGAAAATACTTCACAAGTAAAAGCTTTATGTTTCTAGATTAGTAAACTGGAAAAGATGCAGGATTTCTGTGTTTTGCTGTCTTAGCTGGGTATTGGGAGAAACAATGGGCTTGTGGTTCAAACATAGGACTGGGAGTAAGAAGACCAGGGTTCTGTTTGTAGCTCTCCGCATATTTTCAAGCAAATCGCTTAAACTCTGAGCTTCAGCGTCATCATCTGCAAAAGAGTTGACTAGTTAATGTTTCTCACCTGATTCAGCAAAGCACTTTAGCACTTGCTTAACTTTAAGCTTCTACTTAAGTCCCATTTAACATCAAGATCAAGTTAAGCATGTGATTAAATTTTTTTTAATTGGGGCCTAATGAGAGGGACTATATTAGAGCTGTTTTTCCTTCAGGTAGGATTTCCTTTTACACTACTTCTACCTGATGTGAAAATTATTCTCCAGGAACATTTACACTCAAAGTATTTGTAGCATAGTGCTTCAAGCAAAGACAAGGTATGAAATTTAATCCATGTTTTTTCTTTTTCCCCTTAGGATGTAAGGCCCTGATCCAGGATGAACGAATGCCACTATGATAAACGTATGGACTTTTTTTATAACATGAGCAACACTGACACAGTAGATGAGTGGTCAGGGACAAACCTTGTTATTGTTTTGTGTTTTGGGACCTTCTTCTGCCTGTTTATTTTTATTTCAAATTCACTGGTCATAGCAGCTGTGGTCAAAAACAAAAGATTTCACTTCCCCTTCTACTATCTGCTGGCCAATCTAGCTGCTGCAGACTTTTTTGCTGGCATTGCCTATGTATATTTGATGTTCAACACTGGCCCTGTGTCCAAAACGCTAACTGTTAACCGATGGTTTTTGCGTCAGGGGCTTCTGGACACCAGCCTGACAGCTTCTCTGGTTAATTTATTTGTGATAGCTGTTGAGCGACACATGTCAGTAGTGCGGATGAGGGTTCACAGTAACCTCACAAAGAAAAGAGTCACTTTTTTAATTTTATTGATCTGGGCCATTGCTATTTTTATGGGGGCTGTGCCTACTTTGGGTTGGAACTGCCTTTGCAATATCTCAACCTGTTCTTCCCTGGCTCCTATTTATAGCAGAAGTTATCTGATATTCTGGACTGTCTCCAATCTAGTTGTTTTCTTCATTATGGTGGTGGTTTACCTAAGAATCTACATGTACGTCCAGAGGAAAACTAATGTCTTATCTCCACACACTAGTGGATCCATCAGCCGTAGAAGGACACCAGTGAAGCTTATGAAGACAGTCATGACCGTCTTAGGTAAGACAATATTGAAATTATGTATAAGGATCCGCGTGCCTGTCAAAAATAACTTAAAATCTCTTGGATATTGACATGCTAGTGCTTGCTCACCCACTTAGGTGATAGAAGATGTCACACCATGAAAAATTATGAAGCATAGGGCCAATCAAGTTGTAGACCAAATGTCTCTTCATCTGGTAGCTGGTTAGACAATTTGGTTGTAGGCAGAATGCTACAAAATGTGTTTTGTTTTGGGTTTTTTTGTTTTTTTTTATCTGTAGTTAAAAAAATACAGAAAGGTCTCTGGAAGGAGAAGGTTTGATAAAATTCACAGCAACGTTACCAGAGCATTTGCCTGGATTAAAATAATAAAAACTGGAAGTTGCAAAGGAGTCTAGAGTTAGGTGCCTAAATCGCATTGAATTAGAAAATCCCAGCCAGAGAGTAAGTTTCATGGGTATTTAACCTGTAGGTGTAGGATTTGACCAATGAAACTCTAAAATTGCTTGAGACCTGCCTATCTCACTGTGCCATATTGCTACAGCTATAGCCCACAGGGGTGTTTCAACTGGAACTTCCCTCCATATCAGAGAGAGAGAGAGAGAGAGCTGTCCATGGGGGGTGCTCAACCTTGGATTCATTTCCCTACTGTTAATCTGTAAAAGCTCAGTTTTGCTGACTTTCTGGACACACAGGTTGGCCCATCTTCTTACCCAAGCTTTTGGACAGGGGAGTTGTGATAGGGGCTGGTGCTGGAGTGCATGTTGAGGGAATGTTTGCTGATTGGTTGTTCCTTTTTGGGAAAGCTGCTGGGTTTTTTGTTGTATTTTTATGGTACTGTTATAGTCATGTAGAGCCCTGGATGGACACTTTAGTTTCTTTCTCTTATCACTTTGAATAGAGAGATAATTAAAGTTTGCAATGTTGAACATCTTCAAGTACTCCTATTATGGGTGTATTGTTCTGTTGTCTGTAACTCTGAAATGGTCTGGAACTGTGAACAAGATGTTACGGACTTCAGCCATGGAGGAGTTGGAGCTGCGGGGGTGGGGGTGGGCAGGACTCTAGGCGGGGGGGCTACTGACCCTAGGGGCCACCATGGTTCCTGGCAGGGGGCTTAGGGATTCTGCCTGTGGGAGCACTGGGGCTTCAGCCCTGCGGCTCCGCTCCTGGCTTCTTCCCCGTGTGGGGCACCAGGGATTGGGGCTTCAGCCCTGTGGCTCCACTCCCAGTTTCAGCTGGGGGCAGGGCTTGGGGCTTTAGCTATGGAAAGAGAACTGGGGCTGAAACCAGTGCTCCCCTCGTAGCTAAAGTCCTGAGCCTCGGCACCCCCCGTGGGGCTGAAGCTGGGAACGGAGCCCCAGTGCTGCCCCCCAGTCTAAACCCTTGAGTCCCAGTACTCCTGAGGCTCAGAAGACCCGAGCTGCCCTTACGCCCGGAGCCCTGATCCCCACTCACCCTGTAGCTGCAGCCCCAACCCCCTGTGGCTGAAGCCCTGAGGCAGTACAGTATTCACTTTTTTTTTGTTTGGTCTGCGCTGCTGCCTGATTGAGGACTTCCAGTTTCACAGGGTGTTCGGTTAACCGGGAAGTCCATAACTCTGATGTTCGTATCTTTAAGGTTCTACTGTATGGTGTGTTGGTCCATCATCTGATTTTAAATTCCTCTTATCCATCCCGAGTGTGTGTGTGACAGTTAGGGTTGCCAAATCTTGCTGGGTAAGGTGATTTTAGCCTCAGCTGCAGGTGTTTTCACCCCTTACATCTGCCTGTCTGCCCTCCCACCCGGCACCACATTTGCCCAATTCCCACATCAGTTCTCCTCCTGCTGCAGCTTCTGAGGTTCTTCACTAAGCCCCTGGGTGGCATGGGGGTGCTGCACCATGTTCACCCCTTCCCAAGCTGGGTGTTGCGGGGAGGGAGGAACAGAGCTGACTGACTCACTGTTCACAGGAAGGGAGGATGGAGCAGGGCTGCCTGAGCTGCTCAGCTCTTTCTGCTTCCCCTTCCCCTCCTGTGAGACTGGTGTCTCCCTTCTTCTACCCCAGAAGTCCATTCGGTTCTTGAGCAGTAGAAGTGGAGAACTCTGCATATCTCCAACAGCAGCCATCACTGATCGCTCGGCCCTGGGCAGGTGAGGAAGGCAGCCGATCAGAGTGGGTTCTCTTCCCCCCCGCAGGGTTGAAATTCGCAGGAGTGCTGGAGCTGCTGGCATCCTGGCCAGATGAATCCAGCTCTAGCTGGACACATGGAGAAATCAGGAGAGTTGGCGACACTGCATCCACTTGGCCACAAGGGACTGACAGAGGGTGTTGGTACTATCAGCACCCTCTATCCCACCAATGTACCTGGGCCCATTTCCACTTCTGGGGATGAGAAAAAGAGACTCGGCTTATTGGGATCTCTGCCTCTGTAATTTCACTGTTCAGGGGCCAAGCAGTGATGGTGCTTTTGCAGTGTAATTAGGAAGTGGGTGGAGAAGCTGTGTATGGAGGGAGTGAAGGGGTCTGGGGGCACTGTAGGGAACCAGTTGCAGCTCTCTGAGTCAGGGCTGCCCATCCCAGTGCAGTCTGGGCTGCAAAGGTGCTGTGCTGAGGTGACCTTACACCCAGTGGACGATATAGCTCAGCTCTCCTACCCCTAGTGCAACCCTTTTTCCACTGGGGAAGGGAGATTTCAGTTGGTGCAGGCAGTGGAATCACTTTCTGCAGCTTTCCACTGGCTGAGATTGCCAGTTATCTCCAGTTATCTCCTTACACAATGCAAAGTGGCCTTCGCAGAGTGGGGAATCCAGTCCGAGATCTCTAACTCATTTCAAATACTCCACTAATCCCATCAATTTTTAACAACTTTTAGTTCCTACAGACTGGGGCCAGATTTTATCTAGTGACTCAGAATTTCATTGAGTCCCCTGTATTACCCAGTTTCTGTGTCACTTAATCAACAATTGTTTTTTCTAAAAGAACATTGAAAATATCCATTCTGTTTTAATAGCTCAGTCATCTTATATTCATCAGTAATTAAATTATAACCAGCTGATAAGAAGCTGTCAGTTAAACCCAGATAAATTCAAATGAGAAATAAGGCACAAATTTTTAACAGCGAGGGTGATTAACCATTAGAAGAAACTATGGAGGGAAGTAGTAGATTCTTTATCTTCTTGAAGACTTCAGATTCAGACTGGCGTCTCCTATAAGATATGCTTTAGTCAAATGAAAATTATGGGGATCAATACAGGAGTAACTGGAGGAAATTTTGTGGTCTATGTTATATAGGAAGTCAGAGTAGGTGATCCAATGGTCCCTTCTAGACTTAAAAATCTATGAATAAGGTTTTCCATTTCTTTGGGGCTGATTTAGTAAAGACTTTGTCCGGGTCTGATGCCATAAAAGACAGCACAGGAACATTTGGTTTTGAAGCTTGAGGGGTGTGGGAGGTGGTTCCATGACTCTGCAGTGGCTGTAGCAGTGCAAAAGCCAGATTTATGTTTTGTTTAACTGGACTCCTCAGTTTTCAAATATAAATCTGCTCCCAGGATTTTAAAAGTTGCAGATACAAGCTTTGCAGTAAGCACTTAAGAATGCTAAGGAAAACAAGATGACCCTGAGCATCCTGCTTTAGTAGCTGGTAGAGATATATCTTATCTGTCCAACAATGAATAGCTTCTTTCATAACCATCCTGCACATATAATGGTATTTAGTGCATTTGTCTTGTAGCAGCTATTAAGAAGGAATAGCTTTGTTGTAAAGAAGACAGTTTCTGTTTGTACTATATAATTCTCAGATAGCAATGCTACGGAGGAGGCATGTGTCTCCAGCACAAGAAGTTTACAAACTAAGAACAGTCATCTTTCTTATGCTGCGCCCAAGGGCATTGTTTACAGAGTCTGGCAGTCTGATTTCCACTAGCATCTCTGGTCCTAGTGGAAGCACCAAGTGGAAGGTTGTAGTGTTAAAGGACCATTTGTGGTAAATACCATGTATTATGCATATATGGAATTTATACCTAAATAGCACCTGATTTTCAGATCTACTATTAGTCCTTCAAGGGAATTTCTAGAATACAGTGCTTTTGTCACCTGTGGCAAATATTATATTGCCCCAAAACTGTTGTTAAAATTAATTCATCCCTTCCTAGTTTAGGTTAATCAGTAATTAATACACTGTTGCCGTCCTAATAATGTGTGGATGATTTGTGTTTGAGCTTTGAAAAATCATAACACTGTTATAAATGGCATGGTGACAAAGCTTCCAACTCCTTAATGTCATGCACACACATAGTAACTCTTCAGAGGGAGATCTTTTTCACCAGAATCTACTCAGCATCTGCTCACAGTCACTTTTAATATATTTTCCCCACTTACTCAGATGGGTAACATCAGTTTAAAAAAATACAAGAGGTCTAAATGAACTGAACCACTGGTTTGAAAGGGAGCGAGGAAAACTACATTGTTGTCTCAGTGAAGCTCTAGACAGGTCTGTGCTGCTTTTTTTTCCGGCCAGCGAGGGAGAGCATGCAACACGAAGGTATTGCATTTATCTTTAAACACCCTGTGTTGCAAGCAGCTGGCTACTTTTATCATCATCTCCTTGGCTGGGTAGAAAACAGCATCACTGTAAGCTGCAGATGCAAACTGCTGTCCTTTCTAGGGGATAGGCATGCAGATGGGGGTAGCCAGCCTTTCAGATAAATAGGGGGAAGAATTTAGTTATTTGAGAATGAATGACTGCAAAATAAAGAATCCTCTGATTCCACCATTATGCTCCTGCAGCTCACTTTATCTCTGTTTAATGTTTAACCAAAAATCAAGCAATATTTATCTATAAAATCATGTCAGATTAGAAACAAAGTTAAGATTTAAATGTTTAACTTCCCTTGTATCCATCTGAAAATTTCTGAACCATTGTAATCTTTTGTCATCCTTGTAAGCCAAGTCTTCTCTGTACATGTTGGGGTAAAAACCATCAGGAATGCTGCTTCTTTCTTTACTCACTGAACTCCCAAAGTAACACCCTAACACCCTGATCCAGCACTAAGAACCACAAGGGTATAGGTATCCTACTGTGCAGCTCACGGTACCTGCAGGAGTCACTTGGCTACTGATTTGTCCTGGCGTTTTTTGGCAAATTCACCTGGTGTTCATGACAAAAATGACAAAATAATATTTAGCACTTCTGTGTACAACATCTTTCATCAAAGTGCTTTAGAAACTCTAAGTAAGCCTAACAATACAGAGCTTTGTCAGGACGCCCGTGGACTAGTGGTTAAAGCAAAGAATAATGTCTTATTGATGTGAAAGTTCATGTTTTTTCAAAGACTCACTCGTCCATTGTTAGAGCATTTCCTCCTCTGTTACGTTCCCATATCTCTTTCACGTTACAACATGTTGGGAGAGATGGCATGAAATGCTGGATCCAATCCTGCTCCGATGAAAGTCCATGGGACTCTTTCTGAGGGAGCAGCGTGAAGTCTTGTTTTCTGTGGAACATTTATGAAATGAAGCTCAACTTAGAAAACCCTCCCATCTGGAAGGAGAAAATTGCCATTGCAGGATTCTCAAAGATGTGCCAAACATGGTCTTGACTAGATATTTACAGTCTACTGCACAATTAAACAAATGCTGCTTTTAAAAAACACTCATAATAGGCAATTATCCAAACCTTTCTGCCCAAGCCATAGTTACACGTTTCGTTCTGGGAAGCCACACACAAATAAACACGCACTGAAAAGGCTTGTCATTTATATTAATATTCTCTTCACATCACAAAAACAAAATACGTCAGAATGTGCTTAATCCTGAAATTATGATGCTTAGTTTTTGATGCTTCCTGTCTGTTGTGTAGTACATAGCAAAATATATAGGGCCAGATTCTTACAGCTCACACTGATTGCTTGCTACAAGACTTGGGAGAAGGGGCACTGTTGCCCTCCCACCACCAGTCCTCAGCTGGCACTGGGCAGATTACTGCCAAAGGAGATCATAATTTGAAGTGGATAGGGGATGGGACTGGGACTCAGGAGATCTGGGTTCAGTAACCGTCTCTACCACATGCTTCCTGTGTGATACTGGGTAAATCACTTCATCTACCTGGTACCTCAATTCCACCTCTGTAAGCGTTAATAAACCTCAGGGGTTTTATGAGGATAAAAATCCATTAATGATTGTGAGGCGCTCATATACTGTGGTAACAAGAACCATATAAAATAGGTAATTAGGTAGGCATGTGCACAAGTGCAGCCTGTAGGATCAGGCCCAAGGCCCAGAAAAAAGGGACATATAAAATGTGTTTAAATTTCTGTCTCTTGTGTCAGGGTGAATCTTCTCCTGTTTCTGTCTAGTCCCATTGATTGTTTTAGCATCTCAACTTTTCTTTAAAACACACAGCAAATTGTACTGCACATTTTTGTGCAAATTGTACTGCACTCCTTCACATCAGCAATTAATGAATAACTTCATAAGTTAAAATGTTATGGACTGGCTTGGAAATAATTTTTTAGGATGCTTTCAAATATGCATTGTCTCGGAGTGGGGAAAGCACCAGCCACTTTGTTTCTAGCTCTAAAAAAGCATGGGGGTGGGGAAGGGAAGGCAATGAATATATATAGCCTTAATCTTCTGTAGCTAAGATCACTCATAAGATATGGCCCTACTGCTGTCCGTTTGAACTGTAACGATGACACAACTGTGGATCATATTTGTCTGGTCCAGCACAGAACTATTCCTGAAGTTTCAGGAAGGCTGCACAATAATTGTAAAAAGTATCATTTCACGTTTGCTTCACTAATCACTTAAGTAAAACAGATCCTGCTCCCATTGAAATCAACAGTAAGTTGGGCATTAACTTCATTGGGTGCACCCTCAGCCCCCAACCGATGTCATAGGAAATACACATCAGCATGTTGTAGTGAGCATATTGTACTGCGTGGTGAAACACCCCTTCAAATCAGCAATTAAAATTTTAGCTTAAAAAGCTATTTGTTGTGAACTATCTAGGAAAGCATTTTTTAGGATGCTCTAAGACATGCATTCATGACCAGGCAGGCTATTTTTCAAATGTGCTGTCCAAAAAATATTGGAAACAAAATCACTAAATTCTATCCTGTTTTTTTCAGGTGCAAAGTAATCTACCAAGCTAATAGTTAAAATATTGCTATTTTGTACATTGTGGAACCAATACGTTACCATGCTTAGTGCTGATTTTAGCTGAGGGGAGTTATTTTTAATGCCATATGCTTAAACCCTTGAAGATATTCTGAAATAGAAAGTGTGCCTGACACAGCCTTAACTATAAGTGGTTCGAGCAAGCACTGTTTATAATAATTCCATTATATGTATCATCTCCATAAAACTAATTGTTCAGGCGAAGGCTCTACTGCACGTCTTTGCATTACCTAACAAAAACAGATAATTCCTAGCAATGCTGCGTTTTGTGTTTACTGGTACAAATTACTTGAACTAGATGCAGTATAATGGCTTGGTCCAGCTCACCCTGAAGCCAGGGACAGAACTGCCATTGATTTGAGTGTGAGCAGGATCAAGCTGTAAGTCAAGATTGGTTGGCAAAATAGAGAGTGGATTTCTTATTAATTGAGGACTCTTCTGCTGGAGAAACTTCAGGCATATTTGACTTAAATATAATAAACCCCTCTTAACTTTCATGTTTTCTGATTTCTTTGCTTGCAGCTTTGTAAATGGCAAACAGAGTTTGTGTTTTTAAACACTAATTTCTACTCGCAGACCCCTGCTCTATTTGACTCCTCAGCAAAACCATAGTGCTGCACTTTTGACATCACAGTGCTGCTAGCTGAGATACCTCAGGCAAACTTTGCTGCAGGAGGAAGCATAATAAGCAGCTGTCAGTATCAGCTGGGCGGCTGCGGTGAAATCTTGCTGCTCCCCTCTTCTGCGTAGAAGAGTGGCAGAGAGCAGAAGATACTCAGAGGGAAGATAGCTTGTGGTCATGTTACTCCTGGGGGCATTCTGTGCCAAAAAATTAAATTCTGTCCACAATATTTTAAAATTCTGCAAATTTTATTTGTCAAAATAACACCACATAATCATACCAGTTTCAATTATTTTGGTAATTTATTTCAAAATTCCTGTCGGGAAGTATGTCTGTAACAATACAGACACACACAAATTTTCCCCCAGGAGTAGAGAGTTAAAGAAACCCCTACAACAACCCAGTTCCTGTTTCTCTGCCACCTCCCACCCCCGAGCCCAGCTGGGGGGCCAGACACCCACAATCCCTCTCCCCACCCCAAGCCCAGCTGCAGGGCCCCCCAGCTAATACACTCAAACCCCCTCTCCCCAGAGCCCAGCTGTGGGTTTCCCCTAGCCCAGATACTCACCTCTTCCCCCCCCAGAGCCTAGCCATGGTCCCTGCCCCCCCTCCCCCCTTGGATCCCAGGGATCCAGAGGAAGAAAGCCTGATGCTTGGTCCCAGGCTTGCATGGAGTTTCCTGTGCACCACCCTCTCCTTCTCTCAGGGCTTGCTGGGAACTGCAGCTTTCAGGAACCCTTTAGCTCCCTCCCTATCCCCCCCCAGTGTCTTTTATGAGTGAGCTGAGCTCTGCTGGGTCCAGCGGCCCCTAGTGATGGCCAGTAGTACTGCAGCCCATTTCTGTGGGGGAAAGGAAATTCTGCAAGTACAATGTTAATTTCTGCAAAATTCTGCATTGCGCAGTGACGCAGAATTCCTCTGGGAGTAACAATGTCATGTGTGCCATTGACACTCTGCTTGCCCTCTGCTGCCTTGGTCTCTGCTTCCCCTTCTCTGGGCTGTGGGATAAGGCGGCCTCTGCTGTCCTCTTTGTCTTGAGTTCTGTGGGATGGATCCTGCAGTGTAAAGACCAACCTATTATAATTTAAACTGGCTGTGTGGCTGCTGGATCCACAGTAATCTGAACAGCAGGCCCTTCTCCCTCAAGGCATCAAATTGCCCCCTTCCCAAAACCTTCCCACCCTGCTTCCATCCTGTCCTGTTGCTCCCACTACTCAGCACTCTTTTCCTGCAGCCCCCACTCTGACACTGGTCATTAGCACTTGTCCCTATCCCTCTTCCTGCTTATGGGAAAAGAGCATCCCTCCCCATCCCAGTTCCTGCTCCTCTCCCAGCTCAGTTAGACACCTAATCTGTACTCCTACATCAGCACAGGCTGCTGTCCCTCAGGCTGACCAAACCCCACAGGCAGGCAGACAGACTTGTCCTTTAAAGACCGGTCTCTCGGGCTACATTCACATCTTTCACACAGGCAGATGCTCCAAGTGGGAAACTCCAGTTCTCTTCTCCAGTGAGTGGTTTCACTCCACAGCTCAGATTGGTGCCTGGGTCCTGACCAAGAGAGTCATTGCACCCTCTATGTGTAAATCAATAGCAGGACATGGCTCTCGTTTTCCATTTAAGAGGAAACAATATTTTTTTGGGCCTTGTGAAGAGTTTGTGTTTTTATAACATTTGCTTATAGCTGCTCACTGTTTAATGGTTAATTTAAAGATTCATTTTTCATCTGAGTCACACACTGTAGGAGTGTTTTCAGTGTGTGTATTTGAGTTTCATGTGAAAGCCCAGATTTGTAAACCTTCAAGGCACCAGATTTTTTTGCAATTGACCCTGTCTCTTGTGAAAGAGGAATATTTCTGGATATAATTTGAGGTGACTGAGGTAGATGTGTTCAGTGGTGATATACAGTATGGTGAGTTTGGTAGGAGCAGCTGACATGATTCTATCTCAGACCTATTGAACTTTGAAAGGTGTCTGGTTTATGTAGACTGGAAGGTAGAAGGTCTGCGAAAAAGGTTTAATCTTGCACTGATTCCTTTTATGGCATCATCCCAGCTAAACATACATATGTTGAAAGGAAAGGGCATGACTGCCATGCAAGTCTATACATGATTTTCAGTTCGTTCAGGTGAATGCACACAGTGGGTCATCCTGTATTTCAGCAGAAACATTCATTACTTTGAGGTTCAGGGTTTTCAGTCTAATAAATTTAGAATTAAAATTTATAACTTCTATCATTTTAACCAAAAGTGTACATGTGGTTAAGGCAGTCGTTTAAAAAGCTACCACCTTTTCCTTGCCCTAAACATAGGTCCTGAAAGGCAGTGCTAGTATATGGAGAGCTTTATGGCAGGGCGCAGCAGAAGCATAAAAAATGCAGATCTTCCAGATGTACAGGAATTCAGTGCAACTGAAGTGATGCAATATACAGGAAACTCACTGTAGGCTTAGTGGAAAATCCCCAAATTGACCTGGGAGCACAATTAACGGCACATTGTGACCAGGTGTTTGGCCTTGTCTACGCTACCAGAGTAAGTCGACCTAAATTATGCTACTCCAGCTATGTGAATAACATATCTGGAGTCGATGTAGCTTAGGTCGACTTACTGCGGTGTATATACTGCACTGCATTGACGGGAGACGCTCTGTCAACTTACCTTAATCTTCTAGTTTTGGTGGAGTTTGAGTCGACCGGAGAGCTAGACCCACTAAATCGACCCCCGCTGCATCGATTGCAGCAGCGTCGATCCCTGGTTAGAGTAGAAATGGCCCTAGTCTTGCATAACCTATGTGAGATGCAGAGCTATTCTTCTGACTCACCCTGCCATCCAGACCAGCGTGCTCTCTTAAGTCCAACTAAAAAGTCTAAAAAGCTGAAAGTTTCTCTGAGGCATGTCACCTAAAGTGAGTAACAAGAGCTCCTGCAGGGTGAAAATCCTAGGAACAGACAAATTAAGAGGGAGCCAAGGCTACAGTTTAAGTACAGTCCTGCTTGAAAGCTTTGTTGAATAAGGTAAAAATAGAGGCACATCCTAGAAAGGAAGCACGTTTGGACTATAACCCATTGTGTGTGTGATGTTAAGGATAGGGTGTGACACTAACCCTATTTGTACACATGACTAAATGCACTTTGGTGACAGTGGATCCAAAGTAAGACAATCCCTTGAAAGAGCTGACCAGTAAATGTAATGGTGTTCCTTACCATGTTCTGCACTACAGCCTTTATTTCATTAGCTGTGTGAGGCTATGTCTACATTATGAGCTAGGGGTGTGATTCCCCTTCTTGCATGCACATGGCTGTCATCAAGCTAGTGCAAGTATAAACAGCAGTGTGACTACGGTAGTATGGGCGGCAGCAGCAGAGACACTGCTTAGGCATGCCGAGTATGAACCTGGCTGAAACTGATGGGTACGTACATCACACAGTAGATACTAGAGAAATTTCTGCAAAGGACATATTTTGATGTCCAGTGGTTGCCGTTACATGCTTTACAATGTTGTCTGTGCAAGTAGATGCATTTCCTAGAGTTTGTCATACGTTTAGTCTGCACAAAATTACTAGCTGACACTTTTTAAAAACACATTTATACACTAATTTGGGGCCTACTCCTGCTCCCATTGATGTCAGTGGAAGCAGGACAGGGTCCTGCACTATCCAGTATGGTAAAGAATAAATAATGTGGTAAACTGCTTCCCCTGTTTTCACTTGTATGCAGAGATGGTTCACGTGCTAAACTATATTTCTTTGCAAGGAGCTGGAGAGTTGGCACCCTCCCTTAGCCCTTGATGTTCAATAAAAAGTTGCACTGAGACCCTAGAGGCCCCGAAATATTCAATGACGGTTGATGTCAATGTAGAGTGTGGTCTCTTCCTAATTTGGGGCCTATTCTAATGCCCACTGAAGTCAAAGGGGGCTTTGGGTAAGACTCTGCAATAAACCTCTACAGTGTTTCTACACTGCGTACTCTCAGTGAGAATTGGTGCCACAATTATTTATGCAATATTCTGGTTCTGAACCATAATCCATGCTGCAAAGTTGATTATCAGAATTAATGCTTTGAGCTACAGCTCTGGACACCCTGCTTAGAGATCTACTCATAACCCTCTAGCATCAGAATTCACAAATAACTGCTACTGACCACTAATTCAAAATTAATCTATAAAATTGGTATTTAGGGCCCCAAAAATCCAGACTCAAGCTACAGTAGAGTTAAATGCATCTTTTATTAAATCTCCAGCCTTTAATCTTTCCATTCCATGATATGTTATCTAAAAAGGAATATAATTCTGGTGGGTGAATTTTCTTTCCTACCTTTAGGAAGTGGTTTGCAGTAGAAGGACAGATTAGGGAATTGCAAAATGCTTCCTAAAAACTATTACACCATTTTTACTTCATGCATGGTTTTTCATAAATTGTAACACTTATTAAAGCTTTTGAATTCATTTCTTAGTTCTTGTGGCCTGCTCTTGAGAGGTGCTGAGCAATCCGAGTTTCCCTTGAAAAAAATGGGAGCGATGGCTGCTCATCATTTCTGAAATCAGGCCATGTACTACTTTGTGTAGCTTGTTGGGTGTGTGTGTGTGTGTGTATTGTATGTACAATGCAGTATTTTGATGTTACTGTTAGAATCATAACTCTTGCATTTCCCAGTTCTTTGATATGAACTGTGCACTACATCCTCAGTGTTGTATTTACACAGTGTAACGGGGTTGGCACCCACCTCTCTCAACTGCCCCCTTCTGGTTGGGCGTGTCTGTGTTCTTTAGATCTGGAGACCCCTTTCAGTGGTTCTCAGGCGGGCTTTCAGTGACTCAGCCCTCCGACTGAGCCACACACACTATCTGTATGTGAACCAGAGCAACCCCCTTCCAGGGTATACAGTCCACTAGGGTCTATCTCAGTACCCCTCTGGTGGTGTTTCTCTAGCCCTCTCTGAGCTGAGTCTTTTAGTCCCGGCCCTGGTATCGGGCCGTATCCCCAGGGCTTCTTCCCTGGAGACACTATCTTCCTGTGGCCCTCCCTGGGCTCACTCCCTTCTCAGTAGCAGCCAGACAAGAGCTCCTTCATTGCTCCCCTGGTCTCTGCTAGCAAATTGTCTTTGGCTAAGTCCTAGCAGCCAGCCAGAAGCCTCTTGCTCCCCGGTCCCTGCCAGCAGACTGTCCGTGGTCCTGCTGCTCTTCCAGCCAGGCATGCAGTCCTTTCTTCTCCAGCTCCAAGCAGCAACTAACTATTACTCTGTTCTGAAGCTCCTTTTATATAGCCCTCTTGGGCCCTGATTGGCTGCTTTCCCTGCAGCAGGGGTCAGTACCACTATGTTGCACAATGGACACTTGACAAAATTACCTGACTTAGTGATGGACCTTGGCGGGGCGCAGGAGGGGGCTCCGGGCTGAGGCAGGGGGTTGGACTGTGGGAGGTGGTTGGGGTTATGGGGTGGGGCCAGAAATGAGGGGTTCAGAGTGCAGGAGGGGGTTCCAGGCTGGAGCAGGGGGTTGGGTTGCGGGGGTGTGTGAGGGCTCCAGCTAGGGGTGCAGGCTCTGAGGTGGGGCTGGGGATGAGGGGTTTGGGGTGTAGGAGGTTGCTCCGGGCTGGGACCAAGGGGTTTGGAGGGCAGGAGGGGAATCAGGGCTGGAGCAGGAGGGTGGGGCACAGGGTGTATGTGTGTGCAGGGTCCGTCCAGCGCTTACCTCAAGCAGCTCCTGGAAGCAGCAGCAGGTTCCGGCTCCTATGCAGAAGCTCAGCCAGGTGGCTCTGCAGGCTGCCCTGTCCGCAGGCGTCGCCCTCACAGCTCCCATTGGTTCCTGGCCAATGGGCTGGGAGCTGAGGAGTCAGAGCTCAGGGAGGGGGGATAGAGGCAGAGTGCAGAGTCGCCTGGCCGTGCCTCCACCAGCAATAGCAGGGACGGGGAGCTGCTTGCAGAGAAGCTTATCTTGGCTGGCTCCCTGTCCCTGTTGTTGCTGGTGGAGGTTCACGCGGCCCGGCAGCTCTATAGGCATGCTGCCTCCGTCTGCAGGCGCCACCCCCCGCAGCTCCCATTGGCTACAGTTCCTGGCCAATGGGCTGGGAGCTGTGACATCAGCACCCAGGGTGTGGGGATGGAGGCAGCTTGCCTGCAGAGCCGCCTGGCCATGCCTCTGCTAGCAACTGCAGGGACGGGGAGCCATCTGAGGTGAGCACCCCCACGGACCTAAACATTTTTACCACAGACATTTGTGTCCGTGTATGGACACGTTGCCAACTGCTGCCCTGCAGCCATTCTAGCCTGCTTGGAGGACCTCTCCATTGCTTCTTTCCTGGGATGGGTATGGCAGAACCCTGAGGCCTCCAGCAGGGGGCCTTTGGGCTTAGTCCACCCAATCACACACAGTTTATATCTAGGAAAACTAGCAGTATTATGAAAATGAAGGTGACTCATTTTTAATATCAGAGCTGTTGAATGGATACCAAGACCACCCGGAGAACATTTCAACATTGACGTGTATAAATGCTAAAAGAGTTCTTATTTGTTTGCTGATTTTTAAAGCCCAAAAAAGGGAAACTATATCTTTATACATAAGCAGAGTTTCCTTACTGTGTCATCCACAAAGTGTCTTGTGCAGAGTTGTAATTTTCTATTTTTGCAAGTCAGGCAGCAATTGTGGCTTGTGCTCCGTTAGTATTATGGTACACATGGCTGCTTTTCCTCAGGCTTGAAAGCAAAGAATGACAAGCTGGCAGTGTAATGTTGGGGTGGAGGGAAATGGCTGGTTTGATGCCACAATCGCTCTGAAGATTCTCCTCCTCCTGTAGAAGTGATATTTTTTTTTTCTCCTGCCCCTTCTGACAAGGATAGCAGTAACATGTAGGGATGTAAATAAGTCTTACATCTTCATTTCTCTTTCTCTCCCTTTTCCATCCTTTCTGGATGTTTCCACTTTTCTTCTTTTCTCTTCCTTTCTGTGTAGTGTCTCCCCCCTATACTGGCTTTGCATATTTGGGTAGAGGAAGGGTGGCCCTTGCATTGGGTTTGGGTGTGTGGTTTCTTCACTCCTCGCTCAGTCCTGTCACTTTGGCTGCCGAGGAGAAGCCTGGCGTGAATGCTCTGACATTCACTTTCTTTCGTTGCCTTTTTCCCTTCAATAAAATAACTCCTCATCCTTTCCCCTTTTCTGATATAGTTTCCCATTCCCAATTCTCTCCCAATTCCCATTCTCCCATTCCTCTCTCTCTCTCCCCCGCCATGTAGGGGTCTGTTTGCATTTCTTCCTCTGCTACTCCTGATTTGTCCTCTTTCTGGTGACCTTTGTCTCCTGGCCAGCACATTTCTCACTTCCCTTTATCTCTTCTAGCTCTTCTGGTTTTTCCCTTCCCCCGCTTTAGGTCTTAATTCCTCCCCTCGCAACCCCCATCGCTCCACTCTACCCCCAGGAGCCCTTTCTCAAAATTTCTTCCCTAACTCCCTCTTGGCTCAGTTGCTCCCTGGCCCCTCTACCTCCGTGTGCTGAGTCCTGTGGAGAAGGATAGGTAGGGAGATGAGGGAGGTACTTGGCATGCACCTATCCTGCAGGGAAATATGCCCTTAGCTTTGGCACCCATAGCACAAGATCATAGAGTGGGCTGTGAAGAGAGAGGAGAGACAATTGCCAGTATGGAATGGTGTGGCAGGGTACCATAAAAGTTCTGGGGTTCAATACCGCTTATACCACAAGCACTGTAAGCACTGCAGCCTGGGGTAGCTGGGCCATTTTGAACCTGAGCATGTTTAATGTATGTGCTTTTCTACTGGATGAAATTAGCAGCATGCTTTGCAAACACAATCAGTTGCAGTCTAACAGGCAGTAGATTTGCCATCTCTTTGGGGTGTAGCATGGTGGTCTCTTTCCCTCTAGCATACAGAGTAGAGATGTGATTAGCAGAGGAGTTCCTTCTACTTGCCAAAGCACCAGTTGCATCAACTCAGTTGTGTCTGTGCCAAAGAATCCTTTGCCCCATTTGTGTCTTCTAGTCAGAGTGGCCAAATCAGTGTTGTAAGGGCCATTCACTGCCTGTTCTAAGAGGCAGTGGACTCTTAGCATCCCAGTTCATGCTTTCTGTAATCTTTCAAATGCTATGCTTTTACATTTTCAGTGCTTTCCAGGGAAATTGTTAATAGATGTAATTTTTGTTGTTGTGATTTTTCCCTGTACAATTTGGTGTATATTGTTCTTCATGAATCTGATGCTCTTGGAGGGGAAAAAATACTTGTGTGCCCAAAGCCAGGATTTATTGATGTCTGAACCCTTTTTTTCTTTCTCTAGGTGCATTTGTTGTGTGTTGGACCCCTGGGTTGGTGGTTCTGCTGCTTGATGGTCTGAACTGCACTCATTGTGGGGTTCAGCATGTGAAAAGATGGTTCCTTCTCCTGGCCTTGCTCAACTCTGTCATGAATCCAGTCATTTACTCTTACAAAGATGATGAAATGTCCAACACCATGAGACGGATCATGTGCTGCTCTTCTGATGATAAAAGCCAGGAGAGACGATCTTCAAGGATTCCTTCAACGGTGCTCAGCAGGAGCACAGATACTACCAGTCAATATATTGAAGACAGCATTATTCAAGGGACTATCAGTGGCAAAGGAAACTCATGAGCTAACCTGGGATATACTTTTCCTAAGAGATATGGGGTAGGAGGGGAGTGGCTTGTAACAGGAGATCATTGAATATGTTCACTCTGTTCCAAAGCCCAAACTCCACAGTGTTACGTGAAGTCCTTGTAAATAATTACCCAAAGGGAAAATACATTGTATTGAAGAGAGAAACTTTCTGTGCTGTTTTTTTTTTTTTAAGTACATGAGATTGTTTTCCCCATAAGAGGAATAAACTTGTTGAGAGAGACTTTCTATGCATGGAAACAAAATACAAACAATATAACGGAACTCTCCTTGCTAGACACCTGCAGGAAGAATTAATTGCTAAACAATGCATTTGTGGCTGTCTGAAGTTATGTATTTGATCAGTTTTTATGTATCTAAAGGGGACACTTTGGGGGCTGGTAGTCCAGAAATGTGCCCTGTTTGCTGCCTCTGTTTACAAAATGTATATACTAGTTCATAGATACCCCTCCCCACACTTCAGCACAAATAATTCGATACTCCCTTAAAACAAGTTAATGCCAGCAACTTGGCAGTCAAGGGCAAGTCTATAATAGCAACCCATGGTGTGCATGTGCAACTACCCCCACCGTGGGTTGTCGGCAGGGGTAGAACACTACCAAAAGCACAAGCCAGTACTACTTGAGTGGCAGGAGTGATTGCACTAGCTGGATGTAATAAGTCCTTTCCCCCACATCTGGGCCAAAGGGCAGGATCACATGCACTTTGCCAGTGCGTTACATGTAAATTCTGGACATGATTGGGTGGGAAATGTGACTGAAAATAGATTTCAGTTTCAAATTTTTACAACAAAAACGCCATGAACAAAGCCTGTTTAATACAAATGAATTTATATTCTTGCTGTTTTTTAAAAAAAGCCAAGTGTGTTGGAGCAATACAAGCCAGAATATGAATGGATTTCTCACACACTGTATAAAAATCAGACTGGACCAGATTTAATCCTCTGATTTAGAGCCGAGGATCTTGAGGGAGAGGTGATGAGACTGCAGATAATGAAGACTTTAATAACAAAGTCTCATTTTTAATCTGTGACTAATCAAATTTAATGTGTGGAATAACTTCCATTCTTTGTGTTTTTAAAAGTGGCTGTATTACCTGTGGATTGAATTTAGATCAGGGACATATTTAAAGTTCTAGGGGCAACTATTTCAGAAATGGTCCCTAATTTTTGCATGTCTCAGTGTTTGGGAGCCCAACTTTTGAAGCCCCTTCGGCCTGAGTTTCAGAAGTACCGAGCCCCGGAATTCCTTTTAAGGTCAATGGAGCTGTGGGTGCTCAGCACTACAGAAAATCAAGCCCAAAGAATCTTAAGCAGCTCAATCAAAATCCGAGTGCCTTCAGAGAACAAACTCCATAGCAGATGACTTAATGTTGAAAGATAATGTAACCTATTAATCATAGAATCCTAGAACTGGAAGGGACCTAGTCATCTAGTCCAGTCTCCTGCACTCAAGGCAGGACTAAGTATTATCTAGACCATCCCTGACAGGTGTTTATCCGACCTGCTCTTAAAAATCCCCAATGATGGAGATTCCACAACTTACCTAGGCAATTTATTCCAGTGCTTAACCACTTTGACAGTTAGAAAGTTTTTCCTGAAGTCCAACCTAAACCACCCTTGCTGCAATTTAAGCCCATTGCTTCTTGTCCTATTGTCAGAGGTTAAAAAGAACAATTTTTCTCCCTTCTCCTTGTAACAACCTTTTAGGTACTTAAAAACTATTATCATGCCCCCCCCCCACTCCTCTCTTCTCCACACTAAACAAACCCAATTTTTCAATCTTCCCAGAACTGGACACAATACTCCCGTTCAACGTGGAGAAGAGCAGAAAAATTACTTCTCGTGTCTTGCTTACAGTACTCCTGCTAATACATCCCAGAATGATGTTTGCTTTTTTTGCAACAGCATTACACTGTTGACTCATATTTATCTTGTGATCCACTATGACCCCCAGATCCCTTTCCGCAGTACTCCTGTGGTCAGGATGTGGTCAGAGTCCGCTTTTGATTCCACCCATGCATTGACATCAGTGAGTTGTATTGGTGAAAGTGAGACTAGAATTTGGATCAGAGGATATAGTAACAAAGATATGTAAGCTATTAAAGTTCTTTATATTAAATAAGGACCAGATCCCAAAAACCCTGTGTGGTATGGGCAGTTCTTAGTCACTTAGATAGTCCTATTACTGGGTTGTAGGTATGGCTCCTCACATTTCAAGATAAATATTGTATTTATATAACTCGCTGAAAAGGTTTACACTTGTATTTTTGCTATTGTAATGAAAGTTTTTGTGCAAAGACTACTTCTGTGGTTTGGTAGTTTGGTGGTGGGGTTTTTTAAAAAAATTTTTTTTTTTTTTAGAGGGGACGGCACTATAAAGACATGAGATGCAAATATTAATGCCTATAGACTTACTTTCTACACATGGTTTATAATACTAGGCTGAAGCTCATATACAAAGCTACCCCAAAATAAAATGCTTCTTTAAAATTAAGTATGCATTTTGTTTCATGTTTGGTTAGCTTTCCTACTATAGCAAAAATGACTGCTCTTGATATTTTATATTTCTGTAGTTCCTTCAGAGTGAAGACTGGTCAAAGCTTGACATAAGAGTGGAAAATGGAAATTAATTCCTACCCCTGAATAACCATAAGGAATATTTATATGTTTTGTTTTCAGTGGAATTATCATATTTATTAACAGAAGTGTCTACAATCATAGCTGGGTCAGCCCTAAAAAGGATTCAATTTAAATCCCAGAAAATCCCTGTGTGTTGATCAGGGACATATTTAAAGTTCTAGGCCAGGATTTTCAAAAATAGTCTAACTTTGGGTGACTCACTTCTTGCAAACCCAACTTTTGAAGCATCTTGAGGAAAAATCCATGTAAGGGACTAAAATAGCCTTGCTGTTTCCTCTCTCTTCTTCCATTGGGAACATGGGAGTTGGCCCTCAAAACCTTCATATTTGGACACTTTTTTAGGTAAGCAGGAGTAGATTGCAAGCTCTCTGGGGAAGGAGCGGTCTTATTTTATGTTTGTACAGCATCTAGCACAATGCACTCCCAAGAAGGATCAAGCCCTAAGAGCTATCATAATGCAAATAATAAATAATACCTTCATTGGAAGGAGGCCAAAGGCTGTATTTCCACTCTCCCAAGAGAAAACTGTAATATCAACAATCCTCTCAGTTGTATGGTGTACTCTCCATTTTAGCATTACATTTCCCATACAGGGCTGCAGTTATTCTGTTACTCTTCTTTACTTTAAAAAATATTTACATTGGATTCCCTGGGACAGTAAACTAACATTATACAAAACCTTGTAGTCCCATTGAAGACTTGTCCTCCATACCCTTTTGCTTTCCTTCTTTCTGGGCTTCACCATAGTCCAAGCTCTGGGGTTATTCCATATTCATGGAATCATAGAAATGTAGGGCTAGAAGAGACCTTGAGAGGTCATCAAGTCCAGCCACCTGCACTGAGGCAGAACCAAGTAAACCACCTTTACTGTCACTGACAGGTGTGTCCAACTCCAACCCCTATTCTTAAAAACGTCCAGTGTTGGAGATTCCACAACCTCCCTTGGAAGCCTGTTCCAGAGGGGCAGTTCCCAAACTGTCCAAGAGAAGGGTGGTGACTCACTCGAGAGTCCAACAGATCCTTTGTTGCTACCTAGGCCAATGTCCTTTGTTCCTGTGAGGCTGGGCTGGGTTTGTCCCATACGTGCCCTGATGAGGTGTGAACTGCCCCTCTGTTCCTGGAAAGTTTTGCTTGGGCTTGTTTTAAGCCATGAGGACACATTTTCAGCCTCATAACTATGTACATGAAATTACAACCTATAACTTTACTATAACAACAATGCCCAGTGCATCATGAGCCTTCCGAAGACACCTGACATGACAAACTTTGCATTGGATACCACACAATCATATTATAAGGATGAACATGGGGGTGCAAGGTGTTCCCCTGAGATAGTGTCACAATGACACCTGTTAATACACCCCAGAATATTAGCCTTTTTCACAGCTGCATTATATGGGTGGGAGACAAGGTGGATGAGGTGTAATATCTTTTAATTGACCAAATTCAGTTTGTGAGAGAGAGAGAAGCTTTTGAGCTACACAGAGGAAGAGCTCTGCATTACATTTTTGACTCCTATTCAATGTGTGATCCACTATAATCTCCAGATCCTTGTCAGCAGTACTATCACCTAGACAGTTACTCCCTATTTTGTAGTTATGTATTTGAGTTTTCCTTCCTAAGTAATATATTTTGCACTTGAAATTCAATAAAACATCTTGTTGATTTCAGACCAAGTCTCTAAGTTGTCATTATCCTGTCTTCCAAAGTGCTAGCAACCTCTCCCAACTTGTTGTCATCCTCAGATGTTATAAGGATACCCTCCACTCCATTGTACAAATCATTAATGGAGCTATTTAATAGTATTCGACCCAGGAAAGAGCCCTGGGGACCCCAGGAGATATACACTCCCAGTTTGACAGCAAACCATTGATAACTATTAACATTTACTTTCAAAATCAAACAAGCACTACAGCTTTCTGGTACACTAAGATGCTGACCTCTGGTGGAAAGAATATTTCTGAGCAATTCAGATGAGAATTCAACTGAAGTCTGATTTTATCTTTTTTTTTTTTTTTTAATGTAAAGCTGAAATGCAAGGAAAGCAATTCAGAGAAGTCAGGGATCAAATACTAATTTCTTGGTATTCCTTGTGGGTTCTTCCCTACAAACTGTAAAGTGTTTTCTATACTCTACTATTTAACATTGAGGTGGTTCATTCAGAAGCTGTCTTGTTCTATTTAGCTCCACAAATACAGCAGCAGGTCAGTAAAATTTGCCCTAAGGACCATGTATTAAAGCGGTCTCTATATTTAATTAAGAGGAACCTTTGGAATGATAAGTTCTGCAAATGTTTTCCCCACTGGAATGTCAGTGATTTCCCTGAAGCGATCAGAATATTGGTTGATAGTGCAGGGTCTTATCAACATTAAGTGTGTGCCCTTAAATGTGTATGCCAGCAGTGTTCTACCTCCTTACAGGGTGAAATTCACTCTTTTGGGGAAGGCCTTGGATGAACCTCCATGCCATGGAAGCCCCATGATACACATTCATGTGGGTCAGGGGAAGGCACAGGCAGAGTGACAATGCGCGGGTGGCCCTCTACGTTTCCTGTGCTTCAGGAGGTCCAATCTGGGAAACAACGGGAGGAGCAGCTGTAAGAACCCATTTCCACAGATCCAGTGGCTAGGAGAAGGAGCAGAATGCTATATGAAATGTCTCACTCAATATTTATTTGTCATTAGATGTAGCCTATAAACGATAGAGGCTATGTAGTAAGAGAGAGGATAAGCCAGTGGATAGGGGACAAATTTGGAAGACCTATGTTTGAGTCCCTGCTTTGCCACAGACTTCCTGTGTGATCTTAGCAAGTCAGTCTTGGTTTTCTTTCTTTCTCCCACCGATGTGTTGTCAGGAAAAAATAAGTTGGGGAAGCCACTGCTATTCCAGCCTGTCACTGGCCATGGAAGGAATGGGACTGTAGCTCTGCAGCCTGCTTGAGGGTAGGCCCGGTATATTCCGGCTAGTTCCCATATCAAGTCTATATGGCCATGATTTTCACTGATGTCTTAAAAAAATCTAGGGCCTGGTCTACGCTGTGGGGTTAGGTTGAATTTAGCCGCGTTAGATCGATTTTAAAATGAATGCGTCCACACAACCAATGCCGTTCCGTCAACTTAAAGGGCTCTTAAAATCGACTTTCCACCACCAACTTCCACATTTGTGCATTTCCTTCTGCTCTCCCTCGTGACCTGATAGGAAAATCATCACATACATACTCCACAATAATACACAAAATAAACCCATGTTAATTGGTTATTGCCATCGTCTGTCATTGCTAATTTTATGTCTAATTTAACTTATAATCTCCTCTGAGGATCTGGGCCTTGGTCTTATATTGCTGCAAAGGTTCTCTACACATCTATGGGACTGGCTAAATAATCAGAACGTCTTCCCTGAAATAGCCCTTTTTTTAACTGTGTTTGCCTTTTCTGTAATATTTATATTTATTTATCAAAATGTATAAGGGAGATCAACCGTCATGCTTTGGGGCATAAAACAGCTACTGATTGCTTGAGGTTAAGAAACGTGGGCTTTCTGGGTTGATTATTCTATAATTGTCCATTACAGGGTTTATTTCTCCTTCTGAAGTATCTTGTACGGGTAAATGTAAGGAATGGGATATTGGACAAGGTCGTTAACTGGTCTGGTCAAATATAGTACTTCTTACATCATATTTTACCACTTAAAATTAAGTCTTTTAGCTTGTGGCCTACTCATTAAGATTCTCCAAAATATTATAAACTCTTACAGTAATGTGAAGCTCATTTTACCTCCAACTTCTGGTTATATTTGTAAAAAAGTATTGATTGTAGACTTTAATCAGCTTTGTCCCTTGACAAGCCTCTGCAACAGTTGTACATTCATTTGAATGGATGGCGTCAGAATATACAGGAGTTGAAGGGACTGACCGCCACAGATGAAAATGTAATGAATGCTGAGTGATTCTATTCAAATTCTGATTAACACATCAGTTGTTATGAATGTTAATTTGCAATGCACTCTGTGTTAGCTTATCATTATTCCACAAGATATAAATGAATTAATGTAATCACAAATATTTAGTTTTTGTCCTTAGTAGGGTCAAGGGCACATAGGCCTTCATCTTGTGACTGCTTAGACACACACTTAATTTTATTCTTGTGAGTAGTCCCGTTGACTTCAATAAGCCTACTCAGGTAAATAAACTTACATAATGTTTATTTATGGGTGTAAGTGTTTGTAAGGTCAGGGCTTTGGGAATCAGCCAGTTTCAAAATGTTTCAGGTGGACATGGAAACCCTACTTTAAATAGTTTACTAACTCAGGACACAGAGAAGCAATCATTTAGGGTCTAATTTTGCTCCCACTGAAATCCGTCTCAGAACCCTTGCATTGACTTTGGTCGGAGCAGGATTGGGCCCATAAATGGAAACTCACAAGGGAGGGTAAAGCCCAAATTTTGACTTACTTTGCTTTGTTTTTCCCCTCTCTTTATAATCTTTTTGTACAATCCAGGTAATCCTTTGTGCTTTATTTTGCTCTTTGAAACACAGTTTAAACTTTGCTTTTCTTTAAACAACAACAACAAAATGCCAGCAGTACAGGTCTTGACAGCAACCCTACAATTTTACAAACCACAAAGGGAAATGAAAATGGGGAAGCAAACATTTCAGTCTCAGGCTTTCCAAAGGCAAGAATAATTACAATAATAGCAGGCAGTGGCGTTGGAACAATTTGTATAGCGGGGATGCTGAAAGCCAGTGAACAAAACCATAAACCCTGTATATGATGGAAATCACTTCAAGCCAGGGCGTGCTGCCATACTTCCAGCATCCTTGATAGTGGGGGATTTTTCTTTTAGTTAAAAAAAATAGGAAAAATACCTTGACAATATTCTTTTCCAAATATAGGCCCCCGATCCTGCAAATTGATCTGTGCAGTCAAACTATAGGTCCAGGGTCTCAGAATGTTCAAACAAGGTTTCAGGTTCAGCCTATATAAATAATTTATGTTGGGTGTTTTTTCATTTTTTGGTTTGGTTTTTTAAGTGCTACCGAAGTAGGCAAGGACTTCATGGAAAAGGAGAGAAAACTGTCTCCAAGCTTGGTTCATCTTCACTCCCTGTATGCTAACTCCTTTCCCTCTGCATATGGTCTGAATGGAGAGGAAAAGAGAAATACAAGTGTCTTGGTAACATCCATGTTTGTCTCACATTATTGCAAATAGAATTTAAAAAGAATCCAAGAAGTTGAGCTTTATACTTCAGTTCCTTCTGTTTGCTTTGATATGAACATCATCAGCATCATATTATTATTATGTATTTGGTGGTGCTCAAAAGGGCATTAGGCTCTTTACAGAACAAGCAGAAGGCAAGTGTCAGAACTCATGATCTAAGTTTAGCCCTGAAATGATGGTTGAGTGGAATAAAAAAAAAAAAGGGGGAAGAATAGGTTAAGCAGGACAAGGATTATGAAAATAAGATCACGTGGTTGCTCGTAGGTATATGCACGTCTTGTGGGGTTTGTATATGTGTTCCTAGGAACTTGTGTGTGTGTGCACACATGCCTGTTAACTCACTTATAGGTGAAGTGACATAGCAGAAGGGATTTGAATGAGCAGAGGGCAGTGATTTGGCTAAGATGAACAAACCCTACAAAGATATAATGAATCATAGAACAGGTTTTAGATTCATTGTATTAACTTTTGTTACCAGCATATTCTGACTATGTTTGCCTTTCAAGCACATTTTGTTATTAAGTTTATTGAATGAATGATGGCTTGATTTTTAAACCCACTTAATTTTAATGGGAATTGGACATTCAAACCTCTTGGTCGTGGACCCTTTCAGCTGCTGGGCTTAGAAATAGCAGTTCCACCTCAATTAAATGCAGATTCTGTAATAAAAACGCTTGGATACCATGGTGATGGGTGCTATAGAAACCTCTAAGACCGATAGCTGGATAAATATCTATATTAAGATGAACTTCTATCTAACATGCTTCTGTGGCCCCCCATTATTGCAGTATCTGAGTGCCTCACAATCTGCACAACGCCCCTGTGAAGCAGGGCTTCATTTGTAATGAAAGAGGTGCTGGGGCTCAAGCAATATTTTTTACTTTCATAACTGATGCGGCAAGCCCAGAGATGTTGGGGCTAGGAACTGCCAAGCCCAGAGGTGCTGGGGCTCAGCTCTGGCAAGCCCTGGCACAAATTAAGCCCTGCTGTGCGGTAGGGAAAAAGTGATCTTTCAATTTTTTTTAATCTGATGGGGGAAGTGAGTCAGACAGACTATGAGACTCCACCAAAGAAGTTTGTGGCACCCTAACCACTGGACAATCTTCCCTCCCATCAACTTGCACTTCATATTCTAACATGAAAGCAATTTTCAGGGAACAAGACAAGTGTAGCAAAAAGATTTGGGGAAGAGGAAAACTGTTTTTTGACTAGAAGAGGATGTCACAGAAGAAACAACACAGTGTAGTCTATGTGAACAGCCAGTCATGCTCCTCAGCATTCATGGTGAATGTTACTATGATTTGCTAGAATAATTTTGTGTGGGCTGCTGTCCATTGATTTGGTACAATTGGCAGCAGTAGTCTTAATCAGGAATTGCCCTGAAGGCCGGTTGATTCATTAGTTTCACAAAAAAGATTGAATGAGCTGTTATTTGAAAAGGCAGACAGGTTCCAGCATGCACTTGTATCAACTTGCTAAAAGATGACACAAGCAATGCTAATTCAATAAGTAATTCAGGTTATGTGATCTTTGCATTGGCTGGAAGAAAACACTTTTCTTGTGATTTGTTTTCTTATAAATATGGAACAGTAAACTCCAAAAACAGCTTGTAACAAGAGGTGGTATAAGTGGACAGAGGGGTGTGCATTTGTCTGTCAACTTCCGTTAGCCTGAAGAGGGCGAGGTGAACTGATGTGCATGGTAGCAAAATGGTGTAATCTTAAACACAGTATATGTGAGATACCAGTGAAATCTCAGGAACTTGCCAGCCTAAAAAACTGCAAGATCTGACCTAGAATTTAGATCAGTTGAATGCACCTGCTCAACTATGAGTTAACTTATCATATTGCAATACAAAGACTAAATTACCAAGGCTATTAGATAAGGCTGGGCTATATGTCCCCTCCAAATTTCTTTCCATACTATGTACTATAGATATTGGCCAATCTTTATTTATCTGGTTCTTTTAAATGTTTTTGCTGTGGTTAGTTATCAACACACAGTATTTCTAAAAGTGTATATTTTGGCTATATTATGCATTATTTAAGCACCCAGATCTTACAGTTTTGGGTACTCATGGAATACAGCAGCAGGCAAGTTATTGGTATTGTGGTATGTTTTTTTCCTACCTACTGTTGTAAACCTTATCTTACTAACTTCTTTCAGGTTGTCTTAGTTCATGTGAGGTGATGTCTTTCGTTGCATGTATTTAGAATTGGACAGATGCAGAGTGCATGAGGTGCAAATGATTGTCCTCAGCATCAAAGGTATTTTTAAATTCAATTTCTATCACACGTGCCTTGTTACTTGAAAACCTCATGGATTTTTCAACAGACAATTGAGAAAAATGCTTGCGAGAGGGATATCTTTCAATTGCTTTGCCATGTGATAGGAATGATAGCAGGGCTTCTGCAGGAAAATGTTTCATCTGATGGAATGATTAGGTCCCAGTAAATGATTTGAAAGAGATCTTTTTCATTTCATCATGAGTGTGCACTCATACTGTGAATATGTACAGCTGCACTAGCAAATGGAAGGACAGTGCAATGGCCTAGGGGGATAGTATGGAACTTGGAAGATGCAGCTTCAATTCCATGCTCAACCCCAGACTTCCTGCATGACCGAGGGCAAGTCACTTTCTGTGTACCTTCCTTCTCCATTGTAAAATGAATAGAGAGAGTAGCACTTCCTACGTTACAGAGGGGTTGTGAGGCTAAATCCGTTACAGCAGTGCTCAGATACTGCATTGGTGCGGGCCACATACATATCATAGATAGAAGAATCCTTAAATTCAGGTTTGTTGTGAAAAGCAATGCTAAAAATAGCATTGTGAGGTTCTCAGGTGGATTAGGTTTCAATGGTGCTCTATCATTATTCACATGTAATTTCTAACTGCCATGCAGAGGGCTCCAACAAATTTTACACCAACTCCCCTGTTATCTATCTATGGCAGACTGAAAATTCAGTGGCAGCTTCATTTGCATCTCAAAATGTGGGGTTTAAAATGTTTAAATAAATAATGCAATCAGTGAAGTAGCCCTTGTGCTGTTTATTTATAAAAATTAAATTTATTTTGCACTGTCTATTTTCAATGCGCTTCAGCTTTTTGTACTGACAATGTCTAAGTGCACTGTAGAAGCTGTCAAGGAAAAGCTGTGGCTTTTAGTAACTGGGGAAGTTCAATTGACACAATTGTGCTTATGTCAGTCCAATTTGATTTAAAGACCAGGACTGCAACATACAAAATGTTAATTGTGAATATTGTATTACATTCAGCTATACTGGCTGATTAATACACTTTTCCATCCACTAAATACTATGATTCCCACAACAAATAACGTCACTGACTGATAGCAGTAGCAGCTGTGAAATGAGTCCAACTTAGTCTGATTACAGAAAATATTCAAAGTTATAAAACCTGATACCAATAAAGATAAGGAAAGCTTTTGTTACAATAAAACTTTCTTTGGATACAAGCAGAGGAATGCTGCTGTTCATGCCAGCTGTGTATTTTTACTCCTGGAGAATAAGGAAACAGTACGCATTTCCGTATTTGTAAATTCAATGATTTGCTCATTCCTCATATAAACAGTAGCATGGCTCTTGTTTAGGCATAAAACCCAAATATATATATTCCCTGTGGAAATCTGGCCTGAGATTTTTGTCCAAATCTCAGCAAATGCATCACCTATGAAGAGCCTGTTTCATAAGAAATAAAAAGTACAGATTATGCCAAATCCATCCTTGAGGTAACTCCATTGACTTCAGTAGAATTACACCCAGGACAAATATAACCCAGTCTCTGTTCATTTTATAAACAGACCAGATAAGTTATATTTATATAATGTTATAATCTTATATTCATAATTGGTTATTGCTGGTTTCTTAGATTCTGTGAACAATGTATGTGTTATAAAAACCTTCAGAACTTTGGTGAAACTTTATATCTTTTCAAAAAATAAATGGTAAATATAACTAATGGACCAGGAAATGCTCACAGCATTGTTTGTAGTAATTTTATGGCAAAAATATCAATCCTTAATTATACTACTAATAATACACATTGAAATGAGAAAATTAAACAAAACCCTGTTTATACTAGTTGGGTCATTATGAAAACTTTCTTGAGGCTGGGTGTTTAATTAATAAAGATAGTTATTTAATTAATTGTATTTCACTAGTGATCATCTTAGGTTTGGTATGCCAGTATGGAACAATTGAAGTGATACAGTGCACAGATGTACTGTGCATTTCTAAGGAGTATATTATTGATATCACTTCACTAGGTCCTTCCAGCTCAGCTCTCTAGTTTCCAGTTGATTGCACAGGCTTGGGCACATGCTATCCTTTCAACTCACTATGAAAGTTATTGGAGAGAGGAATTTACCTAAATTCAGCCATGGCAGAGCAGATGCAACTCCATTGCCTTCAGTTATGCTGGGCTTGCTTTCATCAGGGCTATATTTGATCTACATTGAGCTCAGGAGATGAGATTACTGTAGAATGGGTCCTAAAAGACTGTACTGAGGGCAGCTCCTCAGCTGGTGTAAATTGTCATAGCTTCTAAGTTCTACACTACAGACCTTACAGTGACACAGCTGTACTGCTGCAGCTGCACCGCTGTAAGGTCTCCTCTGTAGCCACTCTAGGCTGGCGGGAGAGAGCTCTCCCGCTGGCATAATTAAACCACCCCGAATGAGCAGCAGTAGCTGTGTCTGTGGAACAGCGTCTCCTGCTGACATAGCGCTGTCCACCCCAGCGCTTTTGTCGGTCAGGTGTGTGTTTTTTCACACCTCTGACTGACACAAGTTTTACCAACAAAAGCGCTGGTATGGACATAACCTAACTGAACTCAATGGAGCTATGACGATTTATACCTGCTGAGGAGCTGTCCCTGAATATTTGACTTCTACTTTATTGCTTTTAGTCTAAGGAATAACTTGTTCATTAAACCGAAGTAAATGATTGATTACATCGTAAAGAGACAGAAATATTGTTTCTATTCACTGCTTTTGGTCTCTTGGAAAGCACTTGTTCTTGGGGTTATGCCTTCCTAATTTTGCAAATTTTGCCCATACTGTATGTCTAAAAGTGTGAGGGAAATTGCACACTAAAATATTACAACTCTGGAGAAACTTATTCTGATTATAAGCTGACACTAATAGTTTTAAGTACAGTGATTGTTTCATGATAACAATTATATCTGCCCTTAATACAATTATTTTATCCCATAGGATTCCAAATCAACTTACAAATTACAGGTCTAATTTTCAAAATGGCTTTCTAACTTGCTGGCACAAATTTTGTGGGGCAAATTTTTGTCCCTAAAAAAACAGCATTTGTATGGATCACCTACAGCAGCATTTGTAGGTGCAAATGAGATCGTTACATGTGCAGTTGCCAGACTTAGTTGGGCAAATGCATGTTTCAGGAATATGACTGAAGGTGAAAGCAGTGTGCTTATTTGAGCCTCAACAGGGACCTCTCCAGTCAATTAGAGATGGTTGATGGTGAGATGTGAAGGTAGCCCACTCACTCCAGTATCCCTCAGCTAGAAAGCAAGCAGGCAGCTACAACATTGTGGGGCTTGAAGGTGGCTGTGGAACCCTATAGACTCCAGGAGGGTTGCAGAGGCCCTCTGCCTCTCTAGCTTGAATAAACAAGCTACAGAATAAAATTGCAGTTGTTAGGGTATTTTTTGTTTGTTTGTTTGTTTTTCAGATGTTAACATCGACCTAAAATGGTACAAAACTTTTTAATTCTCAATGGTATACCCTTAAGGCAGTCCAAAAGATCATAGAAATTAATAGCAATGGTTAGTTTCTTGCTGTTAGGAAACGAAATTTAGAGCACTTGAGGAGGTGAGAACTGTGAGGGAGCGGAGAAGTATGTGCTCACTCAGGGGAGGCCAGTGGGACTTGCCTTCCTTTGCCAATAATGCTAACACAGAATGTTCTCTTTACAGTACACTGAGTACATTATGGTTCCCACAGCCCCACTTCAGTGAGCATCTTTCAGATGCAGCCGCTGCCTTTTCTAAGGCCAGGAGCCAGCATTGTTTATTCAGATACCCAGTGCAGGCCCAGCATTGAGGGTGTATGTTGCCCCCTGCTGCTCTTTCATGCACATTGCAGCATTTGGAATGGCATCTTTCCAATGTAGAATCAATCAGCATAGAGTTTTCACGAGGTGGGCAGATGTTTGTCTTTATGGGCCCCTTTTCACAGCACCTCTCCTCTTTGGGAGCTGCCAAAGGAAGGGGCAACAGAAGCCTTTAATGGGGGAGGTGTGGTTGTTGGTAGTCTTTCACAAACCAGTCTAAAACCTTGTGATCTGGCAAAACAGATTAGCCCTGAAAACAACACAAAAGATGATAAATCGCAGGTCACAGCATTTATTCTACTAATTTAAAAATGATTACACTTGTTTGGGCAGGCAGTTGCAGGTTTGTGCCACTTTTGCATTCACGACGATAGTTAATGAACCACTGATGGTCCCAAGGAGAACTTGAAAAACATTCAGTTTAAAAATGGTTCTGCCTGTCTGTCTTGCATGTTCTTTTCTTCTTTTCCTAGAGACATTTGCATGGAAACAGGATTTCGGGTTCTACTCTGCCGTGCTTCTGTACACAAGTGCAACCGATTCAGTTCAGAGGGAGTTCCATATGTGATGTGAATACAAGACTGGGCCCGTGTCATGAGAGCCTATAATCTCCAGCTGCTCATTTCTCCTCCTGCCTTAACATAGAACTACAGTGCAGTGGTAAGTTAAAGCCACTATAAATGAGATGTTAACTGACAGCAGGTGAAACGAGAGAGGGTAAGAGGGCATGTGTGGAGAGGAAACTGTGTGAATATATATTTTTGCAACCCTTAATAAAGGCAGTGTACCCAGTCCTGCTCTCAGTTATACCTCTGTGTAGTCACATGAATGGAACTACAAGCAACATTTGGCTCACTCTCTGTGGCAAACTCTTCCTACCTGAAGCTGGAACCTCTGCTTGTCACATCATGTTAATAGTATCCTCAGCAGCCCTTTGTCACGTCACAAGCAGAAGTCCTACCCACTCTGCAACATGGTGTGTGTTCAGGTGTTTTTACTTACAGTATAGCGGTGGTGGTCCAAGAGTTTGAAATGGGTTCTGGGTACTTTCTGACAAGCTCTGGCTGCAAGTGGGTGTTAGAAAAATGCAGTGTCAAAGGCAGAATTTTAATGGTATTTAGGTAGCTTAGTCCTTGGTATATGTTTTTGTAAAATAGCACAGATATTTAATTAAAAATAAAATAACTTCTGAGCCTGAGCAACAGCTTGTGTGTCTTTAGTTTAAACATCCTGTAAAAATTAAGGGGAGTAAACATCCACTTAAAAGTATGAATGTGTTTTTAGAGTAATGCCACTATCTCATTTACACACCCATTAGCAAAGTTTTATGGCCTCAGTACCCTTGCTACCTACTTGCCAGTAGGTCATGAAACCAAAGAAACAATGTAGTAGTCACCATTAAAAAGCCAGCAGTTACCACACAGGCTGTGAAATACCCCATCTTTCCCTACACTTAGAATAGGAAATCCTGGGTTGCTTCAGATACTAAGGGATACCTGTGCATAGGTATTGACTTTGTAATGACCACCACTGTACATTTTGAGTTGTGGGTGCTACTTTACCTGTCATTGTCTGGTAGGTGCTGCATTTTGTTTAGCCTGTTAACAGGTCACCTCAGAATATCAATCACAGAAGCTGGAACACATAGTCAGAATGGGAGGATAACTCTAAATTGACTGAGTGCTGAGAGGTTTAGTGAGTGAGTCCCTTCACATTTGGAATCAGAGACTTTCACTGAATCTTGTTCCCAGAAGTGGGACCTGGTGGCATTATTGGCTGTAAAGAGTTAATTCTTCTCCTCTTGTGGGGCTTCCAGGTGCCTCTTTAATATATGACTGAGATCCCAGTTTATAAAACAAGGCTGTCAATCCTGCTGTGGTGCTTCCTTTAACATAAATCAGCTGCAAAGCTTGGAGAGGCTCCCGTAAGCCCCCTGCCCCTGTCTCATCATTTATAGCAATAGGAGATACAATGTTATTGGTTTCAGAGTAGCAGCCATATTAGTCTGTATTTGCAAAAAGAACAGGAGTACTTGTGGCACCTTAGAGACTAACAAATTTATTTGAGCATAAGCTTTTGTGAGCTACAGCTCACTTCATCAGATGCGTTCAGTGGAAAATACAGTGGGGAGATTTATATACATAGAGAACATGAAACAATGGGTGTTATCATACACACTGTAACCAGAGTGATCACTTAAGGTGAGCTATTACCAGCAGGAGAGCGGGGGGCAGGGGGAACTTTTGTAGTGATAATCAAGGTGGGCCATTTCCAGCAGTTGACAAGAATGTCTAAGGAACAGTGGGGGGGGGGGGGATAAACATGGGGAAATAGTTTTACTTTGTGTAATGACCCATCCACTCCCAGTCTCTATTCAAGCCTAAGTTAATTGTATCCAGTTTGCAAATTAATTCCAATTCAGCAGTCTCTCGTTGGAGTCTGTTTCTGAAGTTTTTTTGTTGAAGAATTGCAACTTTTTGGTCTGTAATGGAGTGACCAGAGAGAATGAAGTGTTCTCTGACTGGTTTTTGAATGTTATAATTCTTGACGTCTGATTTGTGTCCATTTATTCTTTTACGTAGAGACTGTCCAGTTTGACCAATGTACATGGCAGAGGGGCATTGCTGGCACATGATGGCATATATCACATTGGTAGATGTGCAGGTGAACAAGCCTCTGATAGTGTGGCTGATGTGATTAGGCCCTATGATGGTGTCCCTTGAATAGATATGTGGACACAGTTGGCAACGGGCTTTGTTGCAAGGATAGGTTCCTGGGTTAGTGGTTCTGTTGTGTGGTGTGTGGTTGCTGGTGAGTATTTGCTTCAGGTTGTGGGGCTGTCTGTAAGCAAGGACTGGCCTGTCTCCCAAGATCTGTGAGAGTGATGGGTCCGTCCTTCAGGATAGGTTGTAGATCCTTGATGATGCGTTGGAGAGGTTTTTAGTTGGGGGCTGAAGGTGATGGCTAGTGGTGTTCTGTTATTTTCTTTGTTGGGCCTGTCCTGTAGTAGGTGACTTCTGAGTACTCTTCTGGCTCTGTCAATCTGTTTCTTCACTTCAGCAGGTGGGTATTGTAGTTGTAAGAATGCTTGATAGAGATCTTGTAGGTGTTTGTCTCTGTCTGAGGGGTTGGAGCAAATGCAGTTGTATCGTAGAGCTTGGCTGTAGACAATGGATCGTGTGGTGTGGTCTGGATGAAAGCTGGAGGCATGTAGGTAGGAATAGTGGTCAATAGGTTTCTGGTATAGGGTGATGTTTATGTGACCATCGCTTCTTAGCACTGTAGTGTCCAGGAAGTGGATCTCTTGTGTGGACTGGTCCAGGCTGAGGTTGATGGTGGGATGGAAATTGTTGAAATCATGGTGGAATTCCTCAAGGGCTTCTTTTCCATGGGTCCAGATGATGAAGATGTCATCAATGTAGCGCAAGTAGAGTAGGGGCGTTAGGGGACGAGAGCTGAGGAAGCATTGTTCTAAGTCAGCCATAAAAGTGTTGGCATACTGTGGGGCCATGCGGGTACCCATAGCAGTGCCGCTGATTTGAAGGTATACATTGTCCCCAAATGTGAAATAGTTATGGGTGAGGACAAAGTCACAAAGTTCAGCCACCAGGTTTGCCGTGACATTATTGGGAATACTGTTCCTGATGGCTTGTAGTCCATCTTTGTGTGGAATGTTGGTGCAGAGGGCTTCTACATCCATAGTGGCCAGGATGGTGTATTCAGGAAGATCACCGATGGATTATAGTTTCCTCAGGAAGTCAGTGGTGTCTCGAAGATAGCTGGGAGTGCTGGTAGCATAGGGCCTGAGGCGGGAGTCTACATAGCCAGACAATCCTGCTGTCAGGGTGCCAATGCCTGAGATGATGGGGCATCCAGGATTTCCAGGTTTATGGATCTTGGGTAGCAGATAGAATACCCCAGGTTGGGGTTCCAGGGGTGTGTCTGTGCGGATTTGTTTTTGTGCTTTTTCAGGGAGTTTCTTGAGCAAATGCTGTAGTTTCTTTTGGTAACCCTCAGTGGGATCAGAGGGTAATGGCTTGTAGAAAGTGGTGTTGGAGAGCTGCCGAGCAGCCTCTTGTTCATATTCTGACCTATTCATGATGACGACAGCACCTCCTCTGTCAGCCCTTTTGATTACGATGTCAGAGTTGTTTCTGAGGCTGTGGATGGCGTTGCGTTCTGCAATGTTACTGGTGTGGATTTTAATAGTGGCCGTGCTGGCACCTGGAGAAAGGATCACTGTAACAAGCAGAGCACTACCTTGCTAGATATGCCATGCCAGATGGTGAAATTATAGTGCTCAGAGTACAGGTCTCCAGTGAATAAATAGTAAATGGAGAGATACAGGCTGGGAGGAATGGTCTTCCCAGGACCAGAGCAGGAGAAGGACTCAGACTTCTCTGTAGTGTCCGCCCCTTGAACCTGACAGGAGGAGTGAGACAGCTGGTCAGGGCTGAGCACATCAACACCCTTTCCCTCCAGCAACACGTGGTGAAGTCTGCCACAATGTTAGCGCAGCCTATGACTGCATTGATTCACTTGTATGGTGTTTCCTCTATGCGGGAGAACCACCCCTTCTGGAGAGAGGTTTGGGAACTTTTGCCAGGGGGGAGCCTAGTCGGGCTGTGAGAGTGAGTGTGGGGGAGACGTGTGGAGCCACAGGACCACTGCCCAAATGGTTCTTGGCCTCCAGCAGAACTATGAAGCTACTGAGCACTCCATCAGGGATGGTTAGGGTTGCCAACTTGCCAGCCCTCCAGGATTATCCTGGAGTCTCCAGGAATTAAAGATTAAAGGGCGGGAGGGATAGCTTAGTGGTTTGAGCATTTGCCTGCTAAACCCAGGGTTGTGAGTTCAATTCCTGAGGGGGCCACTTAGGGATCTGGGGCAAATATTGGGGATTGGTCGTGGTTTGAGCAGGCGGTTGGACTAGATGATCTCCAACCCTGATATTCTATGATTCATCTGAGAAACCTGCAGGAACACTGTCCAACCAGAATTGGCCACCCTAGGGATGGTGGGGGTGCAAAGACAAACATTGCCTCCTCCAGCCTAGGGTTCTAAGGGAAACTCTGCAAAGGGAACCTCAGAGAGTTTTCATCCCTTCCTGGGCCCCCTCCACCAGCTGCTTCCACAGGAGGGGGCGGTTTACTCAGTAACTAACATCTCTGGACAGTAGCTGTGTAGCAAGAGCTCATTTGACATTGTACAAACATTTATAAAGAAGCTAATTCAAACTTAATCTCTGATGTGCAGCAGTCATAAACTGGCTGTATATCTTCTTCATGGCCAGGCTGCCTCATAGGCCATCTCTCCCTCTGTGTGCGAGTGGGCCCATACCACTAAGTATGGTTGATGAGCAACTCTTCTGCACTTCAGCTCAGAAAAGTCAAGTGTGGTCCCCTTCTTCGTTTACAGGAAAAAACCAGAAACCTTTCTGAAATTTTCTTGGCCTCTCAATTGTTTACACTGTGCAATGTTAGTCCAGCTTGTTAGCACCTCATCAGTATCTTTTCTAAGCCACTGGCTGGTAACCCTGTTATCTTGCTTAGAAAAATTGCTAGTTTTGGCTACGGAGCCCTGATAAATTGTGATCCCTATCTGTGAACAGAAAACATTCCTGTTTTGCCTTGTAGAGAGACAATTTTCTGAGGCCTTGTGCATTTATGAACTTTGTTTAATCTTGCAGATTCATTTGTTTAATACAGAAAAGTGCTCTTGGATGACTGAATTATATCATCCAAAGGGACTGATACCTACTCTTCTGTACGACAAGGATGATCTGACTTATTATTTAAGTCTAGAAATTCAGAGTTGAGAGCGTGAAAGTTGCACCTTCCTATCTTTCTGTTCTTTTAAAGCAATGAAGACCTCTTTGGATTTGGGTCTCGATTCACAATTTGTTACTGCAGCATAGGTTTTCTTCTATCATCGCTGCCTGAAAATTTTTCCCAACAGCTAATAGTTTGAGGACTAAGCCTGCTAGACCAGGGCAGAAAATACTTAGGCTTGCATGGTGGGTCTACAAAGCCAGTCCCTACAAAAGGAGTAAAAGTGTGTGTGCTGTTGATTGGGGCTATATTTAATTGTAACACTCTGTCAAGCAACTTCTTGTTGAATGTACTTTTAAAATGCAGCTTACTGCCTGTCTCTTGGTTTTGTCAAGACTTTCTTTCCCTTCCCGGCTTCACTCAGTCTCCAAGATCATGGTGTATCTTTTCCTGCACTGTTTTCAGTGTCTCTTGTTCCTTCTTTCTTTTTCACTCTACCTCTTCTATGCTCTCCCGAAGGTGTGTTTTCTGCCTCCTCACCTATATTTTTCTATCCTTCCTTCTCCCATTTCTTCCTATGAAATCGCTCTCCTTCTCAGTCCTCTACTTCTCTTTTTAAACTAATCCTCTCAATTTCTCCGTCCCACATCCATCCACTCATTGCTCGCTGTGATGGGATCCCCCCGGCCTGCAGCCTGGGACTGTGCCCCCTGAACTCTCCCCAGCCTGGGCTGTCTCTCACAATGCCTTGCTAGTGATCAGCCTCAAGCCCCTCCAGGTGCTGTGATCACTCCGCACAACTGCATGTGGAGCCCCCACACCCAGCTGGATTGCATGAATGTTTCAGACCCACTCATCATGGGGAGTGCAAATTTATTAACTGGTTCACCACTTCCACAATGGAAAGCGGATATACACCAGACTTTGTCAACCTGAGCAGATTTGCCCCACACTTCATACAAACTCACTGGTAAAGAAACAGTCAAACAAATTTATTGGCTATAAAAGGTAGATTTTAAGTGATAGGCAAAAAGTCAGAGTTAGTTACCAAAAGAAATAAAATATAAGCACGCAGTCTAAACTCAACCCTATTAGACTGGGCAGCAACTAGATCAAGCAGTTTTTCTCACCCCACTGGATACTGCAGTCCCTAATATACAGGTTTGTTCCTTAAACCTGGGCCAATCTCTTGTGTTGGAGTCTTGTTGTCTTCTCAGTGTCTTGGTTGCTTGCAGCATAGGTGGGGGCAGGAGAAGGACCCAGTATGTGTCCACTCTGTCTGTTTTATACCCTCAGCACAAGTCCAGGCATGTCTGGGGGGCATTGCTGAATAACCCAGCAAGGTTGAGCAATTCCCCTGGTGTGGCCTCATGCAGGTGAGTCATTGCATTGTAGCTCCCTCGCTGGACATTGGCTGTTGATGGGTTGTTTGACACCCTGCCCAGGGTGTTGGTTACTTTCCTTGCTGTTGCCTCTGGGGAGCTAATATCTGGCTGATTCCCCAACTTATAGAATGTTTTAGTGACCACCCTACAACACAATTCTCATAACTTCATATGTATTAAAGATACACATATATGGATAGAGAAATGACTTTCAGCAGATCATAACCTTTCCCCTGATACCTTACAAGGCATACTTTTTATGTAAGATCATGATTATATGAAAATGAAGAATATGGGGGTTACAGTACGCCTCCCCCAAGGTATAGAATGTCACACTCACCATCTCCTTCAGAGGAGGAACCAGCAGAAACCTGCCCCTGTTTCTTGAACAGCTCCTTGACCTGCTCTCTTGTCCAAATGCTCCATTCATGGCCAGCTAGTGGTTGAATGGGTTGTTCAAACTCAGTTTACCATTAATAGTGAACATCACTGTGAGTGAAGTTGGGACAACAGAATGATATACATACAAAGCTGCTTATTGAAAGATGTTCGTAGTCTGTGTAACAATTTGCAGTGTAATAAAAAGGAAATTTTCCATTGGGGGAGTGCTTGCTACAGGATCACTTGAAAGCCAGGAAGGAGATGTACATGTATCAGGGGCATAACCTAGTTGCTCTCAAAGTTAGGCTCAGATTTTCAAGGATGGATCCCTCACCATCATCATGTTTTGCTTTTTGTTGGTCATTTCTATTTATATGTAGTGTGGCGTCATTTTTATTTCCTGATTGTATGTGTAGTTTTATATTTATCATAATAAAATAATTTAACCCATTTTTAAAGAGAAATAGCAATGCCACCAGTAATTTACTTTACTTGGGCCATTTTTGAATTCCTTGAACTATTGCAGCTGTGACAAAGTTCCTCCTCTACCTTGGTGGGTCTTGCGCTTATTGGCAGATTTGCTCACCTTGGAGCTTCACGGCAGCCCTCAGCTTGGCCGTTTTTCTGAACTCACAGTCCAGGTCAACTCCTCCTGTGTCTGACCTGGAGTTGGGAGGATTTGGGGGGAACCCAGGCCCGCCCTCTACTCCAGGTTCCAGCCCAGGGCCCTGTGAAATACAGCTGTCTAGAGTGCCTCCTGGGACAACTGTGCGACAGATACAACTCCCTGGGCTTCTTCCCCATGGGCTACTTCCCCATGGCCTCCTCCCAACACATTCTTTATCCTCACCATAGGACCTTCCTCCTGGTGTCTGATAATGCTTGTACTCCTCAGTCCTCCAACAGTCCGCGTTCTCACTCTCAGCTCCTAGTGCCTCTTGCTCCCAGCTCCTTACACACACACCACAAACTGAAGTGAGCTCCTTTTTAAACCCAGGTGCCCTGATTAGCCTGCCTTAATTGATTCTAGCAGCTTTTTGATTGGCTGCAGGTGTTCTAATCAGCCTGTCTGTCTTAATTGTCCCCAGAAGGTTCCTGATTGTTATGGAACCTTCCCTGTTACCTTACCCATGAAAAGGGACCTACTTAACCTGGGGCTAATATATCTGCCTTCTATTACTCTCCTGTAGCCATCTGGCCTGACCCTGTCACACTGCAAATACCTGCATGGTGAATCAAAGTTCTCTCCATCACCCAGCTTCTCCTTTTCTTTCATTCTTCAGGACCTAATGGGAGCAAAAGAAGCTGGTAGTGATGTAATTGGCTCTTAGAGCCACAATTTTGGCTTCTGTGCCCAGCTTTGCCACTGACTTGGTCACCGTGAGCAAGTCACTCAGCTTCAATTTCCTTTTCTGCAAAATAGAGATTAGAATACCTGCCCCTCAGGAGTTAAAGGCTAAATTAACTATTTTTTGTGCAGTGGATTGAGATCCTTTGATGGAGGGTGCTGTAGAACTGCAAAGTATTAAATATAAATATTTGTGATTAGCAACAGGAGCAAGGATAACTCTGGAAAAACACATAGAATCATAGAATATCAGGGTTGGAAGGGACCCCAGAAGGTCATCTAGTCCAACCCCCTGCTCGAAGCAGGACCAATTCCCAGTTAAATCATCCCAGCCAGGGCTTTGTCAAGCCTGACCTTAAAAACCTCTAAGGAAGGAGATTCTACCACCTCCCTAGGTAACGCATTCCAGTGTTTCATGAAAGTAACATGTAACATGAAAGTGTTATGGATTTATGCTGCATATTACAGTTTGCCCTGGTGTGACAGTATCCCTTTTAAATAGTTCTAACAGCACCTGCAAAATTTTAGCAAATAGCCCTTAACACAGCTATCATGACCACCATTAAAATATTCGGTGGTAATCGACTATCAAGTGCCATGGTAGCAGCTGACGTTTTAATAAAAGAACAAGTCACCAGCAATATTTTCCGCATGACTTTGTCCAAAATAAAAAGCTTTTTGGAAATGAACTCATGCAATTATTGGAATAAAATGCGGAAATAATTGATTTATTGTTGGTTTATTCAATTTTTTGAAAAACAGCTATAAATGCCCATAGAGTGCTCTGGGCCTCTAACCCATAAATTAAAAATTACATCAGAAAGATAAAGAGACTGCCCATAAATATACCTATCTCAGCCAACACTCTCCTCAAGAGCCTTTATGGAGAAGGTTAGTAATATAGAGCAAAAATATGGTTAATGATAATAAAATCTCTTATCTTGAAATATCTGAATTTGCTTATCTCCAGCCCTTCCCTGTCAGTAATGCAATAACAAGTGGCTCATTTTATAAGCCTCTCACCTCTAAGGTTCACAGAGTTACCAATGCAAGTCCTGGCTAAGAGATCTGAATATATTTATGATACCAGTAGCAAATCTAGCATAAAAGTAAGGGCAGAATTCTGAAATCAGAAGTACAAGGTTCATCCCTCCAGGGCTGGAGAACTAATGGAATAACCTGTTGCTTGTGTTTCCCACTCCTCCTTGATGTGTGGTGTGGGGTACGCAGAAATGACAGAAAGAGTCACAGAGGATAAGGGTGGATATGTAGGACATTCCTCCTCCTCCATAGCCACCATTGTTCCCTCTGTAGAAAATCATGTGGCTTGGCCCTGAAGGCATAACCAGGAAAGAGAGGAATCAATCTGTGTATAAAATTGAGGACCCAATGTAGGGTGACCAGATAGCAAGTGTGAAAAATCAGGACAGGGGAGGGGGGGCAATAGGAGCCCATATTAAAAAAAAGTCCCAAATATCAGGACTGTTCCTATAAAATGGGGACATCCGCTCACCCTAATCCAGTGCCTAGCACAATAGGGTCCTGGTCTGTGATTGGAGCTACTAGGTGCTATGAGCATACAAAGTAAAATAATAAACAACTCGGCATAGAAGAGCACTAACTACCCTTCTGCACTCTGACTCCAACAGGAGGGGCCAGAAATTGCAACCTGACTGGCTGTCAGGCTGTCGTTTTTTAAGGGACTGCATGGAAAGTGAGCAGAGGATGCAGCTCTGGCCAAGGATTCCTAAGAAATTCTGGCTTTAGCTGTGCAGATCCCCATTTCGTGCTGATTTTTGTGGCCTTGACACAAAGCCTCTCCCCACCAGTCTGTTGGTTCAGGGATTCAAATGCAACCCCATTAAATAACTTGGGGCTGTATCGTTGCCCTTTGTGCATTTTTGTACAGGTCATGGAAATTAGAGTTGGAAAAGAGTTATTAAGTCATCTAGTCTTCTTACCTTCCACTAATGCAGAATTGTTCCCAGCAGTATATTCCTGAGCAGTTTGTCCAGTCTAGTTTTAAATGACTCTGTCAATGGAGTTTTCCCTACTTCTCCTGGGAGACTTGGTTCATTAGGTCCATTAGTGCTATTAAGGATTCCACACAGCACAGTTTGAAAAACATTAGTCCAAAGGGCAGTCATCTGACAGCTGATCCAGCTTCTATGTTACCTACCAATTCCACCGGGAGAGACTCTAGTAGATGATGCTCCTGGTGGAGCTTTCATGTGCCCTATGGTAGTAAAAATGTATGTACCAAAATGGCTGCATACTTTGAAAATCACTCCTGTAAATACGTTTTCAAGTGTTTATTCTATGCAGGAAACTTTCACCAGTCAAAGCAGAAGTCTTAAGTCAAAAACACTATTTTGTGTAAAATCAAGTTTTTGGTATCGTTTGCATTCAATTTATTGACTTCAAAAGGAGCAGAATTAGGTCCTTTATTTATAAAGAGACAAATTGTGACTGGCCCCAACTCAGGTGCTCAGGGAAAGAAGAGTACATAGAGCTCCTATCAGATGGCCCATGCACGTGCATCACAATTACAGTCCCCATACTTGGGTGATTGCCAGAATGTGCACCCTAGGTTCACTGAAGGAACAAATATAGAAAAGAAGAAGGGGGAAGAGTTAGTTGGGGGCTCTGTCTGACCACTCCCTGCACTGCCAGACTAGAGGGGAACATGTTTTCCCTTCCTAAGACTCCTTACTGCTCAGTGGGAGGTTTCAAAGGGTTGTGGGTTTTTTGCATTACTTGTACAAGGAGAAAGAATGGTCAGAATATTTTATATTGTGGGCAACGTGCGTTTTAATTCAGGGCCTCCTAATTCAGCCAAAGATGAAAGGATTTTGCTTAATCTTTCAAAACCAACAAAAAATCTTCATTCTCAAGCAAAGATAAAGCATGGAAAATACACACCAACATATGAAAAATGTTGGAAAGTTGCAAGCATGTAAAATGGGGGATTGTGGGTGACATCCTGAACCACGGAGGTTAATGGTAGCCAAACAAGGGCCAATAATTTCAAATTGTTTTGAAACCATCACTGCCTGACTTGCTAATAGAGATTGCTATAATAATATTTGGTCATTTATATCTTTGATATGCTATCCAAATTGTAACTAAAGGTCTAATTCTGCTCATGGGCGCCAGGTTTGTATAATTTTTGGTGGTGCCCAGACCATCCATAGGATGGACCGGGGCAACTGCCCCGGGCCCTGCGCTTTGTGGGGCCCTGCACTTCAGGGGGACGCGGGGGGCCTGGTGCTGGCAGCAGTGAGCAACCCAGTGTCATTCGAGGGAAGGGGCGGAAACTGGAAAGGGGCACAGGCTTGGGAGAAGGGGTGGAATGGGGGCGGAGAGAGGGTGAATCGGGCCTGGAAGAGGTGGGGCGGGTACGGAGCAGGGAGGAAGAGACAGGGGCTTGGGGGAAGGTGTGGAGTCGGGGAAGAGCAGGGGTGGGAAGAGGCGGGTTGCTCGCTGGGGCTGGGGCCGGGTTGCTCGCTGCTTGCCTGCGCCAGGCCCCCCGCTAACTCCCCAGGCCGCCTTGGACCCCGCATTCCCCTGAAGCGCAGGGTTCCCCAAAGCTCGGGGCCTGGGGTGGTTGCCCCAGTCCAGCCTATGGACAGGATGAATCTGAAAATATAAACCCAAACATTAGTGGAGCCGGGCCCAGGTTCCTGAATATTGATGGCGCACGGGCACCACGGGCCCATATAACTTGTTGCCAATGATTTTCTGCTAATACTGCCAGGCCCAGTGCTTACTACTTATTGGGATCAATGGGACTACTTGTTAATTATCAGCTAGTATCAAATCTTCTATTTCTGAGTAAGGTTATAAAGTAGCAAGATGAATAACATGATTAGAAGTGTCCCAGATACACCAAAACACCATCACAATTGGTTCCCCCGTTTGCAGTCTCAGCAGAGAGGCCAGTGATTGAGTAGGCCTGGAAACCAAACAGCCATCTCATCTCTAGAGGGGCTTCCTACACGATGGATTTGAGGCATAGTGGCAAGGTGATACGGGGAAGCTTGCACTACTGTAGTCCAGACTGCATCCCTTTCTGTAGAAACAAAAAGGAATTCAGTCTTTAGTGTGGCACCTTTCAGAAGCACTAAAAGAACCACAATGTGTTACATAAACTCTGTATTTCTAGCAACTACCCCAGCACCCAGCAGAATATTCCCTCATGCGTGTGTGTGCTTTATATACAAATGAGTCACTTTGTGGGCAGCGTCACTTTATTAGAGTATCATTTCTGTAGTAATCCCCTGCTATGACATGTTTGGCCTTTTTGTGTTGTAGTTAACAATATAATTGCTTCATTTCTTAAAATAGTTTGTCTTTTAAAATTTTGTGGGTTAGGAATTTGTGTCTTAGGGAGTTTTTTAGGGTTTGGTTATGGTTTTATTTCGAATTATTAAAGCCCACATTTTCAAAAGAGTTCACTAATTTTGAGTGCCTCCATTTTTGGGTGCCCAATTTAAGATACCGATGGCCTGATGTTCAGAGGTGCTGGGAACCACAGCTCTCAACTTCAGCTGGAATGCTGGGTGCTCATCACCTTTGAAAATCAGGCCCGAGGTGTCTCAAACTGGGCATCTAGGAAACGAAGGGACCCAAAATTACAGGCCACTTTTGAAAATGTGGGCTTGTTTCTCTAGCTTGGTTTCCAATTGACTGTTGATTCTGATGCTGTCTCTGGAGGCAAGCACATTATAAAACTGATCAGTTATAAGTAATGAACAAGAGATTAAAAAGAAACTAATGATTTTTGGGGCCTTCCATTTTTGAGTGGACAACCTGACATCTTAAAGGGGGTCTGATTTTCAGAAACTGAAAAGCCTCTGCCCTCTAAAATACAGCCCCTTTAAAATGTCCCAAAAAATCGAGGCACTCCAAATCACCAATCATTTTGAAACTTTTGGCTTGAATGCTGCCCTGGAAACGCATGGGGTGTGGTAGAGACAGAAATAGAACCTAGCTCTAAAAACCCACATTGAAAAACTGCTCCATTTAAAGTGTCCGAAGTTGGATACCCAAAAATTAAGGTACCCCAAAATCACTCACTTTTGAAAATCTTGGCTATTGGTTCCATAATATTACGATATAATGTACATATTTATAAGATGGGTAGGTATTGATTTTTATATTTTAATTTAAAAAAACCTTCCGAAACATGCGATGTTTGTATATTTTTCTTACAAAATCATTAAAAAATGGAATCAATGACAAATATATCTCCCTGCTCAACCCACTAGCTAATGGTCTATTCACCTATAATAGCCTATATACCACCCTTTTGAGGAAAGCCTGGTAAAAGATGTAACTCTTTCAGCTTAAAGTGAACGTGGACAAACCTGGGCTGTGTCAGACAAGAAGGGAGGTGAGTTCTAGCTGAGAGCCCTTTAGGAGAGGACTATGGTAAGAAGTTTCACTAAATGGTTTCTCTGTATAATTGCACATGCTGGGATTTGCTGGCTAATAAAACCTTCTGAAAAGTTTCCTTATGAAATAGGTTTTTTTAAAGACATACTCATTCTTAGGGTATTTTCTTAAAAACATTGCAGGTGAGACTGGCTTCTAAAAATCTCTGGGTTCCTTTTGTTCAAATTCCATTGGCAAGGCTCAGTCATAGGAACTGAATGTTACAAGTGGTCACTTTGGATAAGCTATTACCAGCAGGAGAGTGAGTTTGTGTGTGTGGTTTTTGGAGGGGGGGTGAGGGAGTGAGAGAACCTGGATTTGTGCAGGAAATGGCCCACCTTGATTATCATACACATTGTGAAGAGAGTGGTCACTTTGGATGGGCTATTACCAGCAGGAGAGTGAGTTTGTGTGTGGGGGGGCGGAGGGTGAGAAAACCTGGATTTGTGCTGGAAATGGCCCAACTTGATGATCACTTTAGATAAGCTATTACCAGCAGGACAGTGGGGTGGGAGGAGGTATTGTTTCATGGTCTCTGTGTGTATATAATGTCTTCTGCAGTTTCCACGGTATGCATCCGATGAAGTGAGCTGTAGCTCACGAAAGCTCATGCTCAAATAAATTGGTTAGTCTCTAAGGTGCCACAAGTACTCCTTTTCTTTTTGCGAATACAGACTAACACGGCTGTTACTCTGAAACAAGTGTTCTGACAACTTTGCCAAAGGCTGCGTTTCCTGTTGCCATGGAAATGGACAGGAGATCAGTGAAAGCTGGGTAATGGGTTTTAAAGCCAAGTATATTAAAAAAAAATCAGCTGTTTTAGGTAAAAATAGATGTCCAGTACTGTTATGTTCCCTGTGATATTATTTTGTAACCATGGGTTCTCCTCGGTCTTTGTAATCTCTGTCTAATCTAATCAGTTTTAGTGCACTCATCACCTGGCATTGCTGTGGAGGATGGTTCCTTTTTATGTAGCTCCTGTAATGCTAAAGACAGAAAATCACTGGTTTGCTGGTTTTGATATCTAAAAAGGCACATGGACACAACTGATCATTTCCTTTATTTAAACTGACATTCATAAAGGAATCTATTACTGCAGGCATTTTCCTTGAGCCAGGGATTTACGGACAGCTTTTCCCAAATTTAATGCCATTCTAGGTTTGTCTGGTGGGTCACGTCCAATATATAGCTATCAAGTTAATTACATTCTTCATCAATGCCCCTTAATTATGCTGTATTTAGATTTCATCTGGCTGTGTCCTAGATTTCCAGGTTTGCAGATGCTTGACCACAGAACCATAGTCACATCTTACTAATCGAATCATCAGAATTGTGCTGGTGAGGCAAATTATGCTCTGCAGATAAACCAAACTGTGAGAATTAATTAATGCTTTAAAAAATAAAGCACTTGGTTGTGTTCATGGGATGAGATGCAGGGATGCAGATAAGCAAGAAGAATAAGTAGTAATTGGAAGTTATCTGCTTCTCCGCCATCTTTGTAAAAACATTTCTATTCTGACCTCTGATTTCTGGATAATAGTGCTCATATACATTTCCTAACAGTTTATTATCCTAACAGTTTTCAAAGTAGCAGCCGTGTTAGTCTGTATTCGCAAAAAGAACAGGAGTACTTGTGGCACCTTAGAGACTAACAAATTTATTTGAGCATAAGCTTTCGTGAGCTACAGCTCACTTCATCCGATGCATTCAGCTTATGCTCAAATAAATTTGTTAGTCTCTAAGGTGCCACAAGTACTCTTTTTCTTTATCCTAACAGTGAATATCTAGAAAGGCTGTCCAATACATTACTTGCCCCTTCCCCAATATCAGCAAAAGTGCACTGTAAGCAAAATGATTTGGATTTTTGCACTTAATCTCAGGTGTTGGGCAACAATATTGTACATATGACACTGTTTTCTGATTGCTGTAACATCTTAGGGCCTGATCCTTAAAACACATGCATATGAGTAATAAGTGGCTCCACTCACATTGGCAGAATTACTCATATATACAAGTGCTGGTCCTTAAACAGTGTCTGGAAATGTTTTAATGTGAAGTGATGCTGTAAAATTACAATGTGTAGATAAATGTTCACCTTAATTCATAGACCATGCCACCCCCTGTGTGCTTTACACTATGCTCGTTTTTAATTGCCTTTCAGCAATTTGATGTGCAGCTAAATGAGTCCTCCAGGCTATTTCCTGAAAGAAGTCTTTTGTGTCCTGCCATTTTAAACACTCTCCCCCTCATCCTGACTCATCTCCTTATGCAGCTTTATAGTGTTGTTTGGAATTGCTTCTAAGTACATTCAACAGACAAATAGTTCCTGCTACATTTGTTTTAAAAAAAAATGTTTTTTTTTGCCTTAGCATTTACAGAGAACAAGCTGAAATTGGCTTAATACATTCAGACGGGGCCATGGGAAGAAAGATGGTTGCTGCTCTTCTTGCTGATGTCATTAGGTATGCAGCTAAATTCAATAGCTTATAGCGTTCCTCCAGGCTGCACTTGTAAGACTTTACTCTGATTATACCAGAATTAATTTGCAAACTAGATACCATTAACTTGGGCTTGAATAGAGACTGGGAGTGGCTGTATCATTACACAAATTGAATCTATTTCCCCATGTTATGTATGCTCACACCTTCTTGTCAACTGTCTGAAATGGGCCATCTTGATTCTCACTACAAAAGTTTTTTTTCCTCCTGCTGATAATAGCTCATCTTCATCTTAATTAATTAGCCTCTTAGAGTTGGCATGGCAATTTCCACCTTTTCATGTTCTCTGTATGTATATATATCTTCTTACTATACGTTCCATTCTATGCATCCGATGAAGTGGGCTGTAGCTCACGAAAGCTTATGCTCAAATAAATTTGTTAGCCTCTAAGGTGCCACAAGTACTCCTGTTCTTTCTGATTATACTGTCTCTTTCAGGTAGGTTATACAGGTAAAGCATTGTGCTGTTTTCCTCTAATGCCTACTTTGCCATGCTTAGATGCCCAGTGTTAGATTACTGCTGTGTGAACAATTTCTGTATATCTTGCTGATGCCTACTAGATGCTTCCTATGGTTTTGCACAGTGTTTCAGGATTATAAAGCAGAAAGCTGAGGCCCTACGAATTTTCATTTGGAGAATGGAGTTCAAATTCTCGTTTACGTCAGTAACTCTTGATGTAACGAAGAAAGCCCCACTCATTCCAGGTCCCTTTTCACAAGCAGCACAAAACCACCACACACTTTCAGTCTCTGCTCAAGAGAGGTTCAGAACTGGAATAGAAAGGGACCATTGCAGGTCAAGAATGAAATCCACTAGCACAGCTATGGGATATGCACAACACCCACCTGCACTCTGAATGGTTTGTAACCACTGCTAGTTATCCCTTTCATGAGTTTACAGATCCAGGGCCAAATTGAAGTCTGTGCTAAAACTGCCATTGACTTCAACAAGACAAGGATTTGGCACTTAGAGGAAACAATATTAAGAATAATGATATGCTATAAATACTTGGTTATGAATGTGGAATATAAATAACACTCATATCTATTATTTAAATCCCCAGGCACTGTGCACAATAGATGTCCAAATAATCTAGATAGTTTGGCACACTAATTACTCAGCCTTTACAAATATTGGTTGCATTTCAAAGGATGCATTTTTAAGTGGGTAGTAAAATGCAAACAGGTATGTAATTGCTGCTTTGGGGGTCTTATCCAAATCTTATTGAAGTCAATGGAATTGAATCAGGACCTTGGACATTAAATATAGGTACATCATTTGGGAACAAAACAACCAACCCAACAAATCTGTGCAAAAATCACAACTCTGATTTTTTGCATATATCTATAATGAAAACAAGAATAAATTCTAACTCCTTCTGGTATACACACAAAATGATTGGGGAAAAAGCATCTTAGAGGGTAGAAAAGCTCTAATTATCTTCACAGAACCTGAAGAAATCTTTCCACCCACTATTATGCCTGTTCAGGTCATTTACAAAAATTTGACTTATCTAAATATTTAAACATAAAGGCCCAAAGATCTAACTCACACAGATTTGAGTTCAAGATTTAAAAACATTTCTCATTCACTAATCCTCTTGGTTGACTGGCAAATGTGTAATTAATGTGAAGAAATGCAACTCAAAACTATTTTTATTCCATGCCCCTGACTTACCAGATAAGTCTTTAAAACATTAAGTTCATAGGCGTGTCTGAGGGCCAGTTAGTTCATGTCCTTTCCTTCTAAATCTACATAGTATGATTTGCTTGTCTAATTTTTCCTGAAATTTCTCTTACCTCCTATAGAACTGAGACTGTTACAGCTGCCTTTTTTTCTATCAAACCAAATTTGAAATCTAATAAATATACTAGAGGATAGAAACAAATGATCAATCTGTCTGGGTTGCTAGAGTACGTACACCTGTTCTGATTTCTTTTAAACTGGTTTCTGTTCTCCAGTACAGCAATGGTGACTAGCACAAGAAAAGGGGCAGGTGCAGAAGGCAATCAGTGTCATTCTTCTCTTATTCAGGATGAACAGCTCCTACAATCGTTTATTGATGTACATAGGGAGCTAAATTCATCAATCTGTTTGTGAATACAAACTCTAGCTGCAGACTTTAAGGGCAAGACTGACATTTTGGGGGTCAAACACAGCTTAATGTTAAAGACCTGCTTGTTTAAAAAAAATTACATTTTGATTAGACATGAATTGTGTTCACTGTATGCTGCATATTGAGGAATCACAAAGCAACCCACTTTAATTACATGTTAAAGATTTCCAAGGAGTAATAGCAATCAAAACAGTAGTTTCATCAATTTACAAGCCAGCGAACAGCTCTTCAGCACAGTTCCTGCAGACTAATCAATCATAGGTGCAAATGACAATGCTAATTGCAACGATGTATAACATTTTGACTATTTTCATGCACTTTTAGCTAACAGGAACACAACAGAGATCTTGGACCATACCGATTTATGCCAGGGATGACTCTGCATTCGCTGTAATCTAATTAATCTGAAATAGACTCAAGGATGATTAACCCTTTAGATGCTGGATTGACATACCGCTAAACAAGGTATATATCTAAAATTAAAGGAAAATGAATCATGCCGTAGCATAGCATGTGTTTACGCTTTTATCTCAGGATCTCAAAGGCATTTACAAGCATTAATTAATTTAATCTCACAAAAGCCTGGCCTGAGCTGCCAAACAACTGGATATTTGGCTGGTGATCAGTCCCTACAGTGACCACTTTGTTCCCTCTACCAAGCTTGCACATGAACTGCACTGGCAGCATCTCTCTTCCTCTTCCTTAGGTAAAGGCTAATGTGTGAAGTCGGCCTCATATCATACCTGCCTAACCTCAGGCTTTTGATACAAGATTCAGGCATTTGAGAGATTTCTAGGGGTCGGACAAGTGCCTCCAAAATCTTGGACCATTCAGTTGCACTGCAGCCTGGGGGTTACAGGGGATGGAACTGCAGGAGATGCAAGCATAAAAGTGACCTTGCATAGATTAGAGAAGAAATAGAGAGATGAATCCTGTTTCGGCAGGCTTCAGGGAAAAATAGTTCTGGTAGGATTTTGTATGGGTTGGCTTCCTGAGTCTCCCATTCTGACTCACACTGTACAGTGCTCTTCTATTTATACGTATTTTACAGATAGGCAGATGACTTTCAGCCAGTCTCAAGAAGGACACCCAAAAACGGAGGCAACCCATATTAGACCCTAGAAAAGTTGGGCTGAGGTTTTGTGCAACAGTTTTTGCTGTAATTTAGGGTTACCATATTTGAACATTCAAAAAAGAGAACACTCCACGGACGGGAGGGGGCGATATTTGCTCCCACGCCCCCGGCCCCGACCCATCTCCACCCCTTCCCTGCCCCCATTTCAACCCCTTCCCCAAAGTCCCTGCCCCAACTCTGCCCCTTCCCTGCCCTATTGGCCCCCTTCCCCTAATCTCCGCCTCAGCCCCGCCTCCTCCCCTGAGCACGCCGCGTTCCCCCTCCTCCCAGCCCTGCGAAACAAGCTGTTTTGCGGCATAAGCACTGGGAGCTAGGGGGGAAAAGCGGGCACTCGCTCGAGCGATCAACATTCACTCTCTTTCTTGAATGATCAACTCTTCTTTGGGGAAAAATAATAATGTCAACATCCCGGATGTTTTTAGATATTTAAAAATTCCTCCCGGACGGTGATTTAAGAGCCAAAAAGCTGGACATATCCAGGAAAATACGGACGTATGGTAACCCTATGTAATTAATAAAAAGCACCAGAGCAGCTGCATGATCCCCAGCAATGCTAGATGCCTTGTTTAGAAAATATATTGGCTCACAACACAGGACATTTTCAAGGGGAAATCTATTTTTTTTTCTGAAGCAGAACTGAACAAGGAAAGGTCATAAATAATGTGGGTGACTGCCATCTTTCCTATGAGAAGAAACCAGAATCAAATGTAAATTTCCTGTAAATTGCTTGGGAATTAATGTTTTGAATTATGGTAACTGACCACTGGATGCCACTATTGTTCTACTGAAATAGGCTGCCAGGTGTCGTCTTTTTCTGGTGATCTCCACAAAGGCAGAAGTGTGAATAGAGAAGAATAGAGATCTTCACTATAACATAAGACCTAAATCTAGAATTGTTAATGTTTTGCTTTACTTGAGTATTTGATGTTTTCCATCACAGAAAGCCCTCTCACCAGGTATCGGATCACAGGGGGAAAAAAGCTCTCCCTTCAAAGGCCCTGTGAGGCTGATCCATGCTTTTGGCTAAAAAGCACTTGTTGTATCTTCCCCTTCATTCAGCCAAAGTCAATGCTGAGTAGGGCTTGTCCACAAAACTGTGAGGTCTTTTCTATAGTACGCTCAGGTCCTGCTGGTCCTGTGTGAAGGACCATAAACTGTATTCCAGTCCAGCTCCTTCCCTATCTTGGACCAAACTCCTCCCACCTCCATTTATCCACAATATCCGCCCCCCCCCCCCGGCATCTTCTATTTGTGACTCCACCCCTGCAGCATGTGGCAATCCCATTTCACCTGCCTTTCAAGCTTTACCACCTCTAATGAGGCCTCTCCACAAATGAGAAAGTTAATACTGTAGGTAGTCAAAGCTGAACTTACTTTCCAATTTGGGAATGAGGGCAACTGGGGATTTTTTTTGGGGGGGAGGGGTAAATTGCTTTGTGTCCCTGTGAGATCTGCTGGGAAAACCATGGAAATATATACTTCTCTGTTATGATTAATATTCTGATAGGGAAATGTGAGGTAATATCTTGTATTCCTGAAAGCAGGCTTGTAAAAACAGCTGGTTCAAGGAAGTCTGTGAGGGGTGAATAAAATAAAAATGAAGTAAGACTAAAAGATTGCACTAATGGCACAGGGAATATAATGCAGCATGTTTAGAAATAGATGGAATGAGTATGAAGCAAACTGGATGGTAGACGTGAAAGATACTCCCTCCCCAAAGGTGAATTTCTAAATCATTGCTGGAGAAGGGGAAACATTCACTGACTGTAGCATGTTGGTATTATTCGCTGGCATCTGTGAATAGAAGAGAATGGCTTACTTCTTTCCCCATCAAATTAGATATGACGCTACAGTTGCAGAGAGAGATTGATAATGCAACAAATGGAAGCTATCTATAGAAGATATCTGAATGGAGCATCTAGCAAAGGAAGAAGCATTTCATTTGAAGAGATGAATTAGAATTAGCTTCTGGGCAAAATGGGCTTCCAAGCTGTGAACCACCAGTATCTGTAGTTAACTATTAATCTCCATTCTGTTCCTGTTATAGAGAGATACAGGCTACCGTGATTATGGATTTAAGTAGAGCTGAGAGTCTGTTTGCAGTAGCCATGTAACAGAGAAAGGAACTGTACAGCAGATAATTCAGTGAAGCAATTTTTAACATTTGTCTTCATGTTATTTTGGTTTCTAAGCCTTTGACCATGTACTGTGTTTTTAAAGATTAAAAAATAATACTAGTAAGTTTGAAAAATAGGGCCAGTTCATGCCATCTCCATGGACTCATTCCATTATGGAGCATGGACTGGCACTCTCCTTACAAGCAACTAGGTAGGGTGTGTGGCTTTCTGAACCCAGGGATGATCAAATCTATAGGAAAATACATTGGAGCAAAGCACAGCATTCATACAGGTGACCAGTGCCTGTACGCTAATTGCAGGACCCTTGTACCCCACCCATGCCATGGCATGGCAGTACTGCTCTTTCAGGAGCAATGACCAGCAACAGCTGCCCCAGCTGCACCCTCATGAAGAACTTGTAGTGGCAGAGAAGTGGGTGTTTGTATTATGTTTCACTTGAAATAGCTCCACAAGTTTCAAGGAGAATTCAACAGAGCATGGTCTGGGCTTGTCCCTGCCCCCTCCTCACCTCCATGGAGCCCAAACATACTCTTGGAGTGGGAAGAAAAAAAGATTCTTAGGCTCATCCTCCAATTCCTTTGATACAAATGGGCTTTTATTTTCTTTTTTCCAGAAATTCTAAAGTTTCTTCATGAGATTTTTCAGATGCCATGATCTAGCCTGATACTGGGTCTTCCAGCTCATCACTGAATAGAGGTAAGCAAACAAGGCTTACAGTAGTAATGTTACAGAATATTTCTACCTGTTTATGTAAAGAATAGTGGAAGGAGTCATGAACTCCCATAACTCCCATTGACTTCAGTGGGTATTTGTGTGCTGCGTACTCCCCAAGATCAAGTTCAGTGATTGCATTTTTTATTATGATCAAAGAACAGGATTTTCCACTTACACTTATGAGAGTTACAAATTATTTTTTTTTGTTGGTTTTGTTTAATTACAAATTTAGGCCCCAATTCTGCAAGCCATTCCATGCAGCAGGATAATTGCACCACGAAGATCGGGGCCTCAGTATCCAGCCTGGTATAATTTTTAACTAAACATTCATAGTTTTCGCTCCAATAATTATATAAATGGCAGTCAGATCATTTGGGAGAGGTAAACAATATTTTTTCCATTTAGGCTTAGTGTGGCACACAGCCAGTATCTTAAACCATTTAAATGTTCCTTAGGTATAGAGATTTGAATCCCTAATTATGTCTTGTCTTATAAAAATAGATAGGGGATAATAATTACCACTACGTCCTTCCTCCAGCAATGGGTAATTGACTGATGCTATGTTTACACTGCAGAGCCTATGCTGGTATAACTATACCGACTGAGCCCCCTAGTATAGATACTGCGTACACAGACAGGAGGATCTTTTCTGCCAGTGTAAGAACACCTCCCCGCTGAATGATATTCACTTATGCTGACAGAAGTTCTCTTCTGTCGGCATAGCTGCATCTCACTGGGGTTTAGCTGGCATAGCTATATCACTAGTGGTGGTTTTTTCATACCCCTGACTGACATAGCTAGGCTGGTTTAAGTATTAAGGTTACACCAAGCTGCAAAAAGTGAGGCCTAACGCTCAACCCAATGGCATTTTTGTTTGCCTGACTGCAATGCAATAACTTTTGAAAACCACATCCAATCAATTCCAAAATGTCAGGAAACAGGGTGATAAAGCTGCCCACTAGAAACACATTGCAGCCCAAAAAGAGATTTTTTGGGAAAATTCCAGATTCAAATGACTATTTTAATAGTATCATGAGTCATTTACCATATTAAAATATATTTGAGACAAGACAATATATAAATAAGTGGGTTTTTGCCAGAAACCAGCAGGATAAATTCCTTCTCTCTCTCTCTTTTTTTTTTAAAGTCCTGCTAGGGTATCTGTTTCCATGCACTCTTGTGGCAGTGAATTCCACAAATTAGCTATAGACTACATATTGTTTTAAAATCAATTTATCACAAATTCTCATTGTTATTTTTTATTATTTGTATTACCATAGTGCCCCAGTCATGGACTAAGTACTAGGTGCTGCACGTACTGTGTGAGTATGCAGAGACAGAGGAATAACTTCTGTCTGGGACTACAGGCAAACCTCTCTTTCACTGGAAACAGGTCTACTGGAAATACTTATTCCAAACTAAAATTCCTAATAGCACATAGATAGCTTGCAAGTGTAGCTGGGAGAAGCATATGATCCAGATGTTATCATAATCACAAAGTATAGTCTTGATTCTGCAAGCACGGGTGTGCGTAACTATAAGCTTTGAGCAACCTGTTTGCAGAACTGGGGCTCTGATAAGTATTCTCCATAAAAATTGTTTTGCTAAGACATGTTTGTCTCTCAACAATCTTTTGTTTTTTTGGCAACAGTTTTGCTCATTATCAAATTCTGTGAAACCTGTCTTAAACTACTACTCAAGGGACCTGCAAAAATTGATTGCTTATTCACACTTGTCCTTGTAACTCAAGATTGAACACTATTGTACTAGAAATATTGGTGATATTTTAAATGATATGAGTGAGGAAGTTAGGTGATTCTTCATGCAGGTTTCAATATCTGTTCAAAATATTGGAGGTATTCTGACCAGCAAACGAAAATTAGTTATAGTAAATTACTAAAACTGTCTGAATCTTAAAGCATTTTAAACAGATCTTTGTAGTTTCTGCAATGCATGTGAAGAATAAAGAAAACATTTAGTTTCTCTTTTGGAGAAGGAATTTATCCTGCTGGTCCTGGCAAAAACCCACTTATTTATATATTGTCTTGTCTCAAATATATTTTAATATGGTAAATGACTCATGATACTATTAAAATAGTCATTTGAATCTGGAATTTTCCCAAAAAATCTCTTTTTGGGCTGCAATGTGTTTCTAGTGCCTTTCTTAACTAACAGGAAAATGTAAATTTGAGCTCCATTCAACGTGTGTGTATAGTGTTATAGATGTGCATTAGTATTTGCAGGACTGAGGCCTAAGATGGAATCATAGATATAATTTTATCTCTGAAATGCTTTAGTTGAGGTCAACCTTAAGTGTAAAAGGGATTCTTACTTGATTACGCATTCTTAGCTATATACTCACTCCATTTCAGGCTATACTCAGGTGGTCTGACATGAGGCACCTCTCTTGAGGGAGGCAACATTTCTACTTGCAGCTGAGAACACTTTAAAAACAGACGCACCAGCTGTGTTCACAGTGGACAGTTGCCGTTTATTTGCTCAGTGAGCTAGTCACAGGATGGCTTGTGTTAAGCTGAAGTAAAGTTGCCATATTGTTTTATTTTCCTTAGTATTATTCTGTGGGTGTCACATAAAAAGGACTGCACTCTGGTGAACTCCCATTCTAGAAACTTCATGGGAATATGTGGTGTTTTTCCCAGTTGTTTCCTATTATGGTTGGTAACTTGGTAGTAACCATTGAGTAAAGGCTGACTTCCATCCTGATGCTTGCATAGTTGTTTTTACGTACAGGAAGTGACGGTGCAGTATTCTTCATACAGATGGAACCTATCTATACATACACACCCCCCCCCGAGGGTGGCATTTTAACTGTAAATAATTACTACTCCCATCCTATTGCAGGTTATGTGGAGAATGGTGGGAACCCATGCTGTGGAGTTAGAGGCACATTTCACCTGGAACTGGATGTTTCAGAAATATATAAGGCCTAATGATCAGGAATGGGAGTCAAGAGATCTGAGTTCAATTCCTGGCTTGGGCAGGACTGCCTGTGGAACCTTTGAAAAATTCTTAAAACATTTGGTCCCTGTTTTCCCATTTGTAAAACTGTGTTAATATTTTACAGGGGGGCTGTGAGATTAATGTTTGTAAAACTCTTTCTGATCCTTGGATGAAAAATTTTACAGACATGCAACAAATTAACATGTTTTCTGTCCACATTTTATATTCTAAATGGGAGGTGAGAAGTACTAATTTAATCTTCCATGTCCCAATTTGTTATGCCCGCAAGGATTTAGCGTTTTCCTGCATACACTGTAGATCTTTGAAACCATTTAATAGTTACTAGCCTCAGTATGTCTGTGCTGCTCCTAATGAGCCTAATCCTCCAGTTCTAGCACCTATGAGTAGTGCTATTGATTTTTGATTAAGCTGGGACTTCAGTGGGATTTGTTTAAAAACTGCAGAAGTGGGCCTGTAATGGCTGAAGGCATTGCAGTCAGGTAACGTTTTTATATTCCTTCTGCACATTTAGGCCCCAATCCTGCAATAAGCTCAGCACAGGCAGCCTGTCTGTGGGGAGCTCATTTTACAGCTGGTGGCTTTAGTGTGCTGACTGAACTAGGGAACAGTAATTAAACAGTGGTCACTTACCATGGAGAGCACACCACTAAGCGGTATTTTTAATTGCATAATTCAATCCATAAATCATATGGGTGTGGCTATGTTGAACATGCTTATGTTCAGAGGCTCTAAGAAGGTTGCTGGATTTTAAAAAAATAATCCAGTAGCCTAATGCAGAGGTTCTCAAATTGCACGGTGCACAGAATGTATTTGGGAGAGGGGGAGGCATGAGAAGCTGTAGGAGAAAAAACTTACTGCACACATTCAGAGCTGGATGGCCAGAGAACAGCTGCCTCTCTCCAGCTGCCCAGCTCTGAAGACAGCGCCACTGCCAGCAGCAGAGGAGAAGTAAGGGTGGCAACGCTATACCATGCCACTCTGACTTCTCCACTGTTGCTGACAGCGGTGCTGCCTTCAGAGCTGGGTGCTTGGCCAGCAGCGGCCACTCTCTGCTCTGCCTTCAGAGGCAGCGGCCACTCTCTGCCTTCTGCCTATTGTTTTGTGCTGGAGAGCGGTGGTTGCTGGCCATGTGCCGGGGAAGGGGGGAGAGGGAATGGGGCTAAACTACTACAGCCACAAAGAAGGGGGGCACGATCACATACATTTGAGAACCACTGTGGCCTATTGCATGACAGGATCAGACATTTTAATGAGCTTGTTCTGCCAGTCAACATGTCGTTCATCAGCCCTACTGATTTATAAGGGAGAAGGATAAAACTAAAGAAAATGTATTCATCTTGAAAGTGAGCATTTCTTGAATGTAAACGTATAAGAACAAGAAGAATCTTGACCCCCTTATCTATCTAACAATTTAATACTATCTTAAGTTTTTTTAAGATCTACTTCTTCCTCCCCATTTCCCAAAATATCAAGAGCTTTCCTCACTTTTTAATATTTATTGTTCGATTTCTTAACCCCCTTTCTTACACCAGGATGTGAAGGAAAATACAGGGGAAAAAAACCCAAAACAACAACAGAACTTTGAATGACTTTAATCATCCTTTGTATCGACCTTTCTAATAAATCAGAATTAAAATAAATCAAAGTTAACTTTACCAAGGAAGTCACAGGGTAATGGAGAAATCACAAGGAATTAACCCAAGAACTTTTTCATGTACTACTGAATTATAAATAAAAGCTAAGTCTCCAAATAGTTCTTGCAATTAGATGAAAGTACAGAGAAAAACTCCATTAAACTGTTTATGATTTTTTTCATCATACGTAGATTAAATTCAGAGATAGTATGCATTATGGGAAATGTATATGTTTACTTGCTAAAGGACAAGAAGTATCAGATGTGTACCTCCAATGTATCCTATGACAACAGAAATTTCCAGTGAGACAATCCCATCCCCCCACAAATTCCTAACTATATCATCCCATTTCTTAATGCCAAGAGGCTCAGTATATTTTAATTGTTCTCAATGAGGTTTCATGAAGACTGTCAAACTGATTTGATCCTTTATAAATTAATACACTTTATCTATACATAATTTTCCATGAGATAAAATATAATTCTCTCTATTTCTTGCCCAAGAGCTTTCCCAAAAGATTTCTGCTCCTTCCTCACGGTCTATTTAAAAGAAAAAAAACCACACGATCCACAGCAAAGCGCTTGGGGAGCTCTCTTCTGAATAACATCCTTTAGGAACAGCTGCTAAGATCAAATAGAATACCAGAATTCAGCACCAGCATGTGTGGTATCTCTTAAAGATACAGGAGCATAATCCTCCCCAGTGCACAAAGTCAGTCATCCATCTTGCCACTGTCATTAATATATGTACTCTGTACAATCCTGCTTTGGAGGAAGCTAAAATCAATCACATCTGCAGCAAATAAAGACTCTGTAGTATAAAGTCCAAAGTCTTTACAGTGCATCTGATTCATTAAGGCATGTCTTTCTGTATTATGAGGAATGATGGACAGGTTCCAAACACCTTTTAAAAAGTGTATGTGTGTTTTTTTAAAGAACATCTACGACTAGTGTCAGTATTTCTGCAAGATCTACACAAAATCAGGGTTATGCTTTCTCCCTGGCAAAAATTAACTCCATTTACTAACCTTGCAAAATTATACTAGTCCACTTGTGTGGAGCAAATAACTATTCTTTGACAAACAAGAAAAATATCTTAAGCTTTCCATCTTGATGATAATGGGCAAAATTTGTGTCTGGGAGACTTAAGTTTTCATGACAATTTTGTAAAGCTGATCTTGACCTTATCCATGGTTTTGCCATTCTCCAACTGATATTTGGGTATGCTTTATTGAACTAAAAAGGGACTCCAAACACTGTACATATAGTGGATGACAGATGTGATAGAGTGTAGTACAGCAAAATCTGCGGCAGGAAAACTAAGACGACTCATTTTCTTCAGGGATTCCTTCCTTCCTGACTGTGGAGCCTGCCCTCTCTGAATAAATAATCTCCAATGTTGTGCAGATTGTTGCTGAAAATGCTGGTGTATAAACAGCTGGTGTATAAAAGAAGCATGTTGCCGCCTTCTTTATTAGAAACATAGAAAAAGAACCAGTGTTTGCCAGACTGGGAGAATAACCCTAATGTACAGACTTGTAAAAGGACATTGTGAACAAAGAAGTATAAGCTACTCAGTGTTAATCTTTTCAATTCTATTTTATGCTGTCGCTTTCACATCTTTGATACCAAAGTTTTCCTAGTGGTATGATCAATCCTATACACCATATATTAAGCCTATTTTTTCCTCTCAAAATTGACTCCTCCTGTACCCACCTCTTGTACACTAGCTTTTGACTAATTGGTTAGACTCCTCCCCGTCAACCTATCCCTTTATTTATTTATTTGATTTTTTTTGAGTCCGTGACTATTTGTGCTGGATCCTTTGACAGAAATACATTCTCCAAAAGCCGTAAAGGGAGTCCTGAACACAGTAGGTATTGTTTAAGGATAGAAGATTTAAATTGCCAAAGACAAAGTTTAAGAATAACTCAAAATTAAGATGTTTGCCTGAAAGAGCTTAAGAAAAGGTAAATTAAGTATTTAAAATGATAAAGGGCATAGTAAAAACTGATTAGTTCCTCTTGTTTACTTTGCTCAAAAATATGAGGACAACGAGACTTCAGATAAAGGTCAGCAAATTTAGTATAAATAAACTAAGATATTACTTAATACACATGACCTGCAGAATTCAGTGTTCTTAGATATCAAAATAATTATCTTAAAAATACTTTTGATAGATTAATTAGGAGGTCCTCAAGTCAGATACTGTGGGCTGGGTTTTATAATTATCAGTAGCATTTTTAGATTTGCAAGCAATGACAACAAAGGTAACTAAAACGTGCATTAGGATACAAGACAATAAATGAAACCTGGAAGGAATACCTTTCTCTGCTTTGTACTGCACTGCACAACTGGCAAGATAAATTTTAGGTACGTTACAGCTTCTTCTGACATATTAGGTATGAGTCCCAGTTGGAAGCAGCATACTAGACTAGATGGACCAATGATCAAATTTGGGAAAGCCTGTTTTTATATCCAACCGCTAAAACAGCTCTGTAAGAGACATGAGGATAGCTATCACTGTTATACTCACAAAACAGAAGTGTAGATAAAAAAAAAATTAAATTTGTTGAGTATTACATCAGATTAGTATAGAGTTAAAGAAGATAAAAATTTGGGTCAATCACTACTTGAGGGTTCCTTTTAGGTCAGGAGTGGACAAAGAACAGTTTGTTAGCCATATGTGGCCCTCCAAAGTAATGGTAGCATAGAATTTCATGATATTACATAGAAGTAGAAAAAGTTTCTTGGATTTGAACTCTCTCCTATTGTATTGATTCTGGATTTGTCAAGAAAAAAATCAACCCAAACCAACCTAATTTCCTTCTTTGACAGGTTTATAGGTCTAATGGGGAGGGGAAGGGAAAGATGTAAATGTGATATATTTTGGGGAATAACGGGGTAGGCGGTAGTACTGCTGAAAAGAATTGGCAGGTTATAGTGGATCACAAACTGAAGATGAGTCAACAACATGTTGCAGTTGTGAAAAAGACTAATATCCTTTTGTGGTGTATTAACAGGCGTGTCATATGTAAGACATGGGATACAAGTGTCTCACTGTACTTGGCACTGGTGAGACCTCAGCTGGAATACCGTGCCCAGTTCTGGGTGTCACACTTTAAGAAAGATGTGGACAAACTGGAGAGTCCAGAGGAGAGCAACAAAAATGATAAAAGTCTTAGAAAGCATGACCTAAGAGAAAGCTTTGGAAAAAAAAACAAAACAAAACAGGAATGTTTAATCTTGAGAAAAGAAGACTGAAGGGAGAAACTAATAAGTCCCAAATACATTAAGGGGCATTATAAAGAGGATAGTGATCAATTGTTCTCTCTGTCCACTAAAGGTAGGACAAGATATAATCAGATTAATCTGCAGCAAGGGAAATTTAGGTTAGATCAGGGGTCTGCAACGTGGTGCCCAGGGGCGCCATGGCGCCGGCCAGAGCATTTTTTGTGCGTCCACAGGACACCCCACCACCGAAATGCCGTCGAGAAGCGTTGCCATTTCTTGGCAGCATTTTGGCGGTGATGCTTCTTCCTGCTGCTGCTTTTCGGCAGCAGCATTTCAGCGGCGGGGTGTTTGGCGCCTGCCACAGTCTTCTGGGAATAGCAATATGCTATTCCCACAAGAAAGGTTGGGAACCACTGGATTAGATATTAGGAAAAACTATAAGGATAGTTAAGCAGCAGGGGCACCATTTAGGGGGGGCTGGAGCCTCCCCTGAGTTTCATAACAGAGTTTACAAACAGAGGCAGGGTGATTAAGAAAGGGCTGGAAATTAAATTAAGGATCTGGAAGTAAAAACTGAATGCAGGGGACTCAGAAGAAATACAGCCAAGCCCTCAGAGTCCAGGTTTAATTCAGAAAAGAGGAAGATGTGAGGGAGGTAGGTGAAAATGGGCCAAAACCCAGGGAAGAGCTAGCAGTGGTATAGAGAAGCTCCCACGCTATCTGTGGTACTTATGTGGCCCCATCACTGTAGTATCTGAGCACCTCACAATGTCTAACCTATTTCTCCTCACAGCTCCTCTGAAGTAGAGCAGCGCTGGTATTCCCAGTGTACAGATGGGAGCACTGAGGCACACGCAGACTAACAGCCAGATTTTCAAAGGTATCTAGACACCTAGTGGGATTTTCAAAAGTGCCTAGAAGGCCAACTACATTGTAAAACCCACTAGATACCTAGCTGCATCTTTGGGTGCCTGAAAACGTTTAAAACTCTGTCCCTAAGGCACTGGCCTGACATCATACAGGAGGTCCAGGGGGAAGTAGAACCCAGGTCTCTGAGAGTTTGCTCCCTATCCACTGAAACAGCCTCTCCCTCTCTGCTGTATGCTGCAAAAAACAAACAAAAAAACCAACAGGACTCAGATAGGAAGAAAACCAAAAGGCCAGTTCTCTAAGACTCCAGCAAATCGTCCCAAGCGATTGGGAAGGATGTCATGGTTGACAAGATGTAAAGCAGCACAGAGGTCAGATCACTTAACCCCAAGGGGTGGCAGGTTCTGCCCCAGGCTGGGCTGTATAGCAACAGCTGCTGTGAAATTTTATATTTTAACTGAAAACCATTTTGTTTGGTAATTTTTTGTTCTGAGTTTAAGAAAAAGAAGGAATGAGTGTCATACAAGTATCAAATGTGTTTATGCCTCAAATTCTTAGGGTTTCACCTGTATCCAGGCCAATTCCAGGACAAAGAACAAAAATTGCAGCCATAGAGTCCATAAAGTCAACGATTATTGTCATGATTTGTATTATTCATGATATTATAGTATTGTGTCCCTAGCCTCTGTTTGCAGAAGCTGGGAATGGATGACAAAGGATAGATCAGTTGATGATTACCTGTACTGTTCATTCCCTCTAAAGCACTTGGCATGGGCCACTGTTGGAAGACAGGACACTGGGCTAGATGGACCATTGGTCTGACCCAGTATGCACTTTAACATTTTCAGCCTAACCAGTGTCATGACACAAGATGTAAGAACATGTTAGGATTATATATATATATATATACACACACGTATGTATAGTCAGCTAATTTCTAAGTTATTGTCTGCAAAATAAGTAGAGTTTTTAGTTGCTTTAGTAGCCTCTGGAATCACAGTTAAAGTTGCCCTCCCCTATCAAAATCTAAAATGGCACCTCTGTTAAACAGAGGCATAGGCTTGCAAAGGCTGTAAAATCTCCATCATTGGAGTTTTTAAAGAAAAGGTTAAAAAAATACCTGTCAGAGCTGGTCTAGGTTTACTTGTTCCTGCCTCAGCACAGGCAAATGGACTAAATGACCTTGCCAAGGTCCCGTCCAGCCCTGGGTTTCTTCTCTATAACTTTACTATACTTTGTCACCCCCCGTCTTTGTGCTCACTGATTCTATATTTTATTAGTTTCAGAGTAACAGCCGTGTTAGTCTGTATTCGCAAAAAGAAAAGGAGTACTTGTGGCAAATTGGTTAGTCTCTAAGGTGCCACAAGTACTCCTTTTCTTTTCTTTTATTAATGTTTGCCTGTATTTTTCAGGTTTCATCCTTGTCTGAGCCGTGACTATACACACCATGTGAGAGTGTTGTACAATATTTCTTGTCCTTTGCCTAAATGAGATCTGACATATATACATAATAAGGATGTTAGTTTTCATGCAAGTCTGCACATATTAACACTAGCATGCTGCTCTCCTTCCCCTCCCCCAAACAGGACTATTCTTTCATGCATATAACACAAACCTCCCTTGGGGCCGGAAAAGCAACACTTCTCAGTACACCTTTCAGACACAAGCAGGGAGACCAGCACCTTTCCACAGCGCTTTCCTGGAAAAGGTCAGCGCCTCCCCCTCCCCTTTCCAGCACAGAGGCTGGGCTGTTCCCAGCCTCCTTCGCTCCCACAGTCACCCCCCACACGCACACCTAGGACCTACATGTTTTGGCTACACAAGCTCTACAGTACAGCTGGGTGGGTCCCGGGCTGCTGTACCCACCATACAGGCTGGATGAGTGCTAACCCGAGGGACAGAGACAGTCTGCGGCTGGGCTTATTTCACATGTGCCTAGGGTGACCAGTCAGCAAATGTGAAAAATTTGGGTGGGGCGTAGTAAGAGACCATATAAGAAAAAGACCCAAAATCAGGACTGTCCCTATAAAATCAGGATATCTGCTCAGCCTACAGGTGCCTGACAGCGCCAGGCACCTCTGGGGCCCAAGCGCTGCTACTGTTTATCCTGGGGCTGCGGGCCGCCTGCAGGGAGCAGGCCAAAGCCCGCCCTGGCGCAGGCTGCAGACAGAGCCTTTAGGGCCAGGCTGGGCACCTCCCCCAGTACAGCGCGGGCTCAGGCAGGGCTCGACGCCCACAGGGGACCGCCCGCCCCCGGGGCTCAGGCAGGCGTGCGGCGCGCAGCCCCCTCCCTCGCCAGGCGGGTCACAGGCGGGGCCCGGGCAGCCGCGCTGGGCGGGAGGGCCCCTCGGGCGGCGGCGGCGGCGGAGGTGGGTGCCGCGGCTCAGGACTCGGCCCACTGGGCCGGCGCAGGCCCTTGTTGCAGGTCTCCTAGCAACAGCCCGGCCAATGGGAGCAGCGCCGCGTCGGGGAGGGGGTGGGGCGATTAACCCTGCGGGGCCCGGGCTGCGGCACGTAGCGGCGGCGGCTGGGCTCGCTCGGGAGTCGGCCCCCCCCGGCAGCAGCAGGTGGTGCCATGCGGGTGAGTGAGCCCGCTCCCGGCCGTGGCTGCTCGGGCTGAGACGCTGGGGCCGTTGCCTGGGGCCGTTGGGCTGCCTGTGGCTCCAGCGGGGCCGGCCAGGGGCTGCTGGCGGGGAGCGTTTGCCGACGCGGGGGACGCTCGCGCACACACCGGGGGAGTTGGCCAATGGCGGGGGGGGGGGGGATGCTCCTGCGCGCACAGGCTGGGCTGCTGGAACGATTTGTACGGGGGGGGGGGTGCTGAGAGCGAGTGAGCCAGCCTGTGAGTGCTGTATCTGCTGGACACCCCTTCCAGCCCGGGGGTGCCTGTGGCAGGGCCCCTGGTTGCAGCCCTTGTGCCTCGCGGGGGGGCGCTCTTGCACGCACCAGCCGGTTGCCGGGTTTGGTTGGATGTATCCCTGGAGATTTCAGCGCGTGACATAATCTTTAATTAAAGATTAATTCCGGGAGAGTCTAGTCCCCCTCCTGGAGGGGGGCTCTCCGTGTGCAAATGGCTGAGCTGAGGGGATGCTTGTTCACACACAGGGCGGGGGGGGGGGGGGGGGATCTTGTATGCTCAGGAGGGGGGAGTTTTTCCAGGTAGCAGGGGGGGACCTCTCATGCACACATGGAGGGAGTTGGTAGGCAGTGGGAGGAGGTGTTTGTTTGCACACGTTGTGGGGGATGAGGAGTTTGTGGGGGGGCGGCACCCAAGCATGCACATACTGGGGAGGGGAGTTTGGAGGCAGGGGGAGGTGCCTGTGCCCAAACCATGGGTGGTGTTTGTAGACCATGGGTAGGGGTGGAGAAGCTGGGAGGAAAACGTGTGTATACTTGGGGGGAGTTAGTAGGTGGTGGGCAGCTGGGGGGACATGCTTGTGTACATGGGGGAGATTGCAGGTGGTGGGGGTTGGGGGGATGCGCCTGTGTACACAGGGGGGAGATTGCAGGTGGTGGGGGTTGGGGGGATGCCTGTACATACACGGGGGGAGATTGCAGGTGGTGGTGGGGACGTGCATTCACACACGGAATTCGCAAGTGATGCGGGGGAGGCACTTGCACTCATGGGGGAATTGCAGGTGGTAGGGGGAGTTAGTATGTGGTGGCAGCTTGTGGGGGATATGTGTGCACAGGGGGAGGGGAGTTTGCATACGGTGGGGATGTGTGCATATTGTGGGGGGGAGTTTGCAGGTGGGGGGGATGCGTGTACTCCTGGCGGTGGGGAATGCACATGTAGTGGACACGCACATGGGGAGAGTTTGCAGGCATTTGGGTGCACATGGTTTGTGTTGGGGAGGGCCCTGCAAATTGTCTGCAAACACAGTATTGTAATTGCTTTAGGGAATTAGGCTAATGTCTGTGTGGATGACTGAACAGCATAACCTCCTAGCAGTAGCACTGAAGGTGCCAGTGTAGCATCTGTTCTTGTCTCTTTTATTTTTTTAAGCTGAGGGGTGGCTAGGAGGGAGGCTGGTAAGTGGTGTGTGAATGTTATTTGTATTGTGGGTTTTCCTTGCTGTTCCAAGCTTTATAACTAAGTACTGTGTTCCCAACCTCTGTATGCCTCTCTGTCAGTCATGTTTGGAAGCAGGGTGGAGTGGTAAAGTTATATTCCATGGTGTCCAATTTCTCTGGGGCAACATTTTGTTGATGCTTTAGGACTCTAACTACACCAACTGTCAGTGACAATCTTGTAAATCCTGATGTGTACACCCTGTCAGATTCAGGGTGATCTGTAGGGAAGATGCTGTACTGGATTATCCAGTCTGTGTACAGTTTTCAGGTTGCTAGCTGGACCCCTGCTATCAGGCCCAATATACTGTTGATTTGTGTGAAGCTGAACGTAGCAGATGTGAAGGTCTTACATCTGTTTTAAGCGTGCTGTGAATTTTCAGAATTATTCTGGGTTTTGCTGCTAAATTGGTTTAACACTTGAAATCAGGAGTTGTAGGAGGTAAGAGGCCATGGTGTTTATATTGCATTATCTTGACCCTTGCTTTGCTTTTAAAAAATAATCATTGTTGATCAGGATTTTCCTATCTTGTAGCAAGATACAAAGGAAATTGTTTCAGATCAAATTACAATGCAAGACCATTTTAATATTATCTATTTTTGTATATCTTTATTCATACAGAGCACTTCACAGTTACCAGGCTAGCATGCAAATATAAGTAACTTTGTAGCATCCAGTATGTCCTTCCTGTAGGTATGATGGACACCTTGCTCAAGTTTCAGGGGAATGGTTTGGATATGAATAGAATGGGAGGTCCATGAAGTAGGATTTGACTTTATTAGATGACAGTTTCTTAGTAGTAAACCTGGAGGAAAAGTGGTTTTGAGACTTTGGGACTTGATTCCATTTGAAGCCATCATCAAATGAGAAGGAGTAGCATGGAAGCAGGATTTTTTTCCACGCTGGAGAGATGGAGAAACGGGGGAGCAAGAGACAGACCCCTCGTATTTGAAGTGAGTAGAACTTGAGCTGGAAAATAGAAAGACCTTGGTAGGTGGGAAAATATCTTATCTGCAAACAAAATTAAAAGGAAAAGAAAAAAAAAGTTTTAAAAAGTTGAATTCAGAAAGAAGGCTCAGGGAGTGTTTGGGGACTAAATGGAAAAGTACCAATGCTAAAACCTTGGGGATTGTTAAAGTGAGGTATAGTGGAAGAAGAATGTTTTATGCTAGTCACATGTAGTAGGTGTTTTGAATACAGAGAAACAAGAAGAATTGGGTACCCAAGATCTCCACAAAATACTTATAGGCTGGATTTATAGATAGGCTGGATTTTTGTCATGGTCAAATGCAGCATTGAGGATGAGGTAAAAGAAGAGAAGATTGACTAAATATATCATATCAGAGTCAATACCATAAAGCCCATTGTAAGCTATTAAAAATGCTAAAATGGTGAGCAAGGGCTGCCTAATAAGGCCAGAAAGAGATGCCTAATAGAGAGATGGTAATGCTCTCATAGTAGAGGGATGCTAATGTGGAGGTGAAATGGGTATGTTCAAGTCAGGACGGGGATTTGGGAGCTTGATGGACTATTTCCCCAGTGGCTGAATGAAAAGAAAAGATCAGTCATCTATAAAGGTAGAAGGCATGGTTGAATCTTGCAATAGTAGATGATGCTGTATGAAAAGAGTACTGAATGTACTTGGTGAAGGTGGATGTGGGGGTAACTTTGCAGCTCAGCATTTAATGTTGTTTTAACTTCCTGGTGTAAGGAGCTAGGAACGTGAAGGAGCAATTGTCTAACATTCAGGCATATGAGTAACTTTTACCAGATGTAAGTGTGTGTGTTTCTGTGTGATTGTAGGTGTATAGCTGGTCAACTTCAAATAAACATTTTACTTGTTAAATTGCAAGTCGTTTTAAAATGTAAATGAAATTGAGAAATGCAAAATAAGAACATAAGAATGAACCTACTGGATCAGACCAATGGTCCATCTAGTCCAGTATCCTGTCTTCTGGCCGTGGCCAGTGCTTCAGAGGGAATGAACAGAACATCGCAATTTATCGAGTGATCCATCCCTTGACATCTAGTTCCAGCTTCTAGCAGTCAGAGGTTTAGTAATACCCAGAGTATGGGTTCCTGATCTTCTTGGCTAATAGCCACTGATGGCCTTAGATGCCATGAATTGATCAGATTCTTTTTTTTGAACCGACTTACAGTTTTGGCCTTCACAGCTTCTTCTGGCAATGAGTTCCACAGGTTGACTGTGTGTTGTTTGAAGTACTTCCTTATGCTTATTTTAAAGCTGCTGCCTGTTAATTTCATTGGGTGACCCCTGGTTCTTGTATTATGTGAAGGGGTAAATAACACTTCTCTATTCACTTTATCCACATCATTCATGGTTTTATAGACCTCTCTCATATTCCCCTCCCATCGTCTCTCTTTCTGAGCTGAGCGGTCCCAGCCTTGTTAATCTCTTCTCATATGGGAGCTGTTCTAACCCCCCTAATAATTTCTGGTGCCCTTCTCTGTACTTTTTCCAATTCTAGTAGATCTTTTTTTGAGATGGGGTGACCAGAACTGCATGCAGTATTCAAGGTGTGGGCATACCATGGATTTATATAGTGGCATTTTGGTATGGGTTCCCAAACTCCAAAATGGGGCTGTCTCGCAAGACCATAATATACAGATGCATTGAGTGAATACTACAGTACTGCAGGCTGAAAAATTTGTGATTTGCTTTTTTCAAATTAACTTTGATGAGTTTGAATAGCTTAGACGGGCACATAAAACTCCTTAATTAAAAACTCTGAATGTAGAAAAATGTTGGCAAAATATGACCCATGCATTTTTCTATGATTAATATAACTGACAGAACTAAACTAGGTTAAATAGTTACAAACTAGTGAACTAGGGTTTATGAATTTCTGGGGTTCATTTTTGACTATCCAATAGTAACTTTTTATTATAACTATAATGAAAATAGACAACTCTATTTTAAAAGTATTTATATCACTAATTGCAAATTAGATTATTAAAATCTGCAGTAAAATAATGATCAACTGTCAAATTTCAAGGGTGGGGACACTTGGATTTTCAAAAAATAAAGCAAGTTTCTTATGACATTTTTATAGATAGGCATAAAGTTGTAATTTAATTACTTCTGTGTGCCCTAAATTTCCATAGGCTGATATGTTTGTTTCATCTGGATAACAGCCATCTGTGGAGGGGATTACTAGGCAAATGTAAAAGCTTTAAGCAGCTTTACATCTCCTTTTGGAATTTAATCTTAGGGGAAGTAATAGTGTTGTATTTTAAGTAAATGTTACCATATATCTTTTTTGTTTGTTCTGTCTTATGAACAGCTTTCTGTGTATTTTCTGTGAGGCAGCTTACAAGTTGCAACATACCTGCATTCTGCAAAATGTAGTGACTAAAATATTTGGGGAGTATTTGTGATACTCAACTTCAACCAGCCAACAAGTATTTTCTTTTTGTAGAGTAGTTCTGACATCAGGAAAAATTAAAATTTTCTGAGAGGGAAGAGAACTAATTTTGGAGAGGAATTTTCTGGACAACTTTATATTTTATTTTACTTTTGTGAAACTGCCCATCTGGTGTTGAGCAGCCAGATGGTGTAATGTGATTACATTGCGGTACTATGAAAAACTATTATGTTCTGACACTAGTTTGCCTGAACTAGTTCTGAAAACTCAGTTGAGTAGGAGTAGCAGTCTACATAAGTTCAAACTTTACATTCAAAATCTGTGTGCTTCAGACAACTAGCATTGTATGTTGTATATGGTGAGCCCTGTAATCTAGCTACTATATATAATTTTAAATTGTGCCACAAATTGAACTCCTAAAACTAATTTATGACTAGATCTGATTTGCATTTTAAATCATTATTGTATATAAGAACATAAGAATGGCCATATTGGGTCAGACTAATAGTTCAGTTAGACCAGTATCCAGTCTTCCGATGGTGGCCAATGCCAGATGCTTCAGAGGAAATGAACAGAACAGGGCAATTTATCGAGTAATCCATCTGTTGTCCACACCCAGCTTCTGGCATTTAGAGGCTAGAGACACACAGAGTGTGGGATTGTGTCCCTGACCATCTTGGCTAATGGCCATTGATGCTCCATGAACTGATAATTCTTTTTTTGAACCCACTTACACTTTTGGCCTTCACAACATGCCCCGGCAACGAGTTCCACAGGTTGACTGAGTGTTGAGTGAAGAAGTACTTCTTTTTGTTTGTTTTAAACCTTCTGCCTATTAATTTCATTGGGTGATCTCTGGTTCTTGTGTTATGTAAAGGAGTAAATAACACTTCCTTATTCACTTTCTCTACACCGTTCATGATTTTATAGATCTCTCATATCGCCCCTCGGTTGTCTCTTTTCCAAGCTGAAAAGTCCCCGTCTTTGTAATCTCTCCTCATAAAGCTGTTCCATACCCTTAATCATTTTTGTTGCCTTCTCTAACTTTTTCAGTTCTAATAGATCTTTTTTGAGATTGGGCAACCAGAACTGCATGCAGTATTCAAGGTGTGGGCATACCAGGGATTTATATAGTGGCATTATGATATTTACTATCTTTTTATCTATCCCTTTTCTAATGGTTCCTAATATTTTGTTAGGAATGCATTAGCAAACAAACAAGAAATAGTTTTATGAATTGTTTGTCAAAGAAAAAGAAAAAATGGGCACATCTCCAATGTGTCTTTGACATTTTGGGGTTCAACCCAGACCAGTGAGAGGTTGTGTTACTGCCTGCCCTGTAACCCTGGGTGCCTTAAATGCTCTCCTGCTGTGGCTCACAGCCCAGACACCAACCGCCAGCAAACAGGTATGCAATTCCTTAAGCGTCTGTGTGCTGTGCAGCCCTGGTTCAGCACTCCGACCTCAGCAGCCTGCCTACAGCACAGCAGCCCCACCAGCTTTGGCTACTAGTTGCAGGATGACCACAACAGGCTTCCAAATTTCCCTCAAACTCTCTGTCCTAAATTGTCCAGCCTGCTCCTGGAACATTCAGAGAAGCTATAAGGTTCATTGCTCCTGTAAAGAGAGAAAAGCCCAGCTTGTTACTTTAACTGGTGCTAACAATCACGTCAATTCAAATATAGCACTAGGTTGGTTTAGATTAAAAGTAAAATAAGTTTGTTTAATCAAAAAGAGGTTTTAAGTGAGTTCAAGTACAGGGGTAAAGACGAAAATGGTTATAAGCAGATAAAATTAAAAATAAATTTTCTAATGGCTCAGACATAACTTAACAAGCTACAGTCTCTGTTCAGGATTTCTTAGCCATAGCTGGAAAGAAGAAAGATGGGTAACTTTCTCTCAGTCAGGACCTTCCACAGAAGTATGAGGTGCTGGTTTCCCTTGTTTTCGTAGGCGAAAGATAAATTAGGAGTTCTCTGCTCCTCACCTTATAATCCAGCAAACCTTTGACAAGTATCTCTCTTAAAGTTCATTGACCTCTTGCTGTTCTTCCCTTCCTGTGGACTTCCCATCCCTCTGTTGATTTGTATGTAAATGGGGCTTCTATTGTTTTGATTCTGTAATGCTTACCTTACATTGGAGCCAGGTAGACATCCCTTCTCTCCTGTCTGGGGGAAATCCTGTTTCTCCTTGTGTTTGGTCACAGACTTTAAAGCAGGGGTGGGCAAACTTTCTGGCCCAAGGCCCACACTGGGGTTGCAAAACTGTATGGAGGGCCAGGTAGGGAAGGCTGTGCCTCCCCAAACAGCCTGGCCCCACCAGCATCCGACCCCTCCCACTTCCCACCCCCTGACTGCCCCCCTCAGAACCTCCACCCCATCCAACCACTCCTGCTCCTTGTCCCCTGACTGCCCCGACCCTATCCACACCCCCGTCCCCTGACAGGCCCCCCGGGACTCCCATGCCTATCCAGTCCTCCCTGTCCCCTGACTGCCCCCCCTGAAACTCTGCCCCATCCAACCTCTCCTGCTCCTTGTCCCCTGACTGCCCCCCCCCGGACCCTGTTCCCCTAACCAGCCCCCCCGGGACCCCACCCCCTATTCAACCACCCTGTCCCCCTGACTGCCCCGACCCCTATCCACACCCCTGCCAGGCTCCCCGGGACTCCCATGCCTATCCAAACCCCCCTGTCCTCTGACTGCCCCCTGGCCCCCTTACCACGCTGCAGGAGCGCACAGCCCCGCCACCCAGAGCATTGCCTGCGCGACGGCATGGCTGCAGGGGAGGGGCCAGGGGCTTGCCTCCCCGGCCCGAAGCTCAAGGGCTGGGCAGGACGGTCCCGTGGGCCAGATGTGTTAGTTTCCCCACCTCTGCTTTAAAGCATAATATTAGTGAGTATTCATAATGCCTCATATGGTGATATTCATAACCAGTGTGTCACAGGGTTTTATAAAAGACATGAAATCATAGACTATCAGGGTTGGTAGGGACCTCAGGAGGTCATCTAGTCCATCCCCCTGCTCAAAGCAGGACCTATCCCCAATTAAATCATCCCAGCCAGGGCTTTGTCAAGCCTGACCTTGAAAACCTCTAAGGAAGGAGATTCTGCTACCTCCCTAGGTAACCCAGTCCAGTGCTTCACCACCCTCCTAGTGAAAAAGTTTTTCCTAACATCCAACCTAAGTCTCCCCCACTCAATACACTTTTATAATACAGTAATATTGTACACAACAGTTGATTCAGTTGCTTATCATTTGAGGTTCAGACCCCAGCCAGAGCTCTTTCCCCCACTCACTAAGTTGATGGCTTTGTTTGCTTTTTATGTAAATGTGCCTTTATTTTCTCTGCCTGATGGCCAGGCTGGTCAGACACCCACATACACATTCCATTGTCTAGTGGGGGCTGGGTTTATGCCTTGCTTACCAAACACATTTTAAGAACGTAAATCTAGCACACATCCATAACGCTTTGTACACAGCTCATACATATATCACGCAAGAATATTAATGATCAGGATCAGTCAGTTTTTAGTTTTTCAGCGATATTACATGCCACTTCTTGGGTATATATCATAGCAACAGTGTATTAGGTGTAGTGAGCGTGTCAGGTGTGACGAGTTGCTGACACAGAATAGTTAACCACCAGTGGACCTCTGAGTCACCATGCCGCTATTAAAGAGGTATTTCTATTTTGGAGAAACGTAATCCGAGTGCAGCAGAATATTCAGAAGGTGCTGAATCTGATTTTTTGAAGGGAAAATAAACTACACAAGCAATGCTCAGTGGGTAGAGAGGGTGATTGGGGTGGAAGAATAGGAGGGAATGGGGGGGAAGGGGTTGGGGAATCAGAGGATGGGGACCAGTGGGAGAGGAGGGGAGCAGTGGGACGCTGGAAAGGAGGACATGGGGTGCATGACAGAGGCACTGGGGGAGAATAGGGGTGGGACACCTTTCAGCCACACATCCCCCACCATGTATGTGCCATGATCTAGGGACTCCCAGCCCACCTAAAGGGGTGTGACAATCTGTTCCTCCAGGAAGCCAGGTTCTGAGAGGGCTTGTCTTTTGTGGGGGTCTGAACCGCTATCCCCCTTGTGATATGAGATCTGGGGGGTCCCTTGCCCATTTATGGGGATGTGACCTTCCCTGCCTGCCTGTATAAGCCAGGTTATGGGGGCGTGCCTTGCCTTTCTGAGGTTGTCCAAGATCTCTCTCCCTCCTCCCATGTGAACAAGGACCTGAGGAAGAGCCCCTCTGGGGGAGAGTTTAGAACAGGCATGCTCAGAGCATGCACAAAGAACACATTCCTGACACTGGCGTTCTATAACTACATTAGGAACAAGAGAAAGGCAAAGGGAAGTATAGGTCCACTATTTAATGGGGAAGGAGAGCTAATGATACAATATCAAGAAGGCTGAGGTGTTTAATATCTATTTTGCTTCAGTCTTCACTAAAAAGATTAATGGTGACCATATTCTCAACACAATTAATATTAACAACAAGGGGGAAAGAGCATATTCCAAAATAGGGAAAGGTTCTAGTGAATCACAAACTGAATATGAATTACTATGTTGCAGTTTTGAAAAAAGCTAATACCCTTCTGGGGTATATTAACAGGAGTGTCATGTGTAAGACGTGGGAGGTAATTGTCCCACTGTACTTGGCACTGGTGAGGCTTCAGCTGGAGTACTGTGTCCAGTTCTGCGTGCCACACTTTAAGAAGGATGTGGACAAATTGGAGAGCAACAAAAATGATAAAAGGTGACCTCTGAGGAGAGGTTTAAAGAAGGCCGAGGAGGTACCTCGTAATAGTCTTCAGATGTGTTAAGGGCTATTATAAAGAGGACAGTGGTCAATTGTTCTCTATGTCCACTAATGTAAGACCAGAAGTAATCAGCTTAATCTGCATCAAGAGAGAGATTTAGATTCATTATAAGGAAAAACATTCTAACTATAAGGAGAGCTAAATACAGGAATAGGCTTCTAAGGGAGGTTGTGGAATCCCCATCTGTAGATGTGTGTAGTTTGGATATGGGCTAGTGTAATTGTGCCCCCAGTAATATGTACATTCCCAGCAAAACACCTAATACCCAATTGTCCACCCCTTGCATAGGCCATTGATCCTGCTCCTCCATAGTCACAGGAGAGGGGCACAGCCAAACATCTTCTGTTGATTTACACTATTTTACACACCCCTCCATTGATTCCCAGTTAGCTCCTCCCCTTCTCATTATTTCCATAGGGCTTGTGGGGACCACCTTAGTTGCCATTCCATTTCCAGGTACCATGGTAGCTATTACACAGGTGCTGGCCTCCTAGTTGAGCATTTTGCATTCCCATACACATTTCCCCCTAAAGGTCAGCCTTTTGAAACCATCCCCCACCCACATCATGAGATTTTCTGTTCATTAAAACACAACAATGCTAGCAACAAGACAAACACCACAAAACATAGGTCCCTGGTATTCTGAGTTATTCTTCCACTGGCGCCAGCTTGCTTGTAGAGTGTCTGAAAAACAAAATAAACAATTTCCACCTCCCTGGTGGGGACAGACTATTGCTTAATAATAATACCACTTTCTTTTACAAATTTCCTTGCTAATTGCAGAAAAAAAAGAATTACCTTCAGGCTGTCCTTATTTTGTTCTATAGTCAGGCTAGTGAATTACCCCACTCACTGGTCATTTATGAAATTCATGAGGTGGTGTACCTCAGTTTCCCCTCTTGTACAACAGACCATGTTTGCAATAGTTTCTCTGCTGTACCAAGCTTTAAGTTTATTCTCAGGTAATAGCTGAGACGCAGCTTCAGATTTTAGCACTATACACACACACACACAAAATTCTCTTTTTCCTAACATCCCTTGCACTGTGATTACTCTTTTACACAACTGTACCCCGATTACACTTCCATCTTGTACAGCTAGATACAACCAGGGGCAGCCAAGTTAAGTTCCATAAGAAACCCCTTACATCCTTTAGTGATTTTGATTACATTACCCAATAGTCAAATAATTTTGATCAGATTCTCTCTCTGCCTGCTGCCTGCAGCAGTCCCTTATAGACCATTTCTGTGGGAAAAGGGCCCATTTCCCCTCAGAATAGCTGTAAAGGCTTCTGGGGACAGAAGCATAGTGGTTATAGTAGCCACTCTACCTGACCCCCTTGGATAATTTAATTACCAAGCTTCCATCCAATGTGACTGCACAGAGTTGAACATCCAGTTACATTTATATAACTGGGTTTTATCATTAAGCAAAAACTTCCTTCTTGACATCTCACATAAGTATCCAAAGTACCCTCCATTAAAACTTCAGAAAACAAAAGAGTGTGGAAAGGCAGGTTGCACTTTGAAACTTTTTTTTTTTTCTTCCCCTTCTTTCTCTCCACTCCCCCAGGACCAAGTCCCAGCTCCAGTCTCTAAAGATAGTCTGTTAACTCTGCTTTTGACTTTAAACCCTGTTGTGCCAAATCATCTTTCACTACCCCTAACTAATTTACAACCCTTCAGCAGCCCTTGCTGAAGCAGCACCAAACTTCAAAGATTACTGGCAGCTTCCCATAATGCTGCCCTTACTTCAAACCTCTCTCAAGCAGACTGAAGTGTCTCCTTTCCCTGGAAGGCATTCAGTCCCCATGAGCAGGGACCTTCTTTCACTACCCATATACCAAGGAGGGTGGGCTCCTCAGCCACTCCCCATCCCTCTGGGTCCCCTAACACTTCCTTCATTTCCTTTTTAATCTTATCCCAGGTTGACCCCTGCACCTGGTATGGACCCTAGTTCTTCCTTATCCATTTATCCAAAAATCCTTTACCCTGGCTTGCCAGAACTTGCAACTACCATCACGAGAGTTCGCGATACCCCCTCCAAGCAGCTGCGCAGACTGTTGTGGAGGGGGACTTACAGGCTGCCACTCTCCTATCCAATGTGATGCATCTGAGTCACGGCACCAAGATGTTAGGGGGCTTATTCCTGCACCCACTTACTTCCCTAGTCCTTCTCGCATGAACAGAGAGCAACAATATCTGAAGTCCAAAGGTGCAAACAATTTGATGTTTATTGGGGGTGAACTTCCAGCAAGCATGATTCCAGTTTCCTTCCTTAGTGTCCCCCTTCCCAGCTCTGACACCATAGAGCCTTACACCTGTGTCCCTGTTCCCATTTCCCCCTTTAGCAAAACATGATTCCAATTTCCCCATCTCCATTCCCCCCACCAACCCTCTCACTTCCTGATTGACTGCAGACCATATAGTAGAACTTGAGTTCTGCTTAGCTATACCTTAACCAATCATTTCCCTGAAATTTAACTAACCAATCCTAACATATTGTAACATGATTATTTAACCAATTATATCCCACCACCTTAATTAGTTTACACCCAGCAAAATAATTATACAGCAGACAGGAACAATCACAGAACCAGACAGAGATTATGCAGACAAACAATAGCAAAGTGGGAACTATAATGACAAAACCATACAGAAGTGAGGATTTCACATCCCAGCTATTGATAAGTGAGTTCTTGCCAGACAGGATGCTATCAAACGAAGTTTCCTTTTACATTTTCTAGGCACTTCCCTTTCTCTGGAGGTGATAGGAATACAGTCCTGTCCTGATAATGCCTAACAGCCCAATAGCACCTTCTTTCAGTGTGACTAGGTTGGGATGTGAGGCTGTGACCGTTCGCTTCCCAGCTTATGGCTGGCTCTGCTGCTTAGCCAAAGGCCTTAGCCTAAGAACAGGGCCTCAGACTGTGACAGTAAGAGAAGGACCTTACACCTGCAGACAGTGATTTTGATTCTTTCTTTTATACCTCTATAACTAGCCAAGTGATAAGAATACACCTAAATTCTTAGAGTACAGGCCTTTACCGACAGGCCTGAATATCTATATCCTAACACCATCATTTGAGGTTTTTAAGAACCGGTTAGACAAACTCCTATAACGGATGGTCTAAGTGTTCTTGGTCCTTCCTCAATGCTTGAGGCTGGACTAGATGACTTTGAGGGTCCCTTCAGGCCGTACATTTCTATGATCCTATGAATATGAGGAGTAGCAGAAGATGTTGGGCTTTTATGGGTGGTGGGTGTCTGTCAGCCCTGAATTCTCCCCTTGTGTGTGTGTGCATATGGGGGTCTAGGGGAGCCCCTCTCTTTGTTCATTATAAGTTCTGGGGTCTGGGGACCCTCCCCCTCTTTGCGTGCAATCTTCTTTCCTCTCCATGTGACTGGGATGGAGGGACTGACGGTAACACAGATTTAAGCCTCTGTAATCTAGAAAATAGTTAAGATACACAGTGTGGTGGGTGGTGGCCAGTGTGTGTGGGGTTTAATCTTCTGTAACCTTTATGTTGAAATGTTTCCAATTAATATTAGGTTGTTAAAATAAGGGTGCAATAAAACCCAACTGAGTTTTCATGTTGGAGCCTCTAGGTTGGTTACAGAAAATGTATTTAGTAGAAGACTACACTTTGAATGATACAACCAAACTTTATCAAAAAGAAAAATTAGTTAAGCAAACAGTCATGCAGTTACTACTTACACAACACTACAGTTATACTTACACTGTAACATCTTTTAATGTATCAATGGATGATCAGTCCACAAGAGCAAAGTACAGTTTTATAATCCTGGAACCTAATGGTATCCTTTGGAGGTTAATTTGAGTTCTCCAATTTAGCAAAACTACTCCTTTTATAATCCATTATTATACTAATTAACATTAAATTGCTTTTTACCATAATTATATTTCTGCCACCTCATTATTATTTCTTTACATTACCCGTTATTTAAATTAACATCTGAACCATATGCTTCCCATACTATCAATTTAGATTGCATTTTATTAAAACATTCTCAGTTCTTCTTGCTCAGACCAGTTATAACTAAAACATAATGGCAGCATAACCCTGGGTCATGTCCTTGCTAACTTTTACTTTCCTGTAACACTCTGTCTTTAACTTATCTCTAACTTTCTCACACTAATATCAATTTTCCATACTCCTGTCCTAAATTCTACTTATTTCTTTACCTAAACTATTCTATAGGCCAGTGGTTCTCAACCAGGGGTACGTGGACCAGGAGGAGGTACGTCAACTCAGCTAGATATTTTTGCCACAGGCTACATAAAAAGCACTAGCAAAGTTAGTACAAACTAAAATTTCATACAGACAATGACTTGTTTATATAGCTCTATATAATGTACACTGAAACATAAGTACAATATTTATATTCCAAATGATTTATGTTATAATTATACAGTAAAAATGAGAAAGTAAGCAATTTTTCAGTAATAATGTGCTGTGACACATTTGTATTTTTATGTCTGATTTTGTAAGCAAGTACTTTTTAAGCGAGGTGAGACTTGGGGTATGCAAGGCAAATCAGACTCCTGAAAGGGGTACAGTAGTCTGGAAAGGTTGAGAGCCACTGCTACAGGCTACAAGAGGAGGGGCCTGGTTTGGAGGAGGCGTAGACTGGGTGGAACTGGGGCATTGCTGGGGAAGCCCAGCTGAAACAGGGATAGAAGTCTTAGCTGGTGGTGCGTAGTGGGAATGAGGGGCCCAGCTCTGTTTGCAGATCAGGCTACATAACCAAGGTAGCATGCTCCCCTGCAGTAAGCTGCTGCCTATGATATGTATATGCAGCAGCATAGGGCAGGAGACAACAAGGAGCAATTTCTTGCATGCTAATGGCTTCTGCATTGCCAGCTAATGGCTCAGCAGGATGGGGAGCTGATAATGTCTGCGGGAGGTGGGATATATGTTGCAGGGAATGGTAGCGTGGGGGCAGAGAAGGTAAGAGACACCAGTCTTCTCTTATATGCTTAAAGTTTCTGTAACAAACATGTAATAAAACTGCCACGGTTTTGGAAAGTAGATTATCTATGAGATTTCTCTTACTGGCCTGTTGGCAACTACACTTGCAAACATTTCAAAGCACAATTATCCTGCATTCTACTATAACAACGTGTACAGGAGGGGAAAGGAGCTCTGAGGAATTACATAGCAACCATGTGGCCTAATGGAAAGAGCACTGAACTGGAACTATTCCTAACTCTGCCACTGGCTTGCTGGGTGGCCTTGGCCAAGTCACTTCTCTTCTATCCCTCCGTTTTCCATCTGTAAAATAGGGATAATGATGTAAAGTTATTTTAGACCTGCTGATGAAAAGCACTATATAAAAACTAGGTCATTCGTTATTATCTAGCCACAGTGGCATATCAACTGCTAACCTAGCTCATTCCACAGCTAAGCCACCTCGACCAAGAATGTTTATCTGTGGTTCTTATATTTAATCCTGGGAATATTGTGAGCTGCATTGTCCTAGAAGAACATAACCGCCCTGGAGGGTCATAGATGGAGATATGGTTGCTGGGTCTCAGTCTGTTGATGGCTTTGAAGATCAAGAGCAAGGTCACTGGCATTGAGAATCAATGAAAGGATGTGAGCACATGAATAGTGTGCTTGTGGCATCTCCTCCTGTGCATAGGTGGACTGACACACTCTGCTCTTTTGCATTTAGCCCCATATCCAGTAAAAAGAGGAACCTGTACAATGAAGATAATTCTAGTGGCAAAACACTGGCCATTTTCAGAGATGGTTACTTTTTGGAGACTTAGTAAGGTCTCCTGATGGTGCACAACAATTTAGGATGCCTTTTGCTGGTGGTTGAGCAATTTTAGGACCTTGAGGTTAGATTGCCCTTTAGTGGGTCTTCAGGTTGCTGTTTTTAAGTCTGGTTTATTATACGCTTCTGGTGGGTTTTCCAAGATACAAGGATCTGACTTCTGTTTCAGCTTAGGGAGAAAACAATTGGATTCTCAGGACTTCAGTTTACCACTCTTTTCCATTCCCACGTCTTCCTCCTGGCACCCCCCTCCATTCTGAAATCAAGGAATAGGAACTCTTGAAAGTGGCTTGCTCCTGATCCAACTGGGTTAGATTTCCTGGGTCTTCCTATCAACGTCACTGTAAGCAATAGTAAGAGAACGACTTGAATGCACTGTGTGGCAGAAGCTGAGTGCCTTTGACCTCCCCCCCAAAAGCACCATTAGCCTATTAATGCACACTGTGACATCATGTAATAGTGTTAATTATGACTTCTTTACTTCATATTTTATTTTTAAGAAAACATAAAATTGTGTGTGATGGTATGGGATTCATCATTCCACTGCAATGTAATTTTTCTCCTAGAAATTCAGTGATAGTTACAAACTGCTGCTGAAAGGGAATATTGGCACTTGGCAGGGAGCAGGCATATTAAAACTTTCTTCCCTCTCCCAAGCTGCCTTTGCAGCTGAAGTCTCTGTATTCTTACATATAGCTTTAAAAATAGGGGAAAAGGTTTAAAAAAAATAGGATTTTTGTTGTTGTTTATTGATGAAATCCTAGCTGTGAACCATTGGGGGTTGATGCACTGATATTACATCAATAAAGCACAGTTGGCCAATCATCGATCATTGCTACACTCAATATTAATTATCCAAGGTAAATCTCTTGTGCAGGCTGACTTTTGGACTATTCAGGACTTCTGTGAGTGTGTGTATTCCCTTTTCATGAATGAGAGCCCCTGGTATAACTTCTTGATTTTTACTTAGGTAAGCATTGCATAGAATTAAAGGAATTTGATCTTTGTCCATTGCGGATATGCAAATGACGGTAACTTTTATAGCTAGTCTAGTAAAATAGATTTATGCTGGTGTTAAAAGACTGCCTTTAAAGTGGAAGGAATAGGGACTTTTTAGGCCCTGTTTTCATCAGGGCTAATGATAGACCTGTCCGCCTTTTAAGCAAAGAGGGAAAACTGATTTGGTAAATGAAACTGGTTGTGCTGTGACTTGGATAATAGTCTGTTGCAAGTATTAGAGAAAGTAAGGTGGGTGAGATAATATCTTTTATTGGGCCAACTTCTGTTGGTGAAAGAGACAAGTTTTCGAGCTACACAGAGCTTTTCTTTAGGTCATATTGCAAATATTGTAAGGTTGCCCTTTGATTATAAGTAAGGCTACGTTTTAGTCATGGGTATTTTTAGTAAAAGTCACAGACAGGTCACAGGCAGTAAACAAAGATGCACGGCCCATGACTTTTACTAAAAATACAAGTGAATAATTGAGGGGTGCTGCCCAGGGTCCCCGCAGGAGCGGGAGGCATGGTGCGGGCAGTGGCGCATGGTCTGGGACCCCGCTGGTACTGCAGGGGGAGGGGGTGGGCAGGAGAGGGAGTTAGCAGGGCCGGCAGGATCCCTACCTGGCTTCTTGCCTCCCCCCCAGCAGCAGCAGAGTTTGGATGTGGGAGGGGGCAGGGGGTTGTGGCACGGGATGGGGTGAGGCGGGGTCTGGGTGGCACTTACCTGGGGGGCTCCCCAGAAGCAGCAACATCCCCCTTGGTTAGCTGCTTAGCGGAGGCGTGGCCAGGCAGTTCTGCGCGCTGCCTCTGCCTGCAGGCGCCGCCCCTGCAGCTCCCACCGTCCGCAGTTCCTGGAAATCACCCTAACTTACTAAGACAGAGGACTTAAGTTGTTGGAATGCCGGTAATGTGAAAATGTCTGTAGTTTGATTTGTGTTTTATGTTTTATTAACAGGACTGTGATGGGTAATACTCCTGATCTGAATTGATGGATCCAACAGAAGTTAAATGAACATGTAAGAAATGTTTTGTATGGTCTTTGTATTGTGCATGATTCTGGGTTTATTTGGTAAAGATATAGTTGATTTGGGTGGGAGAGAGGGAAGGGAAGACCCTCTTCTTAAAGACTCTGCTTCGGAAATCATGGGGGCTACATGAGAATCTCAGCTTTCATTGAAAGTTTCTGGACCTCGTGGTTTGAGAGATGCTGTAAACATGAACCCCAACAACTTAATATACGGAAGATAAAAAAGACCCAGTTCCTTTAGATCTCTTGGCTTTGGGGGCGGCACTACTGCAGTAGTACCTCATTTTTTCTCTTTCTCTGTAACATGGTCTCTACTGCTACTCCCTTACACCTGCGTTTTCTGATGGATACATTTGCATCAGTTGGAATGTGTTAATTTGCTGCAGCTACTGAGTAGCAACTCTGTCCCTTTTACCCTGGTGAACTTATCTGTGAAGCATTCTCCCAGTGATATGTCCTTTTCCCCAGCGTTGGGCCTGTCCTTGTGTGGTTGCACCGCAATGCCCTAGAGCTAGGGCAAAGTTGAAAAGGTGTTGGGAGCTATGATTGAGGCACTCTTACCCTGTTCTTTGAATGTCTTGAATAATTTTGGGTTTAAATCTCAGCCATGACACTATACTATGCTTCCTTTCTTTCTTTTTAAAAATAAAACTTCAGTCTGTAATAATAGCGCTTGCCATGCAAGGGTCTCAAAGCACTTTACAAATACTAATGATTTAATTGAGGCTCACAAAACCCCTGTGCAGTGGTGGTATTTATCAGTTTATTTATTATCCCCATTTTATAAATCAGGAAACAAAGAGAGCCCGAATAACTTGTCCAGGGTAACACAGGAAGTCTGTGACATAGCAGAAAAGAGAAGCCAGAGCTCCTGAGGGCCAGTCTGAACCTTAACCAAGTCTTAAGTTTTGGAGGAAGGAGTGCTACAGCATACTCCTCCATGTCTCCCAAGCTGCCATTTTAAGTTCCTGAATAAAACACAAATCAAAATAAAAAACCTCTGTACTTCAGTTCCCCATCTTGAAAATAATTCACAAGGATGTTGGCAGGGTAAACTCACTGCCATAGTATCTAGTGGTGACACATTTTAGTGCCATAGAAAGGCCTATAAATAAATTTTATCTCCAACCATATTCTAAAGATGGGCTTAAGGGTCACAAACCAGCTAGAGTAAACCTCTATGTTAAGTATGTATCAAGCAACCATTTTTGAAGGGTAGGTTCTAATTGCTGTAGACACCTGAAGTCTTAACTGCTCTGCTGTAAGTGGTTTATTGCAACAGTATCTGATCTGTGGTGTAAAAATCCTCAGAGGAAAACATGAAACTCATGTGAGGGTATCATCCAAATTGTTCGTCAGAGAGGCAGGTGTGCCTCCCTGTGGAGTGGGTCTGTTCCTCTAAAGCTGCAGATATCCATGGACCTGTGTGGCTCTCAGCACAGCTGTGAGAGGTAAAGGCCATGCTTGTGGGGGCCCTATGCCACTATGCTGGTTTCTAGATCCAGGGCAGCATGGCATCTGTGGGTCTAATGCTGCTTTCTCTGTCTCCTGGAAGACCCAGCCAGCTTTATCTTACGAGTGCAAGTTCTTTTGGTTTCCAGAAGGCCAGTGCTGTGGTCAGTGGCCAGGCCAATAGATTTGTTCCATTCAGATCTCTCCCAGCCTATTTTTTTTTTTTGCCAATTGTTGTTTCAAATTTTAAAAATACAAAATTAGGCACAGACTTGAACTGATTGCCACGTGGTGGGACTTTCGTATAGGTTTGAAGTTTAACGAAATTTTTCTCATCAGGTTGATAATTCCTCCTTTGCTCCTTCTATATCACGTATACTAATTTCAGAGTTTGGAAGACATTTATTTTTCTCTTAGGTAATAAGCCCACAGAGGTCAGTCTATGATGAAACTGTACTTAACCAAGTAGTGACTCTTCTATAAATAAAATTATGTTGCTTGGTTATAAAGTCCCTTATGACTTTAGAGAAATGGTCTTACTGTTCCTCTAATGATGTACACCACTATAAAAAACAATTGGATTAGTTTCTCTGCATCGTGATTCTTTATCCTCTTTCTGGGATGCTTGGTGACTTAATTTGTAATTTGTTATCTAAATACCGTGCACGAAAAATTGTCTTGTCTGGTCTATCTGTATTTAAGTATTGGTTGTATTTATTGTGCTGTAATCACCGGGTTTCATAGATTTGTTTGTATATAGAAAGTTTATATGGCTTGAGCCCAGCGACATCTGTTGTATACCTGCTTTAATCTTCTAGATGTGTTGGATACTACTGTTAATCTAAAATGTTCTTGCTATTTTAGGAGATGCCTATGTAGGAGATTTTACCAGCAATTGTACTAAATACTTCACTGCTGAAGCAGTTGCTCAGGTACTCTGGCTGTCTGTTGCTATGGGAGATTGGAAGACTGTTACAGTGCCACCGCTGTCCTCAGGTAACTATTGTAGTTAGAAGACAAAATTGGGAACAATTGTAATTTATGGGGTTGGAGGATCACTAGTGGTACAATATTTTACAGGGTGCTAACCAGCTAGCTTGGAGTTTGTCATAAAATATCTGACTCCTTAAGTGGAAATGTCAAATAATATAATTGTGTTTATACTACAATTTTTACTGGTTAAGGTAGTTTTACAGAATTGTTACCTTTAAAAATTACTCTACTGTATGTGAGAGAATTCTAAACATTCATGCCTTTTAGTCAGTGAATGTCTCACATTGCTGTAACTTTCGTTTTGTTTTCTGCCTCTCTTTTATCTTGTGTTTTGATTAACAGTGTATTAAAGGCAAGACTTTTTTTAATGTATGTGGAGTGGTGAGAGAGTAAATTAAAATGTACAATGAAACTTAATATGTAAGAATCCTCAGTACATATCTTGGGCATGTATGTGAAATAGTAATCTAAATAAGCAAATGAACTAGTAATTAGAATGATTTTTATGAGAATCTTTCTTTGGGAGGGGAGAGGAATTTTTTCATGAAAATGACTTATTTAAAATCTTATTGATGCTTTACTTTTTGGTAGAAACTCCAATTCCTAGCATTTTGTTTACAGTATTTCCCCCCAAACTTTTAATAGTTCTAAATGTCACTTCTAAAGTTCCTAAACAATGATGAATAACCCTGTTTTAGTCTCTTGAATTGATTTAGATAATTAGTCCTAAACTTGTTTCATAATATTTTGAATTGTAGCTAGCAAAACCACTTCTCAGAATACCTCAGAAAAAAAGATGTCCCCCTCAAGTTTAAACATGCAACAAGTGCTACACTCGTCACTGCCTTTGTCCAAAAGTACGCACAGCTTTTTCAGTGCCTTCTGCACAGAAGAGAATGTTGAACAGAGTATCTCCTATCTTAACAGGGTAAGCCACTTTTTCAAGTGGGGTCATTTAATATAACTGTCAATCAGTCGTGGAAATGAGTGTGAGTATTCTCTGAGGTGAGAGAGTTTATTCCCATGAAGTAGGCTTTTCTTTGGTTACTAATTGGAAGCCAAAGGGGTTTTTTTTTCCTTGCAAAAATGAATGTCTTCTAGTGTGCTGTCTGAGAATTTTGTCAAGCATAGAAAGAAATTGGTCCAATTATTGCTCTCTCTGTCCCTTACTAGGAGCTGACAACATTAGGTTTCCCTTCTCTTTATTCGGAGTGCAAAGATAAAGAATTAAATATAGTATCGGTCTTAAATTGTGTGAATGAACTGCTTGTACTCCAACGCAAGAACCTCCGAGCTCAGGAAGAGGTGGAAATCCAGCATCTGAAGTTGGGTAGTGATATGGACCACCTGCAGAACTGCTATGCTAAAGTAAAGGTAGAAAATCTATTCTTTCTTACTCCTATCATAATGCAATGTGGCACTTTCAGCTAACAAATGTTATAAATTCTCAGTAAGGTTATTTTGCTGATTTATTAAGACTTAATTGTCCTACAAGTTTTTTTTTTCTGAGGTGTGTTTTCTAACTGATGGAAAACTCATTAAATGTAATGAAAAATGAGTGAAGAAATAGTTCTCTAATAAAGACATGGATATTTTGTGAACAGTTTAGTGACCAGCTGTTCCTGAAGAAAATTGATTAGATTAGAGGGTGGTAATTCATTATGGAAATGAAGATCTTGGAAGATTTGGCCGGTTTATCTTTAAATAGGATATTGTGAGTGTTGCTAGATTTTTCAATCCTAGAAAATAAATTACTACATGTAGCCATAACAAGTATAGCAAGGTTACTCATGTTGCTCATCCTGATTCCAAAGGACCATCTCCAAAGGCTATTGTGTAGCTCATTCTCCATATCCATTCAGTTCTTGGCTTCCCTGAAAGGCCTGAGGACAACTGTCGTGTCGCAGTGTCTATTCAAAAGCAGTCAGCAACAGTTTTTTGGTTACTGGTTTGAATTTAGACCAAATTGGTAGATGAGGCTCCATAATCTGTTACAATCCAGCCCCTCCCAAAATTTTAGGCTAAACAGTAAATGACAGTCAGTTAGTGCTCGTGACTTAAATGGCATGAACTGAATGGAAAAATTGTACTTGAAAATAGGTATAGTTGCTTTATTAGCAGATTCTGAGTTGTGGCTCATCTTTAAAATAAGCTTCTTTTTCATGGTAACATTTTAGCAAGGCAGCTGTTGCCCCTCTTAGTTCTACTTGGCAAGAAGATTGGCTACCCCTACCACTTTTGCTGCTATTTGTACTGCAATAGCACCCAGAAGTCACAGTTTGAATTAGGATGTCATTTTTCTAGACACTGTGCATGAACCCACAGGCAGACAACAGTTCTATCCTGAGTGTATGTAATCTGCATGAAAACAACGCTAGCATGTAACATTAAAATGCTATTGTACAACTGCACTCCTGCTTTTAAAAACTTAACTTATGTATTATATTAACCCCTCAGCGAAGTCATCCAAACTACTTACCCCATGTGCAGGTGTGTTAAAAGAGAGAAATTATGCATCTTACTTCCACAGAGCTTTTGTGCTGAAGCTACCCTAATTTGGCCCACAAATATGTAAATTTTGTGTGTACCTTCCTGCTCCCTCCAAAAGCGGTATGATGGAGTGATCCATTGTTACAGAGGTGGTATTGTGCAGGATGTTATCTATTGGTGAGCTATTCCTGCATGTATTTATCACTTCCATATGTTTCTTCATCCATAGCCGTTGACATATGCAAAGAAAAGGGCCCTATGAACTCTGCTGTTCCATGCTATGGAATTTACTGCAGAGTTCACCTCTAGCTGCAGCTTTTTTTTTTTTTTTTTTTTTAAGCACAAAAGTAATTTCCGCCACTTATGGTCATGAAGAAAATCTTGAAAATGTGAACCTACAGTGATGTCTGCTTGAATGTGCACTGAAACAATGTCTGTAGGGAAGGTATGAGCTGCCCCATTCACCTCTGTGTTGGCAATTCAAAAATCAACATGATTTTAATGATAATTTTAGTAGAAACATCCAGCTAACATACTTATCCAAGCCAACAAAAGCTCCAGCTGCCAAAACATCTAGCTTCTCCTCTGACTTCTGTGGAGAAGGCAAGCATTGCGGCATATTGAATACTTAATAATTTAATGGCAGAGAAAGAGTAATTGCATTCAGTATCAAACAGCTGTAGCTCACAAAAGCTTATGCTCAAATAAATTGGTTAGTCTCTAAGGTGCCACAAGTACTCCTTTTCTTTTTGCGAATACAGACTAACTCTGAAAACTGAAAGTTGTAATGCTGTGTTGCTTATATTCATTTCTGTATTTAACTCAGTAAAAATCCCCATGAAGTGAAGCTGCTACAGAACTAGGAATCTGCTGCACTGGGGTAACCATATTATCCAGGCCTCTTGCCGTAGAAATAAAGATTAATTTGTCGTCGAGGGGCCTTCCCTGTGTATTGGGCTTCTGATATTTCAGCAAGAACAAACTTGTCTCAAATTATTTTTTTTCTTTTGTAATTCATAATTGAGATTGAATTATGGGTACTTTTTTTAGGAGCAACTGGAAGCTTCTAGAAGGGAAATAGTGGGACTTCAAGAAAGAGACAGACAACAACAATGTAAGAACAGAAATCTGCACCAGTTACTTAAAAATGAAAAAGATGAGGTGAGTCAGCCTGTACATCTACACAAATCATTCAGACAGTTTTGACTAATCTTACAGAAAACCTCAGGTTTTAGTAACATTTTATTTTAAAAGAATACATAAAGTCAGGCTTGCATAGAGAAAGTTAGCGAATTTCATATGTGGTCACTGTGAAGTCTGGCATACTAGCTGCTAATGGGATGCAATTCATGTGCAAATCGAGTTGATTGGTTCAGATGATAAAAATGGTGGTCTCGTATAAATACACGTGCAGTCTTGTGATGCCTTTTTAAATGTATCATTCTGAGTTAGGTCAGCTAAAGCCTGGCTGCTAGGCTCTGAGACCCAGCTATTTGCCAAAGCCTTTCTACTAATGTATAACAAAACCAAAGTAACACTTCAGATATGTGTAGGAGAGCAAACAAACAAAACATGCAGCCAAAACCTGGAATAGCTCCTTTAACCTTGAAGAGGGAAAGGCTAGAATCCACTTGGAAGTTTATTGTAAACAATATTTTGCCTAAATTAACTGTATGGTGCTTAGGGAAAACCTGAGCAGGAGTTCTATGTGCACACACATGTAAATACATTTATTGTTATTTGGATGACAACAGTGTCTAGGAGCACTAGTCATGGACCTGGACATTTACACAATTAGCTTTTCTGTAGTGCCTATCCCAGTGGTGTCTATATGTAAGTAGCATCTTAATGTTCAGCTAAAAATATTGGACAGAGACTGAAAGTTACTAGGCCTTAAAATTTATATTTTATACAAATATTTATACCAAGCTCTTTTATTTTTGTTTTTAAGTTTAAAGGAATGTATGTGCACAACCTTTAGTTGAAAATGTATGGGGTTTTGAGTTTTTTAGGTACAAAAATTACAAAATATTATTGCAAGTCGTGCTACTCAGTACAATCATGATATGAAGAGGAAAGAAAGAGAATACAACAAACTAAAAGAACGCTTACATCAACTAGTCATGAACAAAAAGGATAAAAAAATAGGTAAGTAAAGTCTTCTACATCGTAGTGATACAGTAAAGCTGCATGTTCAAGATATTTACTTTAGCATCTAGCATTAACAATATGCCAGGCTCCTTACTTAGAATGCACTTTGGTATCCAGAATAGTAGGTCATAAAGAAGGTTTTGCATAAAATATGTAGCATTTAATTAAACTTAACTGTTCATAGACTTAAAGAAAACTTTGAATTTCTATTTTTACTAATGTAAGAGTGCCCTGTAAGAGTTTTTGAGTATCTCCCCTTGTTTTGATAGGCAGAAACCAAAGAAGGCCAGTTGGCTGCCTGGTGAGAATCATGATCAGTTCCTAAATTAAAACATTTCCCCCCTTATAATTTCTACCTTTGCTAGTACCACTTCAGCTCTGATGGTGGTAGGAACATCTCTTAGTGCTAATGTAGACAGGGCTGTAAAGAGCACTTTAAGTACTATATTTAATCAAAACTGCTTAAAATTTTGGCAACCACCTGGAGGCCTGGAACCGCACTAATGTTAGCGAAGGTGGGAGATTCTAGACAGGAAATAAAACTAGTGTAGGCACAGCCTATGGAGGGGAAGGGAGAAGCAGTTCTGTGTCACCTCATTGCAACTTTTATTAAAAAAAACTTAGGGTGCTCTGCCACTTCTAAATAAGACATAAAACAAATAAGGATCATTAGGCTGTTCTGTCACACAGTGAGTGTGTTTCTAAAAGAGACACCATCATTTTAGAAACTCTACAATCTTTTTCATTTATTAATTTTAGATGTTACTTATAACTTTACCATCAACATTTCCTCTCTTCCTTCCATTATCTACATTTCTTGTTTTGTTTTCAGGAGAGTTTGGTCTCATGTTAGTCCAAAGGTTGATTTTTATATTCAGTCCTGTAAGGCCTCTTAATGTAAAGGCAAATGGAAGGTTACCTGAATATTTAGATATACTTTGGGGATTTTTACTTCACTCTGAAATGTCTTTAATTTCCCTTCTCATTTGTAGCTATGGATGTTCTAAATTACGTAGGTAGAGTTGATGGGAAGAGAGGTGCTTGGAGAACTGGTAAAACAGAAGCCAGGTAAGTTGATAGCTATATAAATACATACTTTAATCAAAGTGTATTTTGCAATTTATTTATTTATTGTAAGGCTTCTGCTTTCAGGAATGAAGAAGAAATGTACAAAGTTTTGCTAGGTGGCTATGAACAACGCCAAAAACAGCTTCTAGTGGAAAATGCTGAGCTCAAGAAAGTTCTTCAGCAAATGAAGAAAGAGATGATTTCACTTCTCCCACCACAGAAACAAAAACCTAAGGAAAGAGCTGAAGATGGCATTGGGCCTGTAAGTGTTTTTATTTTTGTTTAAAAAACAACAACTTTCCACTGCATGCATCCAATGAAGTGAGCTGTAGCTCACGAAAGTGTATGCTCAGATAAATTCGTTAGTCTCTAAGGTGCCACAAGTCCTCCTTTTCTTTTAACAACTATATACTGAACTAGTACTATGCACAGTCATTGGGACATACAAAAATATTACTCTAGCTTCTTAAAACTTGCCACCTGCACTAGTTACTGTGTCGCATGAGAATTCCACTGTTCAAATGGACCTAAATAGGCTGTCCAAATCATGCATTTTTCTCAGATCAATATTTGGGTATGGAAAATGGACTTAGGTGCTGATTTGCAATGCCCTAATGTGATTGGACAACCTCTTAAGGTGCTTATGTTGAAAAATTGTACTTCCAGTATGTACTGTATCTAGAAAAAAATGAGGTTATAAGTAGGGTAGGCTCTAAGTCCTACAAGCAAGATGAATCAATGTTTCTGCTAAAAATCTGCAGCTACTATCAGGAAACTTTTATCACTAAATTGAATGGTTTTCAGTTCTGCTAGTAATTCCCTTCCATTGTTCACGTTGGGGCCATCACACATTGCTTTATTGCTTGTCGATGTTCTGGCAGACGTGGGTATGAAAACGTATGTAATCATAAAGGAATCTTTTAAATGTGCTTTAGAATCACAACTGTTGTGGATGAGATGTCGAACAGAGCTGCTTGATTAAGTGGTATTTTGGGGGATTCAGTAGCTTTAGGCATTTTGCTGAAATTGAGATATTACATTGTGCTTGGTGTTCTTGCCACAGGGTATGAGTAATTCTCCTTAATTTCACTGAGAATTACTCGTATATCCTGCAACAGGCAAAACAGGCCCACAGTGTGTTTAGTGCTCTAATTAGTATTAATTAGTCAATTAGTCTAATTAGTCAAGTGTCTGACTCCTTTAGGAAAGAATCTTACTTTAGGTTGAAATTCCACTTTATAATGTAGTACTGCAACTCAGTATTGTGGAACTGTTTCACTGCTAAGGCCCCGTTTATACAGAGGATGCATGTTACATACTGTGGCTATAGTCCTGTAAATGGATATGCACAAGTGGACTCTCATGCCGCCTGGGACCCAGTGAAGACAGTGGGGTTCGGCGCAAACTCTGTGGGCCACCCATGCAGATCCAGCTTCAGGACTGAGGGATACATGTGCTTGCGTACCAAGACAAACTGGAGGAATAACAGGACTTTATGCTTTGCAACGAAATGTTCTTAGGTGACTGCATCAAATTTCTACAGTTCTTTGTTGATCTCTTGGGGTATAACTTTTTTTATAGCAGACTTAAAAAACCAAACAAACACACACAAGCCTCATTTAATTTATTGGAGGGGCATTCAACTACTTTGTAAAATGAATAACCAGCGGAGTCTAAGTAGTGACTGCAAAGTACTTATGGGTAGAGCTCTGTGTGAATACAAAATTTGTATCTGCATCTGATTTGCGATCCGCAAAAATGATCCACGGATGAGGATATCTGCAGCTATAGAGCTGATATCTGTGGATTTGCAGGGCTCTACTTATGGGGCATATACATTAGCTGCTCTCCAAATGCAAATATTTCAGCAATTTTTTTTACTTCTGTATATTTTAAAAATCTAGCTGGACTGATGGATTAACTATTTGCAAATACTCACAGTCAAAAGCAGCTCTGGGTTCATTTATGACAAAGGTTATAGGCGCAAAGTATTAACTATTTTTTTACTTGTCTAGTAAACTCATATGAATATAAAAAAGTTGATAAAAATTATTAATTTTATGGGGTGTGGAATAAATGTGTCTCTCTACTGGGCAAAGCTAACTTGTGCTCCGAAGCAAAGACCTCTTAATGTAAAATATGCTCGTTCTGGGTGAAATTTTGGTAAACCTCTAGAAATTGAATTATAATAGTCTCCTGAGACTTCTAACTAAAGCACTGCTATTTATGATACTTATGTACAGTAATCCAATGATCAGAAACTTGCTTAAATTACATATGTAAAAAAGGAAAACATAACTATTTGAGGTTCTTTGTTTTGTTTTTAAAGTAGTTATTACTGATTCAAAACAAGCTTGACTAAATGAACTTTGGTTTAAAACAAAAACCCCTGAACATCTTTTGCTGTCTTAATGTTCACACTGGTGGCTTGGCTTCTTGTTACTTAGCAACTTTATACTGAGTCAAGTGAGGTTATTAGCCTGGAATGCAGAGCTTTGGACTAGGGTACTATTGATATTAATATTTATTTCTACAGTAGCAGCCAGAGGCCCAGTCAGGATTGGGCCCTCATTGTGCTAGGCACTATACACATAGGCATCTCAAGAAAAATTGTCTTTATGGAATTAGATAGAATGTTAAATTTCTCTCCGTTCCCTCCTTTGCTGATATTGCAGTTTCTAAAACCCCCAGAAGCACTAAATTTCATTTAGTGAGTAAATGTTGCAGCATATGTAGATGAACCATTTTTTCCACCCTTGAACATGTCAATTTTATCTGTCTAAATTAATTTAGGATCCAATCTTTTCTATCTGCTCCTGAGTTAGAGAGGATTTACATTGGGTGCATCAGGCCTATGGATGCAAAAGAGAAGTGGGAGAAGGGAATTCTGGCTCCACAGCATTGTTCACTACTTCACCACCTCTTCTCACTCATCTTTCCTTCACCCTCACTGGTGCACTGTGAATAAGAAGGAGGCAGGGCCAGGTACTTGCTGTCCACAGGATAATTCTCTGCCTCTGTCTAGATGAGTAATCCCCACATACAAGATTATACAAACCCCATCCCTATGTTCTTAAAACATGTCATATGCTGCATAGTGAGCTCCTCATTCCCGGAATTGGTGTTTCAAGGGCAGCTGCCAGGCAGATTTAGCAGCATGACTCCTTGTAACCTTAAATCTCTACTTCAGGAAGGGGTAACTGTATTTGTGTCATCAGTATCTTGCTGGCTGATATTCATTCTGCATATGGGGGGGACAAGGGCAGCTAGGAAGTAATGTGGAAGGTCTGCCCTCCAGACCCCCTGAAATCCATGCATTTAGAGAGCCAAACTCCCTGTCAGGTCCAAACTAGGCAAATGCACTTAAATGGAAACTCTCCGAATTTCCTGTTCCCTCATACAGTTAATAAGCCTCATAGAGAGGACTGTTTCAGCAGATTCTTGTTTTTGCTTTTACAGGTGCTGTCAGACATGGAGGAAGATGCTGTAGAATTAAATAAAGAGAATATGTGGGAACTTTCTTGTGAAACTGTGCGAGAACAGCTTACCAACAGCATTAGAAAGCAGTGGAGAATGCTGAAAAATCATGTTGAAAAACTGGATAACCAAGGTAAGTGTCATCGTAAGCCTGTATTCTGCATCATCATGATGTTTGTGGAAACTCCATTTCCATAGTGTTGTTTGTTATACTCTGACCCATTTGACATAACAATACCAAAGCTAGAAAGAGTTTTTAAAAGAACATTAAAAAATCAGGACACAGTAGGTTGCCTCAAGTGCCATGCAAGAGAAATAGAAATATGAAAGATTTAATTACAGGAGAGCTGAGAAACTCTTATGTAGCAACACTGTTATCCCTGACTGAGGGGCACTTCAATTCTAACCCCCCATTTTCAGGTACTTATCCTTCCCAGTATCAACTTATCATTTGTTGAAGGAAGATATCTCTCATTGTTGGTTTCAGCAGAAAGGAGGCCTGTGTTAAATTTGACTTCTGTCATCTGTCATCCTGGCTAACTGAGTTACCGGTGAAGTGAAAATAAAAGAACTTGAAATAATGACTCACAAAAAGTATCTAAATCATTTTCAAAGTTTTGGGGCTTCACATGGGTTTCTAGGCAGAACTGGCTGGTGGCATAGTGTTAGTTTCAATTAATTTCCAGCTGCTAAATAGCATTAGAAACAGCTAAAATACATAAATATTTTTACTTTTTCATTAGCTACCAGAGGGATGTTATGCAATCATGAACAAGCAGGGAGGTCACCCATGAAACTGTGAATGGGAGGCAGATAGTCCATGAAAAAATGCCTTTATTAAAATTTATCCACACTGATATTTGAGAACACTTGCTCTGAAGAGTATTGATTTGGTAGGTTTGGGAGTAGAGAAGACACTGGTTGAGAGACAGCTATATGGAGTAAAAAGATCATTTTGCACGTTTGCAGTGTATCTGTGGTCACTTTTTGGTTTTGTGTGTGTGCACCAATGTCCAAATTCTTATCCCATTGAAGTCATTAGTTCTGCCACTGACTTCAGTGGGATCAAGATTTGGCTCATAATGTAGCCATCCAGATATATAAATGGCTATGTCTGTACATTGAAATTAAAGTAACATAACATGTAATAATTAAAAAATACTATGTATGTGCAAGGGGGCGGTTGTTGTAGGAAATAAAACATCTTTCTCCAATCCTCCCCCTTCCTGGGGTAAATGTTTGGAAGATTATAACCGTAATATTGTATGTATGTTTTTCATTTGATCCGTGTTTCCTTCATAAAGCTTATAGAATACATGGAGCCCTTACTTTTCCAATGAAAAATAGGTCTATATTACAGTAACTCCCCTCTAGGGTTTTTATAATGAAATTAATAACTCCAAAATTATGGTGGATTCTGAAGAACTGGATAACTTTCAGTTAAAAGATTTCCTCAGTTTACCTGATTCAGTACAAATGTAGAAACTGGCTCCCCCCCGTTTTGGTATGATGCTTAGAAATCAGATTTTCTTGAAATGGGATTCATTTTGTGCCATGGAGGAAAAAGGCAAATGTTTTTCAATTAAAATGTTAATCCTGCCTTGAAAAGGTCTAAAACCTTATATCTGTCAGGGTGAGTCACTATAATATTTTTTCCCCTTGCTTTGAGACTCTGATCTAAGCATGGTATTATAAAAATGCTTAACATTTGGATCTCTTTGTATTTAAGTGATATTTTTAACCTTTCCACTGACCTACCTCCTAATAACATTTTTTGGGGATGGGGAACAGGAACTTTCTTTCCCCCTCCCTTATGGGACTTGCACCCTCGTATGCAAAGGACCCGACCGTCCTTGGCCATAATATTGCTATTATAATACTAAATTCATGAGCTTTGTATTTAAGGCTTTGCACAAATCCAGCTTTTGATCTCGTATTGAGATTGGTGTAGGCCACTCATGTGTCATATTAATCATTTTATTGTGGTTAAAATATCTGAACATTCTGATTAATGAGGCACATATGTTGTGAACGACAGTATACTCTCTGAAGTTGGAATGGCAGGTGCCATAGAATGTTCTGGTGGTTACTTGCTGTTTCTGTGGAGATGTACGATGCAAGTTTCAGAATCTGTCTTGGAGAGACTTTATTAGTAGGCAGTGGGGAGTCTGCTTGTGGTCTAGGTAAAGGCTGCCACCAGAGTCTAAGGCTTCTCTTAATAACTAGCCTAAAAGGACTCTCTCAGTCCCAGAGAGAGAACGGCAGATCACGGTGCATGTCTGTCTGTATGCTACCAAATGGTAGTATACCAGGAGTGGGTAGGATAATCCAAAAGTTAAGATGGGTAATAAGGAAATAGTTTCCTGAATTTATTTTGTTGTTGTTGTCTTATCTGAGTGTTGATTTTCTTAATATTTGTTTTTATTTTGTTCAAAACCTGTTAAACTTGCTTTTCTTTACAGTATCTTCAAACAACTCAATAACAAGGTTTATACTAAAAGTGTAATTTTTTTGTTTTCCCCTATACCATGGGGAGTTTGTTTTATTTTAAATTGGCTCTTCCCTCACTCTTACTATCTGACTTGTCTGAACTGTTTGAATTCAAAGCACACTGCTTGTTTTACAAGTAGGGGTCCAGAGAAACCATTGTTAAGCCCAGAAATTGTAAAATAGTTAAGGGACAATTCAGGGGCATTCTTTCCCTGTAATAAAGTGATCCACTGAATTGTATTTTATGTCTGGCTGATTTTGTAGAGATCCAGTACTGTATCTGCTAGAACTTATTCAGTATTTCCTGTGAGTATTCAGACATATCCAGGGTCTTTCAAATTCCAAGGTTCGACAGATGCATATTAAAACGCCTTTTAATTTATTTCGTAAACTTTTCTTTATCTTAAATTAGCATCTTTATTGAACAGCATTACCAGTGGCTGCCTCTTTTACTTAAAACACCAAAAAACTTTTCTTTTTTTTCTTGTATTTAGTGTCACGTGCACATTCAGGGGCTTTGAATGGCAGCGATGTAATTTCAAGAGAGGACCATGAATTGGAAACTGAAAAGCTAGAATTAGAAATTCAGCAGTGCAAAGAAATGATCAAAACTCAGCAACAACTATTACAGGTCGGAATCTTTTGATTTTTTTTTTTTTAAACTGTGCTTCTCTTCCTCCCTTCTTCGAGTAGGAATTGAAGCATCATTCTAACGATGCCTTTTTATATTTGGGTGTTCCTGTTTTTGATAACTGTGGAGGCTGGAGCAGAGGGAGAGGGGATGTGACTCTCACCTTGGCAAACAGTATTTTGTTGTGAAGTTAGCACATATAGGGCTTGTCTACATTACCCGCTGGATCGACAGGCAGCAATTGATCCAGTGGGGGTAGATTGATGATGTCTAGTCTAGACGTGATAAATTGACCGAGCGCTCTCCCGTCAACTCAGGTACTCCACCAGGGCGAAAGGCGGAGTCTACGGAATAGCGCCAGCTGTTGACTTACTGCAGTGAAGACACTGCAGAAAGTAGATCTAACTACGTCGACTTCAACTACATTATTCATGTAGCTAAAGTTGTGTAACTTGGATTGATTCCCCCCCTTCCCCCCCCCCCGTGTAGACCAGGCCATAGAAGGAGAAACTGCAGAAGGCAACAAAGTTTAGCAACATATTCAGAAAGTTTATCTCGTCTACTTTCCATAGCTTTCTGAATAGGGTGCTAAACTTCTTTGTTTGCCTTCTGCAGTTTTTCCTTCCACACTTCCTAATTCCCTGTGCCAGTGGCCCATTTATGACCAAGACTGATCGTCTTTCATTTAATAAACTTTTGCTGGCATCTAAATCTAAACTTGTAGAAACATATTTTAAGTCTAAATAGTAATTTCTGAATAACATTTCTGACTTTTGTTCCTTGTATCTGCAGCAGCAGCTTATGTCTCCATGTGATGATGATGATACCTCTGTGTTACTACAGGACTGTTACTTGTTGGAAGAAAGAGAGCGCCTCCAGGAAGAATGGAAACTATTTAGAGAACAAAAAAAGAACTTTGAGAGAGAGCGAAGAAGTTTTACAGAAGCTGCTATTAGATTAGGACTTGAGGTATTCAAAAGGAATGGTATCTTTATGGGCCTTTGATCTTTAATACTGAAGATTAGCCAGTCTTGTAATCTTAGTAAGCGGAAAAACTTAGCCAATGTTGAACGTATGCATTTGTGAGTATTGTTATCCCTTTGCTATTGTCTTTCTATTGGAAGATCTCTCTCTCCTCTGCCGTATCTTGTAAACCATGTGATGCAGGACTACTGACAATATGATGGATCACTCTGTTCGCCCATAGTAGAGTACTACATTTTGTACACATACATTGGCAAATACAGTTGCTTGACCTGGGATAACTAATTTTCTATTTCTTTTTATAAGCTTAAACCAAGATTTTCAAATATCTGCATGTGTGCTTTTGAAAATAAGGTCACTTATTTAGGTATCTAAATAGAGACTTAGGAACGTAACTTTAAGCATGCTATTATTGTTGTTATTATTATTATTATTCATTTAGATTTTGGCCTTAGACTTTATAGGTACATACATAGCACTGATTCACATTGCATCAATATTTTTCAGTTCCAGTAAGACTTTATAAAATTCTCCACATTTTCACTTTACTTAGAGAAATATTTTAATAAGATTGTGAGAGTATATAGGATGTACTCTTAAACTGTATCACAGGCATATTGCTAAGTTTAACCAGTTGTGTCTAAACCTATAGTCCGGATTGCAGCATCACTGTAATTACCCATGTATCAGTTTGCTATTGCGTCTCCTCTTAATACTTTAATATTAAGTATTTAATATTTTAAATACTTTAATACTGTATCTTTACTGTGATCTATGTAGATCTTTGAAAAATTTGCAGCAGCCCTTGAGCCTAGAGTCGGGGTTTGTTGTCTCCTTTGAACACAGGAGGAAGAATTTCGAACAATGGGGAAATTTGCTCCCTTGCTCTCACATCCTGTCTCTCCCTTCCTTGGTATCTCCTGTTTGTCTGATCTCTTAAGAGGTACAGGAACTGTCTCCTCCCCATCCTGCTGCCATCTGGATTTTTGAGGACTGCCTGACATTGACATCACTTCTCCCCTCCCTGGCTTGAGTCACGTGAAAGGGAAACCCTCATTCTTTCCTCTCAGATTTGGGTGGGAGTAGTCAGGAGTACTTTCGAGCTCTTTTTTTCTCTTCCCAGAACACACTTGGAGTTGCGAGATGATCAGTACCGTAGTATTGTAGTGGAGAGTAAACAGCGTTTACCCACTTGTTGGGGGAATGTGGAGTTGAGTTTAGGTTAGTTTACCAATTTATTTATTTTACCTTTACGCCACTGAGCCGTAGTCGTGTCTGGCAGCTGCACAGAAGGTCGGTTTAGCATCTGACTGGTAGTTTCCTGGCCAAAAGCCCTAAGGTAAAGTGAGAGGCACTTGTAAGGACCTTCATAGCACATCCTTCTGAGCCAAACAATGGGGTTCAGTTTGCAAACACCCTTGCCATTTGATCCTTTTAGGGTTCTTACAGTTGTAGGTCTATGTTAAACTGCCCACTTTTTCAATATATGAATGAACTTCACTTTATGATTTTACATGCAAAGCAAATCAATCCATATAAACCTACCACTTTCTGTACAGAATATAAGTTGACATTTCTCTTTTCAGAGAAGGGCATTTGAAGAAGATCGAGGAGCTTGGCTGAAGCAACAGTTTTTGAGCATGACTTCTGATCACAAGAACTCTGAACATGTGAAAACTCAAAGTGCCTACTCAGGAAGCAAGTATTTAACTCGCTAACCTTTGTAAATTTCATAAAACTATTCTTATAATGTTTTATTTTCTCTCTCTCAGCTGGAAGATACATACACAAGGAAATGGAGACTTCCTAAGTATAAAGAGAATTCATGATATCATATAAAAAACATTAAAAATCTATGTGCAGGTCAGGGTTGCTAGGCTCTCTTGGTAGTTCACCTAAGAAAGGAATCCTGATAATCCAGTCATGGCTACATGATAAACTTCTTTTTGAGAGGGGATCTGTTGAATATCAATTATAGAACAGAACTCTTCGCATTAAATAGCATGTTTAATTACAGGTTTCAGAGTAGCAGCCGTGTTAGTCTGTATTTGCAAAAAAGAACAGGAGTACTTGTGGCACCTTAGAGACTAACAAATTTATTTGAGCATGAGCTTTCGTGAGCTACAGGTCACTTCATCGGATGCAATTAGTGAATCAAATGGGAGGCACTGTGAATACTGATAAGAACAGAAAAATAAGGTGACATATGGACAGCTGAAGAGATTAGAAATAAGGGTAGGAACTGGAAGCATCATCCTGGAAACATTTGTATCTAAGAGAGAACCCAAAACATAGCTATTCAATGGAAAAGAAGCAACTTGGAAAACCATAGCAGTGAAAGCGATGCTAGTGATGGTAATAAAATGGAAGTTGGCTGAATACTGCCATAATTTCAATGCTATATCATCTGCAGTGTGATTTGGGATGGTTATCACTTCCTTTGGAAACCAATTGAAAATATTTGTGGCTATTATGGTACAAAGATTTTTTTCTAACATATTCATAATTCTGGAATATGTAATTTTCATATCACATCAAAATTAACACTTGAAAACTTTTGCTTAGTTTCCTGTGACTTTTCAGCCTTTTATCGGTGTTAGATACTTTTTTTTTCACTCCCAAATTTCCACATGCACAGTTTAGTTTGCACCCGTGAGCACAGGTTACTTTTTTTAAAAAAGAGAGAAAAAGCAATCGTTAAATGAATCCTGATCTTGGGAGCCAACATTTAAACATAAACATGAGCTAACAACTAGCACGTAAAGATAGACACTTAAGTAAATATGGTCAGAAGATAAAGCGACTTTCCTCCTCCACTCCAGTGCCAATGTTCAGCACCCCTGGTCTTGCTGTAGACCTCTCTCTACATGGAATTATTTTAGTTGGTATGAAACATTTATGTTTAGGGACAGAATTAAGATTATTTGGGTGCTGTCATTAAAAAAAATGTTTTATTGGTGTCAGACTTGTGTGCTATAGCATTTGTGATTTTTTTCATACTTATGGATTTTTGTGTGTGTGCATGTTAAGTGCATTTTAAGAGAGAATGTAGCATTTAACAGCCCAGCCTGCAGCTTAGATTTGAGGGTATGTAAGAATATAAAAATTAAAGAATTCCCTTGTCACGTAAAGGATCGCCATCTTGATGTAATGCCATTTGGATACCTTTACATAACGGTTATCACTAGAATGGTTTTTAAAAACTATCTATTTTTACTTTAGTTTTAAGGCTTTGTTACGTTACGCTCCAAAGTACTTTAACCTTACAGGAAGTGCCGTGTAATACTGAATAATTCTGCTTGCCCACCTTTTTGAAGCCTTTTCAAATCTAAAAATGAAAAGAAATTACAGAGCCTGATCCTACTCCCATTGTAGTTAATGCAGATCTTCTCATTCACTTAAATGAGGGACTAAAATAGAAAGTGCTAAGCAATGTTATCTGTTCAGTTTAATTTCTTTTGGACTTTGGGCTAGTTTATGAGCTTTCATGTTGACATAAGTGATTTTTGCATGGGTGTTGCCAGGTATCCTGGACTCTAAAGTAATCCTTGAATCAATTGAAATAAGATTTGCTAAACAAGAAGTAAAAACCTGATCCAGAAAACACTCATATGGGTATCTTTAAACACACGAATAGTCCCATTGACTTCAGTGCGACTATTTGTATTCCGATTTTTTTTGTTTTCAAGTTAAATATTTACAAAAACAAAAGACAGCATCTATACTGATTTCAACATCATTTTTAGTCCAATACATCCAATAATAATGAAGGCTAAGATTATATCACAGAGGTCGCGGGGACCCTGCAGGTTCCCAGCCTCCGCTGGCAGCAGAGGGACCCCAGAGTTGCTCAGTGGCAGCTCCCCACTTGCTGCCACTGGCAAGGGATTCCTCCCCCCCCCATCTCCTAGCCTTGCAGGGCAGCGGGGGACCCCTCCCAGCCACTGGGCAATGGGGTCCTTGTAGCTCCCAGCCGCGGTGGGGAGAGAATGGGGGTACAGCAGGGTGCTGGACCCTCCTCCCTCCCCGTTTTGCCCGGGGATGTTTTTAGTAAAAGTCAGGGACCGGTCATGGCTTCCTTGATTTTTTGTATACTGCCTGTGACCGGTCCCTGACTTTTACTAAAAACATCCATGACAGAATCGTAGCCTTAATAATAATGAATGTGCATATTTATTATTTTTTTAATATTGGGTGAAAATAAGAGTCATGGAAGAATTCCTCTCTCTAGATACTTTCATAACTACATTGTTGTGTAATAACATACTTGTATGACTTGCAGATTCTGACCCAGACAATCAGTTATTGAACTTCAGGTCTCGGCAAAAGAAACCTCACTGTTTGCCTACTGTACCTCCTTCAGAGGAACTTTGCCAGACAATTCAGCATATCCCACACAACAGGTATCTGAAATTATATCACCCATCATTACTTTTATAGTGAGTGTGTGAACTGCTCAGCTGGAGTAGTAGTGATTAGAGAAAGGGACCATAGCTTGGGAAAGTTCTGAACTAGACATTGACAAGAGTTACCGTGGAATATATTATTTAGCATAATTATTATACAACTTTCAACCAGTATCAAAACAATTGTTCTACTTATATTTGCAAAGGGCAATATTAGTGACACTTTAACTTTCTCTTTCCAGCAATTCAAGTGTTGTATTGAATAAAACTACTGAAGACAGCAAGCCAAAGCAATGGAAGGGACTCAGCAAAGCAGAAACTGAATAATGAATCAAGATCTCAGTCACAGAAGATTTCTAAAGTTCATGTTCTCTGTTATATAGATAAACTGCCTTAGACTTTCTAGGGTTGTCTGCTGTCTTTTGTTAAATAAATGTGTCCATAAACTTTTCTTTCTAAGGTGAAACAGGGTGTTATGAGTTTGATCATCCTTTCAGCGAGCTAAAAGATGAAATGAGTTGCAGTGTGTGGGTGTGACTTTATTTTATTTTTTAAACAATTTCTTGCCCCTTTTTTGTCTGCAACTTTTGAAAGATGGGGGTTTTTTTTAATAAAAAGAAAAAGCTTTGGATATTCTAGTAACAGACAGTCAGATTCTGTGAATAAAGGAATGTATGAGTTGGGTTGGGTTTTTTGTTTTTTTTCTTTGGGGTTGTAAATGAAACACTGGAACCTTAGTGTTTCTCTTTATCGCAGACAAAGGTAGCACTTTTAGGAATTGTTTAATTATTGTAAATGAACATTTATATCAAGTGTAGCTAGCATTGAAACTTTTGTCTCAACTTGAATGTACAGTATACTGTAGATTTTTAACAAAGCAAGTTATATATTTATTAAGTCATGTGACTTGGAAGTACCTCTTTCATAGCTTTCCAATGATTAAAGTGCAAGATCTTTATATGTTTGTAAATAGACAATATAAATGATTCTGCTAAGATGCCATGAAATGAAACATGCATCTATAATCATAGTATTTTACATGCCAATTTAAGCTGGTTTCATAGTGATACTCTGTTTACAGATGTGTTAGGACTGTAATTGTTTCAGTCGAGAATCAAATTCTTTGAAATGTAACTGGACAATAAATGTGCAAAGTATATTCTAAGAAATGTTTTCCAATGTGTGTATTCAATTTTTGAAGTCCAGCATGATCTTTTTGTATTAACCAGTTGTAAACAGTCATGGTCCTACATCAACACATTTGGATGGTGTGTTTTTCTTTTTAATGGATTCGAGTTACTTTGGCCTTGACTTAAGGAAATCCATTTTGATCATAAGTCCATGAAGACGCCATATATAAGGGAGAGGTCTTAGCGAAACGGTAGGTAGAGATAAAAATAAAACTTTTTCAGTGGGGAAGGGAGGGTGGAAAAATATAATATGACAGAATTCTGAAACTCTGTAAGAGATAAAAGGGACAGGATTCAACTTGACCTTCAACTTGAGGTACCAACAGCAAAACATTTGGTGTCTTCTCTGATTGCTTTTCATTTCGTGACCTCACTTCTCCATTTGGAGCTTCCATAGCTCTTTCATATTAAGGTACTTTACTGAGGCATATGCCATAAATACTGCTACAGAACCACAACTGTTATGATCACAGGAAAAAAAAATTTCTGAGTTAGCTGATTTATTTTGAAGGGACAAACGGAAACAGTCAAGGTTGCTATTGGGTAAAAATGTTTCCATTCCTTCCCAGTACAGTAGTCCAGAGCAGGATAGCATTGTTAAGATGTTAATGGCATTTAGTCTTCTCTGCATAAATAGTTTACCAGTCGAATGTATTGCTTCTAGCCCTGTGCTATAGGTTCCTATGCCTAAAATCAGCATCTAATGAAACAGATCTATAGCCGTTTTGTGAAGGCACTGCTGGTTTGCAGAGTTAAATTGCACAGTCTTCCTTTTTTGTGCCAAGAAAGCTCTGGGGTCCTTCATTCTCATTTGTCATCTCTCTTCTTTGGACATGGTCTCTGTAATTTTATTCGTTTTGGTTTTTCAAAGTGTGCCTCCTCTTTGCTCCAAGTGCAATTAATGTATTTCAGCACCAAATTATCATTTATCTAAGTCAAAACCCTTGCACCCCCAAACCAGTATGAATGTAACCCCTCTTTGGTCACTGTCGTGTGTGTGTATATTCAGGCACATGTGCCTGCCCAACCCCTTCAGAGAGAGCCTGAGAAAACTGTGCCTCTGTCAGACTAAGGGCTGGGAAATTAACTCCAGCGTTAAGAGCCCTCAGTGCCACTGTCTCTGTCTCCTTCAAACCTGGGTGCAGTTGGCTCAGGTGACTCAGCTGATCTCAACTGCTGTGGTATCACGTGGGAAGGGAGGGGAAGAAGAGGTCACTAAAGGAGCCGAGATGGACACCGCTGGAACTTTCCTGGTCAATCCGAAACGTCCAGTTCAACCAGAAATGAATTGGAAGCCAGTATAAACTCCAGAGCACAGGTATAATATTTCCTGCATGAAGCGCTCTTAAGGATGCAGGCAGCCACGTGCATTGTGAATTTTGGTCTGCCTAGAGAAGGCTCAAGGCCTGTTAGCCATTCAGATTGTCTTAATGCCATAGGTATTTCAAAGTAACAGCATCTTTAACAATATAGTTCTTGATTTTCTATTTCCTCCCAATTAATCAATGTGAGTTTGAGACATTTCCTCTACTGAAATTGAATAATAGGTACCCACTGTTAAACTTTGCTTTAAGCCACTGGGTTAAGATCAACCCTCATAAGTCAATGGGCAGAACTTGGCCTGGTCAATTTATGCTCTCAGGCATTCCATTAGATAAAGAACATATTCAAAGCTGTAAAAATCTCTCAACAGGGAGGAAGGAATGTGCTAGGAGTTTAAAGTCACATATAGAATTCTTATTCTATATTCATATTCTTATTCTATATTCATATAATAGAGTTTGATTATTCAAGCTCTTTAATAAGACTGGTAATTCCAGTATGCCACTAGGTGCTGCTGTTGTTTCAAATTAATTAAATGGTGTTCTGTATATGATGATACACTGGGAAGCTTAGTCAGTTTCCTGTTAAAGAACTTAATTGGACTCCCATACTTGATATTACAGATTTTTTGGGGGGTAATAAAATGATTTTGGAGGACTAAAGTGTTGCTTATTCATCAAATTTCTTGTGCTTATTGAATAGTAGCAACTGGAGGCTGTCTGTAGTAATTTGCTTACTAGGGAAAACCTCTGAGGAGACACGCAAACTTGTAATTTTAATGCCTCCATGAAAGCAGGTTGTGTTGCAAGCATGTATGGCAACTGAGGCACACGGTGGTGAACTGGTAGGCCAATTTTTGAGTTCTGCCAACATGGACAGTATCCTGTAACTGTAAAGCTATAATCAGTCTTGTAGAATCTGGGCTGGTGTATGTGTAAGGGTCACAGATCTGCTATGTGTTAATGTACAAATACTGATCTGTAATAAGTGTATGAATATTGGAGGTGACCTGGTCAGTGAGGTAAAGTTGCTGTATGTTGATGGTGGTTTATTAGAATTTCCTGTATGGAGGTAACATGGGGGCTGTGGGAAGAGCAAAAGGAAAGCAACACAATAGCTCTAGATAAGGATGCCCCAGCTCATGCTTGAAAGACAATGGGGGTAAGCTCTTAGCTTCAAGGATCCTTTCTCTGGTTTCCAACAAGTTGCCAGCCTTGTTTTGCCAAAGCTAGGAGTCTGGAGATGAAGAGAGCACTAAACAGTTAGAAAGTCCTTCTCTGGGCAAGAAGGGTTCACTTGTCAAAAGCCGTCTAGGGAGACGGGCTGACACAGAGAGAGACCCAGAGGAGAGACACTGAAAAAGCTGGGCCTTCCCAGATCCAGGGATTGGTAAGCCTTAGAGGAAAGGTAGCTACAAGTACAGCCTGTTTTGTTGTTCTAAATAGATAACTTTGCTTCAAGGAACTGTCTGGTTGTTGTATTAACCACTGTCATTGTTCTCTGAGACAACAGAAGTGGAAGGTTTGAGCCTAGGTTAGGCCTGCTGAGGAAATTGAAGTTACTACCAGGGGCCTGCAATCTGGATCCTGGCGTTAGAGTAGGAGAAGCATGTGATTCCACTCCCAGAGTGAGGGGATGGATAGACTGAGGCCTGAAAACTGAGCCGGTTAGGGGTGGAATTCACCCATTAAGTGAAATAGTATGTACTTTAGCATTGCATGTGGTATACGATTACTACTACTACTGGATGAAGTAATATTGCACATGTACAATATTAAGGTGGGCGCTTCTGAGCTTAATACAAGTAGTGTGGTGAAATAAGATTGCCACACAATTTTTAATCTGCAGAAAGTAACACTACGGATGCTAGGCTACCTTTTCAATCTTCTTGATAAAAATGATGCTGCTTTCTCCAAGTATGGGAGGCTGACCAGGTATAAGAGTATTTGCCTGGATTTAGAGTAGCAGCTGTGTTAGTCTGTATCCGCAAAAAGAAAAGGAGGACTTGTGGCACCTTAGAGACTAGCAAATTTATTTGAGCATAAGCTTTCGTGAATGCATTGGATGAAGTGAGCTGTAGCTCACGAAAGCTTATGCTCAAATAAATTTGTTAGTCTCTAAGGTGCCACAAGTCCTCCTTTTCTTTTTGCCTGGAGTTAGTTATTCATGGTTCTTGATCTAGTCTGTTACGAGTTCATCAGAGAAGGGTCATAAAATGGCTAACTAAAATGTACCCTGCTCAAAAAATTAAAAGCTGTACTAGGATTCAGTACCTAGAAGCCCATCTACTTTACAAACAGGGTGGAATACAATGTGGTATATCCATTACACCATGATAGAAATAGGAATTTCATTATTGTATGCTTGACTTTTGTTAAATCCTGGATTATGTTGAGGCCACCCACCCCATTTAATGTAATGGAGGATTTCTGGCGATTTCAGTAGCAACTGGGTTTGGCCCAAAGTGAGGAAATAGATACTTTTACCTTTGAAGAAAGGTTTCTCCTTATCCATCATCAATCTGGAAATCAACCAGAAGAGATTAGCCCAAACTTTTAGCATTACAAGACTCCAGCTTCTTGCCCTTGTTCTTATTTTACTAGGTAACCTCATTTGTTCCTGTACTTCATGATTCACCAGAACTGTGTAAAAGACCAGAATTACTACTGTGGTCTGGGAAGTGAACCAACACCAGCCAGCAGGAAATAGGGTTAAGTTTTCAAAGGTGTTTGGACACCTGATGATGCAGATGAGTGCCTAGTGTGATTTTTCCAAAAGTCTCTACACTAGTAAGGTGCCTGTCTCCCTGGGAGTTACAGAGGTGCTTTTGAAAATCCTACTAAGTGTCTATTGGCATCTTTAGGTGCCTACCTACTTTTAAAACTCTGGCTTATAGCCTTTCATTAGAAGCAGTTATTTTCTCCAAAGTAAACTACCAGCATCTTAGGGAAACATTCAGACTCATGCTCCAAGCTGACCTACTGCAACTTTAACAAACCCAACATAATTTGTAAACCACCTTCAGCCTAATGCACCATGGAACTGTTCTACCTACAGACCTGAAACTTGCAGCAATGGGAGAAAATCATATACCTGTTTATAAGACAATAAGAGATATTAAAAATCACCATGTGCCATGGACTGCTTTCGCTGATGACCAGGATCCCCTCAACTATTCCAGCTAAAAATGTCCACAACGTAAATCAAGTATTCATTAAATTCATCAGGGAAGGGGAAACCTTCCCACACATGCTCTTGGCAAATTGGCAGGCACAGTTTCTCAGGTTTTGAGACAAGTCCTGAGTTGCATTAGGACAGTTTTGGTTGGGGGACGAGTACAAAGCTGCCCTAAAGCTAGCATGATCAGCTTCAACAGGATCACTTGCCTGTGCATTTCTGTAAGCAGGGGCGTCACTCGTTATGGGGCCAGAGGGGACATTGCTTCCCCAACTTTCTATGGGTCTGTATGCTCCATTATGTCTTCCACTCCCTCACCTGGGCTTTGCAGGATATAAAATATAAACTGACACAATTTTATCTGTGAATTTTTCTGAGAAGGTGCCCTGCCTCTAAAGGGATTCTCCCTGTACTAGAGTCTTCAAAGTGGCTCTGATGCTACCTTCTATCCCTCATAGCATGGCACTCTGTGGATTCCATAGCAACCCCCTGGGGCCAATAGCTAGCATAATTTAGAGCAGCCCTCAGGCTGCTCCAGTTTGTGCATGGGAAATGGACCAACATAGGAGCCAGCCCCAGGACTGGGGTAGTGCATAGCTTAAATTGTCTCACTCATGAGCTGTATTAAGAGCTTCTTCACTACAGCTCAGGCCCTGGAAACTTTTATTACATGATTTACTGGAGATTGCAGAGAATTCATTTGAAAAAACAAACAAAACACTTTCCTCCTATCTGGCTTGCCATTTGAATGGACAAGGCCTGACAGTGCTATTTTGTACATGGAACTCCCTTCCTTATGCTACAACTTTTCCTTTTCCTTAATTAAGTTTTTGGCTCCTCCAGCCCCAATTTTAAACTCATTCTTGATCATACTAAAAAGAACATTAGCTGTTGGTGTATGCCTCTCTACGAAGCAATCCATGCCTTCAAATTGGGAAGAGCCTACAACAGATTTTATGGAGTCTCACTCTGCCTTGGTTAGGATGCATTAAAAATAGCTGTGAATTTTCCCATGGATTATAGGGGAAAAAATGTGTACCCTTCAGCCAAGCTATTATCAGAAATATTCCATGTATACTTTAACTGGGCTTGGCTAACTAATCTAATAAACTTGCTGGAAATATCAATTTAAAAGTTTTATTATTGAAAGGAAAATAAGTAATTTACAAAATAAGCAGAATGCTCAACATTTCAGTCCTTAGGCAGACGTGCTGACAGCCTTAAAAATGCCTATCTAAATTATAATCCATCATTGCTGCTTGTATTTACTATTTGGAATTTACAGCTAAAGCAGGGATTTTACTGTGTTATACGTAGGTGAAAATTACCAACATTTGTGGTATGTGATTTTTTTCTTCTTCTCCCCATCTTCCAGCCCCCCAATGCAGAGGTACAGAATTCAAGGCCAGAAGGGCGCATTAAGATCCTCTAGTCTGACCTCCTGCATGAGACGGGAGAACTTTTCACCAGGTGGGTTCCGCATTGAACCCAAAACTTGTGGGTAGGCCAGAGCATTGCTGATAGAAAGACATCCAGCCATGGTTTAAAGACTCCAAGTGATGCAGAATTCACCAATGGTGGTTAATTACCTTCACATACAATTTTGTGCCTTATTTCTAGCCTGAATGTAACTTGCTCCAGCTTCCAGCCATTGTTATGGCTTTTTTTGCTAAATTACAGAGCCTTCTACTAGCATTTTTTCCCTTTGTAGGTACTTGCAGATTGTGATCAAGTCACCTTTTTAAACTGTCTGGCAAGCTGAATAGACGGAGCTTCTTAAGTCTCTCACTATAAGCCAGGTTTTTCAGACATTGAATCATCCTAGTTGCTGTTTTCTGAACCTTTTCCAGCTTGTCAACATCCTTTTTAATGTGCGGACACCAAAACTGGAGACAGTATTCCAGTGATGGTCTAACTAATGTTGTATACAGTGGTAATAACACCTCCCTACTTCTGTGCAGTATTATTCCTCTACTTATGCATCCAAGGATTGCATTTGATCCCTTAGCACTGCATTGTACTGAAAGCTTATGTTCTGTGGATTATCTGCCGTGACCCCTAAATCATTTGCTGAGTTACTGCTTTCCAAAATAGTCCCCCATCTTATAAGTGTGACCCTACATTATTAGTTCCTAAAAGTGTGTGACTTTGCATTTGGCTGTATTGAAATGTATGTTGTTCAAGTGAGCCCAACTTGTCATGCTGTCCGGATCCCTCTGTAGAACTGACCTTTCCTTATCATTATTTACTACTCCGCCAATTTTTGTGTTGTCTGCAAACTTTACCAGCAATCATTCATACATTACAAAGCCAGAAGGGACCATTGAGATCATCTAGTCTGATCCCCTGTATAACATAAGCAATAGAACATCCCCAGAATAATTCCTATTTAAACTAGAGCATATCTTTAAAAAAAATCCAATCTCTAAAAAAGTTTCCAGTGATGGAGAATCCACCAGGAGTCCTTGGTAAATGTTCCAGTGGTTAATTACCCTCACTGTTAAAAGTTTACATCTTATTTTGAGTCTGAATTTGTCTAGTTTCAATTTCCAACCACTGTGTATGTTTGTCTACTAAGCTGAAGCTGTTCCCCAAATAGGTACTTATAGACTGTGATCAGGTCACACTTGTCTTTATAATTTATTTACCACTCCACCAATTCTTTTGTTGTCTGCAAACTGTGCCAGTAATGATCTTATGTTTTCTTTCAGCTCATTGATAAAGATATTGAATAGCATTGGCCACAAACAGATCCCAGCAGGACCCAATTAGAAATGTCCCCAGTGAATGATTCTTCATCTGCAATTACTTTTGGAGAATATATTTAATCTTTCATGTCACCTTCTATTCCCAGCAAGACACTCTTCCAGCAGCCCTACTCTTCTTCCTCTTCCCAAGATCACAGTATTCCAGGGATAGGGAACCAGAGTGCACCCTATCAGGAGTGCAACACGAGGGCTAGACATTTACTTTATTTAAAATGAAAGCTTTCAGGAATCTGGCTGTTCTCAAGTCAGGTGGCATTTCTTTTCTGTGCAAAGAAACAGAGTATCCAGACTCATGTACTGAACTGGCCATTCAGAAAAAGCGCTGACAAAACCCATGACTCTTAACTATTTTTTGAAATCTCCAAGTTCACGGGTTTTGTCATGGAAATTACAGCTGTGACAAAATCACCCTCATTGTAGGAATAATAGGGTCTTATTTTAAGTAATTAAACCTAGGATGGGCTCAGGAATGATTGTTCATGATGTTACCTTTTTCTCTCACATTGGTTACTTTGTCTGCTTTGATGTTTTGGGAAATAAACCAATTCAGTGTATCTTTTATACAAGTATTTAAAGTATTAAGCTAGCAGTTATAAAACAGATATGAGTTTAAGTGAAATATGTCACTAGCTACATTAATTTATAGCTCTCCTAAATTAATCTATAAAAGTATAGCATAGTGATCAAACTGAGGTTACACTTAAGATATAACCAGTAGGTCAATGGTTAAGTTTATCTGGCTCGCCAGTTACTACAGTTAGTTAATCATTACATCAAATTCTAAATTCCTTTTAGAATTTTGCAGGAAGGGCAAGGGGAGACATTGTTCCCTTTGACTTGAGCAGTTAGTTCAGTGTCTGCTAGAGGCAAAGATTGTTCCTTCCCTCGATTTTCAGGAAGTGCAACTCATATAATAACTTTCTGTTAGCTTCTTTCTAGCTGATCTTTTCTCCTGTTAACCTCACTGTTCATACAGATTACATTAAGCTTTGCTTTTATAATATATCTTCCTCCCCATCTTAACACAATGGCTGTATCTGTCTGGCAGCTTGGCACAGACTCAGAATAACTTCTAAAATCCTGCACTTACAGCAGCTTTAAAATGATACTGGTTTAACCTGGAGATCCCTTGCTGATTTGGTAACAGTCTTAGGCTTTTAGCATCTACTTGGGGAACAGTTAAGAACACACAGAGAGACTCATTCATGCACATGTGCACACACTCCAGTGGGCGCTTGAGTGATTTGAGCCCCGTTGAATTGCTGTACAGATGATTCTCACAACTGCTTCTCCAAATCTTTAGCTCACATGACAGATCTTAGTTCAGACCTAGGCTGATATTTACTGATATCTTCTGGGGTGATGTAATGTACTTTTGCGTGCTTTCGCATGCGGGGGTGGGGTGAGGTGGGAAAGGCAGTTGATCTTCTCTTCGTTGTACTTCAGAGTTGGCTCAGCCAGCATTGAGTATTTTACTACTGTGTCTCTGAGGGGCCAATCTAGACAAGGAAGCAGGATACAATTTCAGGTGTTGTGTTGTTGTAAGAAAGTCCACCCCCGCCCTTTTTGCCACATGGCTGGCATCTTTTGCAGGGATCAGTGACTCCTCTACTCTGCCCCAGATGACACTCTTGTCCAGTTAGGGGTTCTAGCATGTAGATCATATGGGACACCTGCCTCTTTGAGTCACATCAAAGATTCTAGTCTGCCAGTGGCGTGTGCATCATAACCCAATCTGTTATAACCGCAAACAGCAGTGTCTCAATGCAAGAAGGTGCCAGGTGATCAGGAGCTGGCTGGCAAACTTCTGTTTAGGCCCAGGCATAAGTGTCTTGATTGTTTAAATATAATTAATGACTAGTCAAGATTAAACATTTACTCATTTCCACACCTTTTCATGACAGCACGTTCGTTATGACACTGGAAATTTAGTGTCAATGAGGGAGGCGGTGTCTACGGCAAATGAGTGCCCTTGTCCTAACAACCTTTTGCCTACAGACCAAAAAAGCAGCTTCAAGCATCTCTTAATCATGCTAACTTAAACATTTGGCCAACCAAAGTTACTAGGTCAAGTCCAAATACGGCCTGTGTACCCTGTATTGTTCATGGCGGTATGCTAGCTAGATGATCTATCAAACTAAACTAATATATCCCTGAATTTTGACAGGCACAGCAGCATAATCCAACAATAAAGCCAGAGCCTATCAACCCTGAGTCACATGAGCATTCCCCTGAAGTCAAGTGTACTGTTTGCATGAGGAAGGTGTACTTGAGTAAGAAAAGCTTTTAGAATCAGGCCAATGTCCAAGTAATCCTCCTGCTCCAGGACCATTCCTTTCACTGTGAGTTTTGCTGAGAAGCAATACTTGTTTGCCGTATCATAGTTGGTTTGTGGGTAGTCAAATAGTGGCTGAAACACATGCAACTAGATTATTTTAATGCATTATCTGAGGCTTTCTTCAGTGAGGAATAACTGACACCTTGTTATTACATTAAATGTGGAACAGTCCTTTTGTTCTGTGCGTATCCCAATTTTAAATTGATTCTTACAAGTGGGTGAGGAATTTCCAAGTGCTTCAGAGCTGTACAAGGGTTACAAATAACTATAGCTGATCAAATAGCGGACAAATTTGGAAAAATTCAATCAATTTTAAAGGAAATTTCAATTCAATCATAGTCAACTTAGGTTTATTTTCAACTAATGTTCAGACTTTACTAGTACAACTATAAAAAGTGAATGTTTCACCTATTCAACTTGAACTTGAATACATTTGAATGTAGCATACATTCAAACGTATACTACAGCCCTCCACTATTGTGCTGAAAAAATTACCAGCCCGAACACAAAATCCACTCACCCATCCTTCACCATGATGATTGACAGTAATGAAAAATGAATGAGATTTTATTTGCCAGGCCAAAAAAAAGTACTCTTCTTAGAGAGTAGAACTTTGTAAAGCACCTTTCATTGTAAAATAAGTGCCTTGCATTTCATATTAACCAACAGAGTATGGATGGCCAATCTTTGTGTCAAATACACAATCTGTCATGTGTGCTTTGGCTAGTTCAATCAGGAAACAGAAATGAAACCACCTGATTAATATGACCGATCAGCAAAGGGAAAATTACAAATTGTATATTTAATTGTAGAGAAAAATTCACAATATTTGCAAGCTGAGGTCTGCAGACCATTGCGTTCCTTAAAAATTTCTCCTCAAACAACAACCCGCTCCCCCAAGCTCCCTGGAAGTTGTTTGTGTGCCTTTTATTTATTTATTCCCACCTTCCATTTCTTTGTCCCATTTTCTCTCTGTCTATGTCTGACCCATATCTCCACAACATTTTCCAGACTGTGCTCTTTTTAAGACTATATGTTATTGTGGTATGGATGCAAGTAATTATAATGATGAATAGGGCAATCTGAAAGGCTAGTTCAGTTCAAGTATGTGGTTGCATTGGCAATTTGACTTATTAGGGATCTGGAAGGTTCTAGCTGACCTGTAATTGTACTTACGCCCTCTTATACTAAGAATCTTTGTAGTTTTTAATTATTCCCATTTAAACTGACCTTTACCTTGGAAGGTACAATATTTACACGTTGCTGGTGAAATCTTTGTATGTTTCAAAAAATTCCTGGTCATAGTGACCGGAGCTAAGAGGACACATTACACATGCACTGCAATTTTGCCAAGAGTAAGTTTTTTGTTGTTGTTGTTTTAAATGCAGAAAAACAAAATGTTTTTGTGTATATGTAATGCACGCACACGCAGACACAGATGTACACCCTTTGGATAGCATAGATTATCTGTGTATCTATTACAATGTTCCCAACTCTTGTAATTTTGTGGTGAGTCTTCGATAGCTAGTACTTTTCCTAAAACTCCAACTGCCAGAGTGAGGTTATTACCTAGGAATCGCAGCTTTCATTTTAAATAAAGTAAATGTCTAACCCTCGTGTTGCTGAGAAAAGCTGGCAAATGTGAACTCTAGATACTCCAACCCAAGAGGGCAAAGGAAAATAACTTTCTTTTAAAATCTCATGATTGGGGGGTGGGGCTGACTCATGAATTTTGAATACTTGAGCTTGGCAATGCTTCTATTTTTGGTCTGATTTTGGCTCCCATATGCTCCAGCTATATGGAATGCCCAGCGCTTCTGAAAATCAAGCCCCAAGATCTTATTAGTCCACATGTGTGTGTAAATATTAGTGTTTCATTGGTGACACTATTATGTTGCTTTCTTCCTAAGTCTCTAGTTGCAGGTGTTTGCATTTCTGAAAATATTTCTTGGTGCGTCAAGATTTCTCAGTCTGACAGTGAATGTTGTGGAAAATTCTGGTGAAATTCTAGTTGGCTCATTTTTTAAAATCCAGACACATTTTTTTACACTTGGCCAGCTCAAAAATGTTTTTTTTTTTAAAACTTGCCTGAGAATTATTCCTTACTGAGGACAGGTGCCTGTGACATGACTGAATAAAGTTGGCTTAGAAATCATGAAGTTAAAAGAGTTAGAAAATCTCTGGATGTGCATAGAAATTACAGGCTAGGTTGTGGCATTTAGTCACAGCCTGTAGTAAAGGGCAGGGTGGAGACACACCACTTTAAGGGGAACACAGGAGGAATTCTTCCTCAAAATTCAAGCTCCATGGGGTGGAGTAAGTTTTGTAATTCTTCTTCTAAGGGGTGCAGCATCCTCTCCTCACACCAGAGTGGGCAGCTGGCTCCTTGCCCTCTTTCTGGAGTGCTGCTTTCATATGGGAACAGCTTGATAGCAGGCCCTGTTCTCCCCCAAAGGACAGTCATAAAGGGCTATGATTCTGGCCACACCTTACACAGGCTGAGCAAAGGGAGAGACTTTTTACTCCATCACCTCACTGTGAGGCAATGTAAGAAGGGCTGACCATAGATGAGCTCTATCTGTTTTCCACTCATTGTTTAACAAAGCAGTGAGTTGCAGAGCTCCAACGTACATGCATGAAAACATGGATAACTGGAGTTCTGAACATTGAAATACTGTGTAAATGGATTACAACAACTCAGTATGATTGGTCTGTACTGTCTGATATTAACTACTTGGGATCTTCCATCCTGGCTGGCCTACCCCATCGCCAACCCCTTTCATATTTGATCACCAGACTGCATATTGATTTTAAAATTTCTTTCATCTGGGGCTTTGTCCCTGGTTGTAGACCTGGAGGGGAGGCCATGGCATGTTGTGTGAAGGTAGGATGTAAATCTGCTGGGGCAAGAGGCCCTTTTATGACCAAAACAACGAGGAGTCCTTGTGGCACCTTAGAGACTACAAATTTATTTGGGCATCCACAAGGTCTCCTCGTTGTTTTAGCTGATACAGACTAACACGGCTACCATTCTGAAACCTATCACCATATTATGGCCAAAGTAGATCCAGTCACCAACCCATCAATCTGATCTACAAAACCATTAGCCAGCTCTGTGTGTTCCATTGTGCCATGATTGGCTAGTTGGCAGGACCTATTTTCTCTTAATGTTGCTCGGCAAAAGCACTTTAGACTTAATGGCTGAAAATAATTTTAAATGCTAAGGCAGCCACCTTAGGTTAACTGAGAGACCACCTTGAGAGACAGGGCAAATTTAATATTGCTCAAGACAACAACAAATTTGTTTATAATCTGACCAGAAAGGAACAAACCAGTCTTGTATTCCAGCTGCAGACTTCCAGAGGGGGCTTCTTGTGGTTGGTGATATCATGGACACATCAAATGCACTGAGAAAAGAAAAGTAACAGAAAAAGAAGATAGTCTTAGTAAAATGTTATATAATTCTGAATACTGAGTAAAGCTGTATACCTCAGAATAAAAAGTGGAGGCCAATGTCATGCCCCAAAAATGTGCAATTACGTATGTGTTCATTCGGCTGTTGAAGTAAAATCTTGGGATTAGGGCAATGGACAATTCTCAGCTCTGTCATAGATTTCAGGTATGACCATGGCAAATTACTTCATTTCTCTGAATAAAATGCTGGCCCCATTGAAGTCGATGGGATTTTTGCCATTGGCTTCAGTGGAACCAGGATTTCAGGCTCAGTGTTTAATTTTCCCATCTGTAAAATGGGGATTTGATAATACTACCTACTTTCCAGATATCGTCTGTTTTAACTATTAGATTGTAAATTCTCCTGGGTAGGGACTGAGTCGTCATATGTATTTGTACCGTCTCTAACACAATGAGCATCTAAGTACTAACAAAGCAAATAATATGTTTTTAAAGTTGTACTTCAACTGCCATATTTGCATAGCCATAATAATTTTAAAATGAACTATGTTAATGTGGGGAAATGCCCATCACTGTAATCTATAAATTGTCTGGTACCCTAATTCTATCCCTTTCATGCATAAATCTAGAACCTGACTTTAACAGAAATGAAAACCTCAAAAATTCATGTGACGTAGCAGCATAGAGAATAATCTAGGAACTGGGCTTTTACCTAAAATCCATAACATTGTTATATTATTTTAACATTTTGGTAAATCAAGAAATAAGAGAAAGACAGTTGTCACACTTACTACTGCTTGCTCACTGAGTCATTATCAGTTAGATAACATTGTGTATCATATGCCAGGTCAGAATAACCAGGGCAAAGTCATTCTAATCTGTGGCAGAATCAATTACAGGCAAGCCGCCATGAACAAAATCTCACAAATAAAGTAACATATTATATGTGTTTTTAATTTGTTTGAAAGAACTTTAGGAAAAGCAAGAGATACTCTTAAGCAGTCTGTCAAAGATTTAAATAATATAATTTCAATGAGCCTGCCATGGTCTGTCCAGAATTCCTCCCATTCAAAAGTCAATATGCTTGCAAAAAGAAAAGTGTTTGCATAAACTGATAACAAATTGAAAAATCAGCAAAATACAGCCTAGCAGTGGCCATGTGCTAGTGATGTTTTTTCTATAAAAGCCTCACGATGCCTGAGGAGGTCTTTATTCACTTTCATCATGAGGGGAATCATACTAGCGCTAGTGTTTACCCTTGTGGGTAAGTTTATACTTAGCCCTTCTCTGTTTGTCTTTGCTGGGTTTTTATAGTTGAGTCAAAAAACTTAAGTTCAAAGTTAATTTGTTTGCCATTATTCATGTGTCCATTTGATTTCTTTTCACAGGGAGTGAAAAGTATGACCCTGGTAAGTCTACTGTTCATTTCTTAAGCTTCATTCAATGCCTTTGTCATAATGACCACGAAGCAGAATGTCTTTTGAACTATTACTAAAAGTGAATATTTGTATCATTTTCCACAGAGCCTGATTTTAGTAGCAGCAAGACCTACTTGTACAACTATGAGGGCCTGACCCTAAATGGACTGCCAGAGCCTGGTTTGGCAAGAGCTGGGCTGAGACTGTCCTGTAAACTAGAGATCAGTGGATTGTCACAGAGGGCTCACCTTCTCAAGGTAGACTGCACTATTTCCAAAAGAGATCAAGCAAAACCAGTGTTGAATAGCAAGTCAGGTTAAAGCGATACTTGGGCTACTGAATGTTGTAGGCAGCCACAGGAAAAAAGCAATGGAGAAAAGAGCTTTGAAGATTTTAGGGAGTGGGAAATGACTTGTGAGTTATGGCTCCGGTTTTCAAAAGTGACTAGTGATTTGAGGTGCCTTGATTTTGGAGTGTTCAACTTGAGACACATTAATGGGATCTGATTTTCAGAGGTCAGGTGACAAAAATGGAGGCACCAAAACTTATCACTGGAAAATCGAGGCACCAAAAATCACTAGTCATATCTGAGAACCTTGGCCTGCAACACCAGGGGTCCAATTCTGCTCTCATTTGAGGTTTTGATCTGGCAATCCTGACGCATTCCAAATTCCCATGGAAGTTATTAGGAGCAGAGGCAAGTCCTTAATTTATACGTAATAATAACAATTCTATCCAACTTACTTTTTATGTTATTCAGCACTCTTACTTATTCAATATTCAGGCAAAGCTGAAGCTCCTGTTGATTCAATGGGAGCATTGCCTAAATAAGGGCTGATGAAATAGGGTCCTAAAATTCTTCTTCTGACTTTGTACTGCGCAGTTACTTATTATGTAAAACTAAAAATCTATGTTGGGTATTCTATTCAACTTTATGCTCAGAGTGGTTGATGTGAATAGATTTTAAAAAAATATTAAGAGGTAATTCAAACGTTTTTAGCTTTTTTCTTTAATATATAATATACTCAGTGGGCCTGATTCAATGGAGGTATATTGGTCTTACACCAATATAAGAGCAAGAGGGGAGAATCAAGTTCTATGTATTTATCGCTATATATTATTTTTATTTATTGTTTGTTTTACCTTAGTGCCTAATAGCCCCCAAGCCATCATGGGCAAGGATCCCATTGTATTGGGTGCTGTACAAACAGCACAGAAGAAGGTCTCTGCAGTCTATATTCAGAGTAAACTTCATGTATAGCAATGTTAATTCTTTCCCTAGTTATTTTCTGTGTACAGTACATACTGTAAAAATATTTTTGCTCACAGAATGGAGACTAATGCATTTTCTGAATTTTGTTCTCAGATCCGATCTCCACAGCTGGAGGAATACAATGGGATCTGGCCCAGAGATCCATTCATTCGAGCTTCCAAACTCACCCAGCTGGTCACTTCGTGTCTCACCCAACCCTTTAAGTTTGAATACAGCAATGGGCGGGTTGGAAACATTTATGCACCAGAAGATACCCCCGTCACGTGCGTTAACCTTGTGAGAGGAATTCTGAACCTGCTGCAGATAACTATCAAAAAGTCACAGAATGCATATGACTTGCAAGAGGTTTGTTTCTCCAGTTTCAAGCTAGTTTGCTGCCTGTGGCCAAGCATCACTTGTTGTTATTAAATGCTTTTCAGTCAATTAAAACTCTTGCTTAGAGTTTATTTGTATTTATTTTAAAATCTCACTCACAAGCCCAAAAATGTTAAAATACTTTCATCTGGACAAAAGAAAATATACATTTATATATGAAGGTGATTGTTTCTGGCAGATTGTCTATTACATTCTCTATATGTGCACTCTATAAAATAGAAGACTATGGTGAAAATAAAGGTAATTATCAGACATTTTGATCTTTATTGTATATCTTCCTCCTTTAGCCTATTCAGTCTAATCTATAGTGTTCATTGAATTGGCTATATCAATTAGTTGATTATTTCCTAAATAGAGTCTCTGTCCTGCAGCCTTTACTCATCTGAGTATTCCTGCTTACTTCAGTACTACTACTCATGTGCGTAATGAGAGCAGGCTTTGACACTTAATTAAGAAATGGTTTGCATATAGTCTTACAAAATTTCATTTTCACTTTAAATCTCAGTTCAGAGGAAAGTTCTTCCTTTCATGCAGACCTGATATAACTACAAAGCCCAGTTATTTTCTATCATTCTCTATAGGCTGGAATTGGAGGCGTCTGCCTTACAAGGTATGTTATCCAAGAGGACAGGAGGAGTAACCGAGTCTCCATTACCAAAACCAAAGACCTCAACAACTGCCAGGATAAAGTGGTGAAGGATATTGGAACGACTTTTATCCGCCCTTGTCCTTCTTGCCCATTGGTATGAATAATCTAAACAAATGCACTCTAAAAATGAGTCTACTCTCATGGTCTACTCTCATGAATTACATGAGTTTCTTTGCTCTTTTAGAAAGAAAAGATTGTAAAAGGAACTGCTGCATTCACCTACAAATTGAAATATGCAGATTCTGGCACCCTGATCACAGAAGTGGTGTCCCAGCAGGTCTATCAGATCTCCCCTTTCAATGAACCTGCTGGTGTTGCTGTCATGGAGGCAAGGTAAGACCAGAGGTGAAAATAAGTGTAAAGGTATCAGTCTGATCTTGTTCCCAAGTGAAGTAAAGGGGAGTTGTCCTAAATGGCAGCTGATAAAGTTTCAGGCATTCATACTCCACTCCACCTGCCCCCCCTCCAAAAAAAAAAAAAGCTGTGGGAATTTTGCACTAACAATAATTTTTTGCTGCATCTAAATTGAACTTCGTATTGTAATTAAATGAGAAAAAAATGGAAAAATAATTCTGCTTCCTAAATCCATGGGAGTGCTTCTATTCAACAACGATTCCACTGAGAAAGTGACGCTTTATAGCACCAACATCCCCTGAGTTAAAGTGAACTTGAGGCAAACACAGAATAATATCACTATATATGATATGTTATCAGAAAACCAGTATCTCTTGCTCTGGAAAATAACAATTCATTTCCACTTAACAATTCAGCTCCAGTTCAGCAGTTATTTCATTGCAAATACCCATTATCCCCTCATAGTGTTCTGTTCCATTGGAAAGACCATAACCACAAGAAATCATTATTGTGATAGAAAAAACAAATAAAGAACTATCCATATCCCCACTGTACAGCCAAAGCAGTGAAGTCAGATGGATGCAGCTAGACAGCTTATTTCTCCAAAAGACACATGTTGATTTCTTTTTGTTTCCTTCCAGACAAGAACTTACCTTGGTTGAAGTGAAAAGTGAACATGTGAGCCCTCCAGAAATGCAGCTGCAGAATCGTGGAGGTCTGCCTTATCATTTCCCACCACTACTGCTCCAGATGCCAATTCAGCTAGTCAAGACGAAAAACCCTGAGCAAAGGGTATAGAATGCTTAGTTTATTAAGCTGCTTTTCCATTTATCTGACTAATAAAAGATCAATATATTATTACAAGCTAACGGAGAAGCAACTAATTATTATATTCCCTCTGCCTTCTATCCTCAGATAGTGGAAACACTGCAACAAGTAATCCAGGACAACCAGCAAGAGCTCCATGGGGATGCTCCATACAAATACTTAGAGCTTATCCAACTGTGTCGGGTAGCAAGCCCTGATACTTTGGAGTCTGTCTTTAAGCAATTTTCAGATAAACCTCATCACAGGTAATGATTGACTGTGTCACTCACAACTGACATGTCTTGTACAAGGAGCATAGAGAGCTAAATGTATGGATTTTGTACCTCGGCTGCAGGGTTTGGCTGCTGAGTGGAATTGCTATGGCAGGCACCATTGATTCACTGAAGTTCCTTAAGCTGAGAATTCGCAAGGATGACTTTAAGTACATTGAAGCACTTCTGGCTGTTTCTTTTGCCCTCCATTTAACAAAAGCGGATGGCCATACTATTGCAGTAGCAGCAGTGAGTATAATATACAGGATCCTTTTCTGGTCACATCATCATGATAACAATTGATAATAACGAGTGATTATATAGCACTTCAGGGGCCAGATTCTTCTCTCACTTACACTCATTTTGTATCAGAAAAACTCTGTTACTTCAATTGACAGCTGCCTGTATGGAAAAGGAATTGGGTCCTATATCTTCAATTTGTTATGCTGGCATTAAAAATTAACTCCCACACCTACCCTGAATTGCTATCCCCATTTTAGTTTTCTCGGACCATACATTCTCTCTTCTTCCATCAAACCTCAGTTCATCTTTTTCTGTTAATTCTAAAGTATTAATGGTGATGGATGTGCCAGATAATTTCAATAGCTCTTTAAAGCATTACATTTTCCAGTCCAGAGTAATTACATAACATTCCTAGACACTGGAATAAAGTAAAAGTATTGTAGGTGAAATATTAGCAAAATAAAAACATCGAACTCTTTACAATACAGTTAGTGCAACCGTCTATTCTATAGTAGACTTTCTTCTCTTTCTAGTTAATATTCCTATTTTTTAGTATAAGAAAACACAGAATATGAAGTGAGCATGATTCTTTAATATAATAAAGAGTTACAGACTCTTACAGAGAAATTCCATTTGTAGATTGGCCCCTGCCAATATCCTTTGTACTTTGTATCCTGTCTTTCTTAGGCCACGTCTTCAGCTGATGTAAATCAGCATAGCTCTATTTAAGTTATTGGAGATATGTTGATGTATATTAGCTGTGGATCTGGCTCAAGCTTGTGTAAAATATTTTACTGGCTTGATTTAATGTTATTGAAAGTGAAAGATATTCAATTTTAAATAACCTTTCTAGATGAATCCTAAATAATTGTCCTTATCTGAACATAACCCTGATTTAAAGAGGTGCCTCTTTTCCTTCTGCAGGATCTAGTGACCAGCTCCCAACTTGAGAGAATTCCCATGCTTCGCCAGATTGCTTATTTGGGATATGGATCCATGGTAAACAGACACTGTTCTCTGGCTTCATCTTGCCCTAGTGAAGCTCTTCAGGTAGGTGTTTTTCATTTCAGATTGTTTTTAACAGCTTAAAAAGATAAGAAAGATGAAACTGCAATGAGACCTGATCATTTTTATTCTAGAAAACATGATCCAGGATATACACAGTGATTTAATTTACAAATGTTCATTCCAGAAGCTTCCTTAGTAGCCAAGCGATACCAGCCAGGAAGCTGTCATCACCCTTGAATACATAGCTAATTTAGAATAAATCCTGAGGAGGTCACTGAATATTTGTAATCGCATCAGTTGCATTACAGTCATAGGGTGAGGATAACAATATGCGTATGACTGAATTTTGTATGAAAGAATCTGCTTTGTTTGCAGCCCCTCCATGACTTTGCAGCCGAGGCAGCCAGCAAGGGCAATGAAGATGACATTGCATTAGCTCTGAAAGCCATTGGTAATGCAGGAGAACCAGCCAGTGTCAAGCGCATCCTGAAGTTCTTGCCAATATTTTCATCTGGTGCTTCTAATTTCCCAGTCCATATTCAGGTCGAAGCTGTGATGGCCTTGAGGCATATAGGCTTGAAGGACTCCAGAAAGGTAAGCAGAATCAATTATACTTTACCTGAATAATGAGATATGCAGAATATATGCCAGGGGGAAAGTGAGTTCAGTGGTGCAGTGTTTGTGAATTCAGAACAATTCTTTATTGTTATTAGTATCACGATATTAGAGCCCCAAGTGACATCAGGGTCTGATCGTGTTAGGCACTGTAATTGTTGGGAGGTAAATGTAATGGTGTTTCTTTAGTCACTTGTCATATTATGTGACATCTTATATTAATCACATATTGTCATTGGTCTGCTACTGGAACACCCCTTGCTAAAGTGGTCTAAATGACAGTGAACACAGGGGATCAAATACACAAAACCAATGGAGTTACATCACAGATAAATTTGTCTCACTAGTCATAGCATTTTCTCAAAAGCTATTCATTATGTCCTCACACTTTTCTTTAATTCATCAGTTCATGCAATGGAAAAAAGATTACGCCTGAGGTTCTATTCTCCCTTTATTATGGATGTGTGATTTGTTGATACAAATTATACATTGAATCTGAAAGGGAGAATACCCACCTTAGAAGTTATTAGACACTTATGAAATTATATTTTCCCTCTCCAGGTGCAGGACATTCTTCTCCAGATCTTTGTGGATCATTCACTTCCTCCTGAAGTCCGAATGATGGCTTGTGTTGTCATATTTGAAACTGGGCCTGCACTTCCTCTGGTAACAACTATGGCTAATGTGATACTGAAAGAGACCAATATGCAAGTTGCCAGTTTTGTATATTCCCACATGAAAGCTTTGTCAAGAATTGGATTCCCACGCTTTTATAATGTGTAAGTAGAGAGAGAAGTAAAACTGTACATTATCTGTGAAGTACCATTTCTATTACATTCTTGTAAGTAAAATTATATATATATACACACACGTGCACACACACTGACTCAAATTACTCTGGTAAAATTTAGCTTACTTTTGTATATTTTTATCCATTTTTTTAAAAGATCTGCTGCTTGCAACATTGCCATTAAACTACTGAGCCCCAAACTTGACCGACTGAGCTTTCGTTACAGTAAAGTTATTCCTCTTGGTGGTTACTACAGTGAGTAAAAAAAATTAATTTACGGAGAGTGTTCATCATTGAAACACCATTTTCCAGTCATTTGGAGAACTAATGTAAATCATTCTGATTCTATCTGTAAGAGTTCTTTCCTTTTGGAATGGCTGGAAGGTTTTAAAGAGTTTTGAAAGGAGTATTTAATTAGTTGTATAAGATATTTTCTGTGTCTGAATTCTGAAAAGTTTAATGTGTTTCTTCTTTATGAAGAATTATTAGAGTATATTTGTGTTTACAAATTATTTTACTAGCTCTCTAACTTTCTTGTAAAATGCCTTTTACTGCAATAAAATGTACTTAGAATATTTAAGTTTGATCAGATAGTTTCACTGCATTTGTTAGTACAAAATTTTACCCCAATCCTGCAAACATTTATTCATTTGAATATCTCATTGATTTCAGTGGTATATTCATGTATATAGATACTTGCTGGTAAACATTTGCTAGGTCAGGACCTAAATGTTGAAAATCTTCATGAGAATATATTTTATGAAAAAAGGATTATAAACTTCAGATTGACATCCCCAGAGGTCAATAGAACAACAACATTGCACTGTTTTGTTTTTAATTTCTACAACAGGTAGATATCAGGCTGGTGCATTTGGAAATATCTTCCTTATGAACAGTCCAAGAACAATGTTCCCATCAGCTTTAATTTCCAGTTTGATTGTAAACTATGCAGGTGCAGCTACTAGTTTGCTAGAGGTAAATATCATATTTAAGTCAATAACAGATCGTATCAAAGTTTATTTTTGACAAATGTATTTCTTCACTAACAGTATGTTTTAACTGTATTGTAGTGCACCCTCTCATGCACAGTGTTGTTTTTTTATTAGGTTGGTGTCCGTGCAGAAGGTCTTACAGATATTATAAGGAAACAAAGCATCCCATTTGCAGAATATTCCACATACAGAAAGATAAAGGAGATTGGGAAAACAGTATGTGTTGTTCTCATTTTGTTTCATGTGATGTATTGTGGGTGGAATTCATCAAGGGCAGAGGGATTTAATAAGACTCTCAGCACCAGTTCAGTCTTGTACTGAGAGGCAAATTAACGCCCCTGAACCCAGTCTGAGTGTCTCAGCTATACACTGTGGAGATTCACATTGGGATAGCAGGGGAAGGATTCTTCTGTGGAGATGGTCAAGAATTTTCAAACAAAATGGATTTTCATTGGAAAATGCCAATTCACTGATACCTAGATGTTTCACAGAAATGTGTTAGATGAGGTAATATCTTTTATTGGACCAACTTCTGTTGGTAAGAGAGAAAAGCTTTTGAGCCACACAGAGCTCTTCTTCAGGTCTGGCAAACAGAAGAGCTCTGTGTGGCTCAAAAGCTTGTCTCTCTCATCAACAAAAACTGGTCGAATAAAAGATATTACCTCACCCACCTTGTCTCTTGAATATCCGGGGACTGACCCAGCTACAACACTGTATATCACCGAATTTTTCATTTTCAATGAACGTCTGCCAAAATGCAAAGAGGGTTCTGATGGAAACCTGCCTGGCTCCTTGCCCATTCCACCGATGTGCTGCTGGGGAGCGTGGGCTTTCAGGGTCCATGGTTCTGCGGTAGCCCCGCCATGCTGACTGCCTTGGAGTTGGGACCCCAGAACTTTCAGGCTCCCCGCTGTATAGCTGGGAACCCTGAGTGCTTCACCTTGAGACAGGACTCTCAGGACTTCTAGACTCCCCACTCCATGGCGTTGGACTCTCCAGACTCTGGGGGACTTCCCGAGCTACCCCCAACTCCAGGCAATGCCCAGTCTACTCCCAAATCTCTGGGAGCAGCCCAAGGTATCCCTCAGAGGCAAAAGCAGCTGGGGGAGTCCCCAGTGTGTGGATAGCTGGCTGCTCCATTTTGTTTTTGAAAAATTGAATGGAAACATTTCAAATTTTCGAGACCAAAAAAATGTTGGCATTTGCTTTCCATGAGTAATATCAAAATTTATAGTTTTTGTTTCTATTTGGAACATTAGTTTTTAAATGTTGGAATTTCCTGTGGCTTGGAAATTCCAAGTTTCAATCACCTGCGTTCTCCTGGGATGTCTGGAGCAGCCTCCCACTCTGGCCTTGTTTCCAAAACACCCTGTACCTCGCTGCATAGTGAGCCCCAATGAACCTGGGCTCCATAGCACATAGTAGAGGTCCAGCCCAGGCTTGGCCTCCCCAGATCATGCCTCTCTTCCTCCCCTTGCAACCAGTCTGTTTTCAGAACTTCTGTGTCCTCAAGTGAAGGATTGATTTGATTCTGTGGTCTTATCTTAAATTGGGTTTAAGTGGTGTGGCAGGCCGTGACCTGACCCTCTGCATTGGATGTAATGTTATCTTGTCAGAATACATACATTATATATGAAGTCACTTGTGTATGTTTGAATTGCATGGAATTCTGAAAAGCCACATTATGATATTAGCAAAGAAACACAAATGGCAAAGAAAAAATATAGCTTAGTCAGTGGCCATTTCTGTTGCCTATTAAATGTTTATTTGCAAATATACTGTATTAAGTGCCTTTTGTTTGTTTGTTTCTTTGTTTGTTTCCTAGCTTCTGGGATGGAGGGAGTTGCCTTCAGAAAATCCTGTGTTATCAGCTTACCTAAAACTATTTGGCCAAGAGCTGGCCTTTGCTGACATCAACAAGGATATCATTCAGCAGGCTATTAAAGTATGGACTCCCCCTAATTTTGTCTGAAGTGTTTGGCAGCTTTATATCCTCATCTAACCTGCTGTATCTCTGTTACATTGTAGCTTGTGACTGGACCAGCAGACAGACACGCATGGCTGAAGAGAGTGATCCATCAAATCCAAAGTGGCATTGCAGAACGATGGATTCTGCCATTATATTCAGGAGAATTTCGGCACATCGTCCCTACCACTGTTGGTCTGCCATTGGAATACAGTTTATATACTACTGCTCTGGCACATGCAACAACCCGTGGTGAGCTTGAGAACATAAGATTTGCTATATTGGATCAAACCATGGGATGGGAGACAAATTAGGAGGAGGTGGAGTGAAAAGTTATGAGAACAGAAAGGTAGGAGGGACTAATTTACGTAGGACCTTGAAAAGCCAGGACAGAAAGGGAGGAAGGAGAGCTAGTGAAAATATTTGAAGCTGGTTGGGACGTAGTTGCAGCAGCAAACAAGGTAGATGATTTTTGCTGCAGTATTTTGGATGGACAGAAAAGGGCGGGGGTGAGGTAAGAATCTGAAAAACCAAAGAGAAGGTGGTGACAGTACTCAAGGTCAGAAATAACCAAAACCTGGACAAGAGATTTTTCTATAGGAATGGGTGGATTCTGAAGGTGATGCATAGAAACACCCAGCAGACTTAGTACCAATGTGGAGAGAGAGGAACTGAAGATGGCTCAGTAGTCACTGGGAGGAATTGCCAGGAATGATAGAGACGGGAGGAGGAGTAGAGGGCTTGCAAGGGGACATGAGGAGTTCCAGTTTAGACATGTTATGTTTGAATGGGTGGTAGAATATTTAGTGATCATAAGATTATGCAGAAGAGTTTTAAATTAGATAATATTATTTGACTCTCTCTTTCGCGGCAGCAGTGAATCTCACAAACTGACTACACAGTGTGTGAAGAACATTTTCCTTTGTTTTAAACTTGCCTGTCATTAACTGAATTGAGTGATCCTTTTTGTCCTGTAGTACGGTAATGTGTCAAAGGGAGGGACCATACCTTTGAGTAACAGTAAATTTAAGGTTTCAGAGTAGCAGCCGCATTAGTCTGTATCCACAAAAAGAACAGGAGTACTTGTGGCACCTTAGAGACTAACAAATTTATTTGAGCGTAAGCTTTTGTGAGCTACAGCTCACTTTATTGGATGCATTCAGTGGAAAATACAGTGGGGAGATTTATATACACAGAGAACATGAAACAATGGGTGTTACCATTACATACTGTAACGAGAATGATCAGATAAGGTGAGCTATTACCAACAGGAGAGTGGGGGTGGGGGGGGGACCTTTTGTTGTGATTTAATTCTTCCCTTTTCAAGGCCTAATTTTTGTAGCTGCTCACTATATGTAGGTCTTATGATATCATTTGCTATCTTTGTTGCCCATTTTTAGTCTCTCTTAAAATGAGCAAGCTAAAACTGAACACCTACCTCCAAAGGAGAGCACATACCATTGTTCAATATCATATCATTAACTTTTGCAATAACTTCTATCCCCAAATATCCCATTCACTGCCCACTGGCCCAATTTCTTCACTGAGGTATCCAACTGGGCTCCTTTATTTCTTTCCTTTAATGAATCTTGCAAGTTAAGGGCTGATCAGCATATGTAAGCCTTTTAGATGATGTTTGATTCTTATCCCACTTAACTGGTTACTCCATAACTTGAGTGGAGTTGTTTCTGATTTACACTGGTATAACTGAGAGCAGAATCAGGACCTATATTTACCAGTGTTCATCACCTTCCATTTATCCAATCTGAATATCATCTGCCATCCTGCCATCAAATTCACCAACACATATAAATCTTCCTGGATTTTCTTGGAATCTTTTATGATTTCTACACATAGAAACAACTTAGTGACATCAGTACAAGTCGCCAGCTTGCTCACCACTTCCCCTGCAAATCATTAATTAATATAATAAATTAACTAGCCTTAGTTCTAGTATATACCCTTCATGTTCCTGACTGCCAATGTCTCTCTACTTTAAGGAGTAGCTGTTCACTACATCTCTGAGTTTCTTATTGATTCTCCAGTTTTTAATCCAGGACAAGACTTTGCTCTTATCACCATGGCTTTTATTTTCATTAATAATCTGTTACGAGAGCCTTTTCTCTTTACTTGTTTATTTTTACTTTTACCATCTTTTACTTTTGTTCTCGGTCTCTTGTAGTTGAAGTAAAGCTGTCCCCTCCTTTATCTGGTGATTTTAGACCTTCACAGTGGTATGAATCCAGCTTGCAACTTCATGCTGACATCAGCCCAAGGTAAGGAAAGTGTTATCATTTTTATGGTTTTGAGATTTACAGAGACTTCTATGGAAAGGGAGTTCTACCTCTTAAAGAGCAGTGGCTAAATACAGTGTCTGTTTGCTTATCTGTGGCAATTTCACTCTCTTTCAGTATCTACTCTTACACAGTGGCAATGATGGGAATCAACACAGAATACTTTCAGTCTTCTATTGAAATTCACGCCAAACTCCGTGTACAAGCTCCATTGAAATTTGATGCCAAGATAGACATGAAGGAAAAAAGTTTTAAGTTTGTAACAACCCCATGCCAACAGGAGACTGAGATAGCGATGGGAAGGTAGAGTTGTTAAATTTCTGTCATTTAAAACAATTTTTCCCCCCTAATCTATTGTTTTGTGAAACCTTCCAACACAGTAAGCAGTATAATCATTTCACATGATCAGAGATACATGTGACTCCTAGTTACATTGCACCTCTTTTGTGGAGTGTAATTCATGATTTCTTTTTTGGTTTGTTTTTTGTGTGTGTGTGTGTGTGTATAACATGGGATACAATTTTCAAAAAGCACCTAAATCACTTTGGAACTTAATTCCCACTTTCAAAATTGACTTAGAGCTTGGCTGTATGAATATTTAGTTCAAAGCAAGCTAGGGTGTAAATCTACCTTACACTAGTCCGCTGCACCTGTCTATGTGGTCTCTGTTGCTGCTGCCATTTCAAAGGGGGGTACATCAAAGTGCACTAAGGAACTTTCAGTGCCCAGCAGCAGGGTCCACACAGACACTTAGCACACAGCAGGCTAGTGAGAGGCAGTGTACACCCCTGCTTGTTCATATAGCCAAACCCTTAGGCACTCAGGAACCTAAGTCAAATTGGTTTTGAAAATGTTACCCATTGTCTTTATACCAACCTGCAGTTCATCTAGGACTGAATGATTCCTAAGTCATGTTATTAGGCTGCAAAAATGCATTTATAAATATTTATTTGGCTCTTACAATTTAGTGTTCAAAACTGTGTGACTCTTAAAATAGAGACATTTTAATAGAGACATGATTAAATCCATCCAACAGCCCTTTGGAGCTACTTATAAATAATATTTCATGCATAATCCCACAGGCATAAGGCTTTTGCTGTATCAAGAAATATAGGAGAACCAGGCACAGTGAAGAAGATTCCAGTACTCCCAGAAGGTGCTGGATCAAGTATTCTGAAGGAGCATTTCAAATCGTCTGAAAAAACTTCAAGAGAAGGTGCCGTGACGGTAACTAACTCTTCCATGTTTGTATATTAATACTTATTTTCTCTACTATATGCATAGCGATATTTGTACTTCTTGTCTGTGAAAATGCTACCAGTGTACTAATGTGCTCATGTTTAATGCAGCAAAGAGAGACTTCTGACATCATACCTAAGAAATATTCCTACGGTCCTGAACAGGAACTTCACCACAGTACAAGAGGAAAAACATATACGCAAGCCATTTGTGTCAAAGTGACTCGTTTTGGTTGTCAGGCCTGCTTTTACAGGAGAGCACGAGACGCTTCTGTTTTAAAAAATACATATTTTCACCGATTAATTGGAGAACATGAAGCTAAAATCGTTTTGAAACCAGGTATAGTACTGAATACAAGATTTTCTGTTTATCCATGTCAGTGCAGCTGAAGCAGTAGATCTCCTAATGGATGTATCTGGTGTGTAGCCCGTACAGATGCAGCGATAGACAAAATACAGCTGGAGATTCAGGCAGGATCTAGAGCAGCTTCCAAAATAATCCAGGTGGTAACCCTAGAGTCCGAGGAAGAAGAAGATTCATCTCCAGATGACGGGGTTCAAACGAAACTGAAGAAGATCCTAGGAATTGAAAATGTGTTTAAGGTAATTGACGTTGAGGTGTTGAGGGTGTATGGGGACATATTTAAACAAACAAAAAGCAGTGGTTTTAAAATACAGTATGGAATATCTGCATGGAAAATGGAGAATAAGGGTAGTAAGAAGGGTAAAATTTCAAATGAGAGGCCCGTGTGTGAGTTAACATCAAAGGTTTGAGTGGAACTGGGGTGGTACGTAGGCATGGTGTTGGCCCTCTGCACATGGACGAGTTTCAGCCTAAGTAAGTGGGGACAGTTATTTTCCCACCACATCTGATTTAATAATCACAGCGATGAAGCCGTGCTTCTTTAAAGGGAAAGAACAAGTAAATAGTTGGAAATCCAGTGAGATAAAATAGTAAAAATTTATTTCTATTGATGTGTCTAATCACCGGCGTGGTTCTTTGAAACGCTGATGCAGGTTGGCAATAGAACCCAGCGGCGCAAGACGCAGTCTCTCAAGAAAGGAAAGACCCAGGTGACGGAGCTGAGGGCAGAGCCCAGTGCTAAATATCCATCTAGCTCATCGTCCTCCTCCTCCTCCTCCTCCTCGTCTTCCTCCCCGTCTGGTCAGAAGGTCAAAGGTCAAGATCCGAAAGACAAAACGTTGCAACCGAGAAGCAGAGACGAGAGCAGCAGCAGCAGCAGCAAAACCAGCAGCAGCAGCAGCAGCAGCAGCAGCAGCAGCAGCAGCAAAACCAGCAGCAGCAGCAGCAAAACCAGCAGCAGCAGCAGCAAAACCAGCAGCAGCAGCGGCGACAGCAGCGACAGCAGCAGCAGCAGCGACAGCGGCAGCAGCGACAGCGGCAGCAGCAGCAGCGACAGCGGCAGCAGCGACAGCAGCAGCAGCAGCAGCAGCAGCGGTGAAGCACGTCGGCCTGGGAGCAGGCATCAGCTCGTCATAGAGAGGAACAGCAGCAGCAGCGGCGGGGGCGGCAGCGAGTATTCCCAAGCGCAGGTACCTCACGCGTGTCCCTGGGATGCGTGGGGGGGCTGGGGGTGGGGGTGGGGGAGATAAAGTCAGCGTGAGGTATATTTCGGATAGCCGGCGGCTTTGCGTAGCATATCAGGAAATTATTAATTGATGCTACAGAACACACTGGTCCAGTATTGTGAAACCTGCTCTAAGAACCCCACTTCCACCAGGCAACCACCTGTCTCAGGGGACCCCTTTAAAGTATCGCCAGGGCTTCCCCTGCTTTGGCTGAAGTATTGTTACAGGCCACCAGAACGAGGCGACCAATCTTTCTTGCTTTATTGGTCTCTCTCAATGGGCTCTGCTGTTGCATGTTTCAGTCTCAATTCTCTGGTGGCGTTTCCAGGGGCTGCTAATTTAGGAGCATTCATTTTTTTGTTTAAACATTTCAAGATTATACTGTTGTTTTTCAGTCTGAAATCCTTACTTACTTGCAGTGCTGCACATTTCAATGCAATTACAGAAAGCAGGTTCTTCTGTGTAAGGCTCTTCAACTTCCTACTTTTATCATTTTCAAAGGGAACTCCAGAGATCTATCAGTATCGTTTCAAGTCAGCACATACACAGGAGGTAAGTTTTCTTCACTCATTGCGTCTGACTTGACATGGGTAGAATAAAATACTGCAAGAACTCACGTGGGAATTACTACCTGTGTGACGGAAAATAAGTGGTAGTACCGTCTTTATAATAGCAAAAACAAGGAGGAGTCCTTGTGGCACCTTAGAGACTAACAAATTTATTTGGGCGTAAGCTTTCGTGGGCTAAAACCCACTTCATCAGGTGGGCTATAAACCATCTCATTCATTTTAGCCCGCGAAAGCTTATGCCCATATAAATGTGTTAGCCTCTAAGGTGCCACAAGGACTCCTCCTTGTTTTTGCTGGTACAGACTAACACGGCTACCCCTCTGAAACCAGTCTTTATGATGTTTACAGTTTCTAAATATGTTCCAGTGTTTTGCAGAAATATAAGAAGACAAAGGGCCAGATTTTCCACTGCATTGTAGCTTGTAAAGGCATTTGTGCCTGTGCCAAGTGGGTATAAAACTCTAGCTAAGCAGAATGTCTATACAAGGTGCAAGTCCACAGAGATTCAGGCCCAAACGCTAGATCAACAAAGGGACTTAGGTGTCTAAAGTAGGATGACCAGATGTCCCGATTTTATAGGGACAATCCCGATTTTTGGGTCTTTTTCTTATATAGGCTCTTATTACCCCCCACCCCCTGTCCCGAATTTTACATTTGCTATCTGGTCACCCTAGTCTAAAAGTAGATCACACAGCAATTAAGCACCTATGGCTGGCCCAGGTCAGCTGACTGGGGCTTGTGGGGATTGGGTTACAGGGCTGTTTAATTGCAGTGTAGATGTTTGGGCTTGGGCTGGAGCCCAGGCTCTGGGACTCGGTGAGGGGAAGGGTTCCAAGGCCTAGCTCTAGCTGGAGCCCGAACATCTACACCACAGTTAAACAGCTCTGTAGCTCCAGCTCCACGGGCCTGAGTCAGCTGACCTGGGCCAGCCGTGGGTGCTTCATTGCAGTGTAGACCTACCTTAACTGTCATTTTAGGTGCCTAAGTGCAACGTTTAGTGCCACTGAAATCCTCAAATCCCCCACTCAGCTGCTGCCTTGCCCTTCAGGTGTCTGAATTTCCACCAGTGGGCATGCACAAATCTGCCTAAATCTGACATTGCTGAGTGTTCAGTGTGCTAGCTCACACCTTTAAGACCCAGCGAGATTCTCAAATTAGGCAGCCCCTCATCTATCTCCCCAGCAGGGCCTGATAAGTGTGCTCTGCATACCTACCATCAAAGACAGCCGGGGTGACCACATGTGGGAAGAGGAGCAAGAGTGTGTCCATCCCCTAGAACACCCAATAGCCCAGTAGTTTAGGGCACTGCTAGGATGTGGGAGACCTATTTCAAATCCCCGCTCTGCCTATTTGGAGCAGAAACTTAAACCTAAGTCTCCCAACTCTCAGGAGCTTGTCCTGACTGCCAGGATGTTCGGTATTCAGGGTGGATGGTGGTTAGGGCACTCTCGGGTATGTGGGAGATCTACACTGAAGTCACTGCTTCCATGTTTCAGAGGAACAGCCGTGTTAGTCTGTATTCGCAAAAAGAAAAGGAGTACTTGTGGCACCTTAGAGACTAACCAATTTATTTGAGCATGAGCTTTCGTGTGTTCATTTAATTATTTATACAAAGTGGACCATCTCCGACAGGAGAGATTGAGAGAGTCCAGCCCTGGAATACCCTGTAGCCTGCAGGTAGGATACTCAACTGGGATGTAGGAGACACAAGTTCAAATCTCTGCCTCAAATCGGGCAGAGCAAGAATTTGAAAACAGGCTTCCCAACCCCCAGCAAGTGCCCTGAGCTCCCGGACTATTGGCTATAATGCAGGCTTTCTCTCTCTTGTTTTTTGTAAGGAGCAGAGCTGGCTTAGGTGCCTAACACCAGGTGAAGGTTCATGGCTATGAATCCAAGGTGAAGTTAGGCACCTACCTATCTTTGAGGGGTGGGGCTTCAAACATGCCCCGCTCCCTGGCATTTCCTATTGGCTACTTTAGGTGGCTCCCCACTCAGTTGGCTGGTGTTTGTGAATCTCTTTCTGAGGCACTTAATTTTCCCCATGCCTTGTAGAGGAGCATGCATGCCTAACTCGGGCCTAAGAATTCCGCTAGGTGACAGGGTGCATGAAAATTAGGCATTGCAACACTCACTGGTACCACGCCTAAGTCCCTTCATGAGCTTAGCCCAAAAGCCGTGCCATGAGGAACTTAAATAATTTGGCAGGCTCTGACCACGTGACATCTTGGGCTAGCTTCTCTTAGCTAACTTCATATGCTACTATGAACTAGCATAGCCACATTGACAAAGGCGGCAGAATACACCGGCCTGTGTTACTTTAAATCAGTGGCGGGTGCTTGTTAAGGGCCTGATCCAAAGAGGAGTCAATACCAACCATTCCCATTGCAATCATTGTTTCGTGGCAAGTAAAGCGATCGGTAGGAAAGTAAGATGAAAAGTGGTGGTTCAGCCGTTCATGGGATCAGGCCCTAAACTGCTAAAGAGCAATGGACTGAGTCAGTGCTGCTCTTTTATATCAGACCAAAGCTTTGCTGTGTGGCAGTGATTTGGGTATTATTTATATGCAGCCATAGGAAGAGCTTGTAAAGCAGAAGTGCTATTTGAATGCGCTGTTCCTGTGTAAGTAGTCTTAAAGAGAGAGCAAAAGTTAACCTGCTTTATAGCTTGATCCTGACAAGTCTTATCCATACAAGTAATTCTTACTTATGCAAATAACCCAGTGGGTCTGCTCAGATACGTAAGAACTACCTGGGCAAGAAGATCCATGGGTGAGCAACAATTTGTAGGGTTAGACCCAAAGATATTAAAAAGGAATAATATTTGGAAATCATTCAGCTACTCCATTAAAGGTTATTGACAATAATCTGGTAATTAGAATATGCTTGTAAAAGAATATTCTGCATTGTCATTTCGAACAACTTCCTATGAACTACCCTAAATTGCTCTACTAAGGATGATTTTTTTTTATTGTTGCAGTATCCCAAAAAGAAAGTCCCAGGCAGCAGCAGCGTCACCAGCAGCAGCAGCTCCTCCTCCTCTTCCTCCTCCTCAAGCTCTAGTTCTAGTTCCAGTAGCAGCGAAGACACCGACAGAGCAGGTTCCCGGGTCAGTTTCTTAGTCTTCAAGAAATGCAGTGTGTTAGCATGGCAGCACTGGCATGGACTTGCAATTATTGCCCAGCTAATGGGCAAAGAAAAGTAGCTCCCAGTCTGTGCTGCCTCTTGTTTGCAAGCACAAGAGAAAGATGTCTGTGCAAGAAACCTTCCCTCTCTCTCCCATGTTACACAACTGTGCAAAAGCCAACAGCAGGAGCAGGCCACATGCTTCCAACACGGTGAAACACAGGACTGCTTGCTCCTGCTTCACCTGGGGAGCAGGACCCTATTGTGCTAGGCGCTGTACAAACACAGAACAAAAAGGTGGTCTCTGCCCCAAGGAGCATACAGTATAAGACAAGAGATGACAGGTGATATAGACAGACAGGCAGGGGGGCACAAAGAAACAGCTTGTCTCCAAAGCGTAGTGCTGAGTATTAACAACAAACAGCATACCTAAAACATGCTGATTTAATTAGACACTTTTTTTTTATTTCCAGAAAAATGCACTTGTTCTAATTATTTGGGCTAAATCCCACAGCTTTTACTCCATGTTCACTTTGTGAAAACTCCCATTGACATCAACTGGAGTTGTGGCTGAATAAGCATTGCAAGTTTTGGCCCATTACATTTTTATTTATTGTATATTATATTATTGTATATCTGTAATGTGTAAAATTACATGCATTTGTCAACTTCTTACTTTCCATTTATATTCTTTGTACCGTAAATAAAAGCTAACATAATATAGTCATTTCTTTGTAATATTGTTCTGAGGCATTTTTTTTCGTCCCTTGCCTTTAGCCTAAATTTTTAGGAGACAGTAAAGCACCAGAACTGGCTGTTATTCTTCGTGCTTTTCGAAATGATAAAAAGCTGGCAGGCTTCCAGCTCGTGCTATACGCAGATTTATACTCCACCAGACCCAGGATACAAGTGTTTGTGTCAAACATCACAGGATCAAGCACATGGAAAGTCTGCGCTGATGCTTCAATCATTAATGCTCACAAGGCAGCGGTAAGACTCAAAAATAGCACCGCACAGCTCTAAACACAATACAGCGATCTCAAGTATGTTTTACTTTTTAAAAAATTGAATGTTTTTATCTCCATTATAGAGTTATCTGAAATGGGGCCGGGATTGCCGGGACTACAGGATTTCTTCAGAGTTTGTAACTGGCTGGTTTGCTGATCACCCAGCCATGCAGGTGAAACTGGAGTGGCCTAAAGTTCCTTCAAGAGTCAAATCAGTTGCCAAATGGTGAGGTTTTGCTCTTTCATTTCAGCAATTTATTTTACGATGTACCAGTAAAGCTGGGAAAATCCATATTCAGCCTTGAGCTTCCAGTGATTGACTGCCAATTCTTGGTCTCTATATTTTCTCGTTTCTGATTTGTTTGAGTTTGGAAACTCATCAAACGACCCCTAAGGAGTATAAGATAACCATATACTGTACAAACCTACCATACTGTACAAGTGGAAAGTAATCTCCTTATACCAGACAGAAGTTACTGAAAAGTTAGGGCCAGATTCTCTACGTCATGAAGCTCCTGTTCAGTAAAGCGGGGAGTGGGGATGGGGCCTGCCATGGAGTCCATTATGGCTCACTATTTCTCACAGTGGACCTGTGTTGCCCTGGGGACTGCTCTGACTTGTGCCAGTTGCTGTGTATGCTGGCTTTGTGCCACATAAGAGCTCCTTCACACCAGAGGCCTTTTCAGCTGTCCACATCATCTGCTCTCAGCCACAACAAAGGGGCTAGTCCTTAATATCTCCTCTAGCTTATGGTCAGATGGAAATGCCTCAGATATCCAATACCTGAGTGTCTGAGGGACCTGAGTAAACTTTTTACCGTTAAATAATGGTTTTCTTTTTCAAGGCTTTACACTTTCATCCCGGGAGCTGCCTATATACTAGGCTACTCTGAAATACAGCACAAAAATCCTTCTCAACAGGCCAAGTTGATTGTGGCTCTAACTTCTTCAAGGACTTTTGATGTTGTCGCCAAACTGCCTGAGGTGAATATACAGCATAATCATGCCATCACATATTTCACCGGATAGAATATTTTGATGCTTTTTTTATTAGAGCTGGGTCAACATTCCAAAAAAGTATTTGAAAACATTTGTTCAGATTAAAACCATGATATTGATTCACGGTTGTCTCTGACGCTTTTACTTTCTTTCCAAGGACATTTGTGTGGTGATATTTGTTCAGAGAAAGTGCCATGATTACTTATGTTAATATGTGTTTGTCCATCCATCTCGGAAACTCTTTTTGAGTTTGGAAGTTATCCGCTCAGAAAGCAGAAACAATACCATATGATTTAGTTGACCGATCACATAGCAGGAGTGAATACTGGCAGTAGTCATGGTGAAGAGTTCATGAGAAGTGAATATGCTGAATTATGTTCACATCAACTATTTGTCAAATAATTTTAAAAAAACAATATTTCTGTAAAAATCTACGTCCTCCCGCAGATAATTCACAAATAGGAAAAGAGGCTGAAATCAACAGATAAATTATTTGCTGTGAATAGCTTGCTGAACTCTATTTTAAATCTGTTTTCTAATTACTTTTCAGCTGACCATTTATAACACAGCCCTCAGGATTCCGCTGTCATTGCCTGTAGGGCCATCTCTACCAGCCTCTGCCTCATCACTGCAGCCCCCGATCTGGAATTTCTTTTCTGAAGCACCATCCGCAGTCCTGGAGCATCTGAAAGGTCAGCAGTTCTCCCTCTTTAGAGGCACAAGCTCTACAGGCTCTATCACTATTTTAGCATTGTCTCATAATACATGGAAAGGTTTTTCTCTTTTTAAGAAATAAATAGCACTCTAGTGATTTTTCTTCATTATGATAATGTTACATCATTTCCAACTGTAGAGGACATAATGTATGGTGCACAGAAGCCCCAAAGTATTTATTTCCAGATTGGAAATCAGAGAAAAATCATTTCATTAAATCATTAATGAATCATTAAATTCCAAAAAACTCCTCACATTGGTGCACGTACTGCTTTTGTTTCACATCCAGTCTGTCTGCAAGAGTCAAGATAAATTTACATAGGAATCCATGACTTCACTTTAATCATTTGTTCTGGAAAATATGAACTGATACATTTTGAATTGTCAGAAAACTAATTTGTTGCTAAAATGTGAGGAATATATTTTTCATGCCTTGCTTAGAGATTATGGACACTGAGTAGCCTAAATCCCATGTAATCTTAGAGAAAAATATTATCTGTTCTCTCACTGAAATGTAGATCCAAAATAAAATATTATGTTTAAATAAATATCTCTTATGAAAAGGAAAATATTCACTTGTTTCTATGGCATGTTTTTTTTTTACCAGCTCGTTGCTCAGTTTCCCAAGACAAGATCACAACCTTCAATGAGGTACAGTTTAACTACTCACTGCCCACAGACTGCTACCACATCTTGGCCCAGGATTGTAGCCCAGAACTGAAGTTCCTGGTAATGATGAAGAATGCAGAAGAATATGCTGACCTTAAAGCAATCAATATCAAGCTTGGCAGTCAGTAAGTCATTCTAAAACTCATTAAAATCATCCAGTCCTGAAGTGACAAAGGCAACCTCGAATAAAACACTCTTGGCTTCTGCTGCAAACCTGGAAATCCAGAAACAGCCACAGATGTACCAGTTTGCAAACTTCACTAAAAAAAGAGGGGCACTCTCCCTACATTTTCCTCAGAGGGAACAGATGTTACCTCTGCCACATACTCTGCAACTCGTCAGCCCCACATCCGTTTTATCTGGACTGTGATTTGGCCAGTTTGTTTTCATCCAGCTCCTCTTCTGGCCTGACACTGGAAATGCAAAGGTATCACACCATCCAGATGTAACGCAGAAGAGACTTCCGTCTAAGCGTTACATTGGTGGTATTGCACCCAGAGTTGTGTCAGTGTTTCCCTTTATAACTATGATGTTGAAACAAAATAATGCTAAAATCAGGGATATTTAGTGAAAGAGGTTGTAGTCTGGACATGGTGTGTTCATGAACACGATCAGAGCAGAATATAAATGCATTTTTTCTCTTTTCAAAGTGAAATTGACATGTATCCTGCAAATGGACTTCTTAACCTCATGGTCAATGGTGTTGAAACCCCAGTGGAGAATGTCACATATACATCTGACTTTGGTAGGTGTCCATTTAGCCCTTTCTCATAGGTTGGATCAGGAGAGAGAGAAATATACTCCAGTAGAGGTATTTCTACCATTTTGGCAGTGATATTGCTTTGTACTTAGGGCTAAAGAGTAATATTTACTCTTTACAAATTGTGCATTTATTTACATATTTGCGGATCAGCATTTATAAAGACAGAGTAGAATTGGGAACTTTTGAAAAGTTAAGGAAGAGACAGTTGAGGTTCATTGACCCACCGCTCCCTTTCTAAAATGCGTGGGCATGTAGGATTTTGACTCTCAGAAGTTCTGGACTGGAGGAAGGGTATTCTTTTAGCCCAAATGTCTTAATCACTTATATGATTAAACTTTTCCAAATATAGTTTTTCTTATAGTTGCCATATCTATATGGTGGGACTTTTTTTCCAATTTGACTTATATGTGACATTTTGGGATTTTATATCAATAGAAATATTTATAAAAACAGAACACTAACAAAAAATATGGAGAACTGTAGGGATAAAGTCAGCCACAAGGCAGAGCCTGTTCTGTTCTCCCAATGCATACACATTTTGTTCTATGAATAGACACATTAAAACTTTGTTTACAAGCAAGAGAGCTGGATACAATACAGTTGTCCCCCGACTTGGTTATAATAACACAATTAAAAGGTGTAGGACATTGATGCGCCAAACCTCTCCAAAACTGGATTAACATTTTGGGAGTCCAGGGTTTTATCCCATTATCATTGATTTGGTTACAGGTAACTATAAATGGATCAGGTGACTACCAAGTTGCAGTCAAGTCTTCTGACTCTGTTGGAGTGTAGACAGGGCCTTAATTATCTACAAAAATGTAATACTAAGTATTGGAGGACTCCATTGTTATTCCCAGGAACCTGTTAATATTTACAAAGGAAAATTAATACAAATGTGATTGTTAGGGCTATAGAGTTAAAATCATGTTTCCCTAGTTCCTGCCAACAACTACATTCCATATTTGCAAATTTTAAGGAAAGTAATTTGTTAATATACAGTGTGTTTTGCTTCTTCAACAACAACAAAATACCTGAAGAAAAACAAGGCTTTGATTATATTTTTACAGAATTATTATAAAGATTATAAAAGATCATTTGTATTTTTATTGCAGATGCTTCTCTGATGATCAGCAGTGAGAAGAAAGGTCTGTCACTTGTGGCTCCTGACTATGGCATTGATAAACTATATTTTGATGGACGTACATTCAAGGTATTTTTCTCTCCTCCGCTAGTGTTTTCATTTGCATAAACTTCCCAGAAAATCCACAAAATTCCATATTTACACAAGGGAATCTCTGCTAATCAGAGTACAAGATTATTTTACCCCATTTAGTGATATTCCAATTCCACATTCAGACTCCAATATCCATACAGATTCCTATTCACTGAAGTAGATGAAACTTTGCATGAGTGCAAGGGTCTGCATTTGCAAAGCCAACTTTAAGATCAGGATAAAAGAGTTTACAGAATAACAGCCTCCAGGCAGTCATCATAATATTCGACTCTTACATAGCACTTCTCATCCGAAGATCTCAAAATGCTTTGCAGACACTGAGGAATTAAGCCTCAGAACCTGCCTGTGTGTTAGATAAACTAAAACATGGGGTGGTGAAGTGCCTTGCCCAGGACACACATTGAGTCAGTGACATAGTTGCAAAGAGAACTCAGAAATTCTGAATTCCTGTCCCCTGTACTTCTCATTATATAACTCTTCAACTAGTCAAAACCCTGATTTTTTTAAAAAACTCTAATAGAAGGATCGTCTGCTAGGAATGTAGAAGATCAATAAATGGCATGTATAGCAAGTGCTAATTGATCTATTAAAAACATCCATCAAACAAAATGTTTACATCTTCAGCATCAATCATTTAATAGGTTAGACATGGACACAGGGATTTTCAAAAGGACCTCATGGAGCTAAGCACTCAAATAACTCTCACTCAGGCCCCTTTGAAAATCTCAGCCAGAGTGATTGTTACGGAAAGCACAGAATCAAATCTTGTTCTTTAAAAACAAATAATCTGGCTTTACCTTAACTTTTATTTTCCTCTGCAATTATGTTACCTCAGGAGACCATTCTGTAACAAAATTTTGTTTCATTGACATTATCCTGAAATATAAACTTGAATTAACTTTTACTTTGTTTTCACAAAGGTTCAAGTTGCTTTCTGGATGGCAGGGAAAACGTGTGGCATTTGTGGAAAATACGATGCTGAAAATAAACAGGAATTTCAGATGCCCAATGGATATGTAGCTAAAGATGCAGTGAGCTTTGCGCAGTCTTGGATTCTGTCAGAAAAGCCTTGTGCTGGCGGTATGAAAACTTTACTATACATAATGTATGATTACTACAGCTAGTCAGAAAACTGAATTTCCATCCTGTGGGAAATTGACATTTTGAAAAAAAAAATCCCAAATAAGTATGAAAAGTTGAAATCTTGAAATATTTCTCGGAACAGAAATTCCAACATAATTTTAATTCAAAACATCAAAAATACTTTATTGAACTGATTCATTTTGATAACATTGAAACGTTATAAAATATTAACTCTGGTATATGAATATTAAATATAACATACATAATATTAAAAATTAAGTTTAAAAAAATTAAAAGTTGAAATGAAACAATAAAGCCACAATGAAACAAAAGAGGAAAATCAAGAGGAAATGAAAGAAGAGAGTTGAAACAAAATACTCCATTTCAATTTCAAATTGTTTCAAAAATTTTCCATGGAGAATTGCATCAAAATCAACACATTCCTGCAAAAAAATGGTATTTCAATGAAACAGCATTGTTTGACAGAAAACTTTTCCATCAGATTTTTTTGACCAGCTCTCATTATTACTCTGAGTGACAATTTAAATTGTTGGCTCAGTGCTACTATTTTTGGCCTGATCCCACAAAGCACTTAAGCATATTCTTAACTTTAAACATGTGAGTATTCCCATGGATTTCACTAGGACTACTCATGTGCTTAAAGTAAAGTGCATGCTTAAACTGTTTGGTGAATTGGGGCCCTTGTAGTTTATTCTGTTACGTTAGTTTAGATTACAATGCGGTTCAGCGTATATAGTGCCTACATTCAATGTGTGCATGGAGAAAGTAAAATTATACTCAGTAGTAAGTTGAGGTTCTTCTCATCCACCTGTAACTGGCTGTAGTGATCACCGAAGATCAGACCTATCTGTTACTGACCAATGGGGATTGTTTCTTCATAGCAATAACAACCAGATCTACCATATATCTACAAATATATTTAATCAGAATGGTCATGATATTCATGCCATTCTCTATTGATTATATTTATTTGTGCACAGCTCCAGGTCCTTCTCCTGATGATTGAGATCTATTCTCTGTTAAACTCAAGTCTTGCACTTACTCAGTGAGCCAATTTACCCACATAATATTCATTAGGATATTAAGTTAAATATCTCCATATTCATCTAGAGATAACTCAGAACTCCATCTGAAATAAGCATCCTATATCCCCATATATATCGAATTAAATAAAGCAAAGGAAAATTATTAGTTAGGGATATTGCTTTACATATGATCCATATAGAACTTTGGATGGAGCCAATTCATTTGATATACACAAATTATCACTAGCAGATGGAGAACTTCGGAGAAAATCTAAAGCCATTTACAGACGGTTTTGAGATATCAATGATTGTTGTATTGGCAGCCTGTAAACTGCAGCGCTCACTTGTGAAACTTGAGAAAACAATTCGACTTCAGGGCGAAGACTCAAAATGCTATCCTGTTGAGCCTGTGCTGCGCTGCGTGAAAGGATGTTCAGCAACTGAGACCACCCCAGTTTCGGTTGGCTTCCATTGTCTGCCAGCGGGTAAGTCAACAAAAAATCATAGTATAGGAGCTATCCAAATATTTACTACTTTAGGCCCTGATGAGCCAGGTGCTTAACTTTAAGCAGGTGAGTAAACTCTGTGATTTCAATGAAAGTACTCACATGCATAAGCTTTGGCATGTGCTTAAGGACCTCGCTGAATTGGAGTCTTAATCGCTAACATTTGGTGTGTGACACTAACTTCAGTGGATGTAAAAATAAATATGTTGCCTGTCAGCATTTTACGATGTTTTTCCTGGTAATGACTTTTTAAATCTGTAGCTAAATGGAGGTCACATATTATCTATTGTTTATTCATCACTGTCTATGGGCCTGATCCTGCTTCCATTGAAATCAGTGGAGTTTTGTCAATGGTTTAGAGGGGTGGGTTAGGGCCAGACTCTAAGACAGCAACTGAGATTTCACAAATATTGGTATCTACAATGCAATTTCGTTTTCAGAGTTTGACATTTAAAAAACAATAGATTCAAAATGAACTAGTATAAATGAGCATTATAATTGCTGTCTTTTAAATTAATGGTTAGTTTGCTGTGATGGCTGCTTTCCAATCCAGTTTGTCAAATGAAATGTGCATGATAATTAGGAGAATCTAAGTCCAGTCAGTGTACTAATGGAGTCTGTATGACAAATCCCACGTGTTGCAAACTGACTGTTTTTTTTCTTCTTCATTCTTATCTGTCATTTTTCTTCACGTCCAGATTCAGCTGCCAGCTTAGTTGAGGGACAGATGAAGCTTGACCAGAAGTCAGAAGATATACAGGACACAATTGAGGCCCATACAGCATGTTCATGTGAGGAACTACAGTGCATTGCATGAGGCTACAGTTCAGCAGATTAGAAACTTGGAGCATTGTTTTTATACTGTGGTGCCAAAAAATTCCTCTTGGGCAATCACAGATATGTTAATTTAAGTGTTTAAAGTCCTACTGAATCTTCTTGGAGAAAACTGATCTTTTAAGGAAATGTTACACTTTGTCGCTGTAGAAACAATACTGACTCTTCATACATATGTGATTTCCTAATAAATCTGTGCATCTAAAAAGAAATGGCAAAGAGTTCCTTATTTCACAGTATTTAGAAAGGAAGAGGTCTGTTTTGCTTCATGTCACACACACCTACTTCCCATCTGAATGGGAATGTTCAATGTAGTAAAGAATTGTTGTTATTTATTATTACCCAGCACCAAGGAGTCCTCGTCAGGGACTAGCACTCATTGTACTAAGTGCTGTACAAACACAGAACAAAAAGATGATCCCCACCCCAAGCAGCTTACAGTTAAGTACACGACAAAAGACAACAGATGGATACATACAGACAGGGGAGGGCCAGAATTCAGCGTGAGAGGTGTGGGCTCAACACACATGGCCTAAACATTGACAAGTTTTTTGTAGGTATGGTGGCAAAGGAGAGCGTCGAGGAGAGATTTTAAAGGTGGCTAATGAGGTCGTTTTGTGGACATTTATGGGCTGCGCCTCCCAAACATGTGGGGCAGCATGGGAGAAGGCACGAAGGGGCATGTTTGAGAATTTAACTGTTTAGTATTTAAAACCACTTACTGCAATGTATAAAGAGCCTAATTTTGCTCTCACACCAGTGTGAATCGAGAGTTTTTTAATTGCAGGCAGTGGAATTACATCCGTGTAAAACTGGTGTTAGTGAGGTCAAAATCAGGCCCAAAAACTCTTGTCCCTTTTGTGTGAAATTTTGGTGTCAATGGAAGTTTCGCCACTGACTTGAACGGGGACTGACCTTTACCTTTTGTGTTTATCCCCACTGGCTAGTAAGCATCCTGCTGAGAAATATTGCCACCTAGCCATTTCATTACTGACACCTTTTTATTTTTTTACATGACACTCTGTTGATGCAAAGCAGAAGACAGTCTTACTGGCATTGTGAGGCTTAGTTAACATTTGCAACACACTTTGAGCTGGAAAAAGTTTTATATAAGTGCTAAACATTATAATTACTTGAAATTATCACTTATATAGCATCTTCTATCTAAGAATTTCAAACCTTAATTGATTAAACACACAGCACCCCTGTGAGATAGGCACGATTGGTATTATTATGCTCAACATATAGCCAGGGAAACTGAGGCATCAGGTAGTAAAATGACTGACTATGGTTATGATGTGAGCTAGTATCAGCTCTGGTACTGAAACCCAGATCTGCTGATTTCAAGTCCTGTCATCCCTGTCCCACTAGATCATGGTGTATTATTTTTCATAATAACTATTATTATTTTAATAATATTCATATATACAGAAAACATGTGGGAGATTTGTACAGGTTAGAGTTATAATTGTGAGCTAGCTCCTTCTCTCTCAGGCTGATACTTTCAACATCTGTGACTGTGTGTAAGGATTTATTGTTTGAAAAAATGGCACCAAAGTTAGTGCTTTGGGAGGATTAATTGTTAATGTAAGTTAAATTTTCAATGATTTCATGGTTACCCTGTGTTACAAATAGTGTGATGTACACAGCTGCTTTTTACTACTTGGAACTAACTCAGTATCACCCACCTTAACAACATTGCACTCAGTGGAATTGCTCTTTTTGTAGACCGTAGATCATTTGGAAATCAACTCATCTCTACTATGGACTTTGCTTTCTGAACAAAGCCGTATTAGGACAGTTGCATTATAGAGGATATGGCCTGGAATGAATCTTTCAGCATTGAGACTAGTTTAATACCAAAGATACAAACACACTGCACTCTGGAGCTGTGATGGAAAATACAGATTTCCATCAAATACCCCATAGTGCATTATTGTAATAGAACTCACCAGACCACAAAGCCTGGAATAAATATGAGACATGAACCCACCAGAACTCCAAGGGATGTGCTGGCATAAGAGTCATGCCCGACTCTCATTCTGACCAATGATGGTCAGTCTTTGGTTGCAGCTGCATGCCCCTTTCTCTCTCCCTTTCTGCAGCAAAGCTCATTCCCTCACACACCCTCTCACTATCATGAGTTGTTGCAGAATGGGCTGGATGCCAAGCCCTGCTTGTCTTCCAAAAACAAAAACAGAGACAGAGAGATAAAACAGGCTACTCCCTGAGGCAGTGAGGCACAATTCACCCCACCTTGTTTTAAACTGACTTTTTCCAGACAGGCTCCCTTTGACTGACTCAGACAACCCAGTCCACAGGGCTTCACTCAAACCCCCTAGTCTGTAAGCAGAACCAGGAAATCTCTCATGCTTAAAGTGATCGCTGGTCATTTAAACCAGTTTCCAGTATACCACACTTCCAAGGCATCATGCCAATCTTTGGAAGACTCTCCCTTTTCAGGCCTCCCCGTTCAAACTCAAGGAAGAAGAAAAAAGAACTTAATGGGTAAGTTATTGAGGAAAAAAGATCATAGAATCATAGACTTTAAGGTCAGAAGGGACCATTATGATCATCTAGTCTGACCTCCTGCACAACGCAGGCCATGGAATCTCACCCACCAACTCCTGTAACAAACCCCTAACTTACGTCTGAGCTATTGAAGTCTTCAAATCGTGGTTTAAAGTCTTCAAGGTGCAGAGAATTCTCCAGCAAGTGACCCATGCCCCATGCTGCAGAGGAAGGCGGAAAATCCCCAGGGCCTCTGCCAATCTGCCCTGGGGGAAAATTCCTTCCTGACCCCAAATATGGCGATCAGCTAAACCCATCACAGGCCATTGGGCATATCTACCGATAGTAGTTGAAGATCAATTAATTGCCAAATTAGGCTATCCCATGATATCATCACCTCCATAAACTTATCAAGCTTTGTCTTGAAGCCAGATATGTCGTTTGCCCCTACTGCTTCCCTTGGAAGGCTGTTCTAGAACTTCACTCCTCTGATCCTAAAAGAAAATGGACAGTCACCCCTACAGAGCAGGAGACCTGTCCTGAGCAAATTCATCCATAGGTGCAGAGAGCCAATCAACAACTTTCCCAACCCCAATGGCAGAAGCAGCTGCTGAGCTGAGAGGGGAGCACTGAAGCACTCAGTTATTACCTCCTGCTTCACAACAGTTCTGATAACGGTTTTTTCCCCCATTTCCACTGCAGTCAATGCACAAAAGCAAATTATCCCGTTTAGTAGGGCTCTAAGCCAACAAGCAAATGTCCTTTCTGGGCTCATGTGTCCTGGATGAAGACTTGTCAAAGAGGATGATTTTCTTGTAATGTTTTTATTTATTTATTTAGATTTTAAGTAAATAAAAAGCCTCTACAAGGCTCTAGGTAGCCCTAATGCCTCATTAAACATACAATAAAATCCCAGTAGCATTAATACATTCCTTTCAACAGGAACTCGGCCAGCCACTTACAGAGACTCCTTTCTGCCCCATTATCATCATGCAACATCAGTACATCCTCAGCCCATCCAAAAACCCTCTCAGACAGAGGTCTCTTGCAGTGCACCAGGAAAATCACCAAATCTGGACAATTTTGGACTGAGGAGAAAATTCCACAGTCCTAGAGCCCTCACAGAAAACACTCTGCCAGCCTCTTTTACTTGAACCACATTGCAATGTGATTGCAAGATGCTGAACTGGATCCAAACTTCTCCAAAATGTGGTGTGTTCAGAAATGGGATTTTTGGTCAGCCCTTGGTAGCAAGAAACCAGCATGGAAATTCAGACCCAGCTTTAGCTCCAACTTTATTCAAAATTTGGGGCTATTCAGAGTCAGGGATCTGGTCTGGGCTTATTTCTAATGAATAACACTCATAAACACCCCTAAAAGCACAATTTAATAATAACCCTGAGAAGTTATAAATGCTGCCAAGCAGCTTAGCCATTGAACTTCCTAAAGTGCCAGGCTAAATGGCATAGGACTGAAATAGGGATACTGTAAGTGGAAGGCCAGGGATGATCTCAGATGTGTTTCTCAACCCCAAAAGAGCTAAGAAGGGATCTCTACCTGGTGCAGCTGTTTTGTGAAACACTGATTTTATTGTCTGAATGGTTCTCTCAGCCATTCCAGTGGATTGTGGGCAACGCCAGCCCATGACTAGAGGGTGTTGTGGCACCCACCAAAGTACACAAACGTGTGTGTGTGTGTGAGAGAGAGAGACTAAATACAATTTGCCAACACAGCAAATCTATAACTGCCTTCTACTGATTTGCTGTGTTGGCTATTTGAGGGCTATTTATTTTCAGGGCATTCATCTTCTCCAGCATATGCACAGATTGAGCAATCAAGGTCTGACAGGAAGAGAAGCGGTGGCACTTTTCAGGGGCGTTTGGGGTGGTGGACCCACTGCCACAGGCTGCGGTGACTGGCAAGTGCTGTCACATTGTACTCCGGCTGGCCTGCATAGACCCTGCTGATGCTCTCGAAAAGGTACCTAGTTTGTGCAGATGTAATTCCATTTCAAACAAGACTCAGTGCTTAATTTGTACCAGGGCTGAGCCATTGCACCTCTAGGTTTGGCAGTTCATAGCTCTGGCACCTCTGGGCTTGCTGCATCAGTTATGAATGTAAAAAAATTGCTTGAGCCCCTGCGCCCATTTCGTTGCAAATGAAGAACCGACAGGCTGCCACTAACATGCTCTAGGTAACTTTTAGAGTGCATCAGCAGGGGCCAGTTAGAAAGCAACATTTTACAATGCTCTACAGCAGGGGTTCTCAAACTACATTGCATCGCGACCCCCCTCTGAAAACAAAAATTACTACATGACCCCAGAAGGGGGGACCGAAGCCTGAGCCCCACCACCCCAGATGGGGGACAAAACCAAAGCCCAAGGGCTTCAGCCTCAGGCAGGGGGCCTGTAACCTACCCTGCTGCCCAGGGTTGAAGCCCTTGGGCTATGGCCCCGGGTGGTGGGGCTCGGGCTTCAGCTATGGCTCCAGGCCCCAGCAACTCTAAACCAGCCCTGGCAACCACATTAAAATGGGGTCATGACCCACTTTGGGGTCCCAACCCACAATTTGAGAACAGCTGCTTTATGGTTTACATCCCTCCAGTCCAAGCACAGACTAGTGGTGGGTTGTTAAAGGTGAGCAGTGTGTGGGTGTTGCTAGGGTGATTCCTAGCTGGGTATGGGCCTGGTGAGGGGAATCCCTAGCTGGAGACAATGGTGGGTAGGTACTCTGGGGGAGGTCCTTAGTGGCGTGTCAAGGAAGCATCAGGTGCTAGGACTGACTTGGATGGAGGGCTGTCTCTGTCTCTCCCTCTCAGGCTCTGCTGGCTGGGGCAAGGCCTGCAGCTCAGTGCTGCAGTGAAGGCAGCAGAGCTGCTGGCGGAGGCCTCACCAGGCAGGGCAGAAGAAGTCAGTGGCAGAGAGAGGGAACACAACAGAGGGAGAAGAGGAGGATCCTGGAAAGAAGGTCCAAGCCTGGGACTGGCCAAGGTATGTAAGGACTCTAGGTGGCAAGGTAGGGCAACTTCCCTTGGGCTGATCCTTCCATTCTCTGTGTATGGGGATGGGGGTAGGGGTAGGAGTGCCATGGGGACAAGCAGGCATGGGGGTTTTTTTTGCTATGCTGCACTAGCCCCAAAGTTCACCAGCTGCCACTGAGTGTGGCTATCCAGGACTGGAGTGAGCACGTTTCATTCCCTAAGATCTCTGAGTTACCCATTTCTCTGCTTGCAAATGGAACATGGTTACTCACTAACTTTTTAGGGATGCCATGTCTTGCAAATACAGCTCTCAGTTTAGCATTAACAGAGTGTGCTGACTTGTCTTGCAGATGCAGTTAACTTCTAGAAATTTGGAAAAGTAGTAGATAGGTGTGTTTGCCAAAGTCAAAAATACCTGCAGCTGTCTTGTGCCATGGACCATCAGTAATCTCATGAGACCACAGTGTGTCTTTTTGGTTTCTTGGCCTATATTTCTGACATGCTCTGCGTTATTCTGTGTTGGGTCCGACCTGGCTTAGCTCTTGCTTTTGTTCTCCGAATGCCTTGATGTGATTCATGTAAGTAGTTAAGAATGTCCTGCCACGTTGTTAATTAATGAACCTTGTTGTAATGAAACACTGTAGTGTCTTTCACAGCCCAATATGGCTGCCGTGTGGAATTCATATGTCTTTTGCTGCCTGGCCAGCCCTCATGTACAATACGGTGTAAGGTGTGCATTACAGGATTTATGTTCATCCTCCTTCAGTTTGTTTAACAAATCTGTGCTGAGTATGGAAGTGATCTCAACTGCATAGACAACCTTTTCTCCAGTGATTTCACCATCTGGGTCTGTAGTATGTTTCACTGCAATGCTTGATGATGTGTTACTCCTGGGCGATTCTGCGCCAAAAAAATTAAAATTCTGAACAGATTATTTTAAAATTCTGCATATTTTATTTGTCAAAATAACACTATGTAATCACACCAGTTTCAAATATTATGGTAATTTATTTCAAAATACCTGTCAGCAAGTATGTCTGTGACAATACAGGCACAAAAAATTTTCCCCCAAGAGTAAAGAAAGAAACCCCTACGACAACCCAGTTCCTGTTTCTCTGCCACCTCCACCCCCAGAGCCCAGCTGTGGGGCACCCGCCCAGCCCAGACACCTGCACCTCCTATGCCCCCAGAGCCCAGCCTGGACCAGGGAAGGGGGTGGATGTCTGTGCTAGAGAGTTGAGCCCTTTGCATGATCCTAGACCAGCAGCTGAGCAGACCAGCACCCTACTGACCCAGGCAGTCCTGAGGAGTGACCTGAGGGGACACCACCCAACTACAAAGCAGTGAGATGGAGCCTGATGCTGACAAAGCAATGCTGGCAGAGTGGGGTAGGAAGTAGGCCAGGGGAACCAGAAATTGGTCAGGTTGTGCAGTAGGAACATACTACCAATCACCTGAGCAGGATGCAGACAGTGACTGTGAAATGCTCAGAGAGATTAGTGAGGCTACAAATACAGAAAACCCAATAATAAAGGGGGATTTCAACTATCCCCACATTGACCTGGAACATGTCACCTCAGGATGGGATGCAGAGATGAAATTGCTAGACACCATAAATGACAGCTTCTTGGAGCAGTCCTAGAACCCACAAGGGGAGAGGCAATTCTTGATTTAGTCTTAAGTGCTGTACGAGATATGGTCCCAGAGGTGAATATAGCTGAAGCACTTAGTAATAGTGACCACAATGTAATTAAATTTAACATCCTAGTAGGGGGGAAATACCAGAGGAACTCACCATAGTAGATTAAACTTCAAAAAGGAGAACTACAGAAAAATGAGGAGGGTATTTAAATGGAAATTTAAAGGAACAGTCACAAAAATTAAATGCCTGCAAACTGCCTGGAAACTATTTAAAAACACCACAATAGAAGCTCAAACAATATGTATACCCCAAATAAAAAAAAACAAACAGCAAGAGGACAAAAAAAAAAAGCCACCATACCTAACAACAGAGTAAAAAGAAGCAGTTAGCGGCTAAAAGGCATCCTTTAAAAATTGGAAGTCAAATCCTAGTGAGGAAAATAGAAAGGAGCATAAACTCTGGCAAGTGTAAAATAATTAGGCAGGACAAGCAAAATTTGAAGAGCAACTAGCAAAAGCCATGATTCCTAAATCTGAGCCATTATTCTTAGGTGACAAATCTGAGGTACAGTCCCTGAATGCGGTGTCATTAGAGGAGATTTTGGAACAAATTGATAAATTAAACAGTAATAAGTCACCAGGATGAGATGGTATTCACCCAAGAGTTCTGAAGGAACTCAGATGTGAAATTACAGAACTACTAACTGTGGTATGTATCCCATTGCTTAAATCAGCTTCTGTACCATGTGACTGGCAGAGAGCTAATGTAATGCCTTTTTTAAAAAAAGGCTCCAGAGGTGATCCTGGCAATTACAGGCCTGTAAGCCTCACTTTAGTAGCAGGCAAATTGATTGAAACTATAGTAAAGAATAATCAGGCACATGGATGAGCCTGATTTGTTGAGGAAGAGTCAACATGGCTTTCAGAAAGGTAAATCTTGACTCACCAATATTATTAGAATTCTTTGAGGGGGTCAACAAACATGTGGACAAGGGTGATCCAAGGTCCCTCAGCAAAGTAAGCTGTCATGGGATAAGAAGGAAGGTCCTCTCCTGAATCAGTGACTGGTTAAAAGGAAGGGTAGGAATAAATGGTCAGTTTTCAGAATGGAGAAAGGTAAATAACAGGGTCTCTGTGGGATCTGTACTGGACAAGTGGTGTTCAATATATTAATAAGTGGTCTGAAAAAAGGGGTAAACAGTGGCAATGTTTGCAGATGATACAAAATTATTCCAGAGAGTTAAGTCCAAAGCAGACTGTGAAGAGGTACAAAGGGATCTCACAAAACGCGGCTACTGGGCAACAATGTGGCAGATGAATTTCAATGTTGATAAATGCAAAGTAATTCACATTGGAAAACCTAATCTCAACTGTACATATAAAATGATGGAGTCTAGATAAGCTGTTACCACTCAAGAAAGAGATCTTGGAGTCACTGTGGAGAGTTCTCTGAAAATATTCCGTCAATGTACAGCGGCTGTCAAAAAATGTTAGGAACCATTAGGAAAGAGATTGATAATAAGACAGACAACATCATACCGCCACTTATAAATCCATAGTACACCCACACCTTGAATACTGCGTACAGCTCTGGTTGCCCCATCTCAAAAAATATGTATTAGAATTGGAAAAAGTACAGAGAGAGGCAACAATGTTTAGGATTCTGGAACAGCTTCCATATGAGGAGAGATTGAAAAGACTGGGACTCTTCAGTTTAGAAAAGAGATGACTAAGGGAGTATATGATAGAGGTACTATAAAATCATGACATTAATGTAGAGAAACTGAATAAAGAAATGTTATTTACCCTGTCACATAACACAAGAACCAGGGGTCAGCCAATTAAATGAATAGGCAGCAAGTTTAAAACAAACAAAAGGAAGTGCTTCTTAACACAATACACAGGCAACCTGTGGCACTTGTTACCACGAGATGTCATGAAGGCCAAAAGTATGAGTGGATTCAAAAAATAATTCAATAAGTTAATGAAGGAGAGGTCCATCAATGGCTATTAGCCAAGATTGTCAGGGACATAACACCGTGCTCTGGGTGTCCCTGAACCTCTGATGGTCAGAAGCTGGGACTGGATGCTACGGGATAGATCGCTCAGTAAATTGCTCTGTTTTGTTCATTCCTTTTGCAGGATCTGGCACCAGCCACTGCTGGAAGACAGGACACTGGGCTAGATGGACCATTGGTCTGGCCCAGTAGGGCCATTGTTAAAGTCTTATTTACATCTACCTTTGAACTGGGCGGTGGGATTCCCAGCTTGCGTAGACGTCACTGCACTAGCGCTGCTTGAGTTAGCTCACTAAAAAGAGCAACTCTGCCCAGCTGAGTGTGTCTACCCCTCCCAGACTGGCACTGCCCAGGTTAGCCCAGCTACACGACTATTTTGAGCACACTGGCTCAAGCCGCGCTGGCCCATCTACACATGCTGGGACTCACAGCTCCCGGCTGAAGGTAGACACGGCCCGTGTGTTTCAGTACTCTGTAGCTTCTGTGTGGTTCCTGCTGGTCTGCTAATTGCAGCTTCTTGTCTGAGTGTAGTAATTTGATCCACTGCGCTCCTGAGAAAAACAACCGCTTCATGCAAACTCTGGTCACGTCTGTCGTCACGTCATGTCTGGAAAAAGGCTAATGCAGTGCCCATCTTTAAAAAAGGGAAGAAGGAGGATCCTGGGAACTACAGGCCAGTCAGCCTCACCTCAGTCCCCGGAAAAATCATGGAGCAGGTCCTTAAGGAATCAATCCTGAAGCACTTACACGGGAGGAAAGTGATCAGGAACAATCAGCATGGATTCACCAAGGGAAGGTCATGCCTGACTAATCTAATCGCCTTCTATGATGAGATAATTGACTCTGTGGATGAGGGGAAAGCAGTGGACGTATTGTTCCTTGACTTTAGCAAAGCTTTTGACACGGTCTCCCACAGTATTCTTGCCAGCAAGTTAAAGAAGTATGGGCTGGATGAATGCACTATAAGGTGGGTAGAAAGTTGGCTAGATTGTCGGGCTCAACGGGTAGTGATCAATGGCTCCATGTCTAGATGGCAGCCGGTATCAAGTGGAGTTCCCCAAGGGTTGGTCCTGGGGCCGGTTTTGTTCAATATCTTCATAAATGATCTGGAGGATGGTGTGGATTGCACTCTCAGCAAATTTGCGGATGATACTAAACTAGGAGGAGTGGTAGATACTGTGGCAGGTAGTGATAGGATTCAGAGGGACCTAGACAAATTGGAGGATTGGGCCAAAAGAAATCTGATGAGGTTCAACAAGGACAAGTGCAGAGTCCTGCACTTAGGACAGAAGAACCCAATGCACTGCTACAGACTAGGGACCGAATGGCTAGGCAGCAGTTCTGCAGAAAAGGACCTAGGGGTTACAGTGGACGAGAAGCTAGATATGAGTCAACAGTGTTCCGTTGTTGCCAAGAAGGTCAATGGCATTTTGGGATGTATAAGTAGGGGCATTGCCAGCAGATCGAGGGACATGATCGTTCCTCTCTATTCGACATTGGTGAGGCCTCATTTGGAGTACTGTGTCCAGTTTTGGGCCCCACACTACAAGAAGGATGTGGAAAAATTGGAGAGAGTCCAGCAGAGGGCAACAAAAATGATTAGGGGACTGGAACACATGACTTAGGAGGAGAGGCTGAGGGAACTGGGATTGTTTAGTCTGCGGAAGAGAAGAATGAGGAGGGATTTGATAGCTGCTTTCAACTACCTGAAAGGTGGTTCCAAAGAGGATGGATCTAGACTATTCTCAGTGGTAGCGGATGACAGGACAAGGAGTAATGGTCTCAAGTTGTAGTGGGGTAGATTTAGGTTGGATATCAGGAAAAACTTTTTCACTAGGAGGGTGGTGAAACACTGGTATGCGTTACCTAGGGAGGTGGTGGAATCTCCTTCCTTAGAAGTTTTTAAGGTCAGGCTTGACAAAGCCCTGGCTGGGATGATTTAATTGGGGATCGGTCCTGCTTTGAGCAGGGGGTTGGACTAGATGACCTCCTGAGGTCCCTTCCAACCCTGATATTCTATGATTCTATGATTCTATGCTTTCTAGCACGGACAGGGAGCCGAGAGTGTCTTCCTTGTGAGTATACTACAGCCTCTGTATTTTGGGAAGTGAGACCAGGGATGTACAGTTTAATCCACAATTGTCTTTATTAGATACATAACAAGATGGCTCCTACAGACTCTGAGCATGCAGACCCTGAGTGTGCCTGCATCATGTGAGAGACCTCTTTCACTGGGAGGCCCTCCAGTGATTACATATAACCAATTTTAAAGAGAGAGGGCTACAATATGTTACAGTGGGAAGAGCCTCTGCACCTTTTGCCTGACACAGAATAGAGCTGGACATCAGCTCCAAACAGGCTGATGAGGAAAAGGTAGCTAAGGCTGGCATAGGGGCCCATGGGATCCATCAGCATGGTACATTAGCCAAGAAGCCCCCATGTAGGGAACATGGAGAGTACAGCATGGAAATGCAGCATGGAGAGTGCTGCAGCCTGCCGGGGAAAAATTCTCTTACGTAGTGTCTCATACAAAGCCAGTTATTTTGTGTGGGTGATGGAAGGATCGCCATATTTAGGGTCAGGAAGGAGTTTTCCACTGGGTCAGATTGGCAGAGACCCTGCAGGCTTTTCGTCTTTTTGCCATGTGCAGCTTGGGGCACAGGTCACTTGCAGGTTTAAACTAGTGTAAATGGTGGATTCTCTGTAACTTGAAGTCTTTAAATCATGATTTGAGGACTTCATTATCTCAGCCTGAGGTTATGGATCTATTACAGGAGTGGGTAGGTGAGGTTCTGTGGCCTGCGGTGTGCAGGAGGTCAAATTAGATGATCATGATGGTCCCTTCTGGCCTTAAAGTCTATGAATCTAGGATGAATTACACCTTTCAAATCTATTCAGTTCAGATATAAACACTCTTAGTTCTGAAAGATAAGGCTGACTTCTCTCTCTCTCTCTCTCTCTTTGTATGGAGTGAAATATTACTTTTTCTTATCAAATATTTATAGGAAGGGAAAAACAGATTTGGGATTAATGCTATCATTACAAATGATTATTGGTGAAATAGTTACTATGTATTTTTTAGAAAACCCTTTCAGAAGAAACTGCTGATCAAGGAGCAACATCTACATTTTCTCAGACCTTATAAAAAAGAGAAAATTTTAGGAGCTAAAAATAATCCCCGCCATTCAGTGATATCGGAAATTACACCAGTGACCAAAAAAACTTAATTTAGTAAAACTAAATCACCTGACTTGGATAAGCTTGATAGCTCAATTTATATAAAATTCAGTGAATTGTCGCTCCATATTGAAATAAACTGTATTTTGGATTTGCTAAGAATAATAAATTAAATCTAGGCATTTTGTCTGAAAAGAAAAAGAAGAGACACTTGAAATTACAGCCCTCTTGCTCATGGCTTAACTCCTGCTCCCCATACTTTCAGAAGTAATCCTATTGACATAATAATTCTGGCAGGATGTTTAGAATCAGACATTCAAATATGAATAAGTCATGCATCAGAATAGATCAGATTCTGTATGATCCAGTAATATTCCTGCTGGGATAAAGCTGCTCCCCCTCCCCACCATACTTCCCTTACTGTGCAACCCAGTTCAACCTGCCCACATGAGTGGAGAGAAACAGTCTGACCTATAGGTATGTCTCCACTGCATTATAAACCCTGGTCTCTGGGCTCTTCACTTGTGGACTTGAGGTTTCCAAGCCTGGGACTGAGTATCCACACTGCATTGTAAATCTGGATTTACAGTTGTTGGCCCCGGGTCTCACAACTGTGGTAATGTATCCATACTGCACTACACAGCTCTTGTGACTCAGGTCTGCGGCTTGGGCTGCATCCACACTGCAACATGTTAAGGCTTGGACCTGATTCACAGTGGGACTTGGGCTTGAACCCGTCCCTGGGGGCAGAGGAGGGGTCTGTGGGGCAGGGTTGATGACAGGGGGGGAAAGAGAGGGCAATTGTACTGGGGCCCCAAGCTCAGGTGCCCTCCCCACAAAAAAGTCTATAACTTCTGTATTAATAAAGTTAAATGGGAGGGGGTGAGGCCTCCAGTGAACCTGATGGTCCAAGGCCCCGTATTTCTCTTGGGTGGCCTGGACCTGGGTCCTGAAGGTTTACTAACCCAAGCCAGAAAGATTTTGTGTTAGGCCAATGGGGGGTTTGGGCTGAAACCTACATCCCAGGTTTACAATACAGTATAAACATACCTTAAGTTATTAACACCTCTTTCTTATAGCAAACAGAGACGAAAAAGTTCATGACCTTTTTTCCGGCCATAGCCGTTGTAACAATTAGGCAAGTTTAATATTGCTATGTTACTTTAGTATATGCACAAATAGTACTTAAAATGAAACTTTTTAATATGGTTACTAAGGTAACGACAACCTTGTGACTCTCTGCTTCTCTGGTGTTTTTGCACAATTCTTCTGAACCATTATCAGTTAGATAAGCTCTTGTGCCTTATGTCAGGTCAGAATAACCAGGACAAAGTTATCACAAACATTACAGCACCAGAAACTTCCAGAAAATAAGGCTCATCAACAATTTTCTTTATGAATTAAATATTTTTTTTTAAAACGATCCTTCAAAAAAAGTCTAAAAAGCAGCTCTGTTTTGAAAGTTATTTTCAAAAGGTATAAATGGCTCGGGTGGAACGATCAGAGTGGGACTATGCCAATGATACCTTCAGTTCAGAATAAAAAGTCAACAGCATCAGAAAAAAATTGTTTGAGTAACTTGATAAAAAGTTGATAACTCAACAAAATTCACCCCAGCAGTGCCCACCAGTTAATAATTCTTCTTCTATAAAAGCTGCATGTTCCCCTGAGGGCTTCTTTCACCTTCATCATGAGGAGAATCATACTGGCACTGATGTTCACTTTTGTGGGTAAGCTCCTTTTTTCTAATAATACTTGGCAGGGATGTTCAGAGGGGCCCTGAAGAGATTAGGCACCCAAATCTCATTGACTTTCACGTGAGATGGAGCTGAACTCCCTTAGGCACTTTTTAAAGCCCTAGTCACAAGCTTTATCGGAGTTTTATGGATAAGTCAGTATATTAAATGTGAAGTGAAAATAGTTGTTTTCAGTGTCTCACATATCCATTTGATTTCTTTCCCCCCAGGGAGTCAGAAATATGACATTGGTAAGTCTACTGCTCATTTTAAATTAATGGACCTAACTCTGCCATCATATATACTGGTACATCTCCCACTAACGTCTCCTGTTTTTCTGGGGGTAGAATTGGGCATGTGACTTTTTGTTGTGATGATGATGATGATGAACTATAGTGTCACAAAAATGTTGGCATAAGTAGATATTTCAACTACTTTTTTTTATTAGCACCTGGTTTTAGCAACAGCAAGACCTACTTGTACAGCTATGAAGGCCTCATTCTGCATGGTCTGCAAGAGAGAGGGTTGGCAAGAGCTGGGCTAAGGCTGACATGCAAAGTAGAGATCAGTGGATTGTCACACAACTATCACATGCTGAAGGTAAATGACAGTGTATATGAAGGAAAGCAAGCAAGCAAAGGAAGATGCAGTAAATAGTAATGGAAGTTATAGTAATACATCCAGGCCTGTGTAATGGACTGGCAGCCAGAGAACAACCACATTCGAATCCTAGGACCCTGTAACTCCATAACCAGTCAGTTAAGGATTTCCCCCGGCATGGGGGAATCCCCAGGTAGTGCAGAGTCAGTGTGTTGAGCTGTACCCCCCTCCCAGTTCCAAGTGTAGGTGCTCAGCCAAGGAGGTGGCTGGGGAAAGAGGGCACGACTGAGGGTTCCAGTGCTGCTGCTGTCTTCGGCTGACGCAAGGCAGAGCAGTTGCAGGCTGTTTCAAATTGGAGCAGCGCGAAGGCTGCTCTTAGTTGTGTTAGGAGCTGACTGGTCTCTGGGTGGCCCCAGGATGTGGTGGTGAAGGCGGTATAAAGCCTTCTTTGCCCCCCCACCAGGGTTTCGTACTGAGCCAGACCTAAGAACTGGCCTCACAGCTGATCGTGTATGTTGCTGAATGCCCTGTCTCCTGATGGTTTTGCTGGAAGCGGAGGAGTTCAGAGCACTCAGCACTCCACAGCAGTAGGCACCCAGAAAGTTTTGGAGAACTCAGATTGTGTATGGAAAATTACAGATCAGGGGTAGATCCTACTACCACAGAGGTCAATGGCAAAATTCCCACTGATTTCAAAGGAAGCAGGAGCAGGCACCAGATCTATAGATGCTTTTCAAAACAAAGTTACATAAGTTGTTTGAAGGCTGTATTCACATAATTACCCTGAATGCTCGAAAAATACCAGAGGCATTTGTTAAAACAACTGTCTGTGCAAATACTTTATCAGACAAACAGGACGTTTTAAAAAGAAAGTTAATAAAAATTCAAGAATAAAATAACCCCATTTTGTCATATCTTTTCCATAGCTTGAGAAAAGCTGAATGCCTTAGATAAAATGTCATGCCTGGTGTTATTTCCTGTTTCCTCGATCTGTTTTTTCAATATTGTTTAGCTTTAATTTTTATTCAGAACTGGAGAATTACAACAATAATATAATATAGGAGTGTTCCTATTCATTAGGAAAAAATACATTCAACAATTTAAAACGTGGCAAGAGAAAAGGGGTCTAAGCATCTAAACAAATGGAAATAAGAGACAAATGTGGGGGAATATTTTATATATATATAAAAACACTGCCAGAATTTGGCCCAGAAGCTATTTTTCTTTGTTACATTTACTGTAACAAATGGATTTGTGCCACACCAACATAATTTATTATGTACCTCACCCTACGATAGGATAATGATAACACAATGAAAGATCTGAATGGAAATAATATAATATCTGTTAGAAATATTTATTCACTTTGCTAAATTCTGATCACAGTTATATTGGAGAAACCCTTCTGAACTCTAAGAGGTTTCAGAGTAGCGGCCATGTTAGTCTGTATCTGCAAAAAGAAAAGGAGGACTTGTGGCACCTTAGAGACTAAATAAATTTGTTAGTGTCTAAGGTGCCACAAGTACTCCTTTTTTTTTTAACTCTAAGAGTCTCACTGGTGTAAAAGAAACCAAAAATTGACCCTAAATGTCTATTGATTCTGTAGCTCTGTCTTTACATTACTGAGGGCAACATGCAGGGATTCTGAATTACAGAATACTGACATAGATTAAAATGACAAAGGGGCAATCCACACTTAGCAGCAGTCACTAAACAAGGCTTCGAATAAAATTAGAATTATATATAGGAGATGTCTTGTTTTTACATCCCCCTTCCCCTCACGTCTCTAGATTACAAGCAAGTACTTGTAAAATTAAACACCTTTTATAGGCTGCTAGCACTATAATTGGTTGACACCTCCAGAGGGAAGGGCATAATATCTGTGTTGGTAGGAACCAGAGATCCTTCCTCCTCCCCTATTAAAAACAATGGTCCTCTTATTCTCCTAACCAATGATGTTTTTGTGCAGCATAGTGGCTAGCAGCCGTAATTCTAAACATTTGTATATGGAGGCACACATAAGCAGTGTTTTGGCTGCGCTTCCCAGAACACTTTGTGTGAAAGCTGTCTGAAGCTTTGGGGATAGGGAAGGTATTTCCCTCCCCAGCAGATAGTCTGTGTAATCAGGGTTTTCACTCTCCACTTGAACATTCAAATGGTACTACCAGGTTTGTGGGACTAATGAAGGTTGCATGATTTGTTTTATTCTCTGTCAGAACTTTGGGTGGGCAGAAATCCTTTGTGGAAATTGTGTCTTGACAGCCTCATCCCAGACCCAAGTATAGGAAAGGAAAGGAGATAATTTTATGCAATGTTTAGACAAGTGGCTTCATGATGGAGCTCAGATTCTTCTCTTGGGGAAATATTTTTAACTGACAAAAATTTTGACAGGTGTGTTTTCTGAATTTTGTTCTCAGATCCTATCTCCACAGTTGGACGAATACAATGGAATCTGGCCCAGAGATCCATTCACTCGATCTTCCAAACTCATCCTGACAATTGCATCATGTCTCACCCAACTCTTTAAGTTTGAATACAACAGAGGGCAGTTTGGGAACATTTATGCTCCCAAAGATACTCCTGTCACATGTGTTAACCTAGTGAGAGGGATTCTGAACATGTTGCAGATAACTGTCAAAAAGTCACAGAACGCATATGACTTGCAAGAGGTTTGTTTTTCCTTTCTAATTCTACTCTGCCATAAGAACAAACATTCGTTTTTTATTATAAAGTTATTTTGATTCAGATACAGTTTCCAGGAAGGTTACTGTTCACCTGCTCCTTGTCCTGGAATGAAAGTCTGTTTCAAATGAGAAATGCAATTAAGCTCTATCACTCTCTATAGGCCGGGATTGGAGGTGCCTGCCATACAAGGTACATTATCCAGGAAGACAGGAAGAGTAACCGAGTCACAGTATTCAAAACCAAAGACCTCAACAACTGCCAGGATAAAGTGGAGAAGAACATTGGAATGGCTTACATCCGCTCTTGTGCTACCTGCCCACTGGTATGGAACATATAGACATATAATGCCAAATTAACTGCAGGTGTATACACATATTGCTGAGCTGATTTAAACAGAGATGGAGTATACTCATTTCAATGGTGAATTTGGCTCATTCATGATAAATCTGGAGTTAAACAATAGTCTGTTCTCATTTACTATGGGAGTTCTTTGCCCTTTTAGAAAGAAAAGATCATAAAAGGAACAGCTGCATTCACCTACAAAATGAAATACACAGATGCTGGCACCCTGATCACACAAGCTGTGTCGCAGCAGGTCTATCAGATTTCCCCTTTCAGTGAACCTGCTGGTGTTGCTGTCATGGAGGCAAGGTAGGCCTCAGCCATTACACTGTAAATGAGTATAATGATCAGACCGGGGAGAATACCTTTAAAATACATTCACCAAGACTTTGGGAATAAAACAAAAATTGCTGCAACTGGATGGTTCTTTTGTTAGTTTTTGGCATTCAGAGGAGTAATCCGGTCCTATGTGTCTCTGCCTGTATCAAAGTTTCTTCATTGTAATTAATGCAGCCCAAATTGCTGTACGTGGCATTTCACTTTTGCATAGGTGCATCTCACGTGCATGTAAACTGAAATATTTGAGAAATGTAAATATCAATAAGATGCTGTTAATACTAGCTTCTCCTCAGTTTACTTTGTTAAAATGATAGAGAAGCTGTGAGATTTAAATATAAACTTTTTACTGTAAAAATGTTCACGTTGTTGCAAGTTTCATAGGTGCTCATATTTTACACTTGATATTTTTAGCCAGAGATCTCCATGTGTTTACAAACTTCAGTTAAGTCTCCCAACACCCTGATGGCTTATATAAATAACCAACATGGAGTGACTTGTTAATATTGTTACTGAACAGTTTGTGAACAATCTGCAAATGTAAAATGATAACCTCAAGAAATTTTTCAGGATTTTGAATAATGAATAAATTTGAGAATTTTCTGACTCATTTGCCGACAGTGTGAAGTTATTGTTGGGAATCTTTCATTCAGCTATAATATCCACTGGATTTAGCTTAGACAAATGGAGCACCCAAAGTAAAAATGTTATGGCTACATTTCACTCTTTTCCTTGCAGACAAGAACTTACTTTGAATGATATTAGAAACAGTCAAGCAAGTACATCAGAAATTCAGTTGCAAAACTATGGAAGTCTTCGTTACCATTTTGCAAGAGAACTACTCCAGATGCCAATTCATCTAATAAAGACGAAAAATCCTGAATCACAGGTATAAGATACTTAATATTTTAGGCTCTTTCATTATTTATAAAGCTAATGGAAGATCAGGAAATTATTTCAGACACTTAACGATATCTTGTAATCCCTTCTGCCTTCTGTTTTTTTATCAGATAGTAGAAATACTACAGCAATTAATTCAGCATGATCAACAAGGGTACAATAGAGAAGCTCCAGCCAAATTCTTAGAACTTATCCAGCTTTGTCGTGTGGCAACCCCTGAAAACCTTGAGTCTCTTTGGAAACAATTTGCTGATAAACCTCAATATCGGTAATTGACTGTATCACTCTCAATCAACATTTCTGAATAGAGAAATTCTGACAATGAAAATAATAGATGCCTCCTCTTGTTTACAGGCATTGGTTATTGAGCGCAATCTGTGCAGCAGGAACTACAGAGACATTCATGTTCCTTAAGCAAAAAATTCATAATGAGGACATGAGCTATTTGGAATCAGCTCTGACTATCGCTCTCGCCTTCCATTTATCCAAAGCTGATGACCACACTTTACAAGCTGTAGCAGTGAGTACAGTACATAGGATCATTCCTCATTCTGTTGTCTTGTAATTCTTCTACAAGAGAGACAGTGTGTGTGTGTGTGTGTGCGTGTGTGGGGGCGGTAATATCTTTTACTGAACTATCTTCTGTTGGTGAAAGAGACAAGCTTTCGAACTTCACAGAGCTGCTCTTCAGGTGTGGGACAGGTACTCAGGGCAAGTCTACACTTGAAATGCTGCGCTGGCATATGAGCCACATGAGTGCAGCTGCACTGCTGTAGTGCTTTGATGAAGACGCTCTTCGCTGATGGGCGAGAGCTCTCCCGTTGGCGTAGTTAATCCCCCACGAGAGGTGGTAGCTATGTCGGCAGGAAAAGCCCCCCCGCCGACATAGCACTGTCTATGCTGGCATTTAGGTTGGTATAACTACATCACTCAGGAATGGGGAGTTTTCACATCCCTGAGAGGTGTAGTTGCACCGAAGGAATGCCGCAGTGTAGATCTGCCTTTATTGTCATGCGAAACACAGGGTGGAACAGATTGTTTACAGATTGTTTGGAAGTAGTTACATTCTAAGAGACTATTCAAAGTGAAGTGTCCAGTTAACATCACTGCAGCCATAGGATAGAAAAGCGGGAGGGTAGTGGGTTACAGATTGTTGCAATAAGCCATAAATCCAGTGTCTTTATGACAACATGATTTTTAGTGTCTAGCAATGTTATGAATTTAAGCTCCCAGACTCATCTTTTGAAGGTGTTGTGCAGGTTTCCTTTGAGGACGAGAACCGCGGGGTCAGATATGGAGTGATCATTTTGTGAAAAGTGTTCACTCATGTCTGATATGGTGTTTTTACCTTTTAACATTTTTCTGTTTGAGTTCATTTGAGAATGTAGTGATTGTCTAGTTTCACCCACATAGTTGTACTGGGGCATTTAGTGCATTGGATGAGATACACCACATGTTGTGACAGGCATGTGTAAGACCCATTGATCTTGAAAGGTGAGTTGTGGTTTTTTTTTTTATCATTATAGCAGTGGAGATACATCTGCAGGTTTTGCATCTGTTATGGCAAGGTCTGGTGCTGCTTTGAGTTGGTAGGACCTGGTATGTGTGGAGCTTGCTTCTGATGATGAGCCTGGAGAGACTGGGCAGCTGTTTGAAGGCCAGAAGAGGGGGCTTAAGAAAGATTTCTTTCTAGATGTGGTCCCCATCGAGTCTGGATTGTAATTGTTGAATGATACCCTGTATGGACTCCAGTACGGGGTGGCAGGAAACAACTAGGTGTGCGCAGTCAAAGCGGGTGTTTTTTTCTGTATTGAAGCAGATTCTCTTGGTGTATTTGGGTGGCCTGTTCCATGATTTGATCTACTTCTCTGGGGGAGTGTCCTTGTTTGGTGAAGGCGGTTTTAAGTGGGTTAAGGTGTACATCTTGGACTTTCCCCTTAGAGCATAATCTGTGGTATCTGAGTCCCTGGCTGTGGATAACAGATTTCTTGGTGTGTTTGGGGTGGTTACTGGATCTGTGAATATAGGTGTGGTGATCCATGGGTTTCTTGTATATAGTTGTCTATAGGGTTCCATTGTTGAAGCTGATCGCAGTGTCCAGGGTATTGGCATGTGGTGTAGTGTCCATGTGTTGGGTCCTCCTTCTACTAGCAGACCCCAATCCACTTTTATTAGTGAATTTACACAATGATATGTGGTGGATGTGATATATTTCCTTTTTAAAGCAGTTCACTGTAAAGTTCAGGGTCATTAGAAAAATGTTGATATTTTGATGAATTTTTTCAATCATTGAAAATTTTTAAGCACCTTGGATATTTGATGATAGCTGGTCAACCAGCCTTCTCCCCCCCCCCCCCCCATCTATGAAAATTTTCATCATTTTTTTCTGCCAGAAATAGAAATTTGGACAATTTAGACCCACTCTGATCATTAATATGTGAGGGTAATTAGTTACCGTCAGTAATATCACAACAACTTCACATCCTGGTCGTATGTCTGAATTTGTTACAAGTCTGGTTTCATTTTACTGAAAATACCTAGGAAAATCCAAGATAGTTTCTGATTTGTTCTAATAGATAAGGTGAACATTCAACTAAATATGATTTTTACTGGATACCAATATTAAGATGTGCTGCTTCTTACTTCTGCAGGATCTAGTGACCAGCTTCCGAATTCAGAGAGCGCCTATGCTTCGCAAGCTTGCTTACCTGGCATATGGTTCCATGATAAACAGATATTGTTCTGTATCATCATCTTGTCCTAATAGAATTCTTCAGGTGAGTGGGTTTTATTTCAGATTTTTTAATACCTGAAGAAATTTCAGAAACTGCTTCTAGTTTAGTTCCCACCTAATTGTGTGTAAATCAGGTCAATATCATTTGCAGCTGTGATCAACTGCAAAATTGCAAACAAAATTAGAAGGTGAGTGGAAGCTCTTTGAAAAACCTTAACTGTTCAGAATTTTGAATGCAAGCAGTGATAGTCCATAAGAAAAATGGATTCTGTAAACAAGTTGAAACTGAATTTACAATGAGTGGCAACTTGTCAGATTATAATAAGAGTACTAGGTATATAGTACATGCTACTTTACATTGGTAACATTACTCCTCAATACCACTATAAATGAAGCTCCAGACATATCCCAAAGTCATGGCTCCTAAAATGATCATCTTAAGAAGAAACTTCATGATTGTACACTGTCCCAGGTCTTCTCTGATCATTGTCTTCAGTCTATGGAGGTCTATTCCTATGTTCAGAAGTACCAGAGTACTGAGATGGTCTGTTGACATCAGAATGTGTTTAAAGCTTGAAAACCAGCACAAAAGGGTTAAACAAAGGAAAGCCTGTATAAAAGTAATCTGTTCTTGTCATATGGGTAAATTCTACCCAATGAATCTGGGAAGCAGAAAACATTCAGATGAAGTTATGAGAATATCACGGGAACACATTTAGCAGCACCTAATGGACTCTAATACAGATTGCTAGGGGTGTTGTCAATACTGAATTTGGTGCCTGTTTTATGGGGCTCGGGAAGCTGCAATAGAATCATTGAGAGAGTCACCCTCTCTGTGAATTCCCCCAGGGCTCAGGGGCCAGGCTGGACTGGGGAGGTGCAGTTTGCAACTCCCTGGGCGGGTGAACAGGGATGAACCTGGCCCAGGTATAACGCAGGGAAAGTTACACTAGTCTAAGTCAGTGAGTACTACTTCCTCTTCTCTGTATTTGGCATTATGGTAATGGGAGCCTGGGAATGAAATGTGCAAGGTTCAGCTCAAAGAAGAGAGCAAGGTCTTGGAGCAAAAGGCTTTTTATTCCCTGTGGGCAAGGATGGCAGTGTGTACATGCGAGATTATTATCTGAATTAACAAAGCTACACATTCTTGCTTTGTTTGCAGCCCCTCCATGACCTTGCAGCTGAGGCAGTCAGCAAGAACCATGAAGATGACATGGCCTTGGCTCTGAAAGCCATTGGCAATGCAGGAGAACCAGCCAGTATCAAGCGCATCCTGAAGTTCTTGCCAATATTTTCACCTGCCGCGATGGCTTTTCCAGTTAGAATTTATATTGATGCTGTTTTGGCCTTGAGAAAAATAGCCAGGAAAGACCCATCAAAAGTAAGTGAAACTATTGTTTAAACAAACTCATTGGACATAAAGAATACAGAATGTAATGCTGGTCATGTCAGTGACACACTTTTTATGCAGTCAGTATGTAATATCAGATACCCAAGGCCAGATTCTCAGCTAGGATAAGTCAGCATAGCTCCATTGACTTCAGTGAAACTAAACTGATTTACCCCAACTGAGGATCTGGTTCGCATTGTTTAATATCGTATCTCTTAGACCTGTCATGCTTTTTATGTACACAATTAAAGACTGCTCCCTCTGACCTTGGTCTCACTGAAATCAAGAAGAGTTTGGCCATTGATTGCAGTGGAAGTAAGTTTGAGCCCAAAATAATTTGCAATGGAGGTTCATAGTAGTAGAATCAGTGGTACAATATACCATATTGTGGCTGTATGAGACTTTAAAATTAAGACAAGAAATAGTCTTATTTTAATTCAGAAGAGTAAAATACTGTTACATCATTTTAGCATGGCTCATGACATGGGTTTTCAAAAATGGTTCCATTCACCAGGTTTGTTGATTGTTTTGTCTCTAGCACTGCTACGGAATGCACTAGGGGCAGATTCCCAGCTGGTGTAAAGTAATATAGGCCCACTGACACCAATCGGCATATCTATAGCAATTTATACAGCTGAGGATCTGCCCTTAGCTCTTCACATATATATGGCTGGACATAGATAACAGATTAATGCATAAACTGAAAGTTGATCAATGTGAGGATATATAAAAAATCAAATAAAATTGTATAATCAGTATTACAGGCATTCCTGATTGTGTGGTCGCTGTCCACGCAAAGCTCACACTGACATCAGTAGGAATTTTAAGTAAAAAAGGACTGTGGGATCTCATTCTAAAAAGTAAAACTATAAAAATGTAATAAGTATAGGCACTTTCTTGTTTTTTAGGATTCTTTATCAGAATTATAAACTGCAGATGAAAAAGAATTCTGTTTCCTATACCGTATGTTGAGATCTTTTATTAACTTAAATAATACAGGGGAGAAAGAGAGTGTGTGTTAATCCACTGTCTATTTGTCTGTCTGTGCATTTATACCATGCTTATTACTGTAGTATCTGACTGACTACAATCTATGTATGGAAGTTGCACTGACAACAAGTAATGTAAGCAATGGTGAATACAAATTACTTTGATCCTTCCCTATTGCACACAATATACTCTCCCTGATATCAGTGGGAATTAGGTCATTGTAAGCTGCAAGACTGGGCATATTATTAATGGCAGTTCCCCCCCACTTCTGTTCATTGTGCCCCAACAATACCTATCTTTGTCCATCAGCGCCTACGTTGCACAGACGGCCATACTTTCAGTTTTATTCTCCCCTCAATATATGTGGGTGACTCACCAGTGCAAACTGAATTCTTTTAAAGGGAGAATACACCCTAAGAAGTTATTAGGACCTGGAAATGTTTTTTTTTTGTTTTGTTTTTTGTTTTGTTTTGTTTTTCCCCTTCAGGTACAGGAAATTCTTCTCCAGATCTTTGTGGACCATTCACTCACTCCTACTGTCCGAATGATGGCTTGTGTTGTCATCTTTGAAACTAAGCCTGCTCTTCCTCTTGTAACAACTATGGCCAATGCTCTGCTAAAGGAGAGCAGTTTGCAGGTTGCCAGTTTCACATATTCCCATATGAAGGTTTTGGCAATAAGCAGGATCCCACAGCTCTTTAATGTGTGAGTAAAAAGAGAAGTAAAACTTTCCATTGTAAGTAGTGATTTTCATTACAATTTTCTAAGTATAAATGCAAAGTGAATTCAGTTACTATGGAGCATTATCTCCATTTTATTTAGATCTGCTGCTTGCAACATTGCCCTTAAACTACTAAGCCCAAGACTTGACAGGCTGAGCTATCGTTACAGCAAGGTTATTCACGTTGGCGGCTATTACCGTGAGTACCAGATATGCTGTGGAACTGCTTTGGCTAATATTATATTCTTAGAAAATTCCCATAGAAAAGCCATGAAATGCCATGAATTTCAACTGAAATCCTGCCATTGGCAGTGGGATTTTCCATTCCTGGAGCAGGAAAAGCACATAGACCTCTTAAACTGCAGATGTCTCAGGATCTATGGAGAATACTATGGATCGCTAGACTTCAGCTATGGACTGAGGTATTTGTGTAGACACCCAATATTCCTCAGACCTGCCGCCTCACCTCCCAGAATGGACATGATCCCAAATTCTCCCCTCAGAGAGACTTTGCATGTGAAGATTGGGCAACACATAGAAATCAATGCTGACAGACTCATTTACATGATTACACACAGAAGGTGACTATACCTTATGTGCACAAGATATCATTGGACACCATAATGAAAACCAAACCTCTGCTGTATTTTGATTTCTACTATAGCGGAATATAGAGCTGGTGCAATTGGAAGAATCTATCTCATGAACAGTCCAAGCAGTATGTTGCCATCTGCAATAATAATGAAACTGAGAGGATACTATGCAAATACCGCAACTGATTTTGTCGAGGTAAATATTACATTTAGATCAACAATCAAACCTATACAAATATTTCTCATGGAAGCCTTCTGGATGGACTGCAGCATTTAACCACAGCCCTGAATAGGGGTTGGTGCAGATGGAAGGCTTGGGGAGGGAGTCTGATTGCAGTTGTTCTTGGCCCTCTTGGCCTATAGACTCTGATGAGAGAGGCTGTGAAAGCATTCAGCGTGGAAATAAAAGGTAACAAAAGTAAACGAAATCTCAGAAGGCTCATCGAATATCTGTCTGTAAACCTGAACCATAACTGCCTAACATATATGTGTGTAAAGATTATACTAGGGATTTCCCGCTACTCTTTGAGCCAGATCCACTACTGGATACACAGCAGCAATTTTATTGACTTTAATGGAGTCATGACGGCTCATGACAATGGTTAAATCTGACCCTCCATATTTTCTCTCTCCATCATTACTAGTTTTCTCATGGCTTTCACCTAGTAAAGACCAATGTTTGATACTTCTCCCACGCTCTGTATTTTAACTGTGTCATAGTCTGCCTAATTTTATTTGTTTTGCATAGGTGGCTCTCCAGTCACAAGGCCTAACAGAGCTCGTCAGGAAACAGAACATCCCCTTTGCTGAATATGACACATACAAAAAATTGAAGGTGCTTGGGAAAACAGTATGTGTATTCATTCTTCATGTCTGTTTGAAAAATATTACTGGAATTCTTGGTACTGCATTTCTTACCCAGCCAAAATTCCCACAGCAGTGTCAGTGAGTGAAGAATCATAGAATCATAGAATATCAGGGTTGGAAGGGACCCCAGAAGGTCATCTAGTCCAACCCCCTGCTTGAAGCAGGACCAATTCCCAGTTAAATCATCCCAGCCAGGGCTTTGTCAAGCCTGACCTTAAAAACCTCTAAGGAAGGAGATTCTACCACCTCCCTAGGTAACGCATTCCAGTGTTTCACCACCCTCCTAGTGAAAAAGTTTTTCCTAATATCCAACCTAAATCTCCCCCACTGCAACTTGAGACCATTACTCCTCGTTCTGTCATCTGCTACCATTGAGAACAGTCTAGAGCCATCCTCTTTGGAACCCCCTTTCAAGTAGTTGAAAGCAGCTATCAAATCTCCCCTCATTCTTCTCTTCTGCAGGCTAAACAATCCCAGCTCCCTCAGCCTCTCCTCATAAGTCATGTGTTCTAGACCCCTAATCATTTTTGTTGCCCTTCGCTGGACTCTCTCCAATTTATCCACATCCTTCTTGTAGTGTGGGGCCCAAAACTGGACACAGTACTCCAGATGAGGCCTCACCAATGTCGAATAGAGGGGAACGATCACGTCCCTCGATCTGCTCGCTATGCCCCTACTTATACATCCCAAAATGCCATTGGCCTTCTTGGCAACAAGGGCACACTGCTGACTCATATCCAGCTTCTCGTCCACTGTCACCCCTAGGTCCTTTTCCGCAGAACTGCTGCCTAGCCATTCGGTCCCTAGTCTGTAGCTGTGCATTGGGTTCTTCGGTCCTAAGTGCAGGACCCTGCACTTATCCTTATTGAACCTCATCAGATTTCTTTTGGCCCAATCCTCCAATTTGTCTAGGTCCTTCTGTATCCTATCCCTCCCCTCCAGCGTATCTACCACTCCTCCCAGTTTAGTATCCATCCGCAAATTTGCTGAGAGTGCAATCCACACCATCCTCCAGATCATTTATGAAGATATTGAACAAAACCGGCCCCAGGACCGACCCTTGGGGCACTCCACTTGATACCGGCTGCCAGCTAGACATGGAGCCATTGATCACTACCCGTTGAGCCCGACAATCTAGCCAGCTTTCTACCCACCTTATAGTGCATTCATCCAGCCCATACTTCCTTAACTTGCTGACAAGAATACTGTGGGAGACCGTGTCAAAAGCTTTGCTAAAGTCAAGAAACAATACATCCACTGCTTTCCCTTCATCCACAGAACCAGTAATCTCATCATAAAAGGCGATTAGATTAGTCAGGCATGACCTTCCCTTGGTGAATCCATGCTGGCTGTTCCTGATCACTTTCCTCTCATGCAAGTGCTTCAGGATTGATTCTTTGAGGACCTGCTCCATGATTTTTCCAGGGACTGAGGTGAGGCTGACTGGCCTGTAGTTCCCAGGATCCTCCTTCTTCCCTTTTTTAAAGATTGGCACTACATTAGCCTTTTTCCAGTCATCCGGGACTTCCCCCGTTCGCCACGAGTTTTCAAAGATAATGGCCAATGGCTCTGCAATCACAGCCGCCAATTCCTTCAGCACTCTCGGATGCAACTCGTCCGGCCCCATGGACTTGTGCATGTCCAGCTTTTCTAAATAGTCTCTAACCACCTCTATCTCCACAGAGGGCTGGCCATCTCTTCCCCATTTTGTGATGCCCAGCGCAGCAGTCTGGGAGCTGACCTTGTTAGTGAAAACAGAGGCAAAAAAAGCATTGAGTACATTAGCTTTTTCCACATCCTCTGTCACTAGGTTGCCTCCCTCATTCAGTAAGGGGCCCACACTTTCCTTGGCTTTCTTCTTGTTGCCAACATACCTGAAGAAACCCTTCTTGTTACTCTTAACATCTCTCGTTAGCTGCAGCTCCAGGTGCGATTTGGCCCTCCTGATATCATTCCTACATGCCCGAGCAATATTTTTATACTCTTCCCTGGTCATATGTCCAACCTTCCACTTCTTGTAAGCTTCTTTTTTATGTTTAAGATCCGCTAGGATTTCACCATTAAGCCAAGCTGGTCGCCTGCCATATTTACTATTCTTTTGACTCATCGGGATGGTTTGTCCCTGTAACCTCAACAGGGATTCCTTGAAATACAGCCAGCTCTCCTGGACTCCTTTCCCCTTCAAGTTAGTCCCCCAGGGGATCCTCGCCATCCGTTCCCTGAGGGAGTCGAAGTCTGCTTTCCTGAAGTCCAGGGTCCGTATCCTGCTGCTTACCTTTCTTCCCTGCGTCAGGATCCTGAACTCAACCAACTCATGGTCACTGCCTCCCAGATTCCCATCCACTTTTGCTTCCCCCACTAATTCTACCCGGTTTGTGAGCAGCAGGTCAAGAAAAGCGCCCCCCCTAGTTGGCTCCTCTAGCACTTGCGCCAGGAAATTGTCCCCTACGCTTTCCAAAAACTTCCTGGATTGTCTATGCACCGCTGTATTGCTCTCCCAGCAGATATCAGGAAAATTAAAGTCACCCATGAGAATCAGGGCATGCGATCTAGTAGCTTCCGTGAGCTGCCGGAAGAAAGCCTCATCTACCTCATCCCCCTGGTCCGGTGGTCTATAGCAGACTCCCACCACTACATCACTCTTGTTGCTCACACTTCTAAACTTAATCCAGAGACACTCAGGTTTTTCTGCAGTTTCGTACCAGAGCTCTGAGCAGTCATACTGCTCCCTTACATACAGTGCTACTCCCCCACCTTTTCTGCCCTGCCTGTCCTTCCTGAACAGTTTATAACCATCTATGACAGTACTCCAGTCATGTGAGTTATCCCACCAAGTCTCTGTTATTCCAATCACGTCATAATTCCTTGACATCACCAGGACCTCCAGTTCTCCCTGCTTGTTTCCAAGGCTTTGTGCATTTGTATATAAGCACTTGAGATAACCTGCTGATTGCCCCTCATTCCCAGTATGAGGCAGGAGCCCTCCCCTCACAGACATTCCTGCCTGTGCTTCCTCCCGGTATCCCGCTTTCCCACTTACCTCAGGGCTTTGGTCTCCTTCCCCCGGCGAACCTAGTTTAAAGCCCTCCTCACTAGGTTAGCCAGCCTGCTGGCAAAGATGCTCTTCCCTCTCTTCGTAAGATGGAGCCCGTCTCTGCCCAGCACTCCTCCTTCATGGAATACCATCCCATGGTCAAAGAATCCAAAGCCTTCTCTCCGACACCACCTGCGTAGCCATTCGTTGACTTCCACGATTCGACGGTCCCTACCCAGGCCTTGTCCTTCCACGGGGAGGATGGACGAGAACACCACTTGCACCTCAAACTCCTTTATCCTTCTTCCCAGAGCCACGTAGTCTGCAGTGATCCGCTCAAGGTCATTCTTGGCAGTATCATTGGTGCCCACGTGGAGAAGCAGGAAGGGGTAGCGATCCGAGGGCTTGATGAGTACAGGAGAAAGCCCCAAATGACATATCTAGCCATACACTGCAAGCTTTTAGGGATAGGCACCATCTTTTCACTGTTTATGTGTCAGTGCCTAGCACAAGGGTGCCCTGATCCCTGATTGGGGCCAGTACAGATGATGATGATAGTAATAATTAATACAAACATTAAAGTGCATGTTAAAATACAGTATATCAATTTTCTTTAAAAATATGATTGCTGTATAGGATTTTTTTCTTTATTAGCGCTTTCTTGGGTGTAGCCCACTGTTTACAATGGTCTTTGCCCAGGTACTAAATGGGCAAGTTCACACTGAGGTCAATGGTAGTTTTGCCTGAATAAGCCTAGATAACATCCTCAGGATTTGACCCAGTATTTGTTAATACAGTCCTATATATAAAGCAACATTTTTTCTCTAGGTTCTGGGATGGAAGGAACTGCCTCCTGAAAATCCGCTCATATCAGCCTATGTAAAAGTATTTGGCCATGAGCTTGCCTTTGCTGACGTCAACAAGGAGCTCATTCAACAGACAGTGAAGGTATTGATTGCCCCTATCTTTCTGTTTTGTCTGAGGGGCTTCATAGTTTCCTTCCGCTCCTCTGCTCCCTCTACTTAACCTTCTGGATCTTTGTCCCTTTGCAGGCTCTGACTGAATCATCAGATAGGCACATGTTAGTGAAGAAAGTGATCAATCAAATCCAAAGAGGCATTGCAGGACAATGGACACAGGCGATATTGGCAGGAGAAGTTCGGCACATTGTCCCTACCTGTGTTGGCCTGCCACTGGAATTCAGTTTATATAGTACTGGTCTGATACATGCTACAGCCAGTGGTGAGTTTTGAAAAGCATCATTTAATGGTTTCACCTCAACACATAGGGATTTCAGAGTTCTAATCCCTGCTCTAACATTAAATCCCTCTGTAGTATTGGCAAGTCGCCTACCTTCTGTCTCGAGTTCCTGATTTCTAATATGGAGGTAGTAATACATAACTACATCATACTTGGTGTGAGAATTAATTAGCTGGGAATAAATACTGCCCTTGGATACAGATGTGTAACTCCTGATTCATTTCAGTAGGCACTACAAGGGTAAAACTGGGCCCTTAATTCTGTAAGTGTTTTGAAGATGAAAAGGTGCTCCCTAAGTGCTAATTATTATTATTTTAACAAAACTGTCAATTTGGAACCCTTAATATATTGTTTTGCCATTGCTATAATTCTTTTCTATCTCTTTACAGTTGGTGTAAATATGTCCCCCTCTTTATCTGGCACTTTTAAACCTTTGCAGTTCTTTGATGCCAATGTGCAACTTCATGCTGATATCAACCCAAGGTGAGGAAAACTAGGATATATATGTATATAAATATGATGGTATGGTATAACTTTATTGGCAGAGATTTAGGATAGCTGAATTATTTACAAGGGTGAAGCCACGTGTAAGTTATATAGGTCAATCCAAACAGGTGCTGTTAAACCTTTTATTCCACACTATATCATCATGCTCTGTATTTGCCACATACATTACAGAGCATTTAAAAAAATATCCTGGAATTATGTTTTTTTGTGCCTACACTGCTGGGTGACTTAGTCATCATTAATCCAGGCCTCAGAGCAAACCATATAAATACAGTATCTCTAAACAAGACATAAAATAGCTTTTCTATACCTAAAAAATGCCATGATTGTAAAGTATGTTATCGCAGACCTTGCAGTGCTATCAGTGTGTGCTGGATCCAAACTGGGAAGCTGGGATTCTACCATGTCTCATAAAGCTTCTATTTCTACCCCTTCAGGGATGAGTGATATCAGATGTAAAGTCATGACATTTTACATATAAAAAAGCTGCTACTGATGCAGCACGAAATATGGTCATCCTGGGCCTCAGGCTAGTGTAATTTTGCCGGGGCTGGCTGGGGGGAGAAGAAGAAATATTTTTGAAGCTAGTTGGTTTTTTAAAAATAGCAGGTGTTTGAAAGAGCTCAGAGTTTTCTAATATTAGAATAAGAACTGGGGTGATGGATTAGAACTGAAGAGGGCAGGTGAGGAGGTCTAATGGTCCATGTTAAATTCATTTATCACATGACTCTGCAATTCGTCATCTGGATCTCACCTCCTCATATATGATATATCTCTTTATCTGTCAATAGATTGACCTTTTTCCTTTTACAGCAACAAACTCTCATTTCCAAAAAGAGATATTTATATAAAGGGAATTCTACATTTCAAAGTGTGCTTGCTAAGTATATATTTATCGATTTATATGGTTAGGCATGTTTATATTTTCCCTCTCTTTCAGCGTATACATGCATACAGTGGCAATGATGGGAATCAATACACAGTACTTTCAGAGTGGTCTTGAATTTCATGCCAAGTTCCGTGCCAACATCCCAATGAAATTTTATGCCAGAATAAACGTCAAAGATAATAGTTTGAAGTTTGAAACAACTCCATGTCACCAGGAAACTGAGCTAGTGACTGCAAGGTACAGCAGTTATATTTAGTTTGTTTAGTTTTAACTCTTCTGTACAATTGATGGTGAATTACTTATTATAAAATGATAAAGACACAGCTTTTTGCTAAGACTTTCCTGTAGTAGGATAGTTATAGAATGCTAAATATTTTCTTTTGCTCACTATGTTCAGGATGTATTTTTTTGTATTCAACTTTACCGGCAATTTCAATCCTCTGTCATTTAATGGTCCTCATCCTGAAGTCCTGACTCAGGCAATGAAGCCATTGAGGGCTTTGCCTGAGTACTCAGAGTAAGAACTACAGAATCAGGCCCAGTGCACTTCTGGTGGTTAAATACAAGTGAACTTGTAGTGTAATTGCCATTATTGCACTTCTAAATGCCCCTGCCTTTATAATCCTTTGTTTGGCTCATACAGAGCTCAACTACTCTAACGTTTTATTTAGTTAATAATTGTTCTGCGGTCATGCTGTTAGCATCTAGAACTATGAAACCGATTAAATCGAACTGTCCCCGTTAAGCAACATACTGTATCAACTCTAATTAACCATAAATAGTCCACTGCAGAGCCGTTGTTCAGAACATGATGTGTCTTGAACTATACTCAGCAGGGCAGTAAATTTAAGTTCTGGAGGACTAGTTGAGAGAAGGAGTTCCATAGGTGGGACCTTAGACTGCCAGTGCCCTATCTCCAATCCTTAAGTCATCACAGCTACAGAATGTCTTCAAAACACATTGGTTCATCTCAGCAGTTTTGGTGGGACTTAGGGAGAGAGAGAGTCTCTAAAAGAGCTAGATCTAAAATCATGAAGGGCTTTGCAGTATAGAACCAACACCTTAGATTTCAACCAGAAGCAGATGGGGAGCCAGTGCAGTATATGGACAACAGCTGTAGTGTGCATTTCACTAAGTAGATGAAGGGCAGCGTCAAGGGCAGCTTCAAGTAGAGTGCATTGCAGTTGTCCAATCTGGACATGACAAAGGCAGTATCTGTGGCAAAGTCATCAAGGAGAAGTCATAGATTACCCTTATTATCCACAGATAAAACAAAGTACTCTGAGCCACTATGGTTACATGGGAATCCAACAGCAACAGAGAGCCCCCAACAACCCTGAGATTGTGAACGTCTTTTGAAAGGGATGTGTAGACTCCACCAACAAACAGAGCAGTCAAAACCCTTGTTATTTCTTCAGATTGCTTTCTTCTGCCAAGCATCACCTCTATCTCTTCTGGATTAAAAATAGCAGGCCTGTGAAAAATCAGAATAGAATAAAATACATTATTGATAGAGCCATTTACAAGTAGTGTATCATGCCTATCCCCACAGGACTAAACTTTATGCTATTTCAAGAAATGTGGAAGAGATAACTTCAGCAAAGAGATTGTTAGTTCTACCAGAAGAAGCTGTATCGGATATCTCCGAGCAACGTTTTAAATCGGCAGAAAGGACTTCAAGAAATGGTGCCACAACGGTAATTAACACTCCTGTATTTGTATGTTATAGATAGATAGATAATGGATGGATGGATAGATAATAGATGGTCTAGGTGGATCGATGGATGGATGGATAGATAGATAGATAATGGATCTGATTTTCAGAAGTGCTGAGCTCCCATAACTCCCGTTGAAGTCAATGGGACTTAGGTGTTCAGACCATTTGAAATAGTCTTCATATACATCGCTGCAGTAGAATTTAATGGGCCAAGTGATGGAATTCTTACTCTTCGTCTGCTCATTCCTCTTTTCTGTGCAGAGCAGACCCTAAGTGTACAGATCTGGCTGTTTCTTCACAGTAGGAGGGATCATCCATAACCATGGGGCTCTCTTCCTCTTCCCAGTACCCCATAGAGAGGCTTCCCTGGGCCATCAGATCCATATGGAAGGTGTAGGCCTCAGGCAGGATGGAGAGGGCAGGGAACAGGATGTGCATTTTGCTTCCCAAGCCCTGTGGGAATCAGTGCAAATGGTAACACAGCCCCAGGCTCTGCTTTGCTAAGTGCCCTTCGTACTTGGGAATCCCCTTTAAGCGGGGGGCCAGCTGCTGCTTGGGAGTCCTGCACCGGTTTTTGAGTCACTTTTGCTCCCTCTCCAATTCCCCTTAAACTTGCCATGTTTCTGTTTAATGCAGCAAAGAACAGCTTTTGACGGGATGTCCGAGACATATTCCTATGGCTCAGAAGAGGAATTTTACCACAGAGCTGGAGGAAGATCTTATGCACTAGTCTTTTGTAGCAAATTACATAGTTTGGGTTGCCAAACCTGTCTTAACCTTCAGTTACGAGATGCTGCTTTCTTAAAAGATACATTTCTACACAGATTGGTTGGAGAGGGTGAAATCAAATTAGTTTTAAAACCAGGTATCGTATTATGCACAAAATTTTCCGTTTCTCCACATCAGTACAACTAAAGCAGTATGCATTAAAACTTAATGCATGTGTCTGCTGTTTAGTCCGTACAGATACTGCTATTGACAAAATACAGCTGGAGATTCAGGCAGGATCCAGAGCAGCTTTCAGAATAATCCAGCTGGTAACCCTAGTGTCAGAGGAGGATGATGATTCAATTCCAGATGACGTGGTTCAAACAAAACTGAAGAAGATCCTAGGAATTGAAAGTATATTTAAGGTAACTGACTTGGTTTGAAATGAAAGATAATTGAACAACAACAAAAAATGCCATTCAACAAAACAAAATAAATGGTCCTACAAAATTAGAGGGAAATCTGCAGGAAAAAAACAGAGTTTGATTTAGTTAGAACTGTAAATATTTTCTGAGGAGTAAAAAAGTATATGCTGAAGGGACAGTGCGAGGTAGTTTAGACTTCTTAAACTAAAAAGGAAGGAAAGAAGAGTTAAAAGCCTAATCAAATCAGACCTATTCAGTATCTTATTATTACATTTCAAATAAAGAAGTTGTTTGTTGTTTGTTTTTTGGCTTTCAGCAAGAAGGTTGGTGGTGATTTGAGTCTAACGTAGTGAATGCCAGTGAAAATGAGGTAGGATCAGAAGAGATTAAAATAGGGAAAGAACAAGTTAAAAATTACTTGGACAAATTAGATGTCTTCAAGTCACCAGGGCCTGATGAAATGCATCCTTGAATACTCAAGGAGTTGACTGAGGAGATATCTGAGCCATTAGCGATTATCTGTGAGAAGTCATGGAAGACAGGAGAGATTCCAGAAAACTGGAAAAGGGCAAATATAGTGCCCATCTATAAAAAGGGAAATAAGGACAACCCGGGGAATTACAGACCAGTCATCTTAACTTCTGTACCCGAAAAGATAATGGAACAAATAATTAAGCAATTAATTTGCAAAAATCTAGAGGATAATAAGGTGATAGGTAACAGTCAGCATGGATTTGTAAAAAACAAATCTTGTCAAACCAACCTGATAGCTTTCTTTGACAGGGTAACAAGCCTTGTGGATGGGGGGATATGGTAGATGCGGTATAACTTGACTTTAGTAAAGCTTTTGATACTGTCTCACATGACCATCTCATAAACAAACTAAGGAAATGCAATCTAGATTGAGCTACTATAAGGTGGGTGCAAAACTGGTTGGAAAACTGTTCCCAGAGAGTAGTTATCAGTGGTTCACAGTCAGGCTGGAAGGGCATAATGAGTGGGATCCTGCAGGGATCAGTTCTGGGTCCGGTTCTGTTCAATATCTTCATCAGTGATTTAGATAATGGCATACAGAGTACACTTATAAAGTTTGCAGATGATAACAAGCTGGGCGGGATTGCAAGTGCTTTGGAAAATAGGATTGAAATTCAAAATGATCTGGACAAACTGGAGAAATGGTCTGAAGTAAATAGGATGAAATTCAGTAAGGACAAATGCAAAGTACTCCTTTTAGGAAAGAACAATCAGTTGCACACATAAAATGGGAAATGATTGCCTAGGCAGGAGTACTGTGGAAAGGGATCTGGAGGTCATAGTGGACCACAAGCTAAATATGAGTCAACAGTGTAACGCTGTTGCAAAAAAAGTGAACGTCATTATGGGATGTATCAGCAGGAGTGTTGTAAGCAAGACAAAAGAAGTAATGCTTCAGCTCTACTCCACTCTGAGTAGGTCTCAGTTCTGGGTGCCACATCTCAGGAACGATGTGGACAAATTGGAGAGAGTCCAGAGAGAAGCAACAAAAATGATTAAAGGTCTATAAAATATGACCTATGAGGAAAGACTGAAAAAAATGGGTTTGTTTAGTCTGGAAAAAAGAAGATTGAGAGGGGACATGATAACAGTTTTCAAGTATGTAAAAGGTTGTTACAAGGTGGAGGAAGAAATTTTTTTTCCCTCTTAACCTCTGGTGATAGGACAAGAAGCAATGGGCTTAAATTGCAGCAAGGGAGGTTTAGGTTGGACTTTAGGAAAAAATTCCTAACTGTCAAGGTGGTTAAGCACTGGAATAAATTGCTGAGGGAAGTTGTGGAATCTCCATCATTGGAGATTTTTAAGAGCAGGTTAGACAAACACCTGTCAGGGATGGTCTAGATAATACTTAGTCCCGCCTTGAGTGCAGGGGACTGGACTAGATGACCTCTCAAGGTCCCTTCCAGTTCTATGATTCTATACTTTGAAACATTCCCTCTCAGTATTTACAACGCAAACATCGCAGCATTGTGCTAGTATATGATGAGATACAGAATGTGAACTTGACTGTGCTACAAAGGAGGATGAGAGCCAAGGAAGCAGTGTGGAGATCTTGGGCCTCCAAAAAGCTTCTCCTGTGTGCTGTAGATATCCTGCATCTGAAAGGCTAGGTTTATGGGGCAAAGTGCCCTGTTCGTCAAGAGGCAGGGCTAACCCTGCCAAATGATTTGGAGGAAGAATCACAAAATCTCCTGTCCCTTGGATGGATATTTCCAACATAGGGGAATAGGAGGCCTGAATGTTTTCCTCATAACACATGATATATAATTCCCAAAGCAATGAAGCTATTATTCCTGGAAAGTCAAGAACATGCAAGTGGCTTTAAATTCAATAACATTGCACTGAATATGATGGGAAAATGAATTTTTAAAAATCTGCCTCACTAACTGATACAATTCTTCAAAGTAACATTTGATTGGACTTGCAGGCTGCAAACAGAAGTGCGCATCAGCACCTTAAGAAGCAGGCTGCCAAGAAAGATAAAGTCAAAATTGCAGAAATTCGCACAGATCCAGCTGCTAAATATCAATCCAGCTCATCCTCATCATTGTCCTCATCATCATCTTCCTCCTCCTCCTCCTCTTCTGTTGGTGACAAATACAGGAATACAGACATGAAAGACAAAACATGGCAACCTAGACAAAGGGAAGGAAGCAGCAGCAGGAGCAGTAACACCAGAAGCTGCAGTAGCGGTGAAGAGGATCATGCTGCAAACAAGGAACAGCAAGGGAAAAGTGACAAACCAGTGAGGAGCTGTAGCAGCAGCAGTAACAGCGAGTATTCCAAACAGCAGGTAACTCATTCGGACTCTTAAGTCTGTATGAATTATACTTCTGGTAATAGTTACGTTACTTTATGCACTTTGTTATAATAAATCAGGAAATTATGCATTATGAATTAATTATATAGGGACCAGTTCGGCCCCGTCACAGGAGTAACTTCACTGAATTGAATGAGAGTTACACTCACATAATTGAGGGCAGAATTAGACCTAGAGAGTCCAGTGGCATTAGTAGAATTTACTCTTACTTCCCAGTTTATACAAGAGAGTTTATACGGAGAGTGAGGCTGGAAATTAGAAGCATATGGAGCACTGGGCAAAGTAATAAAAATATATTGTACAGTATTGCTTTCTGCCATTATGGTGATAGATTAGGTGACCTAATATAGATCTCTTCCATCTCTAACTTCTGAGATTCTCTGAGTCACTCAGATTTGAGTGTTGCGTATATTTTATTACTGAAATTATTACCTAATATTTTGCCATCTTTTGTGCTGCACCTTTTGGAGCAGTAACCCAAAGCAGCTTTTATGGGAGTCAACACTGCCACGGATTTCCATCTATTGTAAAATTCTGATACTAGTAAAGAAAAGATATAATTAGTGAGTTATTATATTAAATAATATAATTAAATAATATATAAATTATTATAACTCTCTTTCTTGCTAGTATAGAAGTACTGTGCCTTGGGTTGTCATTGAATAGCTCTTACTACTATGTCCAATAAAGGTGGTTTAACGGAACCTAACAGATATGCTTGCACATGATGCATAGTGCATTACTAAGTGAGTAGTCCCATTGAAATAAATGGGACCACTTGTGAAGTGCTACTCAACATGTATAAAAGTATCTGAATCAGGCCTATAGCAATTTCTGGTTTGTGTTGTCAGCAGATTGCATCCTGTACTGCTTAGGTCCTGATTCTGCTGACCTGATGCATGTGTAGTAGAACCTTTCTCTGCAGGTAGTTCCATTCATCTCAACAAGGCCATGGGTAAAATTTTCAACAGCACCTAAGTGATTTAGGAACCAAAGTCCTATCTTCAAAAGTGACATAGACATTTAGGAACCTATGTTCCACTGAAAGTTAATGGGACTTGGGGATGTTTGAAAATTTTACTCTATGTGCATAGTCAGGTATTACACAATGTAAGAATGACAGACAGAATCTGGACCTTAATGAATATAATGTTTTCTCTGTGCAGTGTAAATATGCTGAACAGATCTGTTTGTTGACATAAATTATTATGGTTTTAAAAGTTAAAATGTATTTGTTTAAGAAGGCAGTTATTTTATTAACTAAATTTCAGTTTGGTACAATGAAAGAATCTGATCCTGTGCTGTTTGATTTCATTATGAGTTTTGAATGAATAAAGAATGCAGGCTCAATCCCAAATCTTGTTAATCTAAAAGATCTGTTCTTTGTCAGGTCACATTTCTATTCCATGTTTCCTTCTGTTAGACTGAAATTGTTCTTGTAAAAGATTTTTTCCATTATTGTTTTACTTGTTTAGGGTTTGATCCTGCTCCCCTGGAAGTCAATGGCAAAACTCCCAATGACTTCAATGGGCTGGATCACATGCTTAAAGGATTTCCCTGTATTTCTGGATAGGATTCTGCCGAATACTGCACATAGCATGTTTTTTTTAATAAAGACCATTCCTTTAACAAATATTAATTTATGTGACATGCAGTGTAGTACTTTACTTTACTTTTAAAAATGATCCAACTGACTTTTTCTCCTGTGACTTTAGCCTAAATTCTTGGGAGACAGTAAACCTCCAATACTGGCTGTTATTCTTCGTGCTATTCGAAATGACAGAAAGCTGGCAGGCTTCCAGCTTGTGTTGTACACAGACTTACACTCCACAACACCTAGGATACAAGTGTTTGTGTCAAACATCTCAGAATCAAGTATATGGAAACTCTGCGCTGATGCTTCAATAGTAAATTCTTACAAAGCAGTGGTAAGGTTCAAACATAATCTGACCAACGGTAAATGTTTTATATTGATATTACTATGTTTTTATATTTTAAATTGAAAATAAAAGTAATTATTCCTCTCTCTTAGGGTTATCTAAAATGGGGCCAGGATTGCCAGGACTACAGGATTGCTGGAAAAGTTGTAACTGGCCAATTTGCTGATTACCCAGCCACACAGATCAAGCTAGAGTGGCCTAAAGTTCCTTCAAGAATCAAAACAGCTGCAAGATGGTGAGACTTGACTCATCATTTTTTGAAATCTAAATTCTTTACTTATTTTACAACATAATCAAACTTGGAGAATGCATATTCAGCAATGAGCGTTCAACCATTACAGGCGCAATCCTGCAGTTCCCACGCAGGCAAAACTCCTGAATGTGGAAATTTTTGAAGGATCAGACCACACATTGGTCTCTCCTATTTTATTTAGTCTCCAATTCACTTTTTTTCGTGTAATCCTTAGCATGAGTCTCTCTTAGAGCAGCACAATAGGTCCATTTGAAACACAAAGTTCATTAAATACTGATTAGAGTACATTAATGTGGCAGGTTTCAGAGTGGTAGCTGTGTTAGTCTGTATCAGCAAAACAACCGAGGAGTACTTGTGGCACCTTAGAGACTAACAAATTTATTTGGGCATAAGCTTTCGTGGGCTGAAACCCACTACATGAAAAAATGGGTGTTGCCATACCAACCGTAACGAGACCAATTAATTAAGGTGGGCTATTATCAGTTTTTCAATTCTGCAGTTTCTCAAGAAACTGCAGAATTGGAATTAATTTGCAAACTGGACACCATAAAATTAGGCTTGAATAAAGACTGGGAGTGGATGGGTCATTACACAAAGTAAAACTATTTCCCCATGCTAATTTTTCCCCCTACTGTTACTCACACCTTCTTATCAACTGTTTGAAATGGGCCATCCTGATTATCATTACAAAACGTTTTTTTCTCCTGCTGATAATAGCCCACCTTAATTAATTGGTCTTGTTACAGTTGGTATGGCAACACCCATTTTTTCACGTGTATATATATATATCTTCCTACTGTATTTTCCACTGCATGCATACGATGAAGTGCGTTTTAGCCCACGAAAGCTTATGCCCTAATAAATTTGTTAGTCTCTAAGGTGCCCCAAGTACTCCTCATTTTTTAATTAATGTGGCAATGATTATAAGAAAATGGTGCATTGCTAGATTCAGAATAGGTTTCTTTTATGGGTTCACAGTCACACTACAGTGGGTTTTTTTCAATGTTGTCCAACATGGAGACACACAGATGGCAACTTCTCTTGATACCTGAATACATACATGTACATGTTAGTTAGAGACACTGGGATAGTAGCTGCCTGGTTAACAGATTACCACCAGATGCTTGAGGAGAACATAGTTTAAACTAGGTTGGATTACTTGGTTAGGCTGATATCTGTTCTTGCTACCCTAGATAGAAGCTATCCAATGGAATACCTGGAAAATTCTGTTCTGAATGCATTTTTTCATGTACACTACATGCCCTTATTGTGGAGGATGAACAGGGGACTGAGTGTAACAGAGTTCATTCTTATTCTTTTGGAGGCAACACTTGTTTTGAGGCAATTTTTTGTATTGTTTATTTAGGACCCAAACCTATAATAGGGACTGATGATGAGGTCCTCATCTTTTCACAGTGAGAATCCAAGTGAGCGTAAGGGCCCATGCTAATGAATCCTGTTAACACATAGTGGGGCTTTAATAACAAGCTGTCTGTTTTTTAGGTATTTAATGGATTGGGGGTGCCCAGTTCTCAACATTGAATGTCTTTAACGCCGCTTGGCTATCCCACCCCGCTTACTGCATGCTGCCATGCGGCCTCCTGAATTCAGTAGCAATTTTCAGTGTTTTTGATACTGCTGCCTCTCCTGCCCTGCACAGTACCACATACTAACACGCACTGCTTGGTGACAGGCTTGCTCTCTAACCGATGCCAAATACAGCATTTACTTCATTATGAGTGTTTCGGTATGAATGGAATTTAAATAGAACTCTCCACAGAAAATCAATGACATCACTTATTCCCTCTTCCAGGTTTTACACATTTGTTCCAGGAGTTGCATACATGTTTGGATTTTCCCAAAGGGAACAGAACAATCCCTCTCAACAGGCTACTCTGGTTGTGGCTCTAACTTCTCCAAGAACCTGTGATGTTGCTCTCAAGCTACCTGATGTAATATTTTACTTTTTTAATTTTTTTTAAAAAGAGGTTTGCCAGAGAATTTAGCGCTCACAAAATTGAAGGTTAAGAGTTTTGGCTTGAGCCACAAATATTTTTTTCAGTTTATATAAACAGGCATAAACTCCTATTCTGCGCTCTTGCTGCTTTTACATAATTTTGTTTCATAATAAAAATATCTTGTAATTGACTTTTCCCTACTCAAATGGATAAAAAACAAATCAGCAAATAAAATAGCGCCAGCCTAACAAATACACAAAGAAACAAACAACTAACAAAAAACAGTTCAGCCTTCAGAGTACCACCTCCCCAGATATCCGGGAAGAGAACAGCATGCTTGGAAGGTTGACAAATCCAGGCTCTGTTGGGCCAAGAACAGGGAGAACACATTACTGTTGAGGACCCCTGACAGATAATGTCCTATCAGCAGCCCTTTCAAAATGATATAGCTCCAGTCTGAGGCTTCACTGATTTTGACTCTGGTAGTTCAGACCTGGGAAGTTTCTCTCTCATGTAAACAGGTCCCAAGCCATTTGGGCAGTGGAGGTCTGTGGTATATGTTTCCTCAAAGAGCTCCATTAATGAACCTCAGAGCTAATCTACATCACCTTTTGTTATTCCAGAGACTTCATATGTACCACCTGTGCAGTCAATTTGTAGTGTAGACAAATAGGGACTTCCATTCCTTTTCACTTGTGACCCATGTAGATTTCGATCAGTGAAAAGAAAATGCATAACACAGCCCCCTTTGAATAGTACCATAAAAATATTGGTTTTGCAGAAATTTGGCATAGTCTATATTCTAATCTGTTTTCTGTTTCCTTTTCAGTTCACAATTTATGGCAGAGACATTAGCCTTCCACTGCCACTCCCTTTAGATCCACATATATCAACTTCAGTGCTGCAGTATCCTGCTTGGAATTTCTTCACTAAAATACCATCCTCAGTCATTGACAGTCTTAAAGGTCAGTAATTAATCATCTTCAAAGGCATGCACTAATATCCTCATTTTTTTTTCATTACTTGGAATTATTTTACATTTATTAAAAAATAAATTGAACTACAAATAAAAACTTTACATCTATAATCAAGGTGAGCTAGGTTGCATAGGTGTAAATGAGAGCAGAATTTGGCTCAGTGTACCATATGTTGTACTAATGACTACAAATATTCAAATCCAGGTCAGGAATTAAGGTTTGCTTCTGCCCATTGACAGCAGTGAAAAACACACATTCTCCCAAATTTGCACATTATTTTGTGTCAGATTCATTATCTCTTAAGAATCCTGGGATAAAATTAGATTGGAACGTATGGCCAAGATTTACAAGTGATCAATCATTTTGAGTACTTCAGTGTTTGGGTAAGCAGCTTTAGACTCCTTAAAGAGCACCCAAAATCACTTCTGCAAATCTTGGCCATAATCTCACCTCCTTTATTTGTGTTTTTAAGGGTTTACTTTTTCAATAATGAAATATTAAGGACCAGTTGTACGATCCTTTCTCAGGTAAAATCTTCAATGAAAGGGCCAAATTATGCACTGGTGCAAAAGGACACAATTCAACTGAAGTCAATAGATTTGTATCACAGGTGAATTTGTCCCAGTGTGGAGGACTGCAGAATTGGTCTCTACATTTGTTTCAAAAACTTAATAAGAAAATATATAGGAGCCAATTCTGCTCTCAGTTACACGAGCGTAAACCCACTGGGACAAATTCCCATGATTTTACTTTATTGAAGTCAAAGCTGATTAGAGCTGGTAGGAAAATTTCCGAGAGTGCCATTTCAGTGAAAAGTGTTGGGGAGAATGCTGATATTCTGAGGATTTGGTTTTAACCAGCACTAATCCAGATAAAACTCAGTATAATCAATAAACCCATATAAGATGTCATATACTCTGTCATGGAACTCCATCTTCTGGTGCTACTTCTCTGAAGTCAATGATGTGGTAATTATTATTAACATGGTGAGATAAATTCTGCTCTCATTTACATCACATCAAGGTTACTGTGGTCAATAGGCCAAATTTATAGGATTGCACCAGAGCAAGTAAGAGCAGAATTTATCTCAGTGTTCATAATGGTCATATTTCTGCTTGCCTGTGTGCAGTGCTAGGCCAAATGCTGCTCTCACACTGGAGCCAATATGAAATTATTCAATAGAATGGGGTTACTTTGAATTTATGCTAGTGTCGGCAAGAGCAGAAACTGGCCGAACAAATTGAAAAAACAATTACTACATTTGAACACCTAAAATGAAAAAAGCTCACTAATGGTGGGCTTTTTTTTCAGGTCATTGTTCAGTCTCCCAAAACATGATCACAACCTTCAATGAAGTTGAATTCAACTACTCAATGCCTGCAAATTGCTACCATGTCTTGGCCCAAGATTGTAGCCCAGAACTGAAATTCCTGGTGATGATGAAGAAAGCTGAAGAGTCTGCTGACCTTAAAGCAATCAATATCAAACTTGCAAGTCAGTAAGTAATTCCAGAGAATGTGGCAATTAGATGCTACAGTGATCACAAGGGAATTTGAGGATTAATGGGGATTGATAATGGCAGAGGGCCCATCCAATGGCTATTGAAGTCAATTGAAAGACACCCAGAGCTTTACACCTGCAGGTCACTTTTTTAAATGCAACTGAGGTTTGTACTAACCAAAAATCTTTAGCACCTGACAGCTGTTCATTAAACTATGAGAAATTAGTTGGTTGTCTCAGTCCAGTTCTTAGGGAGCAAGGACAAGGATTGCAATTATACTAGTTAGCATACTGCTTGACAATCTCGGCAGAGTGGACACGTTTGAATGTAGGTGGAAACTGAACTACTCTCTCATTTTAGAGGTGATCCGTTATTTGATGCCTAATGTTCCACATCCATAATCAAGTCAGTTTAGAACACACATTGTCTTATATTGCAGCAGCAACTGTGCAGAATTGCACACTGTAATAGAAAAGTTTGATATTATAATGTGTGTATGATTATGTACCACAAAAAACAATAAGGGAGAGTTGTCCTTTATTTCCTTGAAATGTAGGTGGTCTCCTCTAGTATAAGGTATAAGTTGGGGCAGCGTAGGGAAGCTTACAGTGTGCTGTACCTGTTTTGTGGCAAAATAAAAGGTTGCAGGCTCCAAGTCTGTCCGTCTAGCACAGTGGTTCTCAAACTTTTGTACTGGTGACCCCTTTCACACAGCAAGCCTCTGAATGTGAACCCCTTTATAAATTAAAACCACTTTTTTTATATTGAACATTATTATAAATGCTGGAGGTGAATTGTGGTTTTGGGGTGGAGGCTGAAAGCTCACGACCCCCCATGTAATAACCTCGTGACCCCCTGAGAAGTCATGACCCCCAGTTTGAGAACCCCTGGTCTAGCACCTTTTGCACTAGGGGCGTTCTCTGTGACAGTGGAGAATTTTTCCATTCCCTTGTCATTTCATGCATCCTGGAGGCGTTCCTCTAGGAAACATCCACCAACTCCTCACAGAGCAGTGGGTGCTGTCTGGGGTTCCCTGCTCGCTGTCCCCATACAGTGCCCTTGTTTTACACTTTGGACCTGCACTCCCATTCCTGTTTGTATTATGTTTTGTCCCAAGTAATCATTTGTCTCCTGGATCTTATGGTCCCTTTCTCACCTGATGGGGATGAGCCTTTAGTTTGGTGGGCTCTGCCTACTGCTCCCTAGAATTCAAATAGGCTATCACCTTTCAGGAGTGGTGAACTCATTTGGGAACATTTGAAAAAAGTGACTGAATCTCCATTCTTATGGTTCATTTTTATTTTAAAGTGGTAATTTAATAAGGAAACAGTCTTTTATTTTCTGACTCTGTTAAAAATTCTTATTTAAACATTATGAACACTGTATCATGATTGCTAAAATATTTTGGGGGAACTAAACTGTTTATGGTAAATGTAATGTCTAAATAAAATTTTAAAACATATTTTTCCTGGGGAAAAATGCTACAATATGCAGTATTTTCAGATAATTAGAGAGATCATAATTTTGCCACAGAGAACCCAATTTTCTTGTGGAATGTGGAGCACCAGCAACTCACTTTAATTATATAGAAGTATCTGTTTAGCTTCTATAGTGTGTTGGGGTATTTCACTTCAGGGTGGTAAAGGAACTCAGGACCCTGCAGGGTCAGAGCTACAGTGTTTATGAATTGTGAGTTAAGTAGCACAAAAGGGAAACATTCCTTTAAACCAGGGGTGGGCAAACTTTTTGGCCCTAGGGCCACATCTGGGTATGGAAATTGTATGGTGGGCCATGAATGCTCACTAAATTGGGGGTTGGGGTGAGGGAAGGGGTGAGGGGTGTGGCTGCAGGCTCTGGGGTGGGGCCAGAAATGAGTTCAGGGTGAGGGAGGGGGCTCCGTGCTGGGACAGCAGGTTAGGGTGTGGGGGGGTGGTGAGGGCTCCAGCTGGGTGTGCGGGCTCTGGGGTTGGGCTGGGGATGAGGGATTTGGGATGTGGGAGGCTGGGACTGAGGGATTCGGAGGGCAGGAGGGGGTTGGGGTATGGGAGGAGGTCAGGGGTGCAGGCTCCAGGCAGTACTTACCTCAAGCAGCTCCTGGAAGCAGCGGTATGTCCCCACTCCAGCTCCTAGGCAGAGGCATGGCCAGGCAGCTCTGCGCGCTGCCCCATCTGCAGGCACCGCCCCAGCAGCTTTCATTGGCTGCAGTTCCCAGCCAACGGGAGCTGCAGGGGCAGCGCGCGGAGCCACCTGGCCGCCCCATGCATAGGAGCCGGAGGAAGGACATGCTGCTGCTTCCAGGAGCTGTGCAGAGCCACAGCACATGTGGAGCGGGGCAAGCCCCTGACCCCACTCCACAGTGGGAGCTCGAGGGCTGAATTAAAAGATCTGATGGGTTGGACCGTAGGTTTGCAGGCCTTAGTTTGCCGACCCCTACTTTAAACTAATTTTGTTCTGTCTTTAAAGTGAGATTGACATGTATCCTTCAAATGGACTCATCCAGCTGATGATTAATGGTGTTCACACCCCAGCACAGATTCTCCCATACACATCTAATTCTGGTACGTGACACAGAATATTTTATATTGCATTTAATCTTTCCTGCTATATATTTGAAGAAGAAAGAGGGAGAACCACACCAGGCAGGTCAGCCCCATAAATGTAGCAGCAGTATTTTAATTAAAACCCAACAATATTATCAGACTTGTGGCTGGGGAATAATATTTAAGAGCGTGGTTCTGCAGAACTCTCTCAGGATAAAATTCACCCTGATCTAGAGAGCCTGACTAAGGCCCTCGGCACTACTTAAGAATTCCATTGGCAGTAGGCAAGGAACAGACAGACCATGACAGAGGAATGTGTACAGGGTGGCCTGTGCACCGTCTGCATGCCACACTATGATTCTTTGCACTGGCTCCACCAAGACTGTTTTGGAGGGCAGCAAAAAAGATGGGCAAAAAACAGGGACACTGGATCTGCATAATCTTGCATCCCGAGTTTATTCAAAAACATAAATATATTGTTTGGGTAAAATGAAACTTTTCATTCCACCCAAAATGAAAAGGTTTTAAGCATTTGTAAACATTATTGATTTTTTTAAATGAAAATTGAAGATTTTGATTCAAAAAGTCATTTTAAATAAAACATTTCATTTTGAAAATGTTGAAACCAAACGTTTTGATTTTTTTCTTTACTTTTTTTCCTGACCAAAACAGTTTGGCAAAACTGACATGGATTTGTTAAATGTTTTGGTGAAGCCAAATCTGCATTTTTTTGCCCCAAAAGTTTTTTGTACAAAAAATTAGCCCAGCTCTATTTGTCGAAATGGAGCAATGGAGTTACAGCAGCTACAGTATTGCAGCATCTTGGCTAACATATTGGCCACCGTGTGGGGTGGGGAGGTGTTGCCAAGTGTCTCTGGGATTCTGCCAGAGCAGCGGTCATTTTTAATTGTGCCCCATTCCTGTTCTGCATGCCTGGACTTTAGGCAATTGGCACAATCTGATCCCATATTTTTTATTATAGTTTCCAATATTTATGTTTTCTGATTTGGGGGTGTTTGTTTGTTTGTTTGTTTGTTTGTTTGAAACAAATAATGGCTCACTTAAACAGTTAAAATGGATCGTATTGGTGTTTTAAAAATTATTTCCCACAAATTATATTAAAAAATTTGCTTCTTTCTGTGGCATGCAGCCAGAACAATGTTAGGGCATGCCATTCCTCTCCATAGACAACTGTCATCACTATAGGAATTGTACAGATTGACTGTATTCGGTGTATATTTTATAAACAGCTATTCTCAAATTGATTTAATATGTAATAATTACTGTGTTATTCCCTTGACAAAGACCCTCATTGGACCTGCTTGCAGGATCTGAGCTTAACAAAACAATATTAATTTGGCACCTTTACTTCTTTGGGGTTTTGTACAGGAGCTGAGGTACTCATTTGCCAATCTGATTTCAGGATTGAGGTTTTAGAGATTTGTCAATTTAAGAGCCTGATCCAAATGCCATTGAAGTTAACAGGAGACTCTTCCTTAAATGGGAGTTGGATCAGGCTCTAAAAGAGTGACTTTTGCCTTCAAAGAAAGATCAATTTGCTATTATGTTGCAGATGCATACATACTGATCAGCAGTGAGAAGGACGGCTTGTCAGTAAAAGCCCCAGAGTATGGCATAGATAAACTTTATTATGATGGACATACACTTAAGGTACAGTACATTTTTCTTCACTGTTAGTGTTTTTGTTTTTATAAAATAAACATTTAAATTGACCTTTCCTTTGTTTTCATACAGATTCAAGTAGGTTTCTGGATGGCTGGAAAAACATGTGGTATTTGTGGAAAATATGATGGCGAGAGTAAACAGAAATATCAAATGCCTAGTGGCTATGTGGCTAAAGATGCAGTGAGCTTTGCTCATTCTTGGATTCTCTCAGAAGAGCCCTGTGCTGGAGGTATGAAGATTCTAAAATATATTTGTGCTATTACCATGAGTCACAAGTGAATAGCTTCAAGAACAGCTACAATATTTAGATATATGTGCTATACTGGATCCAAGTTCTAAAGCAGAGGTGGACAATAGAGTACCTGACAATCTGCTACGAGTGCATGCTTTTCACTATCAATGTGATTGGTGCTCACAGATAAAAGAAAGTACATTTTCTTGAGATTGGTAGTTTATTGCAAGGTCTTGTGTTGTTGCATTGTTATACCAGGTTAATGTTTTATCATGCATCTACATGAGGGATGTGTGTGTGCTAAATCATATAAACACAAAAATGACTTTTTGCAATGTAAGTCAGGTAAGGACCAGTAAATGCCTATGAAAAACAGATATTCTTTAAAGGCATTTTATTGGACATATCTTCATTGCTGATTTGTATTCTGCTACTTTCATGTTTTTATTGTCTATCAAAAATATAAAGTTTCTCTCTCCTAATTACACTAAACTGATTAGGAGCTATAGAGGGACAACATTTTAATGGATAGAGGGTGGGGGCACATGACATCTTGCCATGATGTACAAAAACGTATTAGCAGCTACACCCTGTAAGAAGTCAGAATGCCCTCGATGGCCAAAGGCAGTGTGATGTGACATGGAAGAAAAGGAATGTAATTGTGCCCCAAGTTGAGCAGCATGTAGTCCGTCCATGTTGCCAGGAGCAGGTCAGGCATGTGCATCACATTTGCACAAAGGAGCAACCCTACTCTGCAAAGCATAACACCTGCCCTGAGCTGTCTTGGCCTGTTACTGCAGGATGCCTCTTGTTACAGACATGTAGTTGTTATCCCATTGGCATTCTTCAGGGCAGAATTTAGTGCCTGATCCTCCTCCTCCTGAAATCAATGGTAAAACTCCCATCAACTTCAATGGGAGCAAATTTAAAATATTATTTATCACTGATCTAGTTTGTTTAGATCTCTTTGATTTCACTGATTCCTCTGTGTAATGCTCAGTTGTAGTTGAGGAAATGTATATGCTTTCTAGAGCTTATGTTTTAAAATCCAATTATTTGACTTCTTGTAGCTTGTAAACTGCAGCACACACTCATCAAAATTGAGAAGCCAGTTGGTTTTGAAAACGTGGCCTCAAAATGCTATTCAGTCGAGCCAGTTTTGCGCTGTGTGAAAGGATGTTCAGCAACTAGAACTGCCCCTGTCTTTGTTGGTTTCCATTGTGTGCCAGCTGGTAAGTCTCAAAACTCCATACTTTTTCAGGAGCTGTATCATGGATGTCCAATTGTTAGACTCTATGAAGACTTAGCATTCCCTGTCCCATCAGCTATGGGAGGAAGTGCATCAGTCCAGGCTACAGCTTCCTTTGACACTGTTATTCATGTTGTTCAAAGAGTTTACCAAGAATCTTCAGCACAAAGAAGAGAGGATGTGTTATTTCTAATGTGAAAAAAGCCCCAAATACCCCCAAACCCTAAATTTTGGGAGGAATAAAAAAGCAGTAAAGTCTACTTGCAGAGCAATGTTACTTCAACATGGGTAAGGGTAGGAGAAGCTAGCCTAAATGATTTTTAAAAGTGTATTGTCTTAAAAAAATAAGATTCCAAATAATGATGCTCATTAAAATGACAAGCTTGACCCTGGAGTCTTTCTGCATTCAAAACTCTCATTGAGTTCAGTGGGAGTTGGACCTGCATAAAGACTGGTTCCTACAACTTTTTTTTAGTTTTTTATTGCTTTGGCCTAGGGTTTTGAGATGTTTGCTTTACTCTTCAAGTAATCAAAATGCAGATTTTGAAACTGTATAATCATGGATAATCCATTTGAATTCGCACATTTGAGTCCAGGGAAAGTATACAAATAACTTTCGCATCACTTCCCCTCCCCCCATTTTCTTATTTTCAGACTCCACAACCAGCTTTGATGAAGAGCAGATTAGGTTAGACCAGAAGTCTGAGGATTTGGAGAACACAGTTGATGCTCATACAATGTGTTCCTGTGAACAACTACAGTGTGCAGCATGACACTACATTTCACAGGGTTAGATACCCCTAATGGTGGTTTTTTTTTTGATATATGTATACTCGTTCTCTGCAATTATGGACACACTACTTTGTTTCAGACAGTGAAGGTAACACTGAATTATTTTATAAAATGATTTCTCAATGTAATATTTTAAAATTTTGAAAACAATTCTGGTTACCCTTAATAAATATTTGTACTTTAAATTAAACAGTTGTTCAGGTTTATTTTTTGACTACACATAATTATTTTGTCACAGAGAAATAAAACGCTTCATTATATTATTGCGCTATGCAGCAACCTTCAGCCGTCATGTAAAGCTACACTTTTAAAAGTTGCCTCCAGGGCCCAATCCTGCAACTGGCACTGTGCAGGCACCTACTCATGCAGTGCCCATCGCAGGACTGGAGCCTATTTTGTGTGTCCCAGGTTTAGGATAATCAATTTTACACACCCCAAGGCTTCATTTTCATCAGTGCTAAGCACATGCAGTTCCTATGGGCTTACATTTGTGTTACATATTTTCAGTGCCTGTAAAAAGCAGGCCTGGACCTCTTGGGTACCAATAACTGACGTAGCCAAAGTCCGAGGCTATGTTAGAGTAAATGCTCCGTGGGGCCTGATTCCCCCTGGCATACCTCCAGCTCCAGTATTGCCAGGCACCAAGGACGGGGGCAGCAGGGAGCGGGCGACAGCTGAGAGCCCGTCCAGGGGTGGCCCTCTCGCCTACTTTCTCTGGAGCCTTTTGCCAAACTACTTGCTCCCTTTGCCTCAGTTTCTCCAGCTGTTAAAAGGGGGCGGGGGAAATAACGGGCCACACTCTGGCAGAGGCACAAGGGCCTCCAGGCTCCCACCTCTAGCGCCGCTCACTGGGCCGGCGGGGGCCTGGCGAGCGGCACGTGGTCCGCAGGAGGGCGGGGCTCGCTGTCGGTCACGGACGGGCCGGCCCTGAGTCTCCAGGCCCCGGGCGGTATTTACACGCCCTGCCGCCCCGCTCCGGGCCGAGCGCTAGGGGGCGGGGAGCCTGGCTTCCCCCACAACCCGCCCCCGCCCCCAGCGCGCTTCCAGCCGAAGCCCGGACTCGGGCTGCCTCCCCTCCCAAGCAGCCCTAGAGCTGCCGGTGTCGCCCCGTCTCGTCAGCCCGAGTCCCCGGCGGGCGGCGCCGGGTTGCCTGGGACCCCTGGCGCTGCTGGGGGCGTGGCCAGCAGCGAGAGCGGGAGGATTGGCCCGCTCCCGTTCCCGTAGCGGGAGTCGAGGCGGAAGCGCGGCTCCCAGCTGAGACCCGGCAGCGGCTGCCGCGTGCCCGGATCAGGGAAGGGTGACGTAGCGAGAGTGCTCAGCATGAGGCGGCTGTTGCGGGCCGGCGCGTGCACGTCCCGCGGCTGCCCTGTTCTCCTTCTCGCGCTCCTGCGCCTGGGCTGGAGCAGCGGCGCGTGCCCCTGCCGCGAGCCCGCGCTCTGTCGCCCCATCGCCGGCGCCCGGGAGTTCGAGGTATCCCGTCACCGAGCGCCGCAAGGGGCTCTGGGATTGGGAACGGGGCTGCCCGTCTCGAGGCCCTGCGGCCTCCCCCAGAGGGCCTCGCGTCCGGTCCGCGCTGCGCGCCTCAGCCTCCTCAGCTCACCGGTGCGGCCCTTCTCGCCTCCCACCCTGGCGCCTGCCGGTCCCGGGCCACAGTGCAGTGGCCTGGCCCTGGCTGGGGCCTACAGCCGCTCTACGGGCTGCCCCGTGCCACCCCCGATGCATGGGCCTGGCGGGCGGCGTCGTGCCGTCCTTGCCGCCCCATTCCCTGGCGGAGAGTCTCGGATTCGCTCCGGGTCCGCCCCAGCCCCACCGCCAGACCCCTCCCACGCGGGCTGCCTGCGAGCCCTCAGCTTCGCGGCGTGTCGCATGGCTACGGAGGGGCTGGGAGGGGCTCCTGAGCACCGCCCGCCTGCCCCAGCCAGCTCCCGCAATGGCTCGTCAGGGCTTGGAGACATGGGCGGGCTGGCGCCTTCGAAGCAAAGTCCCGCCGGCCGCAGCTCTTCCAGGGCATTTGACTGTCCTTTTAAGGGGTCGGTTATGGCCGGGGACTCTGTGTACCACCCTGGCAGTGCCAGCGAGCTGAAAAGTTGAGGCTAAAGTACATATGAATTGTGACTCCTCTTAAGGCAGAAGCTCGAGTTGGGGAGTGAGCTATTTTGTTGTCTTTATTACTCAGGTGTTCATGGCTAATCGGTTGCTTCTTTTTTTGGGCTCTGATGTATCTTTCTGGTCATTACAACTTTACATATGAAACTTTGAAAATTGATTAGAGTAGACCCTCAAATGTTGGTCTACTGTTAAATTACGGGGATGATTTATTCAACCTCTTACAAAATCCAGCCCATTAAATCAAAACAGTCTTGTTTTTAATAGAATAAAATGAGTTGTAATCCACGACGACCTTCCTGAAGTTTTAAATGAGTCTAAATTAGTTCATTAGCAAACTGTTTAAATGAATCTAATCAGTTAGGGTAGGTTTATTTGATCTGGCAGCTTCTGTTTGACAAAAAATGTATAAACTGGGTCAGCATGAATTACTGGGAAATGATGTTGAATCCTGTCAAAGCTCCTGCCAGTTTGTTTGCGTTTTGAGACCAGTCAGCTATTGAATTTGGCAGGCACTAGATCTGTAAAGGACAAGCTGGCTTTCAAGAAGCATGAATAATTTAACTTTTTACTCTACCTAGAATGTATTTGGGATGCAAGGGAAAGGAATGACGCAGCTCTAATTTAAATTAAACTGTCATGAGAGTTTGACATTTGGTGTGCTTCCAGTCGCTTACTTTTTGTTCTGCTTTTGCAGGTCTTTGTGTTTGATGTTGGAAGAAAATCTTGGAAGTTCTATGATTGGTCACAGATTACAACTGTGGCAGCTTTTGGAAAGTATGACCCTGAGCTATTGTGTTATGCTCATTCTAAAGGAGCCAGGGTAGTACTAAAAGGTTGGTTACAGTTAGGGAAATGTGGGCATTTATGTATTAAATTTATAAGGGAATAATATACCTCCTTTTGCAAAGGGCCATAATACACTACCACCCAGAATTTTTAAAAAAAGTATAAAACAGGCAAAACTCCAATTCTTTCTGCCCCAATAGTAACAAAACTACTTCAGTGTCAGCAAAATAAAGGATCTACTGGGAAAGAGACCAGTAGAAGTCACGTGGGAATGGAGAGGAAGAAATGGGAAGAGGAAAAGCATAGGCAGGACCTGTGCCAGGTCTCTGCTCCATGTGTTTGTATAATACTTAAAAAACAAATGTTGAATTAAAGAGCTATAATCAATCTTCAAGGTTCTTGGACAAGAATAGCCCCAAATATATACTAGGAGGAAGGAGTGTGTAAAGTATTAAATGTTTAAAAAAAAAAGTGTAATACCTATGAGGCTGAAAATGCTGTTCATATTTGGGGTTTATTTTATATATGAAATCCTTCATTTGTGGCCATACTTACAGGTTGTACACAGAGTTCTGGACTTCTCATTACAAAAAAGACAGAAAGGCAACAAAGATATGGGAAGAAAGAGGGATCGCTTAAAAGGAAAGGTTAAAAGAAACAAGAAGCGTGTGTCACTATGTCTGGAAGTATCAGAAAGGTGTTGGCTTCGAGGAAGGGAGAGCAATTGTTCACAGTGGCTAAAGAAGGAATAACCAGAAGTAGTGGGATGAAACTACAAAGAAAAATTCAGGAATAATCTCACAGCATAGTATGATCTCCCAAGGAAACTGTACCAAAAAAATACCAAACTACCCCACACTTGAATTGGTCTCCACTATACAGTCCACATGGAGCATGGAAATGAAGTATATGGCAGAATAGGATTCCCCCCCAGCCCCAATATCTACCATTATTCAAATAAGTGGTAATTTATTAAGATTTCTTGTTTAGGAGATGTACCTGTGAAGGAAATTATTGACTCTGCTAACAGAACAGCCTGGATAGCTCAACAGGTGGACCTGGCCAAAAAGCAGTATATGGATGGAATTAATATAGACATAGAGCAAGAAGTTCGTGAGATGTCACCTGAATACTATGCATTAACGGCTCTGGTTAAAGAAACTACTGATGCTTTTCATAGAGAAATTCCAGGATCACAGGTGAAAACAAAATTTATTTTATAAAATGATAGATTTTAAATCTGTGATGTCCTCGCAATTTATTCCATAATGTAAAGAGCACTTGTCTGTAAAATTCTGTGCAAGCCACTGGCACTGTTTCCCAAGTGTACATTGTATTATATATATTATTATGGTCATATATAAGCTCCTTATTGAGCTAGGTGTTGTACAAACAGAACAAAAATGGCTGTATTCTTTTTCTCTGAAGGATAATTGAAAATGCATCCTTTAAGGAACTCAAATATTAAAATAGAAGCAATTTTGCTGGGATTGACAGTATTTTCATTATAGACCTTTTTGGTGTATTGGCTGCCAAAGGTAAATCACTTTTATGTTGTTGTTGGTATGACTTAATGAAACTTTGAAAATACTGATAATTTCAGCATGATGTGAGGAAAAACTTGATAAATCTTTAGCAGGATTTAACAGGCAAAGGAATCAAAGATGTTAAAGATTTCCTTTGAAAAGATTTATCTTTATCCTTTGCCTGTTCTCTGTCATGTTCTTAAATAGATTATCATTGGTCATAGTTCGTAATTCTATTTTTGTGTGTGTATTAAATTACACACACACACAGAAGACTTTGCAGACATATTTTAAAAAAAGGTGAATCAGATTTTGGGCCCACTAGTCTTGACTGTGCTCCTTTTATGCATATTAATTTTATAGTTGTAAAGGCAGATTTGCTCTGAAAACTCAGAAATATTACAGTTCCTCTTACAATCCATGGGTATCGAACAGCGCAGCATTTTGAAAACATCCCACTAAAGTTTACATAGCTCTGCTTTACAAAACAGCAAAGCAATAAAATATATGAATTCCACACTAGATTTAAAGTTGTGGTTTTGTCTGTCAGGTCACCTTTGATGTGGCTTGGTCTCCAGCATGCATAGACAAAAGATGCTACAACTACAGTGGGATTGCAGATGCCTGTGATTTCTTGTTCGTGATGTCTTATGATGAGCAGAGTCAGGTCTGGACAGGATGTATTGCAAGAGCCAATGCTCCCTACAGTCAGACCTTAGATGGTAAGAATCAGTCAATAATGTTAGCAGCTGGCACATTTCTCTTTTAAAATGCATTATTGGAAGAGGACACCTTTTTCCTAAAATATATTAAATGCCTTTTGATTGCATTATTTGTTTTCTTGAAGCCTTTGATATTACTAAAATCTACTAAGAGAACTGTTTTCACATTGAGGGAATAGGTACCTCAGATTTTTGTGGCACCATGGATGGACATAGAGCAGTCATGTGCTATTTGACACCTGAATTCTATATGTCACCCTCAGTGGGATTCAGGTACACCCATGGGCAAGAGTTGGATTAGGGCATAGGCACAAATGGCACCTACCTAAGGCTGCACCTGCACCCATTTAACTTCTTTCTTGACTGAAAATGATTTAAATGTGCAGGGTTCCACATCAGCTTAATGGCTCATACAGTTTGTCACCCTACAACTGCTCAGGTTGTCAGCTACTGAAACATCTTGAACTGCTTTATTCTGCTGTTAAACTTTATCTTTCCTTTCTGTGCATCATGTAGAACTTTCTTGTATTTAGAATTCATATTTCAATAATGTTGGCAGCTTTCTGCATATACTGAAACGCCCTTTGTTTTTCCTCGCTGGCCAGGGTATCATATGAAAGCATGGCTGTGAAAGCTAATTGGTGCACTTCCCTGGAGCTTCCTAATGTCTTGCAGATAGTTAATACTTGAGTCTTTTTAGTACTTAATTTTATATGATTTCTTTATTAATAAATTAATCATATTGTAGATCAAACAGTAAAAGGATGTTATACCAAAGGAATTACATTGGAAAGAGGGTTGTAGATGTATTTATCTGCCTTGATAACCTTTGCTTCATTAGTGTTGAGAAATCTGCTCTAGGTATAGATTCTAAGGCCAGAAGGGATCATTATAACCTCCTGTATCACACAGGCCATATAACTTCCCCAGAGTAATGACTGGAACGTATCTTTAAGAAAAACATCCAGTCTTAATTTTAAAATTATCAGCAATGGAGACCCTTGGTAAATTGTTCCAGTGGTTAGTTATTCTTGCTGTTTAAAAAATAAATAAATAAATAAATAAATTATGCCTTATTTCTAGTCTGAATTTGTCTTGCTTCAACTTTAAGCTATTGGATCGTGTTATACCTTTCTCTGCTAGTTTGAAGAATCTATTATCAAATATTTGTTCCCCATGTAGATACTTAACGGACCGTTGTGAAGTCACCACTTAACCTTCTCTTCGGAGCTCAGTCTATCACTATAAGTTTATCACTATTTTTTTCTAATCTTTTAATCATTCTCATGGCTCTTCTCTGAACCCTCTGCAATTTATCAATATCTTTCTTCAGTTGTGGGCACCAGAATTGGACATAGTATTCCAGCAGCAGTTACATGATTGCCAAATATAGAGGTAAAATAGCCTTTCTATTTCTACTTGAGATTCTCCTTTTTATGCATCTCAGGATCACATTAGCTCTTTTGGTCACAGCGTCACATTAGGAGCTCATATTGAGCTGATTATCCACCATGACCCCCAAATCTTTTTCAAAGTCACTGCCTTCCGGAATAGAGTCCCCTGTCCTGTAAGTGTGGCCTGCATTGTTAGTTCCTAGATGTATACATTTACATTTATCTGTATTAACACACACCGTTTGCTTGTGCATAGTTTACCAAACGTTTCAGATTGCTCTGAATCAGTGATCTGTCCTCCTTCATTACTGTTTCCCTTAATTTTTGTGTCATCTGTAAACTTTATCATTTATGATGGTATGTTTTCTTCCAGGTCATTGGTAAAAATGGTAAACAGTTATGTTCTTAGTGTAGGGCTAAGAAACAATCCCTGCAGAACCCCACTGGAGACAGACCAACTCCAAAGCGATTTCCCATGTGTAGTTACGCATTTTTAATACCTATCAGTTAGCAAGTTTTTAATCCATTTAATGTGTGCCATGTTAATTTTATATCATTCTGGGTGTTTTATCAAAATGTGGTATATATCAAGTGACACACCTTACCGAAGTCTTATGACAACACTGTTATCTTTTATCAACCAAACTGGTAATCTCATCAAAAAAGATATCAAGTTTGTTTGACAGGGTCTGTTTTCCATAAACCCTTATGGATTTGCATTAACTTCATTACCTTATATTACATTGGCAAGTTAGTAAATATATACAGCAGAAAAAAGAAGTATGCATGTAAATTCATATTTTCTTTTAAATTAGGATATGATGATTACATTAACATGAGCATTGAGCCAAAGAAGCTTGTGATGGGTGTTCCCTGGTATGGCTATGATTATAGATGTCTGGATTTGTCTAAGGTAAGATTAAGGCAGTTCTATCATAGCTGTGTTTTTGATATTTTTTTTTCTATGATATGCTATATAAGTTTTGGTAGGGTTTTTTTAATTTATTTTTTGTGGTTTTTTTTTTTTTACAGTTAGGAAGTGCAAAAACTGTGTGGTCTCTAAGATAAGAGCACAGGACAGGGACTTAAGATATCCGTGTTCTAGTTGGTTCTGCCAGTAACTTACTGTGTGATGCCAGGCAAGTCATTCTACCTCTGTGCCTCCCTTTCCTCCTCTGTAAAATTAAGATGATGATACTTGGATACCCAAAAGTGCTTTGAAATCTTTGGATGAAAAGAGCTATATAAGTATGTAGCTCCCTCTTGTGGGGCAGCCTGATCCCTTCTGAAGGTAGTGGAGCCTCTTATCCCTCTACAGGGATTTGGTGACCCCCTTTAGGACCAGTGGTTCCTGAGTTCTTAGTGCTTGGTGCCTCCATCCTGTGTCCAGGTGCGTAAATCCGTAATCAACCCTGTGACCTCTAGGACATTATAATTTATGGGTACAATAAATCAAGGAATTACATAAATAGCATTTAATTCCTGGAAAGGATAGCGGTAAATTAAAAGGAAGGGGAAGACAACAGGAAAAGGAATCAAAGACGTTAAATAATAACCCAAATCCTGCAAATAAAAGCCCACAAACTAAATTGATATGACAATTCCCTCTTCCCCCGCCACCACCAGTGCTCCTTAGAGGCCTTATCTTGGGGGTGGAGGGACTGGAGTTTGATGTGGATGGCTGGTATCCATTCCTGGGAAACTGATAGTCCTGCCTTTCAGTTGAATGGAGTCCCTGGTGGCCTTGAGCCCTGACTGTTGTGTTCTGCTGGCTTTCAGTGCTCACTGGTGCAGCAGAATCTTGGGATTGGTCTCTCTGTTGTTGGAGCTAGGGGCTCCAGGTCAGTCTCAGGCCCTCTGATAGGGAGAGTCAAAATAGCCATCTCCCCTTCTACTGCAGAGAGACGCTCTCTTGAGGCTGCTTCTCTTCCAACATGACTTCCTGAAATCAGCTCTCCCTCCTCACATGGTCCCTGCCATGTTCAGTCATGTGGTCCAGGCATATGAAGGCTCTCTGGGACCTGCAGTTGATTGTCCAGGCATGTCAGTCAGGTTCCTGGGCCAGCCCCTACAGACACTGGGGCTCAAGCATAGGTGAGTCAAGCACTGTCAGTTGAAGATCTAGTCTGTGCCTCTGCTCCTCTTTCTCTGAAACCCCCAAATTAGCAAGGGGGCTACAAGTACAAAATATTATTGAGGAGTTTTGTTATGTATTTATTTAATTAATTATTTTATTTTATTACACAAATAATATAAAGTGAATATTAGTGTTGTTTCCTACAGTAGACCAGTATGAGGAGCTGGAAGTTACTCATTTCAATTAAATGAAATTGAACTTACTTCTTTCTCTACATTTTATTGAAACAGATAGTAATCCATATCTGGTGTGAATATTTAGTTATTTTTGGCAGGTGCCTCTTTCTGACTTTCTTCCAGGCTTATCCCTTCTGAAGGGTTTAATAAATCCAAGAAACATGAACCAGAACTCCCTGTTTTTTCAGGATCATGTTTGTTCCCTCCCAAATATTCCTTTCCGAGGGGCTCCATGCAGTGATGCTGCAGGGCGTCAGGTCACCTATGGAACAATAATGAAGCAGGTGAATAGTTCTATTTCTGGGAGCCTGTGGGATGAGGAGCAGAAGGCTCCATATTATGAATATAAGGTAAGCAGTTTCCTAGACAAACATTTGAGCTGTGGACTAAATGTACATGAACCTTAGTTCTGTTCTCATAAAAGCTAGATTCTCAGGTGTGATCTATCCACTTTGGATGCTTATGTGTTGCAGAGTGGATGGATTCCAGCTTAACTTGTGCAGGGGAACACTCCATTGGCATAATGCTGGCAAAAGTGGCAGAGCTGGCTCCTGCACTAGCCTCCCACCTCTTCATTGAGAGGGAGGATGCATATGATGCCAGGAAGGGGGTTTGGTAGGACAGAGTTCCACTATGCCCATCCTCCCTTGTCATAAGGCCCCTAAGGAACCTTATGCCAGTGATGTAAGTTAAAACAGGATCCCAGCCGCTCTTAATTGCGGCTGGTGCTGGGTGGCACAAGATCAGGGAGCTGCAACTGTCTCCCTTTGGTGTCCCCTCTTCACTGTGTCCAAACTCCATCTGGATGCAGTGGAAGACTGAGCCCATATATTATTGGTGTGCACTTATAAAGCTGTAAATATTTCTTATGGTTCCTTCGGTGATGGATTGTCAGTTACCTGGTATTAAATTTTGTATAACTTTAGTGCACTGATGACTGACTAAAAGCTCTTAAAAGTCATCACCAGCTGAAAGCAATATAATTTTTATTTAGCAAAATTCCATAACTTTCTCTAAACCTATGTTTATTGCTAGGAACAAAAACACATACTCTGTGACTGAATTTCATTTACTAGATTAGACTGCACGATTGAAATCCTAGCCCAAGCCTTTGATATTATCAGCTTTTTAAATTAAATTTATCAATAAAATACACACAGATCTAGTCATCTCATTTAACCAAAATTAATACAAACATCTTTGTAACTCATTTGTGGTTGCTTGTCTGGAGATCAGAGAAAAATACTAGTAAGAAAGCAGAGATGTTTATTGGTCTGTGCATTGTAGAAGAAAGATAGCTGGAGTTGTGGGGTTTTTTTGTTTTGTTTTTGTTTTAAACCACACACACACATCCTTTTAAGTAGCTTCTTTGCACTTTTGGAAAGGGAATTTTAGATTGTCTTGTTTGTAGAGCTTTTAAATGTAAGTCTGCAAAAGCACTGTACATATTTTATTCATCTGAGTTTTTACTTCATTTATAATTATAGTTTTGATTCATTGCATTTGACCTCTTTGTATACAGTGTTAATATATGCTAACACAAATGTCCGATGAACTTTTTATAGGACTCTCTTGGTCATTTTCATCAAGTATGGTACGATAATCCGCAGAGCATTTCCCTGAAGGCAGCGTTTGCAAAGAAACGTGGTTTAAGGGGTATTGGCATGTGGAATGGAAATTGTCTTGACTACTCCAGAAGTTCTGTAGCAGAGCAGCAGACTGAAGCAATGTGGCGAGCCTTGAGACCATAGCAACTATAGTGAACACTACCTCTGGATTTAGAATATAGAAAATTAATTGGTAGTTGTTATGGCTAATATACTGTCTTATGCCTTCTTGCAAGCATGCACTGGTTACAAGCAAAACTTCATCTTGTCAGTCTGTGCTTTATACCTTAGAAAGTATTTAACATTGCATTAACACTGTTTTAACAGGTTCTGGTTATTCTCATTTTCACAACTTTCATAACTGCATCAGACCTTGAACTTGACGCTCATAATATATATTAACAACATATGTATGTTGAACCATTTAAAAGAGAGCATATGAGAATGAGGTGCTCTGCTCAACACAAATGCTTTAACATAACCAATTACTGTTCTTTATTCTGTAAAGGTTGAGAAGGTTTTAATTATTTGTAGCATTTAGCTTTGTTGCCAGTGAAACTGAAGAATTAAATATTCTTTTTATGTTTACATAACATTGTGAGGTTTTTTTTACAACTTCTTCAAAAGCCAGAAAACCTTGGCCAAAGAGAGCCCATTTTTCTCAAAGCAACATTCTAAAGTGTATATGATGATAAGCATTTCTTATGACTTGTCTGAACACATTGATTTCATAATTAGCATTTTTAAGTGTCTACATTTTTGAACTAGATAATTGTAGTCACCATACTGCTGTAATTTCTGATGCTAGTGTAAAGTCTACATGGTGCTTTTAATTCAAAATCAGAGGAATGGATGATGTTCTCTAAGTATGTAGAGGTTTATTCGCCTCATCCTTCATGTCAGTAACTGGTACTACTAGCTATGGGAAACATATGCACACATATTGGCTAGTTTAACACTTTTTTTGCAGAAAAGGTGCCCAGCTACACATTGGAATCTGTTTTGGGGCACAGTATTTATTCGTGCTAGTGCTTCATTTGTGCTATATTGTGGTTTGATCTTGTCTGTGTGGATAAATCATGTTTGTGTTCAAGTTAAAGGGGTTGTATGGATAAAAGTGAGGTTAGAATTTGGCTATAACATGGTACCCTGAAAAAATCTGTCTTTAGGTCAATTTTATGTAGATCTTGCGGAGAGAACAATTCTGTATCAGTAGAGAAATGGATTGGATAATCTAATAGATGTTTTCGTCTTTAAGTGCTGTGATTCCTGACAACTAAGAGGATAGATTCCTTGATCTAGCATGGTGTTTTTCACATTTCTTTACACAAAACTCAGGCTGAATAAAAGGACCCTATATTCATTTCTAGTTGCTTATAAAATATGAAAATATTCAGAATGAGAATCTCAGGTTAGTCCAAATATTTTCTGATGATGATTCATTGTGCCAGGGGAATTTTGAATGAAATATTAAGATGTTTGGAAACATTTATAGAGAGCGAGTGTGCGTGTGTGCTCACGTGCATATTTCAGTGAAGTTTTGTTAAAATGGAAAGGAAATATTAAGGCTGAGGCAAAAGAACAATTCATGGCACTTTCATCTTCCTAGAAGCAAAATACAATATTTGTTTTTTAATGTTTCAAGGATTATTTCATAAATAAATGATCTACTAAACTGTACCCTATACCCTGTACCCTGTAAACTGTACCCTATACCGGAAACCTACTGACCGCTATTCCTACCTGCATGCCTCCAGCTTTCACCCTGACCACACTACACGATCCATCGTCTACAGCCAAGCTCTGCGATACAACCGCATTTGCTCCAACCCCTCAGACAGAGACAAACACCTACAAGATCTCTGTCAAGCTTTCTTACAACTACAATACCCACCTGCAGAAGTAAAGAAACAGATTGATAGAGCCAGAAGAGTTCCCAGAAGTTACCTACTACAGGACAGGCCTAACAAAGAAAATAACAGAACGCCACTAGCGGTCACCTTCAGCCCCCAACTAAAACCCCTCCAACGCATTATTAAGGATCTACAACCTATCCTAAAGGATGACCCAACACTCTCACAAGTCTTGGGAGACAGGCCAGTCCTTGCCTACAGACAGCCCCGCAACCTGAAGCAAATACTCACCAACAACCACATACCACACAACAGAACCACTAACCCAGGAACTTATCCTTGCAACAAAGCCCGTTGCCAATTGTGCCCACATATCTATTCAGGGGACACCATCACAGGGCCTAATAACATCAGCCACACTATCAGAGGCTCGTTCACCTGCACATCCACCAATGTGATATATGCCATCATGTGCCAGCAATGCCCCTCTGCCATGTACATTGGTCAAACTGGACAGTCTCTACGTAAAAGAATAAATGGACACAAATCAGATGTCAAGAATTATAACATTCATAAACCAGTCGGAGAACACTTCAATCTCTCTGGTCACGCAATCACAGACATGAAGGTCGCTATCTTAAAACAAAAAAACTTCAAATCCAGACTCCAGCGAGAAACTGCTGAATTGGAATTCATTTGCAAATTGGATACTATTAATTTAGGCTTAAATAGAGACTGGGAGTGGCTAAGTCATTATGCAAGGTAGCCTGTTTCCTCTTGTTTTTTCCTACCCCCCCCCCCCCCCAGATGTTCTGGTTTAACTTGGATTTAAACTTGGAGAGTGGTCAGTTTGGATGAGCTATTACCAGCAGGAGAGTGAGTTTGTGTGTGTATGGGGGTGGGGGGGATGTGAGAAAACCTGGATCTATGCAGGAAATAGCCCGACTTGATTATGTAAAGAGTTGTCACTTTGGATGGGCTAGCACCAGCAGGAGAGTGAATTTGTGTGGGGGGGTGGAGGGTGTGAGAACCTGGATTTGTGCTGGAAATGGCCCACCTGTTGATCACTTTAGATAAGCTATTACCAGCAGGACAGTGGGGTGGGAGGAGGTATTGTTTCATATTCTCTGTGTGTAAATAAAGTCTGCTGCAGTTTCCACGGTATACATCTGATGAAGTGAGCTGTAGCTCACGAAAGCTCATGCTCAAATAAATTGGTTAGTCTCTAAGGTGCCACAAGTACTCCTTTTCTTTTTGTGAATACAGACTAACACGGCTGTTCCTCTGAAACCTACTAAACTGTGTGAGAGATTTTCTGTATATAACATTTTAAAAGTGAGGTGTAATCCAAATCTTCTGAGTCTGTGGTTTGTCTTTGAACATACTGCAATGAAAGAAGAAAGAAAACTGTTTTCTAGTCCTACTGTGTATTTGTTACAAAGATAGGCCCATATCCTGTGGACACTTACGCATCTGTTTAATTTTATATGCTTTGAGTATTCCCATTGAAGTCAGTGGGACTACTCAGGTATGCACTTAAGTTGATATACTAAAAGTGTTGTTTTTTAAATGTTGATATTGTCTTATTGAATCTGTGGACACAGTGAAATAATTAGTAGGAGTCTGACATTCCCCCCTCCTTAATCAGGATTTTGGTTTAAATACCTAACATTGTCAAGTTAGGCCCTGACTATGCTATAACTTGCAACTGATGTTACAGTAGACCCTCAGAGGTATGAACACTTTGGGAATGGAGGTTGTTTATAACTCTGAAATGTTCATAACTGAACAAAACATTATGGATTTTCTTTCAAAATTTTACAACTTAAAATTGACTTCATATAGCTTTGAAACTTTATTATGCAGAAGAAAAATGCTGCTTTTAACCATCTTAATTCAAATGATCCCTTATCAAATCTTTTTTTAAACTTCCCCTTTGTTTTTTTTAGTAGTTTATGTTTAACACAGTACTGTACTGTGTTTGCTTTTTTTTTTTTTTTTTGTCTTTGCTGCTGCCTGATTGCATACTTCTGGTTCCAAATGAGGTGTGTGGTTGACTGGTCAATTTGTAACTCTGAGGTTCTACTGTACTTTCTCTACTAGTTGAAAAGTGCTTAACATAGTGTCAGTCATAAAACCTTTAAAAGCTGTTTTATAACTGTTAGAGAAGTGCAAATGGACACTGCTGGGGGTGTATAAAACTTTACTGTTGAACACAGTATAGCTTAAACAGGTTTGTGTGGACTGCTTGCTGCAGAATTGTATTAGGAAAATGCACAAAGTAAGCATTGGTAGAGTGCTGAAAACTAAGAAGTAAATTGGATGTTTGGTATGCATGTCCATCTAACTGCTTTTAGACTTCATCTGAGGGACTGAAGAATATTAAGCCAGCATCCAGCAAATAAATAACTTCTATAAATGCTAGATTGAGGATTTTTTTCTGTAAAAGAAATCATTACAGAACTGGATTGAATCTATTTAATACATAACCATTTCCCTCTTTTTCCTCTTAATATGTTGTCATTTATTCTTGTAGATTATTAGAGGGTGTGATCACATTGAGAGAGACTTTTTGGACTACAGAGGCTAGGAAACTCTGGGTGGAGGTGACTTGGTTTACTTTAGTGTGTACCATCAGGGAGGAGACACCTTGCATTTGTGTAAAACTTTCCTCCCTGAAGAAGGTGCATGCAAGGAGCATGAGTTAGCTGTTAATTTGGGCGTGGATATTCATTTAGCAGTCCTCTGCCGTGGAGATGATCACATATTGTAGCCACTCACCCTTTGGCCCTGCCTCAAAACCCTGTGAAACCTGACTCCTATGAAGGGATTTCAGCAGTATCTGAGAATGGGGAATCTCTATGGGGCTGAGAAAAGACAATGCTTTGGGGAACTGTCTCAATCCAGTCCACTCCCCTCCCAACATTTTGAGCCACATTCCCATGAAGTGCTTCTGGGGAAAAGGGATGCTGCTGCAGAGCCATAACTCTAAACTTCCAGCCCTCAGGGGGTCACAGATTGGATCTGGATTCCTTATACTTGTAAAACAAAAGGGACTAGATCACCTTCTATCTGTGGTATCTCTTTTCATCTGCTGCTGTGTATTTCATTTGCTAATTTTTGTTAAAACTTTAAAAATTAAACACTTGAATCTGTTTCATCAACTAGAATTTTAATTGAACTATTTATAATTTCAAGTTTTCTGTATCACAGCAGTGACTGGAACCCAAAGTCCAGTCCTCTGCTCTTATTTATTAAATACCGTTAGTGTTTTCCATGCTGAATAAACAGAAAAGACAGTCCCTTCCTTCTAGAGTTTGAAATCTAAATTGGTCCTAGACAATACAGTTCAGATTCATAGGATTTAGGTTCCAATCTTGAAGTGGAACAGGGGTTGGTTCATTTGTTGGGAAAGCTTTATAGAAGGATTTAAAGAGGGATTACATTGGAGACAGAGAGGTTGTATAGCTCACAAGATTTAGAGTTCCTCCTTTTGAAAGTGTTGCAAGAACTTTCACATCCTATTACTGACATCCTGTCTGTTTCTGTCACTTGCAATAATTTAGTATAGCCTTGTCAGTTTTGTGGCCGCTTCACATTAACCTCTTGCAGCGTCCTGCTTTGCTAGATATAATACCCTTTGGAACTGAGGAAGCAAGCAGGAGAGAATGGAAAAAGTTAACATGGAGGGGGTACTATTTCCCTTCCAGAGATCTGATACTCCATACAGGAACATGCCTGTTGCCTCCACTCTGAACTTGGTTAATAAATACTGTATGCTCTACATTTTCTTTCATATAAGTCTGACCGTGATCATATTCACAACCTCATGGCTAGGACAAGGGCACTTGATTGTCAGTGCAGCTACACTTAAGAGAGGGAAAAGAAACTACAAGACTGCTATGATTACAATGCTTGAATTTCAAAGCACAATGAGTAGATATCTGAAATCAGATTTCTGCTGCCCCAGTCCTGTAAAAATTGCCGACTATTTTGTGGGTTAAACTGATTGAGCTATATGTACTTCAAAAGACCAAATATACATTTTTATCCACAACTATGGGTATACTAGTTCAAATTACAATTCCATATTGATCTTCATTGTATAAAATAAACATAATTCACTATTTGAAAAAAATTAATGCCATTTCTTTACATTTTATTAGCTTATAGTCAAAAATAAACACGCTAATAGGTTAAACTGCATATTTTTATAAGTATAAGTGAATTACAACTAAGTTACAATTATTAGCTTGAGATATTTTAGGGCATTTTAAATAAATGATATACCTCTATTTTAACATATACAATTATCCTATCTTACAAATTGAGAAGTCTGTACAATAAAAGCATAGGAACATAAAACCAACTACTGATATGTTGAGCTTCGATACAAATATATCACACAATCCCAAGTAATGTGATCCTTCTAAAATATTGGTGTTTCAGACTGGAGTATTAAAGATGACTGAATTTTCTTCTGTGCCAGCTCTGCTCTCAATGCTCGTAAATCAGAGGCTGCCTGCTTTCTCATCTGCAAAAGAACTAGAGATTATTTAAGGAAGATTTTGAAGTTGAAGATTTAACTTTTATGTGGGTTAGATGGATATAGAATGTGCCTTTCATCTCCAGGACGCTTTGATTCTATCCAGTTCTAGTCCTGCTTTTCTGCATGTTTCCTTTGTTGTGTCATCTTTAAAAGTCAAATCCTGAAATCCTTACTCGGCAAATTCCGATCGCCATCAGTAAGGGTTTGCCTGACTAAGACTCTCAGGACTGCTTTGTATAACTGACAATATTTCTCTTCTAGAAATACGTTTTCTAGTCGTTTCCATTTTGCTAGCAATGGACAGAATTATCTCCCACACTGCAAATGATAAGGCAAAGGGACAAATTCTTATTTTAGTTGCAACAGTACAATCCACATTGATTTCAGTGTCATACTCTGAACTCACTTCTCTATAACTAAAATTAAAATCTGGCTCCAAGCTCGTGTGAAAAGATGTGTATTGTACTGCAGTTGTCTAGACCAGACCTGGTCTGTGAATAAAATGACCTTGTCAGACAATTAAACGCTCATGGGTTTTCATTCTGTTCTTTATCTTCAGGTTAGACCATCTGATTTCCATGATACTAATTTTTTCCATTTCTTTATAAATGTTTGCTAGCCCCCTTATCCCATCTCTGTTGTTGCCTGCTCCATTATACCCTTTGAGGATGTCAATACCGTGTTACCCTGTGGATGTTTAAAACTGTGAATTTACTCCTGTCAGTCTCTCATAGATGTGACTCTACATCAAGGATATATCTCCAACAGCTATAATTAGATGTTTTTCTTCCACTTTCTGAAGCTGGTGTCTTACAAACAAGGCTGGATAATGAATTACTGTCCTAGAGCTGTGTTTGAGCTTGTTTTCCCAAATACTCAACTTTTGTTCCACTTCATTTGCTGTCTGGATACAATGTGAGGCAGTAATAACTTTCTCAGGTCCCTTTTTTACTTTGCCCTTCCAAAATGCCCTCAATGTCATTGATTTAGATTTGAAAATACTTTATGGGATGCTTATTCCACCTCTGCATCCTCTTTCTTTCATTAGCGAGCAATGGACATCAGTGTTTTTTTATTTATAGATTTTTCTATTGTGCTTATCTAAGTCTGCTGGTTCTTTACAACTCTTAGGCTGGTGTAGCCTTCCATATCACGCTACTCATGTTTTCATCAGACATTTCTGAAAGGCTCTACGAGGATGTGTCAATCTCAGAGTCTCCAAACTATGGCCTATATTGTCTACTATGTCAGCTTTCTCCTACAGAGAGATGGGTAGTGAGCGATGGGGCGGGGGTGGAGCATTAGGGAGGGGTGGGGGTACAGGCAGGGGAAAGGGTGGGGCAGGGGTGCTTGGTTTTTGGGGCTTAGAAAGTTGATAACCCTAGTGCTGGAGAGAGCAGGATTCCATGGCAATGATTTGCTCTTTACTGCTGGAGCAGAGCGGCATGCTCCGCTGTCAGAACTTCCCAGAGCTTTGAAAGGGGAGCGGTTGCATGCCAAGGCAGCTGAGTTCAAAACAGTGAGCAGAGCGGTCACGGTGGACATTGTGGGATACTGGGGGAGGTCAGTTATGGTGACATAACAGACAGCAGTGTCTACACTGATGCTTTGTTGTTTTAACTTTGCCGCAAAAAGCTCTATGCCTCTTGTCGAGGGGGTTTTATTTTGTTGGCACAGCAGTAGAGTTTTGCTGACAAAACTGTGCAGTGTAGACAAGGCTTTAGTTTATGCAGTTCATGGAAAATGGAAACACTATGAATGCTACTTATCGCTACATGATGTGGAGTAAGGCAGGTTGGTCATTTAACATAATATCTCCTCAAATACTGCCTAACTTTTAAAAATTTCAAATATTTTATGGCTCTAGATTTTATAGCGAAGAAAATCTCTATTTGTTTAATTTCCAGGTTGGCTAGAAAAAATGCAGATTACCTTAATTTCGATTATGAGTTTCATTTTTGTATTATCCAGCTTTCTCTTCAGTTGATCAATTTCGTGCTGCACTGTTGTAATCTGGATGATTGTGGTGTTCTATGGGGAATAAACAAAAAGCTTTTATGCAGCTCTGCTATATTATATATTTTTTCTACCGCTGCAGTTATTGACCATAATTCCCCCCCTCCCCGGGACAGTAATCCTCTAAACTCTTCTTCCAAGCCTCCTTCCGTTTTTGACTTCCTGCCCTCAAATGTCCTGTATTGTAGCAGTCTTCTCTCAAAAGGAGGGAAGCTCCCTCCAAGAGCTAGGCCCTGCTTGCCTTCAGATGAGATGGGGCCACCCACAATTTTCCCAATCCCTGTTTAGTAGCACATTATTCTGCTACTGGTCTTCACGACTGGACTCTGTCTATGATTTAAAAAAATATGAATGTCTCAATCTCACCCACAGAATGCCATTACTTTGTCTCAGTCAGGACATTGAGGGCAACCTGCTATATTCTTGAATAGTGTGGATTAAACAGAACACCACCTCTACAATGGCAGTGTCATTTTTCAAAAATTAAATGGCTTAGTTTTCAAAAGTATGGGCCAGATCCTTAGCTGCTGTAAATCAGCATTACTTCCTTGAAGTAAATGAAGCTGAAGGGGATGTGTGTGTTAGTCTAGGCCTTTGAAAACCTCTTTATATCCTAGCAGCTATATCTGCATTAACATGCCACCGGTGGTGGTGTGCAGTGTACATGGCACAGTGAAAAACAGGGTTGGTCCACACTGCAGTATGTAGCTACATGTGTTAACGAAAGGCTCCAGCAGAGAGTAGGCAGTGGAGAAAACCTTCAGCAGCTCTCCACCGCTGGAGCCTTTCACTGTGGCAAAGAAAGAGTCCGGCAGGGCGTTGCTGGAGTCTTCCCTGGGGTGGGGGAAGGGCTCCAGCAGCAGGGAGCTGGTAGAGCCTTTGCCTGAGCCCTGGTGGCTGCCCCCTGCCAGAGCCTTTCAACACTGCTGGAGTCTTTCAACCTGCCTGAGCCTTTCCCTGCTGCCAGAGTCTCTTCCTGTGGTGAGGAAAAGCTCCTGCAGTGGGCAAGCAACAGGACACTACACTACTGAAACTAGCAGTGTAGATGTGGAGGCAGAGCTAGGGCGAGCAGAGAGCCATTAGGGTATGTGTGCAGGGACATAGGCACATTGTTCAAGCATGCCTTTACTTGTCTGAGCTGTGCCTCACCATCTACACTGCTACTGGCAGCTGTGCTATGGGCTTACGCATATAGGTACACTACGCACCAATGAAAGAAGGGTGCAGTGTAGACATCCCCTTAAAGTGAGGTTGAAGTAACAGAAGTAACTGACAGCACATGCTTCTGTAATACTGGCAAGGCAGACAGAGAGCCACATGCTGGTACATGAACATTAGTATGCTTAATAACAATTACACTTACAGCTTTCAGATGTGAACATAAAAACATCCACAAATACTTTGCCACGGTAGGTTTTCTGTTATTTTGCCTACTCTAGTTTCAGATTAACTATCAAAGGGGCTTCCACTACTTCTCTTGACAAATTATTCCACTATTTAGGAGATTTCACTGTCAGGAAGCTTTTCCTCAGTCTATCTGACCAGTTTAGTTTACTCTTCCCTTAACTCTCACCAATTCCTTCTGCTAATGTGGGTTTCAGAGCTACCCCCAATTTTCAAAGTGCAAGTGCACCAAAGGCATTTAGACCGAGATTACTATTTCCCTACTTCTTCAACAGAGTAAGTTCATGCAGAAAGATTGCATACTTCCTAAAGGATATTTGTGCCCAGTGTGCACACAGAGCTATGGCTGTGCTGTTGTACACAAGCATTTGGAACATCTTTACACCAGCATACAAAGCGTGATACATAGAATTCATTCATGGAAAAATCTGTTACGTTAAAAATATACTAGTTTATACAAAACTAAACAAGTTGTTACCATATGGAAAAGAAGTAAACTGTGTTCTTCCATGCACACTCATGCATTCATCCAGCATTCATGGAATAGGGGGGTATACTACTTCCATGAAACACTCTGGGCAAACAAAGAGTAATTTATAAGATCAGCAGGGATGGTCCACACTTGGCCTATGCAAACAGAATGGCTTATACTATGCAAATGGACTAATGCTCCTATTCTTGGTAAATGGTTTTCTAAACTAATTAAGCTTTTTTTAGATATAAAATCCCTAAAACAAACCTGGTCAATGGTGTACACTGATTAAATTAGATGGGCTATGCTCACCTCTGAAGGACATATGACTGTTTTACAGATAATGTCATTCAGAAACAATTAGTAAAATTTGGAATCTCTGGATTATGGTGGTAAATTTGTTGTTACAATTTATACTCTATAACAGAAGCCAAATTTCATGGAAAGAGAGAAAGGAATTGACAAATATGAACAAAAGATATTACCTTGGCGTTTGCAATGTGTGTTAAATTGTTTGGTCGTTTCCTGATATCTCTGGCTTCCAGCTGCAACAGTAACTTTTGGTAGTAAAGCTCTAAATCTTGTCGCAGTTTATTTAAAATGTCCTCCAATGAAGTGGTAGCTTTCTTAGTTTCAAAGTATTTCTTTTTCCATGCATCACGGGCTATACAGGACAACAACAGCTCTTTTTGTTCTTGATCAGGTTAATATACAGTACATTAATAATAATAATTAATAATGACCAGCACACAGTCCTTCTGTAGTGTGCTTCAACTTCAGTGCTTTATACATGTATGAAAAATGTAAGATTGTTTTTTTAAAAATCAATGAATGTTTAGCCAAACTAAACATTACACTCACTATTCAGTCAAACCAGCATTAGCTGGACCCCAGCCAACTAAAATTAAAGGCTAGATCTGTTCTCTGAAGCTGCAGCAGGAACGCTGTAGGACCAGAGTTTCAGTCCTGTGGAGCTTTGCAGTGCTGCATGACTAAGAGGTACAAAAGAGCGCCAAGTTTGCTAGTTCTGCAGGTCCAGCGCTAAAGAGAAGCCCAACGAGGAGCATGTGTTATGCAGAGCTGGGGAACTCCACAGGTCCAGAGTTGCTGAGCAGAATTCAGAGGTGGATGTAGCCTCCTGCCTCAGTGGGTGCAATATACTGATGCCAAGGGGGGGCACTGACCGTCCGCAGCAGCACTCGTTGCCCCAGTCGTGCAACCCTAATCCCAGCCAGGTGCAAAGGGGAGGCAGGGGGGAGGATGGAATTGGCTGGAGAACAAGCCCGACCCTACACTATCCCTGCTGCAGCAGCAGCTCCTGTCCCAGCAGATCACGTGAGCAGACATTCTTCCTTTAACGATGAATAGTCCGTAAAGGATTCAGTCAATCACATATCTTTCACAAATCAGATCACCCAGTCATAGACTTGTTTGTGATGGAGACAAACAAGAAATGCCATACCTTTTATTCCAGAAGGGAGTCTGAGTCCAGGATCTCTTTTGGACACTTTTCCTCAGCTCATCTCCTGGGCTAACTTAAGGGCTAACATATCTATCCACTGATCCCTCCAATTCTGAGGACAGTGTGGAAGTTCAGACAAGATGGTGACATATAGATATGGCTTGCAGCCTCTTGGTGCAGGTAGTTATAGTTCTCAGACCTGTTAACACTCTCAGTATAATCTCCAATAACATTACCCCTGGATCTGGATATAATCTCCCAAGACATTCCAGCCAGACCCACTTTCTCTGTACCTTACAGCCTAGATGCTGGCTGCCTGACTAATACAGAGAAATCATGTTCCAAAGCTGTCCAGATCATCTTGATTCACAGCAGGAAGGCCTTGACAAAGCTCACTTACGCCAAATGGAAAAGATTCGCCCTTTGAGCAGAACAACATCAACTCTCTCATTCAGTCCCATGATTTAAAATTATCTATGTGGATTAAAGTGCTCTGAATACACTATTAAAAGAGTACACTATCTCCACTTATCACAGTATATTTTCACATCCTACAGTGTCAAAGAATTAATACATCTATTCTCTCCTACATAGGGGCCACCTCCCTCCTGAGATTGCAGTGTGGCTTTAGCTGGATTGATGGGGACTGCCATTTGAACCATTAGCATCATGTTCTTTATACTACCTTGCTGTGAAAAGAGCTTTCTTAGTGGCAATTACCCTGGCATATAGAGTAGGAGACCCGCAAGCAGTCATGGCAGGGCCATCATACACTAGTTTTGATAAGGATAAGGTCTCCCTTAAACCCCAGCCAAAATTTGTTCCTAATGTAGTTTCAGATTTTCATGTAAACCGGACTACTGTATTCACATACCTGTTTTCTCCCTAAAACCCCTTTGGAATGATAACAGAAGAGCCGTTACTCCCCGGACATATCACAGCTTTTCTTTTTAGTTAACGAGAACTCAGCCCGTCAGACGCACAGCTAGAGTATTTGTAGCATTAGCTGAAAGAATGAGCAGCTAGGCCATTTCTTTCCAGCAATTAGCTAAATGAAGCTCAGACTATTTTATATTATGCTATCAGTTAACTAAGTTAGGACCTCATGCTCAAATTAAGGCTCATTCCTCAAGGACTCACGTAGCGGTGCGGGGGGGGGGAGGGGAGGGGAGGTGAGGGCTCTGGCTGGGGGGGGTGCAGGCTCTGGGGTGGGGCAGGGCATGAGGCGTTTGGGGTGCAGGCAGGCTGCCCTGGGGCTGGGGCCAGAGAGGAGATTCCCCCCCCCCCAGCCCTCTTCCCACCAGCAGCAGTGAGCTCTGGGGGATCCCCCCCCCAAGCACACACACACCCTGCACCACTGCACGTGCTCCTAGAGCCCCTCTCAGGTCCAGGAAGCCCCCTCGCCTCCCCTGTGGTGCTGCCATCACATGCGCGCCTCCTCCCCTCCTGCTGTGCCCCACGGCAGGTGAGGGATGGAGCTGCCCCTTGCCCACCGTGGGGCAGGAGCGGTGACTGCGGGCGGGGGGAGCCCCCTGTGCTGGTGGAGGGTCCTGCTGGAAAAGGGAAGGGTCCGAGGCGGAAGGGCAAGGTAAGGGCAGCCTGCCCTGCCACTAGTGGGGGCACTAGGACCCTGCGGTGGAAGTTGATGCCCAGAGCCAGCAGCGCGGAGTGGAGCTGCGGGGGAGAGGCAGGGATGCTTCGGGGGCTGGGGGAGGTGCATGGGGGCACCAAGTGGGGGCCAAGGGACACTCAGGGGAGGTGCATTGGGGCTGGGGGAGAGGCCTGGCCCCAAACATTGGTGGAGCCGGGCTCCCAGGCACCACAGGCCCATACAACTTGCCACTCCTGTGTGCTACATATAGACAATCCCTCAAAAAAGTAACTCTGGTTCTATGAAAGATGTTGTCTATGTGTTCCATGACCTCCCCTTACTTCGCCAGTACTCTGGGGGCCTGTAACACCTGGATTCTACATTGGCAACAGATCGGCGAGGTAGTTCTTCCCTGTCCACCCTTTTATGCCCCGTGAAGGTGTGTGTGTCCGGGCACTTAGGGGGCAGGCACAAACCAAAAACACTGTTGGGCAAGAGAGTCCAATCCCGCACGCACAGAGCACATGCAACTCATGGACTGCTAGATTCACAAAGGCGTGTAAGTGTGGCAGTGGTCAGCATCAACCCCCCTCCCCCACACACACACCCCTTTAGGTGCCTAGAAAATCACTGGGATTCACAAAGCCTGAGTGAGGCACCTACGCTCCCTATACAATGAGTGGGGCTAGATAGGGACCTTAGAATGGGATTAACAAAACCCAACATGCTAGGTGGCTCCCTGCCTAAGCTAATCAATGAGAGCTGCCAAGATATGGGACATGGCCGAAACCCCACTTCTCTCAGAGAGTTTCACATCTAAGTCCAGACTTCAGTGAAGCACTTCCATCTGCTTGGCATTCTTGAGTGCAACCCCCCCCCCCCCTTGGCATTAGATTACCTGGTTTATGGGAGACACCCCCTTGAAGTCCCCCTTCACCTGCACTGAAAGAAGGGATTTGAATAGGGAATCTACTACTTGTTGGAGAAGGTGGCCTAAACATTGGGCTAGAGACTATACTGATGTCTCAGCTTCTCCTGTTGAAACATTCCACTGTGGAAAAATAATGAAAGCGGCACTGGACCAGTGCGAAAGAAAGTATGACACTGACGCTTGTGGCCGGTGCATTTATCAAGGAGATGGGAAACCCAAAAATCCAGTTCCCCTGCTTCAATGAAACGGAGGGAGCCCCCCCCCCTCCCAACACACACCCCAAAATGTCCTATGCCCCACCTGAGAAGTAGCAGACGTGTTCAAATCCCTTCTTTTCCTCAGGTAGAAGGGGTACTTGGAGTGGGGGTCTCCCCCAACCCCGGTGAATACCCTAACTGTAGGGCAAAAAGCTATGTGGGAGGGAGTTCCTCCTTCCCCAGCCGGTTTGTTTGAACTGGCCAGTGGGAGCTGCAATCTGCCGAACCTGCGGATGTGGCAGGTAAACAAACCGGCCCGGCCCGCCAGAGGCTTTCCCTGAACAAGTGGTGTCCCAAGTTTGGGAAACACCGTGCTAGGATATTAATCCTGGAAGGTGAATGGCTGTCAGGGTAATCTGATGTCGGCTGCACCAGTTCCATTCGCTAACAGCTTCCTGGCATAACGGAAATGATATGCTTCCTCCTTGTCTGTTTACGTAAAACATCGCCAAGCTGTTTGTCTTGCCTGTATTGTTTTACCATGGATTAGAGACTGGAATGTCATATACAGTAAACAAATTTCTCTGGGTTCTAAGATATTTATGTGAAGATGAGACTTGTCTCTTGACCAGGGGCGGGCAAACTTTTGGGCCTGAGGGCCACATTGGGTTTCCAAAATTGTATGGAGGGCCGGTTAGGGAAGGCTGTGCCTCCCCAAACAGCCAGGCTTGGCCCTGTCCCCGACCGCTATCCGACCCCACCCTGCTTCTCGCCCCCTGACGGCCTCCCCAGCACTCCTACTCCATCCATCCCCCTGTTCCCTCATGGCCCCCTTGGGACTCCTGCCCAATCCACGTCCCCTGACTGCCCCAGACCCCCTGCCCCTGACTTCCCCCCATCGCCCCATCCATCCCCCCCTCTCCTTCCTGACCGCCCTCCTGGGACCCCTGCCCCCATTCAACCCCTGTTTCCCACCCTCTGACCACCCCGCCCCCTATCCACACCCCTGGCCCCTGACCACCCCCGCGAGTGCCCCAGCCCTCTATCCAACCCCCCCGCTCCCTTACCGCGCTGCCTGGAGCACCAGTGGCTGGCGGCACTACAGCTGCACTGCTACGCAGCTCCAAGCACCGGCTCAGGCCAGGGCTCTGCAGCTGTGCTGCCCCAGGAGCTCGCAGCTCCTGCCCCCTCCGCCCCCGCCCAGAGCACTGTGCCAGCCGTGCCGTGAGCTGAGGCTGCACGGGAGGGGGAAGAGTGGGGGAGGGGCCACTGAGCTCAGGGGCCGGGTCGGAGGGTCCCGCGGACTGGATGTGGCTCATGGGCCATAGTTTGCCCACCTCTGCTCTTGACCATAGTCCCTGTGTCTTATGTTGATTCAAGTACACTCCCAATCTGAGGTTGGAAGCATCCCCTACTACCATTAATGTGTATAGAGGAGAAGAAAACTGAGCACTTCTGCACACTTGAATAGGATCCTTCCACCGATCTCATGATAATAGGACCTCCTGAGGTATCTGCACGACCATATCGATGTGGTGTTTGCTTGATAGGTAGCTGGACTTCAACCAGTCTTGAATACAACAACGCATGAGGAGTGACAAACATGCACAATGCATGTAATATAGCATTCTTAGACATTCCTGTACTGTTGTCTGAGGATTGCTGTGTAACTGACTCATAAGCTCTGCCACAACTTCACAGTTGATGGGCAGTAAGTATGCTGTTGCACGCCTACAAATTCTGTCTTTTGGAAAGGTACTACAGGTGACTTCTTGCTTACCCTAAGCCTTGGCGTGGCAAAGAATGCAAGGATGTAATGGATGTTTGTCTGAGACCTGCTAAGGAGAAGTTCCTTAAATGAGCCAGTCTTTGAGGTAAGGTAAACATGAATACTCTGTAATCTTAAAAATGCCTACCACAAGGCACTTGGTGAAAACTCCTGGGGCTGTTGATAAATGGAATGGCAGGACTCTACTGGAAACGTGAAGTCCCAAGTATGAAAAACCAACCAGGCCTGCAGAGGCCTGTTGTCTCTATGATAGGGGGAAACCAGCCCAACAGGAGTTGAAGTTTTCAGTTGTCCACTGAGACTTTTGTATAATGTAGGTTGCACTATATCAATAATTACTGTATATTGATATTTCTCCATAGATCAGTTAGGTATCTGTGATATTTAACCATTCTGGGCAGTGACACTCATCATATGGCTGTAGAGATGCATGCGACTCTGTAAGGTACCCTGTGTGGTTCTCACAGAATCCATAGATTTGTCCAGAGCTCTTTTCATTCTGCCTGACACCTATGAAATGGAGCATTACTACATTGCTTGTTTTCCCCTAATGTACTTACCATATTTTTGTTTTGAGAATTAATTTATCATTTAAACAATTGAAAGGGAAAAGAATTAAGATGTTTTATATGTACAAGCACAAAAGAAGGCATGGGCCATGCCAAAGAGGCAGATCTGGTTTTCAGATAAGTTCATGTTCTGTATGCATTTTGTTTCTATAGGCTTTATCTGTTATTATAGAAAAATAAGGTTTGTCACCAGTTATTTCATGGAGTAAAATAGAGGGGTATCTGGGTGCCGCTAATAATTGTATGGGTCGTAGCAGACAAGTTTTCTGTCATGCCCTCATATACCACTCCTAAAAACAGCACTTTGGATGCTTAACTCATGAGCTTGGCACTATGATGTGGTTTACGGATGCCTTCTGAATACTGTACTTCTACAGATAACATAACGGTGCTATGGTTCATAATATCTAGGGACATAGATATTTATAGGAGTACCACTGAGCATCAATGGGAGCAGACATTTTAGTCCTCGACCTCTCTACCATACTTAGTCACACAAATGAGCCTTTTGAGCGGTATTTTTTTCCAGCTGCTATCTCTGTAATTAAGCATATACTATAACACTACATAGACACAGGCAGATAAAAAGTTTCACATTTACTTTCACAAAGTTATGATACAATTGAAAAACATACCATGATATCTCCTCAGCTTATTTTGTTCAAGCAAACCTTTGACTTTTTTAACCAGTTCCTCTCTAGTTCTTTCCATGTGCCTTCTTTCTGCCTTCATTTGTTTCAGTTGTTCAACCATCTTGCTTTCTAAAGAAATTACAACCTACACTTAGTAAAGTTCTGGATGCTAAAAGAGGGAAAGGCCAGCCATAGTTATGTCTCAGTGAAGTGCATGTATCATAAAGCATGCCCAACTTTTTCAGTTTGTCTCCTTGCAGGAACATAGAGTAGGGATTCCCACAGTCCAATAAACTATCTCTAACACTGGCCTCTACTTAATGCTTCACACAAGGGTTATATATATATTTATAAATGCATAAATGAATTAGAACTAATGTCCATATTAAATACATATACATCACTAAAACTATATTTAAAAGGGAAGGCATGAGAAACACGTTACATGTGCTGAAAACTGTTGCCAGATACTCAAGAGGGCTATTTCCTGCTGAAAGCATTTTGCTAAATATACTGCAACAAAATGGTTAGTTAGTGACTAGAAGCTAGATTCAGAAAGGGGATTTAGGCACCAAACTTCCTTTTTAGGCACCTAAGTCCAACACTTAGATGCCAGGGGCATTTGCAGAACCCCTGCTCAGCTGCCACCTAATCCTATAGATGCCTAAGTTTCCACTGTTAGAATCCCCTAAGTGTCTTGGGGCATGTGCTAAGCCATCTACATTCTGATGGTGCTGAGAAGTTCAGCTCCTAGCTCACACCTGAGCTCCAGGGAGATTCATGGACTAGGCATTCGCCCATCTATCTCAGCTGGCAGATGTGATCTGGTACATAGCGCCGACTCCAGGGGTGCTCCAGGGCTAACTAATACTTTGCACTTATAAATTCACCTTTTAAAATAAACATTCACATCTTGAATAAAGGTTCAATTTCTTGTAATTTCTTGGAAGCGTATACTTACTCTCTGTCTGAAATATGGGAACTTGAGCTCTGTTTATAGAAAGAGCCGGTGGAGGAGGAGGAGAAATGTATCGACTTGAATACTCAAGATGAGTTACGTTATTCTTATCTGTCTAGAGGCAAATGAAAAGTATAAAAATGCATAATATTGACCCTTGAATTCTTGTACTGTATTTGGAGAAACGTTTCTAATCAAGTTAATATGCATGAGGGGCCAAACTCAGCCATCCCCTTAATCTGTGCTGCCCAAAAAGAATGCATGGGTGAATGGGAGGTCTGAATTTGACTGAGCTTTCTTTTTGTGTGTCATCAAAAAACCTGTTTACTAAGCTCCAGTCAGTCAGACCTCTGCAAACCAAAAGAAAGAAGTAGGGTTGCAGAGGTAAATCTGATGGCAGAATTTAGCCTAAAGAACTTTAATTTCTGGTGATAATGCACGAGAAGAAAAGAACCTAGCTTCTTTCTTAGATCCAGGTTGAATTTTAGGGCTGAAAGAAAAACATCTTTTTACTTGTAAACAGAGAACATTTTATATAGAAATCATTGAGACAAAACATGAAGCTCCACAATGCCAATTTTATCAAATCACATTTCAGAGTAAGCTGAACATTAACATTTCAGATAACTTTTATGAGCTTTCCATTTCTCTTACACATTTCTAAGAGATATCCTTTGATACTGTAATGAATCTTTCACTATCCTTGAGAAATATACTGAAATCAAAGATTTGTGGTAATCTTTTTTATTATGTAGCTTTCTTCTTATTGAGTGATAAATATATTTATGTGTGGTTATATTTTATCATTAATAAAATAAAAAAAGAATGTAAATACGTGTATTCGCACACTCTGTATAATTTATGATAGTATAAAAATAACTTGTACTAAAAGTCACTCTTCACAGACAATCCAGCTGGTGTGAGGTTCCTTCTGACAACTAACAACCATTTCCTTTAAAAAAACCAGAACTTTCAACTGCTGTAAAGCAGAGCTGTGTGAAAATTAAAAAGTGGGAAAAATTGTTAAAAAGTGTGTCAAATATTGAAATTTTCAATTTTTTTCAGCCAGCTCTACTCTAAGTATAGCAGAAGTCATAAGAGCAGCCTTTGTGTTGTCCAATTCCTTTAGTAAGATTCTACAAAAGTAATTCAACTAACGATCAAAAGTCACGCCTCTACAGAAGGCCCACATGTGCGAGTTAAACCCACTTGAACTCTAATTTCTGAGTTTAAGTGGTACTCAGGACCTCAGATGTGTCTTCTGCACTGTTTCAAAGATGCTCTAATTTTAGCTTTATAGATATACTATACCTGTTGTTTTCAGAAGTCTCAACGTAAGTGGTTTTTTATATTACACTTCAATGGCATTTGTACTTGAATGAGGTCTTCAAGATATTGCCAGTAGGAAATGGATACTAATTACTAAAAAGCAGCCAATGTCAATAAATCTATATTTATGGTTGGTAATGAGCAGGACCAAAATCAGTTAAGATTTAAAAAATATTATAATACCTAGTAAATGTACTCTCTATTCAATGGAACAAGCTGCTAGTCACTTTAATGCCTACTTTTGAGGGGTTCATTCATTGCTTAAGCAGTTGTTGATATTTTTCATTTGCAAATTTGTTTCAGAGCAGACTCAACGGTTTCCAGTTATACGGAACCCTACATTTGAATAGCGAGTGCATCTTTGCAACCTGAGCCAGCTGAACCAAAGTTGGGAATTTCCCTGCTGGGAGGAATGGATCTATTTCTTTATACTAGCACTAACACTTTATCTTTGAAACATACCTTATCATCCTGTTTGATACCACTATCAGCCCCAGATTCTCCCACTCCAGACGGCTGAGGACTGAAGATAAAAGTACCAAGTAAAAATTAACTTAAAAAACATAAATTTGTCTTAAATTTAATTAAAGTGTATATTTTTCTCCTTGGTTTCATTTAATAGAAGTATTTAAAGAAGTTTCCATTAATGAAATGTTTTGTCAGTATAACCACTCACGATTATTACCTTTTCTTATTGTGCAAATATTCCTTGTCTCCATCTTCCAATGATTCTGGAATTTCAGAATCCCCTGTAGTGTTTCTTCCCATCCTGATAGCTTTTAGATTGCATCTATTTTCCACATTTGCACCCACCACTGTAGGGATTTCTTCTACAGCAAAGTACAGAATATTTAGGCAACATATACAATATTCAAGGGTCCCTTTAGACTTTACTAATGGCCCATCAAAAGGACCAAGTTAAAAATAGGTCTTGTTAGCATCATTAAGAAAAACTGGAAAGCTCACTGTTTTGCTTTAGGGAAAATAAAATGAAATTGTCAACTACACTGCATACAAATATGATTTTGAACATTTCCTGATTTTTTATCGTTAAAAAGATAATCCAGTAATTTACACTTCCAGTGTCTGACTTCAAAAGCAGATTCTGATTTTGTCTAAATCAAATCTATATATTTGCAATGTTATTAAAAATGAGTGACAATTACATTAAGATCCAATGTTCAAAATGAAAATATTGATTCAGAGGATGCACTCCTTTCAAACAAAATACAATCTTATATTTTTTTCTTTTTTCTTATATTTTCTTATATTTCTTTATATAATTAAAGAATCTTAGAGTTTTTGAAAACACGTGAAAATGTGCAACATTAAAAGAGGGATTGGATTCTCTGAACCATCATTTTTTTTCCAGTGTAAAACAGAAATTTGGCTAAAACTTTGATAAGTGTCCAAACCACTGGGTGCTAATCCAAATTGCTGGACATCCAGGGGTTTGCCTAAATTAACATTTAATAGTGCCGATGCACTTGAAAACTTGGAATATTAATGCATCTAGTAGTTTCTCAGTACAAGTTTTATCAGCTAATGCTAAGGTAGGACAATGTAAGCTTTTTATATTTGACTGTAAAAACTCTTTTTATTCAGATTTTGAATGTTGTATTAACAATGTGATTTAAAACTGTAATTTAATCAGAATGGATGCTAAACAAAGAATTAATTAGAACTTTTTAAACTATGTCTTCTTCAGAAATGAAAGACAAGAAGATGGTCATAGGCAAGCTACTAACGTTACATCAGTTGTCACTTACCATCCAACTATACCCATTGAATTAATTATTTCCTTTTAAATCGGGTAGTAGAGTAATGTAGTAGACCATTCTGAAGAGACTACTATAAATATTGGCTTCCAGTACTCAGCAACCATCCAGTGTTAGACGAAAATGTGTAGCTGACAGATCTCTTTCAAAAAAACATTTTCAATTCTGGCATATAACTGTTAGCTTTATTTTTGCTTTAATCCCACCCACACCTTTGTACTATTTCCATTCTAGTCTAGTCAGAGAAAATGTTCAATTCTCAGTTTTAGGAGTCAAACTTTAATATTGTAAAAGCAAATTCAAATTCTACTTTGTGGGAGGACTGTAGAAATATTTTCCTTTTCTGAGTGCTAAGAGCATGGCTAAATGTAAATTGCAGTAGATATCGTTAAAAATGAAAACTGAAGTGAATGAAATTACTTTCCCCGTTATCGTATTCTAATTCAGATTCTTGATAACGGATTTTAATAATTTATTGCTCCTAATTATCATATGGAAATAAAGTCTTTTCATGCAAAAATCCACTGAGCATGTTTAAAGAAAAAAGAAAAGGAGTACTTGTGGCACCTTAGAGACTAACCAATTTATCTGAGCATAAGCTTTCCTGAGCTACAGCTCACTTCATCGGATGCATATTGTGGAAAATACATAAGATGTTTTTATACACACAAAGCATGAAAAAATACCTCCCCCCACCCCACTCTCCTGCTGGTAATAGCTTATCTAAAGTGATCACTCTCCTTACAATGTGTATGATAATCAAGCTGGGCCATTTCCAGCACAAATCCAGGTTCCCCCCCCACACACACACAAACCCACTCTCCTGTTGGTAATAGCTTATCTAAAGTGACCACTCTCCTTACAATAAGAAAAGGAGTACTTGTGGCACCTTAGAGACTAACCAATTTATTTGAGCATTTGGTTAGTCTCTAAGGTGCCACAAGTACTCCTTTTCTTTTTGTGAATACATACTAACATGGCTGTTACTCTGAAACCTGAGCATGTAGTATCAGTATCAGTAACCCGTATCAGTAGTCAGGGATGAAGGAGGGCTCAGCCAGGATAAATCATAGCTGCAGATCTTTGAAAGTTTTTTCTTGGAGAATCATAAAAGGCTTTCATTTTAAAGTGTAAAATAGCTCAATAAAGCAGCTGTCTACAGATTAATTGCTCAATCACTTTATTTATGTATTATATAATGAGCCTTGATATCACAGGTTAAAAATTTTGGGTCCCATCTTTCAGTTCTTAGGCAAAACTTCTATTGAGGTCAATGGGAGTTCTGAGTGTGTAATTTGGGCCTGATCCAGAACCCATTAGCACCCATAGCTTTTAGATCTTTAGACCTTTTCTGTAAATGACATTCCCAAAAAATAACAAAAATCTCACTGTGTATTTGACAAGGTATATGAGGAAACATCTATGCACTGTGGAAATTAAGATATTAGTGTACCCACAAAACTATATTTGTAAGTCAAATTTTTGAAAGTCAGGTGTCTAAATTTAGGCTCCTAAATCTATAAGGCATCTGAATAAAATATTTTTATTTTCAGGGATGCTGAACATCTACACTGAACTCTTTGGGTATTGCAGGTACAATGGATTTAAGAGCTTAATTTTAGGAACTTGTGTTTGAAAATGTTGAGGAAATCATATCAGTAAAATGGGGAACAAGAAATACATATATGTGAAGGATAAATGGGACAATTGGACCTTGACATAAACTCATATTTCATGCCATATATTAACCAGTACAGTTGGAGGCATATGGTGTAAAAATTATGGATGAAATCCTGGCCTCACTTAAGACAATAGAAGATTTGCTGTTGACTTCAATGGAATCAGGATTTTAGTTACGGATTGTAATAAACGTTTACATTTACCATCTGAAGGTTCTAGTACATCTGGTTAAATGATAAATTCCAGATGAGAAAGAAAACTTTCTTAAACTTAAATTAATACTGTAAACATCTATTAATTCCTTAAGGGAACACTTTGGTTCAGTCAAAAAAAACCTAGTCTTGAAATTAACCTAGAAATTCTGAAAAACATGGAAGTTTGCCTCCCAATCTCTTCATCTCAAATGCTAACAGATTAAAGCAAATTCAGAGTTTCTAAACCAAACCATTTTGGAATTATGATGAGCTAAACAAATTCAAGAAAATGTTCAAGAAACAAGCTCACCTCATTTTTTTAACCTTATTTCCCAAAGGCCTTTTCCATTTTGCTTCAAACTTTCCAGAAAAATTCTACCCCAACATAAATTAATGGCTGCAAAATTTCAGGTAGATTTTGAGGAAATTAGGAAAGCGGAAGTCAAAGTGTTTTTTATAACAGAAACTGGCTTCAAACTTTTTAACTACTATTTCTCCACAATAAAATTTAGAGTTTATGCAGAAATTCCATTAATTTACGTAACTGGGCATACATATTGCAAGGGTCTCAAAACAGTGGATGCAGTTAAAGAGCATTTTACGGTGCCTTTGGCACAACAGGGTGAGGTGAAGGAAAGAATTGGATTCCTTTGTTTTTGTGATTCCACATCATTCTTATAACATTGTCTGAACAGTTTTCATAGTGAAATTAGAGATTTTTTTACTCTTGTTTAGCTTTATATGCCCCCTTTCTAAAAAGCACCCTTAAAGAGTAGACAACTTAATTAATCATACCTTTTTTTCCAGGGGGAATGTGATTTTCCTGAGTCTCATTGTTCTTGGCTTGTTCAATGCTCTGTTTTACATGATGACCTGAAAGAGTCCCTTTGTCTTTCTGGCTCCACCTAAGTGTATTAGATTCTTTCTGATCCTGGCTGAGATGATTTTTCTGAGCACTTTCCAAAGATGTAGGATTTTTTCCAGATTCCCACTTCGTGGGATTTAAACTACTTGGTATGTGGAGAGATCCATTGGATCCAGTTTGGTCTGCATTACAATGGACCAGTTTCACATGGGAAAAGAAATACACAATTTTAAATGTGCCCTTTAATATGTTAATAATCATACATTTTATTTTCTTCAGAGTCCAATAGCTGAAAACCTTTGAAAGCCTTAGTAAATGAAAACAAACTAAAAGTGATATTCACAAAAGAGCAACACATCCCAAGTATGTCTCAGAGCAAAGCAGTAAGGAATAAGTATAATCAAACCACATATACAAAATTAAAAGGAAACAAATAGATTTTGAGCTTTCCCCAAATGATACCAATGACAGAAAGAGAGAATTTCAGGGTTATACAGGCCCCTCAAAAGAAATGTCCCTGCTTCCTAAACTCAGTGCTCTCAGTGGAATTCATGGTCACAGTACAGACTCTCAGACCATAGAGATCTTGGTGATAAACAACAGGTCAGGAAACAAGTCTATAAAACATCATAGGACTTATCGGTTGTACACCTTGCCAAGTCTGCATCAGTTTCAGATCTTGTGCCATCTGTTTTACTAATCATGCTGCCTATGCAAGAGAGGCTCTCAAGAACCCGGGAATGGAAAATAGGTGGCACAAATTACACACCTGCTGGATTTCTTAGGCTGCCAATTTAACCCCTGTACATCCCAGTGAAAATATCCTTCTCCTACTTCCAACCAATTGTCGTTTCCCTAATTTGAGCCTTCTCAGGGAAGAAAATGGGATTGTGCTTGTGATGCTGACAGACCAGCTCAAATTAAAGCCACAGACCAATTCACTTGTGTGTGAATATCAAAGGAGGAATAGGACAGTTAACTTGTGTGTGGATATAAAAAAAAGTGTTAATGTTATTGTCTTCACTTATTTGTAACCTGTTGAATGCAATCGCATTAAATTATGTATATCCCTGCACTTAATTAACCCTAGATCAAAACTGTGTGTTAGTATTAAGATGGGAATTTACTTGATGAAAACTAATGAAGGATTGTTTCTGGCTGTCACAATGTGTTTACATTACATTTATCCATCACACAAGATTGGCGCATTGGAAATGTAAAAGATTGCTAACTTCAAAGCATGGGTCATTTTGTTTGACAATGGATATTCACAGACTCTGTTTGCATTTAATCAACAAAGGAAGAGCCCATGCTGTAAATGAATATGGCTGCCAGATTGCCTTTCCTGAAAAGATGTTAAAAGAATGGATCCAGGGATCGATCCTGTATCTAGGGTTGTCAAGCGTCTGTTTTTTGATAGGAACGCCCGGTTGAAAAGCGACCCTGGTGGCTCCGGACAGCACTGCTGACCAGGCCGTTAAAAGTAGGGTTGGCGGTGCAGTGGGGCTAAGGTAGGCTCCTCGCCTGCTTTGGCTCCATGCAGCTCCTGGAAGTGACCGGCATGTCACTGTAGCCCCTAGGCACAGGTGCGGTCAGGAAAGCTCTGTGCGCCACCCCCATCCCGAGGGCCACCTCTGCAGCTCCCATTGGCTGGGAACTGGCCGGCCATGGCGGCCGCCTCCGGAAGCAGCACAGAGCCAGGGCAGGCAGGGACTCCGCCTTAAGCCCTGCTGCGCCATCGACCGGGAGCCGCCTGAGGTAAGCGTCACTGGGCTGGACCCTGCACCCTGAACCCTCTGCCCCCAGTTGGAATCCCCTCCCGCATCCTAATTCCCTCCCAGACCCTGCACCCCAAACCCCTGCCCCAGGTCAGAACCCCCTCTCACACCCAAACCACCTCACAGAGCTCACTCTCTGCACTTCCTCCTGCAGCCCAACCCCAGCCCTGAGCCCCCTCCTGGAGTCCGCACACGGCATCCCCTCCCGCTCCCAAACCCCAGCCCTAGCCCAGTGAAAGTGAGTGAGGGTGGAGGACAGCGAGCAACAGAAGAAGGGCAGAGGGTTGGAGCGAGTGGGGGGGCAGGGCAGGGGTGGGGCAAAGGTGTTCAGTTTTGTGCAATTAGAAAGCTGGCAACCTTACCTGTATCTTTGAAGTGTTTTGAATTCTAACAGGGTGAAATACTGAACAAGTGGACTGAGATCCCCAGAATTACTGTGGGTAACCACGAGAAATTTATAGAACACTTGCAGATTACCACATTTCTGCTATCACTTTGGACTTACAAATTTGGACTCACCTATTAATGTATTTAACCTGTTTTAACCTCTCAATAACTCTAATTTATTTTTATTGGCGAATAAACCTTTAGGCCATGTCTACAATAGCGCTTATGTCGGCAAAACTTTTGTCACTCGGGGGTGTGAAAAAACCACCGCCCCCGAGTGACGTAAGTTTTTTCCCGCATAAGTGCTCATGTGTACAGCACTATGTTGGCAGGAGATGCTCGTCCGCTGAAATAGCAACCGTCGCTCATTGAGTTAGTTTTATTAAGTTGACAGGAGAGCTCTCTCTCATTGGCATAATGTGGCTACACCAGTGATCTTACAGCAGCGCAGCTGTATCGGTACATCTGTGCCACTGTGAGCTTTTAAGTGTTGACATGGCCTTAATTAGCTTATTAGAGAAATTGGCTTCAGCATTGTCTTTGGTGAGATCTGGAGTACCAACTTGACCTGGGTAAGTGACTGGCCCTTTGGAGCTGGGAGTAACCCCTCACATGATGTGATATTTGGTATCGTGACCAATATCATAAAGTCCAGTTTGTCTGGGTGGCAAGGTAGGGGGACTGTTTGTGACTCCATGGGAAGACTAATATAGTGATCCAGGCATGCACATATGTTACTGGCTTGGTGAAATCTAATTATAGATACACCACCAGTTTGAAGAGTCTGCCCTTTTTTTCTGACAGTCTGACCTGAGATCAGCACTCACGGTTGTGAGCCACTTCAGATAGCATCACGCTTCTTTATTTTCAGCTTCCTTATAAAATACAAAGGCTTGAAACAGCAAAAGAAACATCAAGTCTGATCTTCTCTAGCTTTGATGGAGAACATGTTGGAGGTCCCTCATGTATATTGTGAGGTTTCTCAGCCCTTAACTCAAAGGGCCGTGTGTTAAATATTTGAAAGAGATCTTTTCTTCCCTCCTTTTGTAGAGTATTTTGGTTTAAGTGTGTGTTATCACCAAAACAAACAACAAAGTTTTAAATCTCAATTAATCAAGTTTTAATGGCATGACCTCCCTGATGTCATAACCATACCAATTCTCCAGCTATCCACAGTCTCTCCCAGAGAAGAAAAGATCTGTACTGTAATGTAAAAATTAATCTGAAAAAAAAAATGAAAGAAATACAACCCCAAACAAAAATCACCCTTTCAGGACTACTTTGTGCATTCTAATCAGGCAAAAAAGAGCAGAAATCCATTTCCCTTCTTTTATAAGTCAATCTGAACAACAACAACAAAAATCACCAAAGGCGAAGTACAAAGAAGTAAATTATTTGACTGTTAGTATGGTATAGTGAGGTGAAGGAAATGGCTTCATCTTCAGATCTGAATTTGATCATTTAAGTCAGTCTTCTTACAACGTTATTTCAACAGGTTTGTATTTGTTTGGATTTATGGTGTAATTGGCCATTTTCTTTTTAGTTCCTGTTTAGGTCTGTACCTAAGCATCTCATTCTCTCTTCCCCATACTAGTTAAATCTTACCTTTCCTTCTATGTGGAATCTTTTTTTCCTGAGTCCTGTTGTTCAGGCTTTGTTCAGGTTTTATGTGCAAAACTGGAATCATTTCTTTTGCTGTCTCACTCCATTCTAAAGAGCTAGAATCTTCCTGATTCTGCCTGAGAGTATGTTTCTGTGGACCTTCTAGAAATGTTGGACTTTTTTCAGGCTTTTTCTTTGGAAGACTTAAAGTACTTGGTCCATGGGGAGACCTATGGGATTCTACATTAAAGTGCTGTGTATCTGGAGTTGATGATGATGAATAAGCAATTTCTAAGTGGTCCACTCCAGGGAGCAAATATAATTCGGGATGAAGTGCCTAAAACATACAATGTGTTAATTAGACAAGGAAGAAATAAGCGACATGAACTGCACACTTGAAATGATAACTTGAAAACTGTATGATACGTACATGTGGGGGAGCAAATAACTTGAGTTTCAGTTCTGTTTCTTGTTTTGCCTTCACCTTGGAACATAAAAAAGCAAGTAAAATCAACAAAATAACTTCTATAAAAGGTATGCAGCATACCAATCGATTTGTATATGTTATTTTCTTGGTAAGTTACATATGACAAATTACATTTATTACACTAGCACTTTGGGTGGGAATAACATAGATGACAATTCTCTGTTTTCTGACATGGCATCTATTCATTAGTACTTTTGTCAGACTTCAAAATGTGTGCTATAATCAGCCCAACAGGAGCGTGTGTGTATTTTTATAAATATCTTCACCCATTACGCTTTCACTTAGGGCTCAAAGGCCCTTAGCCAACTCCCAGCTGAAGTCAGTGGAAAGACTCCCTGTTGACTTCATTAGGAGTTGGATTAGGCCCAGTCTGAATAGGAAGTGTGTGTTAAGTAATATGGTTCTCTCAATTCAATTGTTAAAACAAATATTTTAATATAGAAAAAGAATCCACTGACTCTCCTGAAGACTTCTATTGTGCTTAAGGAATTTTTTATTAGTTGTCTTGATATCTTTGGCTACATCCTTTTCAGATTTTCACTTAGTCCTCTTAATAAACAAAATCTCAGGTGATCAATGCATATTTAAGAGCACATTCGAAATCAGTGTGTCTTGTGGAGAATAAGAAATCTGAACTTCTATTTAACCCTGTCTTTAACCAATTAAATAAATTCAATTAAACTAAATATAGGACAAAATTCTGCTCTCAGTTACTCAAAGGCAATAACATCGATTTCACTTACAAATTATTAAAAAAAAAATTAACGTGTTTTCCTAATTCAAATGCCCCTTACTTTGTAAGAAAGGTGCAGCTCTTGGAATAGCTTAAATTGTTACTGTTGTGAAACAGCAGAACTGAAAAACTCAGCAAATATTTGATCACAGAGATATAAATACAAGAGGTTACCATGACCCCAAACAAACAGGAAGATAATACCAACTGCATAGGACTACTTTAAAATTCACAAGATTAAATCAATATTTACAGCTTGGTGCTAAAAATGTCCAGTTATCTATGCTAGGATATTTTAATTTTCTAACTATTAAATAAAAAATACTTTATTAAATATGTGACAATCTCAGTAGAGCAGGGGAAAATCTTCCCTGTTTTGCTTCAGAAAAGTTTAATGGGGGAAAAGGTATAAAATGTTGCCAAATATCCAGTTTCAAAAAAAAAAAAACGCAAAAGAAAAAATCTAGGGAAAATGCAGAAATAACTTACCACTGCTAGCTTTTTCCCTATATGTTTCAGAAATATAAACTTATCTGCAACAGCATCTTCACCCAGGAAGTCTCCAAGCTGCTCCCGCAGTACCCTCAGTGTGACATGACGAGGCACCCTAGAAAACCATTATTCATTATTACATTTGTAAGAAATGATGATGGCTATTTAGTTTGCAATGTGAGAATGTGCCTGAAATGTTGTATTTCCAGATCAGACAGGCTTAGTGTTTCAAAGTCATGATGGTGCATCACAATATGATAATACTGCGAATCAAATGTGATCACAAAACTACCTGAGAAGTGTTCACATCTCACTTATCCATACAAAAAGCAAAGGGGCAGGACCTGCAATTTGAAAAAAGTGTGGGAAACACTTTTGCTTGTCTGACACTAGAAGACAAAATTACTGGGAACTACAATGAGGGTATCTGTGCAAAAGACAGAACTTTCTTGGTGGCTGGCCCAAAACTGCGGAATCAATTCCCCTAGGAACAAAGGAGTATCACAGATGTTCTCTAAATGCAAAGTGCATCTTGCCTTCTCTATAGAAACATACAGGAATGTATGTGCATGTGTGTTATTAAACAAAAAACTCCACAGCACACACTTCTTCCCCAGAGAAGGATGAGAGAACAAAAATATGTGACAGATGTTAATCATGTTAGTGGACAAACTGGAGAAAGACCAGAGGAGAGCAACAAAAATGATTAATGGTCTAGAAAACATGGCCTACAGGGAAAGATTGAAAAAATTGGGTTTGTTTAATCTGGAGAAGAGAAAACTCAGAGGGGACATGGTAACAGTCTTCAAGTATGTGGAAGGTGATAAAATGTTCTTCACTGAGGACAGGACAAGAAGTAATGGGCTTAAACTGCAGCAAAGGAGATTTAAGTTAGACATTAGGAAACCTTCTGAACTGTAAGGAACAAATTACCTAGGGAAGTTGTGAATCTCCATCACTGGAGGTTTTTAAGAACTGGTTAGACAAACACCTGCCAGACATGGTCTAGATCAGGTGTCTCAAACTCAATGACCATGAGGGCCACATGAGGACTAGTACATGGGCCCGAGGGCCGCACCATTGACCACCTCCTGCCCTGGTCCCGCCTCCACTCCACCCCTTCCGTGAGGCCCCTCCCCTGCCCTGCCTCTTCCCACCCCTTCTGTGCCCCCATTCCAACTCCTTCCCTGAAATCCCACCCCAACTCCACCCCCTCCCTGCCCCCAGGGGGTGCAGGGTGTGGCAGGGGGCTCAGGGCAGGGGGTTAGGGTGCAGGAAGGGTACGGGGTTCAGCAGGGGGCTCAGGACAGGGGGTCTGGCTGCAGGAGGGGTTCAGGGGTCGGGTCTGGCCCGGTGCGCACTGGGGGCAGGGCTCCTTGCCTGCCTGCCGTGCCCCCGCGCCACTCCGGGAAGAGGCAGGGACCTGGGTGGCGGGGGCACAGGGGTCTGTGTGTTGCCCTGGCCGCTCCTCCAGGTACCTCCCCCGAAGCTCCCATTGGCCGTGGTTCCCTGTTCCCGGCCAATGGGAGCTGCTCTAGGTAAATGCTGGGGGAGTGGTGGGCTGCGGAAAATAACCCCGCAGGCCGCGTGTTTGAGACCCCTGGTCTAGATAATACTTAGCCCTGTCTCAGTGCAGGGAACTAAACTAGATGACCTATCAAGGTCTCTTCCAGTCCTACATTTCTATGATTCTATGGTGCTTAATGCGCTACTGGAAGGTACTTAGGCCTGGTCTACACTAGAACATTAGGTTGTTTAACTACCTGGGTCACAGGTGTGAAAGATCAACACCCCTAAACAGCATTGTTAAGCCGACCTAAGTTTCCGTATGGACAGTTGTAGATTGACTGAAGAATTCTTCTGTAGACTTAGTTACTGCCTCCTGGGGAGGTGGATTACCTAGACTGACAGGGGAATCCCTCACATCAGCAATAGGTAGGGACTACACAGAAGTGCCACAGCAGTGAAGTTGCAGAGGGACAGCTGTGCTGCTGTAACGTTTTAAGTGTAGAAAAGCCCACTGATACCAAGGTAGAGTAGAATAGAAATGGGACAGAGCCAACCAAATGAGAATGCAAGGTTCTACTTGGGAATTTAGCCTCTCTTTGGTTGACTGCCTCCTCATATACTTTGCCTTCACTTGCTGTCCATCCTTCAGGGATGGTTTCCCACAGCACGGGACCTTTTGGGATGGTATTGTGACATAATGACTTTATGAAATATTTCAGAAATCATCTCATGAGCCAGAGCTGACTTTTTGTCTTATGTCCTTGTATATTTTAAGGCTAGACAGGTAGGCTAGAAAATTTCAATTTGAAAAACAATGTTGTTATTTAATTAGAGCACAGGAGTTTATCTGAAAACAGACAAATTTACTATTTTTTTCTTTCCGATCATGTAGAAAAAAAATCTAATGTTTTACCTTAAAAAGAAAATATTCATTCTTTCTCTAAACCTTTGAGTGTCAAGATTTAGCTAACAGCAAATTTTTGCAGCCCACATAGCAACTCTTGAAAATAAAGCTGGAGCATATAATGCAAACACAGATACAATGTTCACTGCAACATCAAAACATTACCATAATAAACATTTGATACGTTTACCATAAGCTAAACATGTACATAATTTAATACCCCAATTTGTGTGCAATACCCACACTCTGGGTTGCTTTGCTATTTTAAACTTGATTTCTACATTGCAAGATCTCCATCAGTGATTAGTTTTCTTCTCAAAGCTCCACAAAGAATGTGAGAGAATATTTACTTTGGCATCCCTCCATGCTTTGTAAGAAGTTCTTTTGGGGCTCATGTGACAAGGACAACTAGCTATCCTTTTGGTATGCAGAGAGCTTATAATGCAAGTGAACATTTCAATTTATTAGACTGCTTGATGGTACCTATTACCTTTAGATCATTTTGATCTTCTGTAACTTCTTTGCACCCTCAGGGTTCCTAATGACTGTTCTTGTGAGTAAAGACTATAGTACCCTTCCTTACCTGTGATCACAGATTAGGGCTCAATCCTGCTTTAAGTGTGAGTGGATTGGGCTTCAGCTGGTCATTCACACCAACATGACCTGCCTTCAGTAGCAAGTCAGGGGTAACATTCTTTTAAAGCAGGGGTCTAAAACACACGGCCAGCAGGGTTATTTTCTGTGGCCCGCCAGCTCTCCGCAGCACCCCCCAGCATTTACTTAGAGTGGCTCCGGTCCAGTGCGCACCGGGGACAGGGCAGGCTCCTTGCCTGCCTGCCTGCCTTGCCCCCGTGCCGCTCCGGGAAGGGGCCAGGACCCGAGGGAGGCGGGCGGGGGGGGGCACAGGGTTCTGTGTGTTGCACTGGCAGCTCCTCCAAGCACCGCCCTCCCCCCCGCAGCTCCCATTGGCCGGGAATGGGGAACCGCGACCAATGGGAGCTTCGGGGGAGGTACCTGGAGGAGCGGCCAGGGCAACACACAGACCCCTGTGGCCCCTCCCCCTCAGGTCCTGGCCGCTTCTGGAGCAGTGCAGGGGCAGGGCAGGCAGGCAAGGAGTCTGCCCTCCCCTGCCCTGCCCCCGGTGTGCGCCGGGCCAGACCTACCCCCCGAACCCCTCCTGCAGCCGAACCCCCTGCCCTGAGCTCCCTGCTGCACCCCACACCCCTCCTGCACCCCGACCCCCTGCCTTAAGCCACCTGCAGCACCCCGAACCCCTGCCCTGAGCCCCCTGCCACACCCTGCACACCTCCAGCACCCCAACCCCCTGCCCTGAGCCCCCTGTTGCACCCCAACCCCCTGCCCTGAGCCCCCTGCCACACCCTGCACCCCAACCCTCTGCCTTGAGCCCCCTGCCACACCCTGCACCCATCCTTTACCCCCTGGGGGCAGGAAGAGGGCAGAGTTGGGGTGGGGATTTCAGGGAAGGGGTTGGAATAGGGGCAGGGAAGGGATGGGAAGAGGCGGGGCCTCACAAAAGGGGTGGAGTGGGGGCGGGGCCATGGCAGCAGGGCAGCCCTGGGGCCAATTTACTAGTCCTCATGTGGCCCTCATGGTCATTTGAGTTTCAGACCCCTGTTTTAAAGCATGTCAGACAGTGTCTTCTTTCAAGTTAAATTAACTATAGCATTCACTTCCTTTTCTTAAACTCATTAGACTTTTAGTGGTGAAATCAATGGCAAAACTCTCAGGACTGCAAAGGGGTTAGGGTTTCATCCTTAATAACTTGTATGTTACAAAGGAGAAAACATTCAGAAAATAAAAAATGTTAAAGGTTAATCTTTTGCTTTCTGTTGCAAGGTCTGGTAAAAATATTTTAGAAATTTAGGCCCAGATTCTGCAATGAGCTCTGCCCAGGTAGACCCTATGCACACATAGAGCCACATCAATTTTAATAGGTTCCAAGCAGAGCTCAATGCAGGATTGGAGTCTAAGTTACACAAAGGACAATAAATATGGACAGGCAAACATTCCAGTTGTATGAATAAAAAACATTCCAATTGTGGAATTCATGTTGCTGTCTAACCACCTGTCCAACACCATGTCTTTTTAAAAGGGAGGCACTCTCTCTCTCTCTCTCTCTTTCACTAATTCCCCTTTTGGAAATGCATTTTAGTGGTCCAGATTCTTGGCTGTGGTGCAGCTAAGTTTCGTGTAGCCCAAGAAAAGCAAAGTTGGCTGTGTGCCACCTTTGTATCTCCTGGAAGCGACCACAGAACAGGAACATCAAGGACTGTTCTAGCTAATGCGGTGCTGCAATGGTTCCTTACAGAGCTATTCAGCTGCATGGATTAGCTGAAGCACTGTATAAAGGAATTACTCACAGGCATACGTGTATGAAGGATTGGGGTCTAAAGCAGCGTTTTTCGTCATTATTTAGGAATTACTCACCTTATAAATCCAGCTGAAATGAATTTGCTAGTAAGAGCTGCAGAAACTGTATTTAATGTGAAGTTCCACACTTCTTCTGGGACATAAAAAACATGAAGCTCTACCAACTAAATGCAGTGAGAGAAGATTATCTCAGTTATAGATATACAGTAAGCATTTAAATCAGAAGTCTCAAATTCAAATGACCACAATTGGCCTGAGGACCGCACCACTGACCACCCGCCACCACTGCCCTGGCCCTGCCCCCACTCCTCCCCTTCCATGAGGCCCCGCCCCTGCATCGCCTCTTCCCACCCCTTCCCTGCCCCCATTCCAACCCCTTCCCTGAAATCCCCATCCCAACTCCGCTGCTCCCTGCCCCCAGGGGGTGCAGGAGTGGTGCAGGATGTGGCAGGGGGCTCAGGGCAGGGGATTGGGGTGCAGGGGGTCAGGGTGCAGGGTGTGGCAGGAGGTTCAGGGCAGGGGGTTTGGGTGCAGGAGGTATGCGGGGTGCGGCAGGGGGCTCAGGGCAGCGGTGTGGGGTGTGGCAGGGGGCTCAGGGCAGGGGGTTGGGGTGCAGGAGGGCTGTGGGGTGTGTCAGGGGGCTCAGGGCAGCAGTGTGGGGTGTGGCAGGGGGCTCAGGGCAGGGTGTCGGGGTGCATGAGGTGTGGGGTGCAGCAGGGGGGTTGGCTGCAGGAGGGGTTTTGGGGCGGGTCCAGCCTGGTGCGCACTGCGGGCAGGGCAGGCTCCTTAGAACATACATGTTTTTAATGCACACAAGGCTTTTACTTGGTATCAGTGAACCAGTTATTTGAATAATAACATTTAGACTTGCAGAGTCAGGTAGATTTTCGAAGTACTGTATAAACATGGTTAAAAATCATTATCAGGTAGTCAGTTATACAGGCTTTGGACTGCTAGCAGAAAGGAGATTTACAATAATATAATAAAAAGAAAAGGAGTACTTGTGGCACCTTAGAGACTAACCAATTTATTTGAGCATGAGCTTTCGTGAGCCACAGCTCACTTCATTGGATGCATGCTGTGGAAAATACAGAAGATGTTTTTACACACAAACCATGAAAAAAATGGGTGTTTATCACTACAAAAGGTTTTCTCTCCCCCCCCCGCCCCACACCCTACTCTCCTGCTGGTAATTGCTTATCTAAAGTGATCACTCTCCTTACAATAAGAAAAGGAGTACTTGTGGCACCTTAGAGACTAACCAATTTATTTGAGCATGAGCTTTCGTGAGCTACAGCTCACTTCATCGGATGCATTGGTTAGTCTCTAAGGTGCCATAAGTACTCCTTTTCTTTTTGCAAATACAGACTAACACGGCTGTTACTCTGAAACCTCTCCTTACAATGTATATGATAATCAAGGTGGGTCATTTCCAGCACAAATCCAGGTTTTCTCACCCCCCCCCAAAACAAACCCACTCTTCTGTTGGTAATAGCTTATCTAAAGTGATCACTCTCCTTACAATGACAGGTTTCAGAGTAACAGCCGTGTTAGTCTGTATTCGCAAAAAGAAAAGGAGTACTTGTGGCACCTTAGCGACTAACCAATTTATTTGAGCATGAGCTTTCGTGAGCTACAGCTCACTTCATCGGATGCATACCGTGGTGTATGATAATAAAGGTGGGCCATTTCCAGCACAAATCCAGGGTTTAACAAGAACGTCTGAGGAACAGTGGGTGGGGGAAGGAAAGGAATAAGCAAGGGGAAATAGGTTACTTTTTATAATGACTCAACCATTCCCAGTCTCTATTCAAGCCTAAATTAATTGTATCCAATTTGCAAATTAATTCCAATTCAGCAGTCTCTCGTTGGAGTCTGTTTTCGAATTTTTTTTGTTGAAGGATAGTAACTTTGAGATCAGAAATCAAGTGACCAGAGAGATTGAAGTGTTCTCCGACTGGTTTATGAATGTTATAATTCTTGACATCTGATTTGTGTCCATTTATTCTTTTATGTAGAGACTGTCCAGTCTGACCAATGTACATGGCAGAGGGGCACTGCTTGCACATGATGGCATATATCACATTGGTAGATGTGCAGGTGAACGAGTCTTTGATAGTGTGGCTGATGTTATTAGGCCCTGTGATGGTGTCCCCTGAATAGATATGTGGGCACAGTTGGCAACGAGCTTTGTTGCAAGGATAGGTTCCTGGGTTAGTGGTTCTGTTGTGTGGTATGCAGTTGCTGGTGAGTATTTGCTTCAGGTTGGGGGGCTGTCTGTAAGCAAGGACTGGCCTGTCTCCCAAGATTTGTGAGTGTGATGGGTCGTCCTTCAGGATAGGTTGTAGATCCTTGATAATGCGTCGGAGAGGTTTTAGTTGGGGGCTGAAGGTGATGGCTAGTGGCGTTCTGTTATTTTCTTTGTTAGGCCTGTCCTGTAGTAGGTGACTTCTGGGAATTCTTCTGGCTCTATCTGTTTCTTCACTTCCGCAGGTAGGTATTGTAGTTGTAAGAATGCTTGATAGAGATCTTGTAGGTGTTGGTCTCTGTCTGAGGGGTTGGAGCAAATGCGGTTGTATCGCAAAGCTTGGCTGTAGACAATGGATCGTGTGGTGCGGTCAGGGTGAAAGCTGGAGGCATGTAGGTAGGAACAGCGGTCAGTAGGTTTCCGGTATAGGGTGGTGTTTATGTGGCCATCGTTTATTAGCACTGTAGTGTCCAGGAAGTGGGTCTCTTGTGTGGACTGGACCAGGCTGAGGTTGATGGTGGGATGGAAATTGTTGAAATCATGGTGGAATTCCTCAAGGGCTTCTTTTCCATGGGTCCAGATGATGAAGATGTCATCAATATAGCGCAAGTAGAATAGGGGCGTTAGGGGACGAGAGCTGAGGAAGCGTTGTTCTAAGTCAGCCATAAAAATGTTGGCATACTGTGGGGCCATGCAGGTACCCATAGCAGTGCCCTGATTTGAAGGTATACATTGTCCCCAAATGTAAAATAGTTATGGGTAAGGACAAAGTCACAAAGTTCAGCCAGCAGGTTAGCCGTGACATTATTGGGGATAGTGTTCTTGACTGCTTGTAGTCCATCTTTGCGTGGAATGTTGGTGTAGAGGGCTTCTACATCCATAATGGCCAGGATGGTGTCATCAGGAAGATCACTGATGGATTGTAGTATCCTGAGGAAGTCAGTGGTGTCTCAAAGGTAGCTAAAAGAAAAGGAGTACTTGTGGCACCTTAGAGACTAACCAATTTATTTGAGCATGAGCTTTCGTGAGCTACAGATAAATTGATCAAATAAATTGGTTAGTCTCTAAGGTGCCACAAGTCCTCCTTTTCTTTTTGCGAATACAGACTAACACGGCTGTTCCTCTGAAACCTGTCAAAGGTAGCTGAGAGTACTGGAAGTGTAGGGCCTGAGGAGGGAGTCTACATAGCCAGACAATCCTGCTGTCAGGGTGCCAATGCCTGAGAATGGTTGAGTCATTATAAAAAGTAACCTATTTCCCCTTGCTTATTCCTCCCCCCCCCCCACTGTTCCTCAGAGTTCTTGTTAAACCCTGGATTTGTGCTGGAAATGGCCCACCTTGATTATCATACACATTGTAAGGAGAGTGATCACTTTAGATAAGCTATTACCAACAGGAGAGTGGGTTTGTTTGGGGGGTGGGGGGAAGAGAAAACCTAGATTTGTGCTGGAAATGGCCCACCCTGATTATCATACACATTGTAAGGAGAGTGATCACTTTAGATAAGCTATTACCAACAGGAGAGTGGGTTTGTTTGGGGGGTGGGGGGAAGAGAAAACCTAGATTTGTGCTGGAAATGGCCCACCTTGATTATCATATACATTATAAGGAGAGTGATCACTTTAGATAAGCTATTACCAGCAGGAGAGTGGGGTGGGGGAGAAAGCCTTTTGTAGTGATAAACACCCATCTTTTTCACGGTTTATGTGTATAAAAACATCTTCTGTATTTTCCACAGTATGCATCCAATGAAGTGAGCTGTAGCTCACGAAAGCTTATGCTCAAATAAATTGGTTAGTCTCTAAGGTGCCACAAGTACTCCTTTTCTTTTTGCGAATACAGACTAACACGGCTGTTACTCTGAAACCTGAAATAATATAATAATAATGGACCATATCCTGCAGTATTAACTCAGAAATTTCCCAGTGATAGGATATAGCTCACGAATAAGAAAAATAGCTAAAGTGCTGACAAATGTCAGCCATGGAATAATTATGAATGATTGTAGAGGTTCACTTTTGCAAATTAGAATGTTTCAGTAGAACTATAAACTTGGGTCCAATATCTCCTTTCCGCTCCTTACAAACCTCACTCCAATTATCATTTTATAAAATTATAAATGTTTTCTATATTAATAAAAATACTAATGCAGACTCAAGACCAGCAGAGGAGTTTACACCTTTGAGTCATTGTTTGCAGACATTATATCAATTTACACTTGGTTCACATTTGGCAGGCTCTCTCTGCAATTATAAGTTCTAAAGAAGTACTTTAAAAAAAAAGAAAGAAAACCTGGATTCAGCACAATCTGAATATTTCACGTGGGCCACATAAATAATCATGAGGGTGGATTTGGACCGCACACATTTCAATTGACAGCGTGTTCAGTGTGGAAATTTTTCACAGAAATAACGTTGAAACTATTTTATATTTTATTCTGTAGAAGTCAGGGGAGAGGAGCTGTGCTGCTGTTGGATGTTACTCCACCAGCAATGATTGGAACTGACTAAAAATACTTGAAGTCCTCAGAGAGATATGTGACCTCCCAAAATCTGTAGAGCTCTAAGAGCCTGATGCAAAGTCCATTGAAGTCAATGCAAAGGCTTCTATGAACTTGAATGGGCTTAGATCAGGGCCTCAGTGTAAAACAGTTTGTGGAGAAGCCTCCATGTGCCTGTGTTGAGGGAAAGGGCTCAGGGCTTAATTTGTAATGAAAGAGGTGCTAGGGCTCAAGCAATTAGGTGCTGGAGTTCAAGCAATTTATTTACATTCATAACTGATGCAGCAAGCCCAGAAGTGCCAGGGCTATGAAATGCAAAGCTTAGAGGTGCCAGGCTCAGCCCTGGCACAAATTAATCACTGTCTCTACTGCCTTGCATCTTGTGTATTCATATACACTTTTCCAGATCAGAATGCTGGCATTTAACAGCTACTTTGCATGGATGTAAATGGCTACACAAAGTGTAAGGCAATGGAAAATCAGGCCCTTTATGCTCTAGTTTTACTCCTTGCCTTCACTCTGAGCCATGCAACAGAAAAGAGTGCAGGGCTCACCATTAATATACATTCGTCTTATTAATGACAAACACAGACAGAGGTCTTCACAACACTAGGAAAAAAATTCAAAACATTTCCAGACTTCTAAGAATTATAGCAATAGTCCAAGTACTCAAGTGCACAGGCCAGTGGCTGTTGAAACCACGACTAGACCTGAGCTGAGGAGGGTTAGGTGACATTATGCTTAAAACTGTGATGGCCATGGGAGCCCTGTTGATAGCTGAGCTGCCAATATTGCTATCTTTGATGCAGCTGAACCAGTGTTAGAAATAGTGGGAAATTTTTGGAAAAGTTTCCTAGTGTATATGTGGCCTATATAAACAACCATCACAAATAAGCTTTAGTGAATATTCCTACAAACTTTTGGTTATTAAATATAAACTAAACTTTGAATGGTTTTTCACGTACACATCTTTAAAATAAGTGGATATTTTCTTCACATATCTGCCAGAAAATGTTGCATGGCAGAAACTTTCACAGTTTAGAACAGTTATACAGATTTTCTAAAATATTCAGAGCAAAAATTCTCACCTCTGATGTTGGAGGTCTAGTTTGACTGAATGACATATTCACTGGTGCCTGTATTGGATGTCACTGAATTCCAGATGGATTTTTAAATTTCGTTTGTATCTTAGCACTAGGTAACAGTAAGGGTTATGATAAATCCTGTAAGTCAAAAATGGTATTCCATTCAGTTTGAATCTGTTTCCACTTCGTACAAAAGTTTTAGAAAAAAGCAGCAGAGAGCTTGTAAGTAGGTCCTGGATTCAGGCTGAAGGCTTTGATTCCAGCAAAACCTAAAGACAAACTGCAAAGAGTTAAGTACTGGCTAGTAGGCTTAACACTCCCTTTGATGTGAACACACCTTCTATACAACTAAATATCACCTAAGTAACCCAGTGAATTGCATAATTGCAGTTGTGCAACTGAGGTTTGCATTAGTATTCTGAGTAACATTTTCCATTCTTCTTTTATCAAAAAGTATTTAATTACTGTATATAGTTTTCTATATTTCTACAGTGCATCTAACAAACACAAGATGTATTTCTTCCAGTGTCTGGATTTATTTTTGGTAGGTGGGCAAGAATGGCAGAGTCTGAAGCCATGCAGTCATTCACACCTATGACATTTCAGCATGCAAGAATCAAAATGGAAAAGTAGTCCAAGGACACTTGGCTTCATCCATGAAGCAAGAGAGGATGTGGGAATAGGCAAGTCCCTGTATCATTAATCCTATCTACGGATATGCACATTTCAAACTGTGATAATTTCTCCACGGATTCCAATACCCAGATTTTTCATGCTATTTAACCCTCATTTTAGCGGGGTATTGAACCATCAATGCATTGTTTCAATGCAAGAAAGGCTTCCTGGATCAGTGTTGGAAGCTGACAAATCTGACTGGTAATAGGACACATCTTATCTAGACTGGTAAAAGCAAATGCCTGGTCAAACCAGAATAAAGGTTGTTTCTTGGCCTGGGTGCAAGGTTCAACATCAAAAAGGCACATACACTTCCTTGGCTTTTACACAACACTTGCTTTAGATCCTTTGCTGCCATAAATATACACTACCTGTCAGGTTGCTGACAAGTACCAAACGTGCTAGTATAGACAGGCTGATGATTAGTGCTTCTGGTTTTTTGAGTTTATTAATTTAATTTTTGGAGGATTATTTGCATCAATTTTTGAATTTTATGTAGATGTCCAAAAACCAGGGTTTTTCATGGCTTTCTCTTTGTATATGTTATATATATATTACTCATTACAGTCATATATGCTGTAATGAGTAATCTCTTTGTAATGTTCCCTAGTGAGCATCAGCAAGGTCTACTGAGACCAATTAACGTTGCAATGTTAGTGTGCATTACAAATCACACCTCCCATAGTCTGCATTACTGCTCCATGTAGACAAGCTCTCAGACACAAGTAACCTTTTCTGGTATTTACTGGATAAGCACCAATTTAATTTGTTTTGCATCGGGGGTGTTTTATTTGTGTTTTTTGGTTAAAACCTAAATTAAGATGCCCTATTTATGATTAACAAATAGAGACAGATAGATTATCATTAAAAGGACAGAATTGAGTGTCTGGCTTTAATTCCCAGTTCTGCCCTTCACTGAGTTCTGATCCTGACTTCAGTAGTTTTACCTGAATAAGGAACACAAGGTCACTTTGATCAGACCCCTCTTTTGAGACATTAGGAAAGTCATTTAACAACTCTGTGCCTCAGTATCCCTATCACTAAAATGAAAATAATAATTCTCATTGACCTCCCATGGCTGTTGAGTCTTGATTAATGATTGTTCATAAAGTGCTTTAAGATCCTCAGTAAAAAGACCTGAGGAGTGCAAAGTATTCTTCTTCCTCCTATTCCATTTAGACTGCAAACACTGTTTACATTTTTCGTTGATGACTGAGATTACCATATCTAATGGTTCCTTTAAAACAACAGATTTAATTGTCTCTTTAGGCCCTTGGCCTACAAACCACAAATTCTCCAATCTTGTGTTTTACACGGATGTAATTTTCTATCACTATAAAAACAAACAAAAAGCCTATGCTTACTGTACCACCCACCCCAGTGCCTTATTCTACATATTCCTTCCTTCCTTCTTTCCTCCCTCTCGGTCTCTATCCCATTGCTTTTTCCTGTTTTGTCAAAGTAAATCCAGATTCTAAGATCTTTGGCCAAGAACCTCGGAGGTATTTAGGTTCCTAACTTCTACTGAAATCAATGGGATTATAAAATGGCCAATAATTGTACAACATATCTATTATCAAATACTATATCACAGTCGTTCAGTTACCATCTTTTTCTAGAATAAGGGATTTAAAACCAGTTGTCAAAAGGTTTTAGATGAGAATTTATGTTTTTCAGCAAAAAAACCCCTCAAGCTACAATTTCTATTAATCTTTTGTTGTCTGAATTAATTGCAACAAACTCAAAATGCAACTAGTTAATGGGAGTCCTCTAAATTAGTATTTTTTCCTAGAAACATCTGTTGAAATTAGATTGATATGTTTAGGTCAATTTATCTGAGGAGCTAATTTTATTCTGACTCACCACAAGCATTATTTTATAGTATAAAAACTCTCTAGGCCTGGATTCAGCATTATTTTCTCCCTAAATCCAACCTAAAAAAATTTCCATTTTGTCTCCATTTTAGGGGAATTTCTCCAGAAATTACTTGGAAGCTACTAACAAAATGCAAAGTCCCAAATCCACAATATATAGTGGGAGCATTATATGCCAGCGATTGAAACTTTGTTTTACTATTCACCTTATTTTTCTCAGAAATAGTGAATTATAAATCAAATACTCAAAATCCATGAAAAATCTAATACAAAACGGTATACTAATGTATACTTGTAGAACTAACTGTTCACCATCCTAGAGGCAGGGTGGGTGAGGTAAATCAACTTGTGTTGATGAAAGGATAAGCCAGTTTAAGCAGTACATGAAAGAAACAAAAGTCACTAGTGCCAGAGGGGCACTCCTAAGAACCATGTTCTGATTGTTCAAATATAATGAGGGAAGGAGATTGCGGTTTTTGGTCGACTTTGCCACAGGCTTGTGTGATCTCATCTTAGGCAAGTTGCAGCTTCTCCTTCCCCATTTATAAAATGGGCTGTTACTCCAAAGGTGAGCAGGGCAGGAGGTTCACTTCATGAGTTTATATAGAAAGCACTTTGGGATCGCTGGCTAGCAGGTGCAACAGAGCCGCAAATTACATTATCTTGTATGTTTCTTCTTCGGTTTGGGTTATTTGATTTACCCTGCGCCGCTTGGCTGGCCTTGCCCCGGCCGAGGGAGGGGTTTCCTGGGTAACGTTTCCCTTTTCAAACACTGCCAGGCGAGCACGCCCTTGACCACAGAAACACCGGGTCACTAAGGCGCCACGATTACCTGCCCCGGCGCCTTCTCGCCGCGCGTCCCAGGGGCCGGAGCAAACCAAGCCGAGGCGCTGAACCCCGACCCGGGACTCCTGGCGCTGGGGCGGCCCAGGGACGGGGGTATGGCCACGCTATCAGGCCCTAGGGAGATACGCCGCTACGGGGATACCTGCGGGGCTGTATCGGGACAGTGACATTGGCGTCATTTCCCACAGGCTCCGCCGCCCCAGACCCCACAGCACACCCGGGCTGGGGCCGCTCCGGCGAGCCCCCGAGCGCGGTCACAGCGCCCCCTCAGGCCGGGCCGGCGCGCCGCCCTCCCGCTGAGACGGCGGCTGCGCAGGCGCCGGCGGCAGTTTGGGAAGCGCCGGAAACTTCGTGCTAAAGTTCCGAGCAGCGCCTGGCTCCGCCGCCCGAGCCGAGCCGCTCCCCGCGCGCCATGTCGGGCTCCTCCAGCGTGGCGGCCATGAAGAAGGTGGTGCAGCAGCTGCGCCTGGAGGCCAGCGTGAGCCGCGTGAAGGTGGGAAAGGCCGCGGGGCACCCGGCCGGGCCGCCAGTGCCGCGCCCAGGCCCCGCGCCGGAGGGGCAGAGCTGCCGCCCGCCCCGCCCCGGGGCGGCCCGCAGCTCCCGTTACTCTGGGCTAACGGCTAGTCGAGAGCCCCTGTGCCCAGCTGTCCGCGCGTGCCCAGCCCCGAGCCCCGCGGGGGCCCGCCGCGCAGGGGTGGGGTGGGGTGGGGCGGGGCGGGGCTCCAGGCCGTTCTTGTGCGTGCGGACACACGCGCCCCACGCGCAGGGCTGTCGTACCGCGCTGCTGCGCCGGGCAACTGGGTGGGGTCCCAGCCGCTCGCTTCCTGATCCCGGGGTGTGCTGTGCTGCAGGGCGGGGCTGCCCCAGCTGGGCACCTTCCCCTCCGGGCCCGTCACTTAAGGTGCCCTGCTGTGCGGAGTCTCCCCGCCCTGCCACCTCTCTGCACAGGGCTCGCTCAGCCTGGGCCTGGGCCAGTCGATTAGCTTTGGTCAAGGTCCAAACTGCAGAGAAAATAATTAAAAGTCCAGGTCAGTTCCCACTGATCTGCGTTTGGCGCCCGGTCCACCTGTTGACTACCCCTGGTTTCGGCTGTTGCAGGCCTCTACCCCGTTTTGATTATTCAGATATAAAGTTGAGACATCCCTGGAGCCCTCGCATACGCTGAGTGAGCATCGCCTGTGGACTTAGTGGCTAGGATAGGCCTTGTGTCAAATTTGCAAGCTACAGTTTGCAGGTCTCCCTTCAAAATGAGTAACTGGGGAGAAAGCACCTGCTATGTTTTCATTTTACTGCTATGTTTTAATGTACCTACAACCTTTTGTAAAAAAAATAATGCTCTTCATGTCTTGTCTCATCCCAAGAATGTTTTCTTGATGGAGAGGAATGGGACAATGAAGTTAGTTTATCTGAGGCAGCCACAATTGGCCTTGTTTTTCCTCCAAAATGAGGGCTATTCTTATGTTGTGGGGAAAGCTTAAAAAATGTGTCAAGCAACCTTCAGGCTAAGTTAGAGAGAATTGGTTTTTTTAAAATTTATTTGGTGATGGACTTGCAGACATGTTAGTTAAGCATGACAGCATCAAGGATGATTTAAAACAGTGAGACTCAACCTTTCCAGGCTATTGTACCCCTTTCTTGAGTCTGATTTGTCTTACAAACCCCCAAGTTTCACCTCTCTTAAAATCTACTTGCTTACAAAATCAGACATAAAAATACAAAAGTGTCACAGTACACTAGTACTGAAAATGTGCACACTTTCATTTTTACCATAGAATTATAAAATAAATCAACTGGAATATAAATATACTTATTTCTGTGTACAGCATATGGCGCAGTATAAATAAGTCATTGTATGAAATTTTAGTTTGTACTGATTTCACTAGTGCTTTTTCTGTAGCCTGTTGTAAAACTAGACACATATCTAGATAAGTTTATGTAACCCCAGAACGCATATCCCTGGTTGAAAACCACTTATTTAAAATTCTTCACCTGAGTGGCAGAAGGCTTTTCCCTCTCCTTTTGGTGCATATAAAATACAATTTAAATGACCAGCTACTGGAAGGTTTGGTCAGAGTAAATTAGGCTTTGTTTTCAGCCACTCCTCCCACTTAATTCAAAGGCTTAAACTCTTTTGGCGAAGCACTGTGTCTCAAGAGTTTGCACTGTGACCTCCACAGTGTCACCCCACTCTGAGTCATCAGCCTGCAACTGTAATACAGATATAGACACCACTTCTAGGATCATCACTGTGCTTAGTTTGGAACTGAATTTTAAAATACAGTGGGTGGATTTTTCACATTCTTGAGGGCATATATAGATTCTTATATCAATATATTTATACAAAAATGGTATACTGACATAGCTCTTGTTATTCTTAAGGCTTGTCTTCAGTGTTAGCTTAAGTTATCGAGTTCACACCTATTCAAGTGAGAGAAGTTGAAAACACTGAAACACAACATTAGAGCAGCACAATAGGATTGGATTAGCAGCATGGAGTAGTTGAGTCCCCACTGCTTTACTAGTCCTAGCACAGGGGTGGGCAAGCTTTCTGGCCCGAGGGCCACATGGAGGTTCCAAAACTGTATGGAGGGCTGGGTAGGAAAGGATGTGCCTCCCCAAACAGCGTGGCCTCTGCCCCCTCCCACTTCCCACCCCCTGACTGCCCTTCTCGGAGCCATCCAACCCCCCCCATTCCTTGTCCCCTGACTGCCCCCTCCCAGAACCCCACCCCCTAGCCAACCACTCCATGTCCCAACTGCCCCCCAGGACCCTCTGCCCCCTTACCATGCTGCTCAGAGTACCAGGACTGGCAGCTATGCTGCCCAGCAGGAGCTTGCTGCCCCACTGCCCAGAGCACTGGTGGCACGGCAAGCTGAGGCTGCAGGGGAGGGAGGGGAGCCAGGGAGGGGCCAGGGGCTAGCCTCCCCGTCCAGGAGCTAAAGGGCCGGGCAGGACGGTCCCACAGGCTACAGTTTCCAATCTCTGTCCTAGCAACACCTGAGCTTCAACCTATACACTGCCAAACCAGCCACCTCAAGTTAAAAGCACCACTTATCTGAACCTAGTTGTTTGTGCACAGGAGCTGGGATAGAGTCAACACTTGTTATACCTTGAGCTAACCCTGTAGTGAAGACAAGCCCTTAGAAAAAGTATAAAGTAAAACAGTCTTGGGACTTGCATCAGGTGGCAGACACTGGTGTATGATTGCATGTCTTGTAAAAATTAGCCATAGTGCATTCAATGCTACTTCAGCTTGAGGGACCTGTATGTATAGTAGCCAAGAGCTGACTTTCAAAGATGTGCTGAACTGTGCACACAGTATCTGAAGACAAGACCAACTCCCTTAAAATAGAGTATTACTGAATGCTGTAGTTTTTCTGACTGAACAAAAACTAAAATGCAAGTGTTTTGTGTGTAATAAAATCTAGCTGTACTGAATGCAGCACCCTCTATACATTACAGAATATGTTACATACAAGATAAAGTATTTGCTGTGAATCCTAATTTAAAATTTACTTTATGACTAGGTTTCTCAAGCCGCAGCAGACTTGAAGCAGTTCTGTCTGCAGAATGCACAACATGATCCCCTACTGACAGGAGTGTCTTCAAGTACAAATCCATTCAGACCCCAGAAAGTCTGTTCATTTTTGTAATTTGGTGAACTATCTTGGTCTCTTTCAGTGGTAAGTTTTTTAAACGACCAATGATACAAGTTGTTCCTGTTTGTCCTGATAATATAAGCTGCCATCAGGTCATTCATTTTAAATGTATATAACATTCATTTTGGAGTATATTTTTAAAAAGTTCTGACTTTTCAATAAACTTTTCCACTAAAATAGACTGCTCTCATTTCCTCACCAAAGAAAAGAATTTAATGCTAGTGAACAATGTCCTGTTTGCCAGTCCTAAAGTCTTTTGTCCATGGAGCAGGTAGAGCATGGATTCTGGCAGTGTAAGATTCTGCTCTACACTAAGCTTTTCCTGACAACCACACCCAGGAATTAAGATGCAGTGGTAATCAAGTTCTTTTAGTACTCCACTCAAAAAACCCCTTACTTGTAATAAGAATTTAAATGCTATTTCTCAAGTCCCAGCCCCTACCATCACAATTGGGGGGGGGGGGGCAGGACTGAAACATCTGTTTCTGCTGACATCACATGCAGAAGTCCTTTGGACAACAGTTTAGACATACTACCTCTAAAAGAGAGGGTTTTTTTCCCCCTGTAACCTCTCCAGACAGCAAACTTTATGGGGGCAGTCCTACTCTGTTTTGACGATGAGCCAGAAAAGTTAGGAACACCTGGTGGTGGTGGGCAGCAAAGTGATTGTCCTTGGTCTACAGCATTAGTGGAGGCAGTAGCTACCACCTCTCACCCAATAGTCTGTGTCTCTTCATGTGGAAGTGGTATTTAGAGGAGAAGGTTTGCAACTATTGTTGCTGTAGAACAATTTATTTTCTCTGGTCAACCAGTTCAGACCACTCAATTTAACAGATCCAGCTCCTAGGACAACAAGCCCCCTATTTACTTGTACAAGTTGGATTCTGCCTCTAGTCCCTGCTGTATAACATCCTACCTCGGAGAATTTACAATATATAAACTTCTGAAAGTGATGGCAATGAAAGCCACCCTTTGTCCCATGAGCTACCTGTGAAGGTGAACTAATTTATACCTACTTGTGCATCCAATGAAGTGAGCTGTAGCTCACGAAAGCTTATGCTCAAATAATTGGTTAGTCTCTAAGGTGCCACAAGTACTCCTTTTCTTTTTACTTGTCTATAGTGTCATAGATTTACGTGGGAGTACTTTCATCAAGCATGCATACAGATTTTCATTACTTTTTTCTAACCACTTCCTTTTTTTTTTTGTCTTTCAGATCTTTTAACACCTTTTCACAGCTGCTCTGTGTGGAGAGAATGTGACTCAAGGAGTGGCTTGGTTTGAAGTCTGTACAAAAGCTTAGCCTTAACAATGTGCCAAGTTAACTCTGTAAATCGCTACTGTTGTCAAACCTCTTACCATCTACCTCTCCAAATGAACTGTGTGCTAGTTGCAATAACTTCTACTTCATGAGGGAATCAGTTTTACATACCAAGCAAAAAATAAAAATGTTTTGACTTAATCTGTTTTTGGAATGACTGTACGGCTGTTTTGTTACTGTGACTCCAATACTTCTCGAAAGTTATTTGAGTTATATATTTACTAAAGCATACTCTGATCGGAGACTTCAAATATTGTGGGTATTCCACATCACTAGCCTGTAACAATTCCAACTGAAGCCAAAAGCACAGATTTCTTCAGAAGTACTCATCTGTGCCTATACAAAGTCGGTGCTGAAGCCAGTGAAGGTTTTTGTTTTACTCGTTACTTGCAGTAGAGAAGAACCATTGCTCTTTTCTACTCAAGATACATAAAGTATCTTCATAATTTTTATGTTACTTGTTCTTAAAAGCAACATAAGACTGATTGGTTACAAAAGTCCCTCTTGGAAGCTGTACAATCCAATTCCTCACACCCATTTAGCTGATTTAAAGCGTTTGTCTACAAAACAGACTTTGATTACCATTTTGTTAAACCACTGGCCAGCTATTCGCTTTTTAGCACCCAGATTAGGGCTGTATTTGCACCTGGAGGCAAATTACTCAAATGGAAGAAGCTGCCTTTCAGACAGTGTGTGCATTTAATGAAGTTCAGATACAGCTATATATATACACACACACTTGCTCCATTTTTGGAAACTTGTTAAATACTTAGTGTATTTTAACTCTGAGCTGTCTTAGTAAGAGACTATACATATCTCTGGTCAGATATCTTTTCCTTCAGACTCCACCTCTCACAATAAAGCTTTTCTTCAAGTACAGCTAATCTGGTTATGAAATGCAGTTCTTGGGAACAGCAGAAGTAGAGCTGTGACAGCAATGACACTGCACAATTTATAGAAACGGCAACACTATTCATGGCTAACCTATTTTAACTGACAGTAGAGTCTGTGTCTACTTACCTTTGAGCACAACCAACCATGCTACTCCCAAACAGCTTTGTTACTAAGGCACTGGGGTAGTAATGATACAGTGTCAGTAATTACTACCGTGCAACCTACTGGCAGCTACTACTCACATTCTAGGAAACTTTGCCAGTTTTGAATCAAAGGATGTGTCTACTCAGCATTCTATAGCATGCTTCCCAATGCAGGCTGACAAACACGCGTTAGCTCTGCTCATACTAGAGTGCTAAAAACAGAAGTGTGGCTGGGGGTGACATGAGCCCCAGCTCAGGCCAGTCATCTGAGTAAGTTCCTAGGGGATCAGGCAGGTTTGCACTCAGGTGACCAGCCCCTGCCACCCCCACAGCCACACTGCTGTGCTCAAGCAGAGTTAGTACGTGTTTGTCTACCAGCACTAGGATTATGCTTCCCAGCTGCTGCACAGACATACCCTTAAAGGCAGTAGACAGACATACCCTTAGAGGCAATGCTTTAGGAGTCAGCATTGAGGCCTAGTGGGAAGGTTGAGGACGACACCAATTCTGTTTCAAAATATCTGTTGTAGGAAGTTTGAAGCTGTTTGTAGTCTGCTTGCCTGTGCAGATAACATTGCTCAGTGATGAGCAACATTGTTTAACAACAATGAATTTGAGATGACAGGACCAAAGCCAGACTCAATTTAGTTACAGAAGAATTCAAGAAAGTTCTGCACTCCTATTAATTAGGTAGAACTAGATGATCATTTCCATTATAAGTGGAATTTTCTTCTACTTGTGTCCATTTCACGGTGCTGAAATTTAAAGAAAAGATATTCACTGTAAAATTTGCTGTTAAATGTAACAGTAGCAGACACTAAAGAAATAGGCAAATACATATTTTAAAACAAAACTATAGCGGGGGAGGAAGGTGGTGTGTATCTTCCCAGTGGCATTGCAGCTGCAATGTACTTTAACTAGTTCTTGGATTCAGCCTGCCAGGATTAGCAGTGGGGAAGATGAAGATCAGAGAGTACATACTCCATTTTTAGGTGTGGCATTATCAAAATCACATAGATGGCTCATAAATGGAAATGTGCTGACACACTCACCATAAAGGTGATTATGGTTCTTTCATGTCTGTTTAAGAAGAGGACTACATCTACCACTTACTCCGACAGATCAAAGTGTACCAGAGTTTTTCCCTCTTGTAGCTTTGCAATGCTGCCTAATATTTCTAAACTTGGAAGCTAAGTGCTACAACTCCATGGCCAAAAATGACTAGTGAAGTTGTTCAATACTACTTATTGATTCTATCACTCCCATTTTATTTAAAATTATGTGAAAAGTCAGTTTGACCTGAGATATTTATGCACACAATCAAGCCTCACTTACTCGCACATTATGATTATTTCATTAGTGTGTAAACAGAAATAAATCTAATCAACTTTACCAGCAAGATAGTAGCAAGTTCACATTAATAAAGTCTCAGTAAGACTTTTTACAAGTTCTGTCACAGAACAGTTGTATACTATTAATTATGCTAAAGTTCAACTACACTTTACAAATAACTGATTGAGCTATATTAGTACTTGTTATCCCTGCTTTTTTTTATTGATCACTTATTTTCCATTATGCAAGTTAGAAAGGTTCTGCTATATTTCTTTAGAAACTCTAAATGAAGTTTCAGTTAGCCATGTCCATACTTTAAATGCCATTTACAACTTTTCTTTTAGGCTGACGTTTGTGGTCACATTTCAGAATGCCAAAATTTTAAGTGCCCATCCCGATATCATTACTAAAAGGCATACCTTGTGAATCCATTCATACTCTCCAAATTTGGAATCAAAGGTTCCTTTTTGAAGAGACCTCAGTTTTAAGGTAAATCGTGGCCCCAGCTCTTGAATTCCCACTTTCTTTTCACTCCTGAAGATGTACCTTCAAAGCCAAAGGGGAACACATTAGGGTGGGATGTTACAGGAATGCAGTTTTTCTTAGCCACTAGCAAAATGTGAGAAAAGATTACCTGTGAAATCTAAAAAAGATATAGTCTCGCTGATTGTGAAACGTAGCTACTTGTCTTCCAATGAACTGAGGATCATGTGGGAAGAGAGAGGCAAACATGCGACCAATGGAATGGCCCAGTCGTGTTGTAAAGTTATTCAGGATTACTTCAGGTTGATGTTCTGTGGGCGCCTTTCCTTTTCGCTGGAATGAAAGTAACAAGGTAGGGAGGATAACAAGTTAAATACAAAAAAATTTCCAAAGCTATATATATATTCAAAGACAGAAATTTGAACAAATATAAAAAAAGAGGGGAAGAAGGTTAAGGCCAAAAGATGTATTAACTCCCCACGTTAAATGCTATAAAGAACATATATATAGTACAGCATCGTTTGGAAACATTTAAGGACCTCAAAATTCTACGAATTCATTGATTAAAAAAACAAATTTCTTGAATAAATATGAAGAGAATGATAGTTATTCCTTCTATATTTTCCCCTCACAAAAAAAAAAAAAAAAAATCAGTTCAGCCATCACAAAAACCTTGAAAATCTCTGTGGACATTCAAGTCTCGTTGCTACCAAAGCTACTCTTTTCATCCATCCATCCAGGCCAACCTTTAATGACGCCAGATTGACTAAAGGTGATTTCAGTTCCTTCATTGTTAAAGTACATTAAAAAAAAAGAGCACAGTGCTTTTAGACTACTTGGGGCTAAACAAGAGTTCAGTATTTCCAGTACACCATCAGGATTCCTATACATTTGTGATGGCACTGTATAAAAAACAAAGTAAGAGAATATATACACAAAGTGGAAAACTGAGACTTTGGGAGTTGGTACACAACTGATTTTATATAATGCCATTGCAATGAGTGCAAAAATGTATCAGAGATAAAAACAAAGTGATCAGTCCACTGCAGGAATTATTGGGTGAAAGTCTATTGCCCTGCTATGTAAGAAGTCAAACTAAAGAATAGAGGTCCTGGTCCTCCTCGCCTCAAAAACAGTAGAACATCACCATCTTTATGAAACCAACTGCACATCATGCAAGTCTGAACAGTTTCCTCATCAGACAAAAGTTAAGAAAATGTGAAAGGAAAAACTTATACCACTAAGCCATTTGGATCATGCATTTATTAGTTTTTTGCTGTTATTGAGGGAATAATAAACCTGACCTTTATTTCTTTACGCAGACGAACGCTGCTCATTCTAAAATGAGCAGTTGGACCATCAGGCAAATGACTTAAAACAAGCCCATCTGTTTCAGAGAGTTAAGAAAAGCTGGCATAGATAAGAAGTTCAGAATGCAATTTAAACAGAATACAACAGAAGTGATTTATATAGAAACCTGTGTTGAGTTCCACAGAAACATTACATTAGAGCTCTTCTAATTTACACAACCTATATTTCATATATAAGACAGTTATACCTAACCTCTTCTCTGCAATAGTGGAGCTTGGAATGCTGTAACAAGGTCTCATATTACTAAAATTTCCATACTTACACAAAGACACTATAGAAAATATATTAGCATACTATGAAGTATCATTAAAACTTTACTGGTCAAATAGTTAACCAGAACACATTATTTATTTTCTATTTTGCTATAGATCACTATAAACATAACAATGAAAGTTTATGTATATTAACAAAATCTAACAGCTGATTAAACTACTTAAATTTAGTGCAATAAGAATGTTTATTCATGCACTAAGTTGTCTCAAAAAAATAGAGTGATTCACTTGTTGATAAGAATTCCAAGCCATACATAGAATGCCAGTATATTGGATACATTCAGCATTTCTTTACCTAACCACCAAGAATATCCCTCCATTTAAAGTGCTAAATTGATGCCCTTTATGATCAAACATAAAAACAATACATACAAGGATGTGCCAAATCGAATACCGATATGGAACCATATTATGGCACCTGTGCTGTGGGCCTCAGAATTGACCTGAGGCATGCAGATATCTGAGTAGCAAGTTATTGTTCTTAAAACCTTATAAATACAAAGTTACAAGTTACAGTTTGAGACAGACCCAAAAAATGGTCTTTGGTTTCATATTTGGCCTGTAGAAAAGTAGAAATACTGGTTTTTAACTTCTAAAGACAGTGAAAAATTGCACTACATCAACTTGAAATTGCACAGTGAAGACAAAAGCATAAAGGATTTGGGAGAGAACTTGGAGACTTATATAGCCCAATTATTTTCTTAACTTTGTCTAGAATTAGTGTACTAATATCTTCATCATATAATAGAGAACTCTATGAAGAAACTCCCTCTTGTATATGAAGGATACTTGGTATTTTGCGATCTTCATTAATAACAATCAGATCTGTGAAGTCTCTTGAGATGCACTGTGGGATAATTCTTTTCAGAGCCAGTCCTCTTCGATAGTAAACATGTGAGTTAGGTATGATAGTAGACAACTGTTCACAGAATCTCACTGTTCTCTGCACAATAGAAAGCCTTGATTGCAATATCTCAATTGTTGGGTATATTGTAAGGTTCATAAAAAGGGTTACATTTCATACAACTGCCTCCTTCTTTCAGTGTATCTAGCTACCTCTTCATCAAATACAGCAGAAGCTGTGTTATCTGGCACTTTATCAACCAGAAAACTCTATTAACGGGCATTTCTGATATTTACTAATACAAATCTTCAATCTAGTAACCGAGACTAGTATACTGCCCAGTAGGTTATGCAACTGCACATTCTGCACTCTACTTTTATGCAAAAGAGGCAGAAGACAAGTAAGCAAGCTGACATCAGGAACTTATTCAAAAAAGCAGCTTCCAAGGTTTGTCATAGGGTCATTACAGATTCAGCCCAATCTCCTATACCTTCTACATCTACAGTGATAATTGATGTTGATAATGATGACCCTGAGGCACTGCAAGATCCTGAAGTGTCTTCAGAATCAAAGATTAAATTATATTCAGTATAGTTTTAGTGTTAAGTATATTTTTTGTGATTTGGGTACACGTCATGTGCTTCCCACGGTGATACGTGGTGTCATAAGATAACCTACTGTATAGAAACCTTTACCTGTAGACACCTAAGTGCTTCAAGAAACCAACCACCCTGCAGTGCAGTACTACTACTGGATTAGTGAGTACTATTGTATAGTTTATTCGTTTTATTGTATTCTAATGCTTTGAAAGTTGGTATTCCATTTGGTAAGTATAACTCTTAGTTGACTATAATTTTTGACTAACCAGCGTCCCCCAATCCCCCAACATTCCGGATAACAAAGCTTTTACCGTACTGTGTTTTTCTTAAACATTTCTTCCATGAACTCTACCAACATTAACACAAAGCAAAGTGCTGTACATTGAAAACACCACACCAGTCACTAGAGAAAAAAGTGTCTGATATTCTGCTGCATTACAGGTCTGAACTGTATTGTCCATCTTCTACTTAGAAAGTAAACTCCTTGGGGCAAGGACAGTAGCTTCCCTCCATTTTGGAGGGCACTCTGTGTTGACACTCAAAAAATGCAGAAAACACTATTTTTGTAGAGATTCCATTATTCCTTGAACACAGTAAAGTGGAAAAATTCTAATATTAAGTAATAGCACTCATGGTTTTAATACAATAACAAAATATTAAAGGGACACAATCAGCTTGCAAATAAATCACTTAAAAAAAAAAGAGAGTTAAAAGTAGTTTCAGGTACGACACCTGCCCAAGTCCCCTGACAATTTGAGGTTTTACAGATCACATTTTCTTAATTTTAAAAAGTGTTTTTCATTCTTCTATGCTCTGTGCGAAAACCACCAATAGCCCCAATCCTGCAATAAAAAACTGCGTTGGCACAAAGCTCTACCCATGAAGAGTTCATTGCAGGATTGAGATCAAAGGGAAGGAACATACTATAAACAAAGTAAACCAACTGAAGAAAAACAATTCAGATAGAGATGCAATTTTCAATTTGGAGGTGTTCTTTTAAGACTGCGCAAATGCAGAGGGCTTGTGAAAGGCATTACATTTAAAGATCTACAGAATGAAGTCTCCTATTCATCAAATGAAGAGACAAAGCTTAAGACAGTGGCAGTAAACATTTCCTGATGCTGCACTGCCAATGTACATCTATCCTGACACAGAGGAACCGCAGAGTTGAGAATTAAGACGTTTCCCTGCCCATTAAGTCCTCTGTCTCTCTGTTGAGATTACCAACAAAGGGACCATTGTTTAAGTCACTTCTGGACTCCAGTAGCACCATCTAGCATGAAATGAAAACCTCTATTCCATAATCAGCTGCCTAAGTCTTTCAGACCTCCCCATAAAGTGATTCACAAAAATTTAAAGATTACACTTAAATTTTATAAATGTATTTTACCCCACGAGGTCTATCTGAAGTTGTGATAAGAATCTTGGGAACTGTCTGTCTATTGAAGTATGGTGCAAACTCATCGGTAGATTCATCAAAAGCAACCTGGGAACCAAAAAAGACGGCGAATTAAAAAACGTACAGGAAAAACGCACCGTTTTTGGGTTTCAGAGTAGAAGCCCTGTTACACAGTTGTTCACTTAAATTCTGGTACCATTGAAGTCAATAGCAAAATTCTATACGGGTCCAAGTTCTGGCCTATACTGTATTGTTTAGTCAGTCAATCTGTCCCATTTTGTATCTATGTTTTTAACAATACAGCGGGAGAGAAGATCAGAGACAAGGCTTGCTAAGAAATTATTGCTAAGAAAATTATCTTAAATGAAATGATAAAGGGATGACAACATCTGCAATATTATGAATTCATAAATGCCCTAACATAAGAGTGGAAAATAAATATTCATACTTTATAATCAGTCCCTTTTAGTTAAACCATGATTTCCTCCAAAATGTGCTTTACCACCACATATGTAGGGATTATACATTTACCTCTTCATCATTAGGATCTACAGTTGTTTCGTCATAAACTCTCTGATTTTCAATTGTCTTCGGTACAGGCTTTGGTGGTGCCTTTAATATAAAGTAGTTTATTAAGAATACAATAAATTACAGCAATAATCCCTTTAAAAAAATAAAATGTAAGGCATTATTTGTACTTTGCGGTACTGAGGACTTGTCTACACGGTGCTGGCAAAGCAGACTACAGCAGGGGTGGGCAAACTTTTTGGCTTGAGGGCCACATCGGGGTGGGGAAATTGCATGCCAGGTCATGAATGTAGGGCTGGGGCAGGAGGTTGGGGTGTGGGAGGGAGTGTGGGATGTGGGAGGGGGTGCGGTGTGCAGGAAGGGGCTCAGGGCAGGGGGCTGGGGCGCAGGAGGGGTGCAGGGTGTACAAGGGGGCTCAGGGCAGAGGATCGGGGTGCAGGAGGGGGTGCAGAGTGGGCTCAGGCCAGGGGGTTGCGGTGCAGGAGGGTGTGGCAGGGGGCTCAGGGCAGGGGATTGGGGTGCAGGAAGCATGTGGCAGGGGGTTGGGGTGCCAGGAGGGGTTAAGGGTGTGGGCTCTGGCCCGGAGCCGCTTACCTGGGGCAGCTCTGGGGTGGCAGCGGCGAAAAAGCAGGCTCCCTGCCTGCCCTGGCCCCGCACCATGCCATTCCCGGAAGCGGCCAGCACCATGGCCCAGTGGCCCCCGGGGGGGCCGAGGAGGAAGGACGGGGACCTCCACGCGCTGCCCTCCCCTGTGGGTGCCTCCCCCAAAGCGCCCATTGGCCACAGTTCCCCATTCCTGGCCAATGGGAGCTTGGGGGGCGGGGCCTGCAGGTGAGGGCAGCGCAAGAAGCCCTCTGTGCCCTCTCCCCTAGGGGCCGCAGGGACGTGGTGCCGGCTGCTTCCAGCAGCGGCGCGGGGGCTGCGATCCCACAGGCCAGATCCAAAGCCCTGACGGGCTGGATCCGGCCTGTGGGCCGTAGTTTGCCCACCCCTGGGCTAGAGGGTTGTGATTTGTAAAGTGCTCTAATATGTTGTGCTCTATCTTGCGGAAACCCTGCTGGCATGCTCTAAAGGAACCTAGTTCACATCAACAAAGTTTCTTACAAATCACACCCTTCTGGCACACTTTGCCATGCTAAGTAGACAAGCTCTGAGTCAAACAATGAGCTCAATTCCACATTCAAGTGAGTGACTCAATTATTCTGTAATGCATTTTGTCAGTTTTTAGTAATAATTCTTTAAAAGCTGGAAGATACCCTAAGACAGCAGTTCTCAACCAGGAGTCTGAGACCCCCTGGGGGGGGGGGTCGCAAGCAGGTTTCAGTGGACCTGCCAAGGAGGCCGGTGTTAGACTCACTGGGGCCCAGGGCAGAAGCCCAGAGCCCCGCCACTTGCGGCTAAAGCTGAAGCCTGAGCAACTTAGCTTTGCGGGGCCCCCTATGGCATGGAGCCCTGGGCAACTGCCCTGCTTGCTACCCCCGCAACGCCGGCCCTGGCTTTTACATGCAGAAAAACAATTGTTGTGGCACAGGTGGGGCATGGAGTTTTTATAGCATGCTGAGGGGGGCTCAGAAAGAAAAAGGTTGAGAACCGTGCCCTAAGACTAACTGTGGTCTTTGGCTACACTACAGAGACTATGCTGGCACAAATCCATAGTACAGCCTACACCAATGGAAAAGGTTTATCCATTGGTGTAGAACACCACCTCCCTGAGTGACAGCAGCTAAGTCAACAGAGGCATTCTGCATCAACACTGGGTTAAGTCGGCATAGTTACATTGCTTACAGATGTGGATTTTTCATACCCCAACCGAGGTAACTAAATCAATCTCAATTTTAAGTGTGGACGAGGCTTTACTTTATTTGGACATCAGTGATACCATCACCTTCATTCTGAAAGGAGATCATTAGTTTAATACTAGAAAGGCAATATATGGAGCAGAACACATTGCTACAATATTCAACCCACTTAGTTTCCAAGTTCATAGGAAGTGATTGCTCCCCATTATGTTCCCCGTTTCTTTGTTCTGTGTCAGCCTGTTTTTTTTCTTCCCCACCATTCTCTCCAGGCTTCAGCCAGTAGCTGTGAAAGAAAAGCACCAGGTTCCTGCTGCAAAATATTTTACCCACAGCATCCGCTGTAAAGTTGACTAAGATCACACAGCGTTAGGCTGTTTCACTCAAAGCAGCATTAGATACAGAGTGCATTAGTGCAGAAATGTACAAGTAATGTGTCCAGCTCCTCGTGAACATTGCAACGGTGGAGATTAAAAGACCCCTGGGTTTCAGCAACAAGCAAATACCAAAACGTCGCTGGGTTTCAGCAACAAGCAAAAACCAATTTATTCACTGTTTGTATAAATGTGAGTATTTATAGTCAGTTTACCTGGGACTGCTCATCATAGTGCTGTTGAGACACAGTGTTGTATAGGTTTCAGCCAAATGGCTAGAACCTAGCAAAGCCACTGTTATATATATGTGCATATATAAACACTGCATCTGGTTTTCAGGAAGGCCTTGCTTTTCCGCAATTTTACAGTCCATTTGACTGAAACACCTGAGAAATTATCTGCCCAAAGTCATACCACAATTCAACAGAATATTAAACAACGGTTCTCTTAGATTCAAAACAATACTCATTGTATCTCCCCACCTGTGCCACAACAATAGATGTGAACAGCACTATGATCACTAATGGTCTGACTACACAATTATAAAGCATCCACTACCCCAGTTTGTTAGAGCATGTTTAGAGAAATAATTCCAGGTATCAAACTGCAAAAGGTACAATACTAAACTTAAACTTTTATTTTAAAGGAATACAAATATTATACTATGCATAATGCTTTACAGACACAAATAGTAACACACAGGACCCTATAAATAACATTTTTTTTACCTTATCTCCAAGGGCTTCTCTCTCCTTTTTCCGTTTTTTCTTATTTGCCAATTTATCCTGAATAAGACAGATATCGGATTGGTTAGCTGGGAACAGTGGGTTAAAGGCAGCTCTGCATGTGCCTGTCACTCTGCTGGCCTTCGCACAGGAATCCCCTCTCTACACTGGCTCCATCCGCCGCCCTTTCAGAGAGGAAGGACCTTAACTCCAAAACCATTTCCTGGGAAGTATTTTAACGATGCACCCAGTGACAGAGGCTCCCCCCCCACTTCTCCCTTTGAAACAGTGTTTCCTGTGCTGCCCTGTGTGTCTGCAGCGGTCGGGTCTGATACTTAGCGTGTGAGCTCTCCGGGGCAGGGGCTGTCCGGCCGGCGGTTGCTACAGCACCGAGCCCAGCGGGTCCCGGCCCACGTGCTGCAATACAAGCAAGCGCCACACGCCCTCCGGCCGGGCCGAGCGCGGACCCCCGCAGGCAGCCCCAGGCCTCCCACCTTCCTCTGCTGCTGCTTCCAGCGCACGAACATGAAATGGCGCCGCTGCTTGTTCTTGATCTCCGATACGCTGAATCCCGGCGGGAACAGGGCCTGGTCCGGGGCCCGCGCCGCGTCCCCAGGCCCCGCGGCCGAGCCCGCCGCTCCGCTGGCCATGCTGCCCAGGCCACACATTTTCCTTCCGGGGCCGCCAGTGGACCCGCTAACTGCGCATGCGCACACAGGAGGCGCGGTCCCCGGCTCGGTAGGGACCAGAAGCCAGTACTGGGGAAGGGGGAGGCAGGGTGCTGCAGGACTCACTTGTTTCTTCTCCGACCAACCAGCAACTGGTTTGTGCGCCTGCGCGATGGGAATGGAGTGAGACCGCAATAAAAATAGAAAGGGTGCGCGCCTGCGTCAGGCGAGGTGGGCTATGGGATGGGAGAGCGCGGAGGGTGCGCGCCCCTGTGCGCTGGGGACGGCACGGGTGGCGCGCACGCTCGCGTCCGTCTCTTCGTCGCTGCGCCTGCCGGTCCCTGTGGGAGGAGGGCTGGCGCGTGCGCAGTGTCCCTGGCTGGTCCCAAGCGCGTGGCCTTTATTGTTTAAATGGAGTGGAGGTGCCTGACTCGCTGGTTTCAAGAAGGCATTTAATGCTTGTAAAGAGCGTGTGTCAGGTCCCCTTTGAAGTGGTGTGAGAGGCAGACGTCATCAGAGATAGGCTGTGCACAGGCTGGGGAGCCAGGACAACACATTCTGTAGTGCAATGGGATCTTGGCTTGTTGCACAACTTCACACTGTTTGAGTTTCCACATCTTAAAATGGAGACAATTTTTACTCGCTTCCCCGCACGGGGTGAGGATTAATTATTTAGCTTTTATAAGGCACCTTCAAGTTTAAAAGTTCTAACTATAAGCTAAGTATTTAATGCGAAAATCGTAGGGGGAGCTTTAAATGTCAAAGCTCTAAAACACCAATATAAAGAAGACAGCATGGAAATAAATATGAATAAAAATAAATGCTTCCGTGCACTAAATTATGGCTCTTTTAAAGTTGTCATCTTGTCAATATGTGGTTAGGTTTTGAATTAATAACCCTGCTGATACTTGTGACAGTAGTTGTGGAGCCTTGGATTCAGGTGAGTGAGTTTCAGAGTAGCAGCCCTGTTAGTCTGTATTCGCAAAAAGAAAAGGAGTACTTGTGGCACCTTAGAGACTAACCAATTTATTTGAGCATGACCTTTCATGACCTACAGCTCACTTCATCGGATGCATAAAGTGGAAAATGCAGTGAGGGTGTTTTATACACACAGACCATGAAAAAATGGGTGTTTACCACTTCAAAAGGTTTTCTCTCCCCCCCACCCCACTCTCCTACTGGTAATAGCTTATCTAAAGTGATCACTCTCCTTACAATGTGTATGATAATCAAGGTGGGCCATTTCCAGCACAAATCCAGGGTTTAACAAGAATGTCTGAGGAACAGTGGGGAGGGCCATGCGGGTACCCATAGCAGTGCAGCTGATTTGAAGGTATACATTGTCCCCAAATGTGAAATAGTTATGGGTGAGGACAAAGCCGTCAGGAACACTATCCCTGATAATGTCACGGCAAACCTGGTGGCTGAACTTTGTGACTTTGTCCTCATCCATAACTATTTGTCCTCACCCATAACCTGCATGGCCCCACAGTATGCCAACATTTTTATGGCTGACTTAGAACAATGCTTCCTCAGCTCTCGTCCCTTGATGCCCCTACTCTACTTGCGCTACATTGATGACATCTTCATCATCTGGACCCATGGAAAAGAAGCCCTTGAGGAATTCCATCGTGATTTCAACAATTTCCATCCCACCATCAACCTCAGCCTGGACCAGTCCACACAAGAGATCCACTTCCTGGACACTACGGTGCTAATAAGCGATGGTCACATAAACACCACGCTATACCGGAAACCTACTGACCGGTAATCCTACCTACATGCCTCCAGCTTTCACCCTGACCACACCACACGAGCCATCGTCTACAGCCAAGCTCTACGATACAACCGCATTTGCTCCAACCCCTCAGACAGAGACAAACACCTACAAGACCTCGATCAAGCATTCTTACAACTACAATACCCACCTGCTGAAGTGAAGAAACAGATTGACAGCGCCAGAAGAGTACCCAGAAGTCACCTACTACGGGACAGGCCTAACAAAGAAAATAACAGAACGCCACTAGCCATCACCTTCAGCCCCCAACTAAAACCTCTCCAACACATTATCAAGGATCTACAACCTATCCTGAAGGACGACCCATCACTCTCACAAATCTTGGGAGATAGGCCAGTCCTTGCCTACAGACAGCCCCCCAACCTGAAGCAAATACTCACCAGCAACTACATACCACACAACAGAACCACTAACCCAGGAACCTATCCTTGCAACAAAGCCCATTGCCAACTGTGCCCACATATCTATTCAGGGGACACCATCACAGGGCCTAATAACATCAACCACACTATCAGAGGCTCGTTCACCTGCACATCTATCAATGTGATATATGCCATCATGTGCAAGCAATGCCCTTCTGCCATGTACATTGGCCAAACTGGACAGTCTCTATGTAAAAGAATAAATGGACCCAAATCAGATGTCGAGAATTATAGCAGGTTTCAGAGTAACAGACGTGTTAGTCTGTATTCGCAAAAAGAAAAGGAGTACTTGTGGCACCTTAGAGACTAACCAATTTATTTGAGCATAAGCTTTCGTGAGCTACAGCTCACTTCATCGGATGCATACTGTGGAAACTGCAGAAGACATTATATACACAGAGACCATGAAACAATACCTCCTCCCACCCCACTCTCCTGCTGGTAATAACTTATCTAAAGTGATCACTCTCCTTACAATGTGTATGATAATCAATTTGGGCCATTTCCAGCACAAATCCAGGTTTTCTCACCCTCCGCCCCCCCCCCCCCCACAAACTCATTTGTGCTGGAAATGGCCCAACTTGATTATCATACACATTGTAAGGAGAGTGATCACTTTAGATAAGCTATTACCAGCAGGAGAGTGGGGTGGGAGGAGGTATTGTTTCATGGTCTCTGTGTATATAATGTCTTCTGCAGTTTCCACAGTATGCATCCAATGAAGTGAGCTGTAGCTCACGAAAGCTTATGCTCAAATAAATTGGTTAGTCTCTAAGGTGCCACAAGTCCTCCTTTTCTTTTTAGGTGAGTGAGTGTGGACAGCATTATGCCAGAGGATTCTGCCCAAGTGCCAAATATAGTAATGGCTGTGAGGTGAGACTTATTATTAAAAGAGTGTTGGCCAGGGGTAAGTGTTGGAGTCTGGGAGTCAGAACTCTTGAATTCTCCAATTATAGTGATACTTAACTTTGTACGTGACTGTAGGCTGTTCACGTAACCTTTGTGTGCTTCACTATTCCCGTGTGTAAATAGGGATATTAGTAACTACTCATCTTGCAAGGAACATTGAGATCATCAGATGAAAGGCAGTTCCTGAATGTAAAGTATTATTAATATGTAATTTATAATCGGGCTGTCACGCCAACTCTCATAGTCACACGTATATTCCACATTGTCGTAATTTTTAAAGTTTTCTGTTTTGACAACATTCACACAGCTGTCATATGTTCTCAAATGGAAGTCAATGGTATGAGCATGCTCCCTGTTCTGTATTTTCTAGTATATACTCATTGTTTCGCATTTAGTTATTTGCTCAACATATTTTTTTTAAAATTAATTGTAGGACATTGTGGGCACAACAACCTTTTTTGCATAATTGACCCCCTCCCCATATTCTCAATTTTTTAGAATATTATTTATTTTTGCTAATATATGAGAATCAGCACATATTTTAAATAATTATGATTTTTTATCTGAAAGGAAGTAAATTGTGCCAAGATTCTTAATTATTGTGATGGTGAAATGAGAACTCCCAGACCTAGAGATTTCACAGCTTTATTAAAATCATAGGTAGTTTGGTATTCCACTGTATATCAAAAGGAAAACAAATATACTCACGTGTCATCTTGTAATGTGTTCAGCAAGCATTTCTGAAAATGTAAAAGGTTACACATAAAGTCTCTTTAACCATTACAGCTGTACTTGGCTCCTGTGATAACTGAAATCTTTTTACTTAAATTTATTTGGGCTGTTAAATCTTAGGGCCTACACATGGAGGTCTTATTGTATTTCCACTTAAGTGAAATTAACTGTTAGTTTAGACTAGAGGGTCTTGTGTTGGCCCTCCACACCACTTACCCTCTTGTAGGGGTTGTGCTAGGGATTGGCTGGTGAAGCAGCCATGCAGGGGGGCCTACACATGTCTCACATATCACAAAACTAGTCTCCATACTAACCTGTGCAAGGCCAGCACAGGACAGTACTGAGGGACTGGATCTGTGATCGTGCAGATCCAGTGACCCCAGTGCCCTGTTCAACTAGTTCTTAGGGCTGCAGCTGCTTTTACTGTGCAAAGACTAGCATAGCAGCTGGGAGGGTTGCTGCATAGCAGCTGGGAGAGTTGCTGCGTAGCAGCAATCTCAGACCCTGGTTGTGGTTTCGGGTGGTGAATTTTACCTTTCCACATTCCATCTGCATAGAACCTGAACTTTCAGGCTTTAAGGGTAAAATACTTTCCAAAGTATAGAGTTCTATTCTTCAGTCTCAAACTGCAGAGTAACTGGAAGACAAATTCTCTGAGCTAGGGTGGGACCATACAACTTCCTCGTTAGTATAGTGGTGAGTATTCCTGCCTTTCACGCAGGAGACTGATTTCCTGATGGGGAGCACAACACCTTTCCCTGGCTGGGATGATTTAGTTGGTGTTGGTCCTGCTTTGAGCAGGGGATTGGAGTAGATGGCCTCCTGAGGTCTCTTCTAACTTGGGCCGTCACTACCCATATGCAAAGTATGCAGCAAATTTCCTGGTGCCCTGCACAGCTGTGTGCTGCTCCAGCCCGTGCCCCACCTCTGCTCTACCCCAGCCCTGCCTCTTCCCACCCCGATACTTAAGGGGAAGAAATAGTAGTGTGGAGTGGAGTCCTTTGGTGGCCCCAAGACTGTCTAGCATTTTCTTCATTACATTCAACAGATGTTTCTTTTTTAAAAAAATACTGGCATAGTGCTAGGTAATTTTGGTCCTGACACAGATTCTACAACAGTTAAGCCCTGTGAAAATCTTTCTAGACTTTGCAACCAGAAGTGGCAATTCGACTAGCTAACTAAAGCCTTTACGATACGCAGCATAAAGTATGGTTGCCAATAGTACTTTAAACTGATCAGAAGTGCATGGGTAGTTTTCTTCATTGAGTATTACAGTGGTTTTCAAACTGTGGGTCGGAACCCAAAGTGGGTCGCAACCCTGTTTTAATGGGGTCACCAGGGCTGGCATTAGACTTGCTGGGGCCTAGGGCCAAAACCAAAGCCTGAGCCCCACTGTCCAGGGCCAAACTGCAATGGCTTCAACCATGAGTGGGGGGGCTCAGGTTACAGTAAGAAGCTCATTTCCTACCTGTGAAAAACCACATTATCTGTTCCTGTTCCAGTAAAGGGGGTGGGTGGGTAGACTGCTAATATTCCAAAGCTTTTCTTCCAGTAATCCCCTTTCCCCTCACCAATGATATATGTTAATAAATACTAAAACTTCACAGAGCCCAGGACAGGCAATGAAAATAATTGCAAACACAAACAAAATTACAACGTGAACTTGGGAAGAATATGGCAAAATCACTTAATACTTTAATAGGAGACATAACCATTGAATTAAAACATGACAAACTACTACTAAACAGAAAAGGAGTACTAGTGGCACCTTAGAGACTAACCAATTTATTTGAGCATAAGCTTTCGTGAGCTCATCGTGATGTCGGATGAAGTGAGCTGTAGTTCACGAAAGCTTATGCTCAAATAAATTGGTTAGTCTCTAAGGTGCCACTAGTACTCCTTTTCTTTTTGCGAATACAGACTAACAGGGCTGCTACTCTGAAACCTACTACTAAACAAATATTTATTAATAAGAGATACAATGTCTCTCATTGGCTTGATTGGCCCTGCAGTCTTGTGCTAATCCTAGCTGCAGATTCTAAATACTTACTCCAGAGTTGTTTACAACTGTCATGTCTCAGTGCTAGCAGACTCAGCTGATGCTCTGGGACAAGCTGCTTCGGAACTTTAATAAGAACAGACATTGGGAGTTTCATTTTGGGTTAATTGACAAATGGCTGGTCCAACTGGGGGTCAGTAATGGAAAAAGTCAACATTCAGGTTGTGTGTATGGTATGGAATTGTTTTGGGAAAAATTGCATTTGTGTAACCCGTGTTGACCGTCTCTGGTGGTAGCACCAATTGGAGCTGTAGCATACACAAGATTCTGGCAGCTTCTGGTGTTTTTTTTTCTCCATGTCAGTTAAGTAACTGGGAGTGTGTTAGGGTCAGGTTGAAAGGAGGGTGTATACAGCAGGGGATAAAATATGCCATTACAAATTATTTACAGAGAGAGAGTAAAAGAAAATAAATGAAAAAATATGAAGGTTAAGGGAGAAGGTAAGGTTTTGAAATAGCAACCAGAATGTATTGAACAATAAGCTGGAGAACTATAGTTAAAAGGGAATTACAACTTTAAAAAAGGATTAGAACAACCAACCAACACTGTGAGGTCATAAATGCATTTATGACTACCTCAGTCAACGTCTTGATGGGTGCTGCAAACACAAACTCAGCTGCTAGGGACAGGTTTTGAGGGAAGCTTAGGGCTCAAGTCCACGCCCTGGGAGGTCATGGGCAGGGAATCAAAGACATTAAGAAGTAGCAACAGGTAAAAGTAGGCATGCAGGCTATTGCATGAGGAAAGTGGGGCCATAAGAGGAAGAAGCATGGGTGGCTCAGCTCCCAGAGAAACTGAGGTTGGCAGGGGCTACCCTCACTGCCCTGATCATGATGGGTGTGAGGAGTTTGACACCACAGGGGTGCATCACCAGTAACATTGTAAGTGTGAGCAATAGGACGGATGAGGACACTGCAACGCATGGACTGGACACATGCACTTTATAGGTCATTTATTGCAATAGCCATGTTGTACAGTCACAGACTCCACTGTCACCTGTCCTACTGTCCAGAGAGGGATCACAGCAACAAAGAAGCACCATAATTCCATTTCCCATTAATCCTGTCACCTCTCTCCCAGTCCCAGGAAAGCAGGTCAAGAAAGGCATCAGTCTTACATATTGCCACTTGTCACTCCAGTGTGGGTCTTCAGGTAGTGCACTGCAGGGTGTCTGATAGTGGTACACACTGCACAAAGAAAGCTTTTCACAGTCCAAAGGTTTCTGTTTCCCATGTAGCACATCACCAGGTGATGCACCCCAGTCCTTAAAGAACAAGCCCCCCTATCAGCACTGAATTGGAGCACCTCACCAACATCATCTTGCACATTGCCTCACTGCCTTGTCTGAAACCTCCATTACTTCACCTTCATTTCCCACGACCTGGCACATCTACGACATCACCACAGACCCCAAGTGCAGACCCGATGTTACCCTGCTGCATGCGTCCACTGGAACACCATCACCATCTGGCATGTCCCTTGCAACATTCTGTTCCTCTGCTGTTTCCCCTGTGATCCTGCTCTCGACCAGCTCCCTCCTTGTCCACAGCCCGCCACTGATCCAGTAAGTGAAACATCACAGGCAGGGTGCCCTGGATATAGCTCCCTCAAACAACACAACATCAGAATCTAGGCTTATCTCATCCCAAGCTCCAGATGAGCCCAGGGAGCCACCAAATGCACAACCGGTCCCAGTTCTGGTAATACAAGACTGTTTCTGCTTCCTTGTCATCCAGAATAAGGCCCTGGTGCGAAAAATTGCAGAGCTTAGAAGGGGGCATCCAAAAGGTCTCAAATGGGTGATGTGGCACTGGGATCTACAGATCAAAGAGGCACACGTGAGCAATGTCATCCACAATGGCGTTACAAGGTCATTTTAGCTCAGAATGAGACGCTGGACAGACTAGTTCTGGCAGTGAATTGAATAGCTGATGTATTGCTAATGCCACCCAGAACCAGGATGCATCTGATCTCCCTAGGAAGCAACCCATGCCAGTGGGGCCTCAGCACTCACCTACTGAATGTGTCAGAGACCAAGCCCCACCCAGACCCCCAGAGTGTTACTGTCATCACCTGGAGCCTGGGTACCCCAATTTTGGTCCCCCCACCTCTCCTATCTCCTTTTCTCCTGGCTTCCCTTTTCTCTCTCCTCCTGCTTCTTCATCGTGTTTTCCTGTTCTCTCTCCCCCCACTCACTCTCTTTCCTACTCCCTCTTGCTCTTCTGCTCCTGCTCTTTCTCTTCCTCTGACATTCTCTCTGCTCTCTTCTGTCACCCTCTCTGCCTCCTATTTCATCACACTCCCCTCCTCTCTTTCCCCCACTGTTTTCCCTGCTGACCCCAGGTGTCCCTCCATCATGCCCCCTCATCTGTCTCTGCCTTGTCTCTCAGTGTTGTTTGTCCAATACCCCATTTCTTTTCTCTCTGACAGCTTCAGTCAGCCCTCATTGAATGTCTTGTTCCCTGTTGTGCAATCTTACTCACCCCATGTATTTTAGCCCTTCCTCTTGCCCTCCTCTGTCTTCACACCCATGTACTCCTCCACACCTTCGCCTTCCCCACCTCCCAATCCATTTCCTGACCCACACCCTTCCCTGTCTGGGGTCCTCTCTCTCCTTCCCCCTCCCCCACTGAAGAAGCTATTGCACCCAACATATATTTTCCTATTGCCTCTCCCTGGACACAGCCTCCCCCAGCAACTTAGACCATTAGACATTCCCGCCCCCATTTCCCCACATCTCCATAAAGACCGAAACAGAAATTCCCCATCATCAGGCCCTTCCCACTGCCAAGGCTTCCCCATTGTCCTCACATGTGACTACATAATCCTGACAAATATGGCCCCCCCCGAGTGTCTGCATGTCTCTTCAAGCTGGCCAAGAACATGTGGAGATAGTCACTGCCAGGCTTGGGCTTTGTAGACACTCCACAGGGAAAATGTGGAAGTATGAGGTGTTAAGCGGTGGTGGGCTTCTGCTTTTAACACCTCCTTCGCTGATAGCCCCACTTCCTACAGCACCACACCTTGATAGCCCACCCCACTGTACATGTCTGTAAAGCAGTTTTTTAACTGGATACCATTTCAATACTGTTCTGTTTTTACCCTTATTATCCTTATTTTACCATTATTCTTAACGTTATTTTAGCATTACATAAGAACATAAGAACAGGATCAGACCAAAGGTCCATCTAGTCCAGTATCCTCTCTTCTGACAGTGGCCAATAGCAGTTGCCCAAAAGGGAATGAACAGAACAGGTAATCATCAAGTGATCCATCCCGTCACCTATTCCCAGCTTCTGGCAAACAGAGGCTAGGGACACCATCCCTGTGCATCCTGGCTAATAGGCATAGATGGTCCTATCCTCCGTGAATCTATCTAGTTCTTTTTTGAACCCTGTTTTTATCTTGGCCTTCACTACATCCTCTGGAAAGGAATTCCACAGGTTGACTGTGTGTTGTGTGAAAAAATACTCCTTTTTGTTTGTTTTAAACCTGCTGTCTATTAATTTCATTTGGTTACCCCTAGTTCTTGTGTTATGAGGAGTAAATAACACTTCCTTATTTACTTTCTCCACACCAGTCATGATTTTATAGACTATCATAGCCTCCCTTACTTGCCACTTTTCCAAGCTGAAAAGTCCCAATCTTATTAATCTCTCCTCATATGGAAATTGCTCCATACTTCTAATAATTTTTGTTGCCCTTTTCTGAACCTTTTCCAATTCCAATATATCTTTTTCTGAGATGGGGCGATCACATCTGCACACAGTATTCAAGCTGTGGGCGGACAAGGATTTATATAGAGGCAATATTATATTTTCTGTCTCATTATCTATCCCATTCTTAATGATTCCCAACATTCTGTTCACTTTTTTGACTACCACTGCACATTGAGTGAATGTTTTCAGAGAAGTATCCACGACTCCAAGATCTCTTTCTTGAATGGTGACAGCTAATTTAGACCCCATCATTTTATAAGTATAGTTGAGATTATGTTTTCCAATGTGCATTATGTTGCATTTTTCCACACTGAATTTCATCTGCCATTTTGTTGCCTAGTCCCACAGTTTTGTGAGATCCCTTTGTAACTCTTCACAGTCTGTCTGGGATGTAACTCTCTTGAGTAGTTTTGCATCATCTGCAAATCTTGCCACCTCACTGTTTACCCCTTTTTCCAGATCATTTATGAATATGTTGAATAGGACTGGTCCTACTACAGACCCCTGGGGAACACCACTGTTTAACCTCTCTCCATTCTGAAAACTGACCATTTATTCCTACCTTTTGTTTCCTATCTTTTTAACCAGTTACCGATTCCTGAGAGGACCTTCCTTCTTATCCCATGACAGCTTACTTTGCTTAAGAGCCTTTGGTGAGGGACCTTGTCAAAGGTTTTCTGAAAACCTAAGTACACTATATCCAACGGATCCCCCTTGTCCACATGCTTGTTGAACCCCCAAAGAATTCTATTAGATTAGTGAGGCATGATTTCTCCAAAAAACATGTTGACTCTTCCCCAACAAGTCATGTTAATCTATGCCTCTGACAATTCTGTTCTTTACTATAGTTTCAACCAGTTTGCCCGGTACTGACGTCAGACTTACAGGCCTGTAATTGCCAGCATCACCTCTGGAGCCTTTTTAAAAAGTTGGCGTCACATTAGCTATCCTCCAGTCATCTGGTACAGAAGCTGATTTAAATGATAGATTATATACCAGAGTTAGTAGTTCTGCAATTTCACATTTGAGTTCCTTCAGAACTCTTGGGTAAATACCATCTGGTCCAGGTGACTTATTACCATTTAGTTTATCAGTTTGTTCCAAAACCTCCTCTAATGACACCTCAATCTGGGACAGTTCCTCAGATTTGTCACCTAAAAAGAATGGCTCAGGTTTGGGAATCTCCCTCACATCCTCAGCCGTGAAGACTGAGGCAAAGAATTCATTTAGTTTCTCCACAATGGCCTTATCATCCGAGTGCTCCTTTAGCATCACAATTGTCCAAAGGCCTCACTAGTTGTTTAGCAGTCTTCCTGCTTCTGATGTACTTAAATTTTTTTTTGTTATTATTTTTTGAGTCTTTGGCTAGCTGTTCCTCAAATTCTTTTTTGGCCTTCCTAATTATACTTTTATACCTCATTTGCCAGAGTTTATGCTCCTTTCTCTTTTCCTCAGGAGGATTTAACTTCCACTTTTTAAAGGATGCCTTTTTGCCTTTTACTGCTTCTTTTTACTTCATTGTTTAGCCACAGTGCCACTTTTTTGGTTCTCTTATTATGATTTTTAATTTGGGGTATACATTTAAGTTGAGCCTCTATTATGGTATTTTTAAAAAGTTTCCATGCAGCAGCTTGCAGGGATTTCACTTTTGGCACTGTACCTTTTAATTTCTGTTTAACTAATGAACTTCCTCATTTTTGAGTAGTTCCCCTTTCTGAAATTAAATGCTATCGTGTCGGGCTGTTGTGGTGTTTTCCCCACTACAGGGATGTTAAATTTAATTATATTATGGTCACTCTTACCAAGCTGTTCAGCTATATTCATCTGTGGGATCAGATCCTGTGCTCCACTTAGGACTAAATCTAAAATTACCTCTCCTCTTGTGGGTTCCAGAGACTAGCTGCTCCAAGAAGCAGTCATTTAAGGTGTCAAGAAACTTTATCTCTGCATCCCGTCCTGAGGTGACATTTACCCAGTCAATTATCATCATGAGAATTCTTTCATTGTTTTAACTGATCCTTATTTTAACCTTTTATCTCTGAGCAGAACATCCAGTGCCATTTTGTTTGAGTGTGTCACCTACAGCATTTTAAGGACATCATCTTATCTTTCTGATTTGGAACACGATGCTTTTTTAACTCAGAGCACCTGACCATTTGGCATTTTTAACTCAGAGTGTTTTTGAACCTTGTATTGTTTTAATTCAGATTTATATTGTTTCTGTATTTTATTCAGACCCTTATTTGTGGAATTTTATGCAACTTCTTTAGTTAGGTACCACTCCTCCCTCCCCCAGCATTTGTGTTGCACTAAATAGACGTAAATTTTGGCATACACTTTGGAGTCTATCTTTTTTGCTAAAATTCATTTTAAGTAACAGGTACCTGCTGATGGTCTAGAACACCTCTCACAGGAGCTGATTCCATATGCTCCTTCCTCTGTCAACAAGGGACTGTTGCCGCTGGGCCTGTCATGGATATTGATGGCGCCCCTCCTTGAGAGCCACAACCTCCTGCAACTCTTCCTCTTTCTCCTACTCTGCCGCTACCTCTTCCTCTTTTCCCGCATCGTCTTCTTCTGTGGGTGGCCCCTCAGAAACAGGAATCCCACAAATGCACCATTCCAGGAAGATCTCACACACCTTTCTGTGGCTGTACTGTAGTGTATCACAAGAAACATGGAGACACCTCCAAACTTTGCCCCTTCAGCTTGATGTCCCCCATTTTCTGTAGTGGGTGATGGACTTTCACTAACTGCCTGTGATGCTGCATCCTGGCCAACCTTAAATTTATAACAATCCTTTTTGTGGACAATTTTCCATAGTACCACCATTTACTGAACTGCTTCTCTTCATGTTTGCAATATTGCCAATTTTCATTCTTCTACAAACCAAATTTAACATTTTTTCCAATTGTTTAAAAATGTCACAAACCAAATTAGAATCCCCTTTTCCATCATGCATATTAGACATGTCTGTACTGACAGCTTTCATCTTCCTAGAGGCTCCTTCATAGAATATCAGGGTTGGAAGGGACCTCAGGAGATCATCTAGTCCACCTCCCTGCTCAAAACAAGATCAATCCCCAATTTTTGCCCAAGATCCCTATATGGCCCCCTCAAGGATTGAACTCACAACGCTGGGTTTAGCAGGCCAATGCTCAAACCACTGAGCTATCCCTCCCCCTTTCTTTACTGATGGGCTGCTGCAAGGAAAGAATCAACTTCCATGGAAAATTTCACAGCCTCTTGAAGTGTCCTTGGCCTCCTTTCACTGACCTGAAAGCCAAATCCAGATGAGCATCTATGAATTGGTGAATTGCTAATTTATCCTGGCAGGACTTGTTAGTATCTGGATATGCCAGGAACACGTCTCCTTTGGTCCTCTGCCAGTTCAGGTGGTCTCCCTTCTATCCATCTCATTCTAGCTCTTAGCTGTTCCCTGGCCAGCTCAGATGGATGGTTGGTGCTGAACTGCATATCAAGAGCGTGTACCAGATGTGTTTAACTCAGTCTCTTTTCTGGAGGTATGTTCTGCAACACCACTGGAGTTGGGCCCCTCAGGTTGGCTGCTAGAAACTCCCCTCTCTGTCTATCTCTGTAGCCGTTCATTTGGGCTGTGAAGTTAAACTGAGACAAATAAGCCTCCCAAGGGGTCTCAGCCCTACTACACTGATTCACCCTTCTGCTGGGCTTGGCCAGGCTAGATGATAAGTCTTCCCGCTGCTGCTGGGCTAGTGAGCAAGGCTCCCTGCTGCCTTTTGCATGACCAATCAGAAGTGATGGAAACAGGGCTGCTAGCCCCCTGCGGGTAGAACAGCAGAGCTAACAGAAAAAGCGCTGGCAGCTGGAACTCAATGCCTGAAGCTCCCAAACTGGGTCAGTGGGTTCTGGGGGCCAGCCAGAATCCCAGACAGTTGGGAGGGATGTGATTGTTTCAAAAAGCTATTTTGAAAAGTACTTACAGATAAAAAAGTTACTCACACTTTAAGTACCTTTAAATGTACTTAAATACAAGTACTAAGTACAGAATATTTAAAGCACTTAAATACAAGTATGTAGAATACTTCAATACACTTAAGTACATGGGAACACTGAATTAAAGACTGTATCATAATGTACGTGTGCAGTGGGGTTGAATTAAAGTTGCACAGACAACAAGGGTTGGAATCTTGAGATCCACAGAACAGACCTCTGCCACTTGTGCTAGCAGAGTAACTGGTACAGTACTAAGGTGTTCTCCTTTATGTGGACCAGCCATTAGAAGGGAATGGGATACACACTTTATTAGTGTGTAGACACTGCGTTCCTTACATGGGCTGTTGGCTATCATTCTTGTAAATTTCACGGCTCCATTGGAGGCTTAAAATTTACAAGAAAGCTAACTCCTGGCTCCCAGCTGGGCTGCCACCCGGTCTCCACTCCAAACCAGGCTGCCACCCAGACTCCTGGCTTGGGCTGCCACCCAGGCTCCCTGCTGGGAACCTTGCTGTGCCCCAGGATCCTGGCTCCCTGCCCAGCTGGGAACCAAAAGTCCGATTGCCGCGGGGCAGGAGAAAGCACCGGGTCATTAACCTGTGTCAGCCCCTGCTCAGCTGGGACTGCCTCCTACCTGCAGACTATCCAGTGAATGATGGGGGGCAGGGGAGAGAAGCGAGTGATGGATTCCGGGCCTTGGAGGGAGGAAGCGGAGCAGGGGGATGAGGCCTCAGGGAAAGAGGCAGAGCAGGGGGGTGAGGCCTGGGGAGAAGAGGCAGGGCAGGGTGTGGGGCCTCGGGGGTCTAGTTACCAGCAATTAGAAAGGTGGCAACCCTACTGATTTTGGTACATTTCTGGTGCAAGGCCAGCAGAACTGTGGACTTTAGTCAGAGTACCAGGAATGACCATGCGTACTAGCAAATAGTGAAGAAACTGATAGCTTTGCAAATTTACCAGCCCAGTGACCAGTGCAGGGAGTGGATTAAGTGGCTCAAGAGAGAGTACTGGAAAACCAACTTGCCGAAATCATGCGTGTTTTATGAGGAATTTGACTGGGTACTGGGCCCTGCACCCAGCGTGGAGCCAACCATAGTGAATGATGATCTGGTCACCTGGGATGGTGCCCTGTTGGCCCCAGAGTCCAGCCTGGGGGCTGATGGGAGCCAGCAACAGGCACTGAGTGGAGACAGGGAAGTCACTCTGTTGCTGAAACCAGTTCCAGAGCAGGCTTTGGAGCAGCAGCAGTACCTTCTGGGTCAGCACTCAGAGGAGCTGATGCACTCCCTGAGAAACAGCCCGCTGTGGAGCTTGAAGCAGACAGAGAAGCCACCCCTCGAGCCTGGTAAGTTTCTGGCTCCATTTTAATGTTTATTAATACAGTAATGGGAGGGATTTCTGCTCCAATGCAAAACGAATGCCGGATTGTGTGCCAGGAGCATGGCTCCCTCATCACCAAATGGAGTTCAAAATGGCAAACAGTAAATAGCACCTTTAAAGTGTATTTTGACTAGAAAGGCACAGATTTTTGCTAGGGCCATTCCTGTTCATGGAAAATGATAACTTTACATTGTTATACCTGTAAGTATGCCACTCTGCAACCATTCTATGGTCTATCGAGCCACCTAGAAACAGTGAACTCTGTGTGTTCGGGGAGATGTGTTACATTCACAAACCTTGTCCATTTCAGTAGATGTAGTTCATGCAGTCCATAGATGACAAAATCTTTTATCCCAAATATGACTGCAGTTTGAAATTTTGTTCAGAAATGTACCAGGGGTAGGGAGGAGGAAGGCTGTGGATTTCTGCGTGTTTGCATACAGTCTTAACAGGAAGTGGGAGCTAACACAGCATCCTGTTGATTCCCTCATGAATTGAACCAATCCTCAGTGCTGATAGCTGCAAACTTTTCCTGAAGTTCCAGACATGTATTTTAGGGAAGGGCATATTTTCCAGGGCCATCTTAGTAGATGACTAGCCAACACCACTCATAGATGTGCTGTTCAGTCACTATATGTTTGAATACTTCTGTTGCATAAATTGCAGGTTTCCCAGCAGCAGCTTGGAATAACATCTCCCTTTGACAGTCAGGCACCACAAGAACTGTTATGCCCTCCAAAATGTGGAAGGCCTGAAATCATAGAAAAAGCTTTTGTAGCACAGCCGCTGATGGCAGCTTTCCTCCTCCCTGCTCCCCCCCCCCATGCAAGTAGTTTTGCAATTTTCTAAAATCAGAAAAGCAACTTTGCATTTTTAACTTACCATTGTTCCTGCAATTCTTTTGCTGCAGTTAACCTAGCTGTGTCCAGAGAGCTTCTGTTGTCTAAAGCAGCCTTCTCAGAAAATAATGAAGTTCAGTTTGTTAAAAGTATCATTTTAGCAAATGATAAAGGATTTTTTCTGTGTTCATGCCTGCAATGAACTATATGAGACAATAATCCTCTGTGTGTTGTCCTGTTGCAGGCTCTGCAACCTCTACTGGCTGCAGTATCTCCACAGCTTTTCCACTCTGCAGCAGAAGCCTGGGCCAAGGTAGTTTCATGGACCATTCCAAGAGGAAGTGTTTCCATGATGAACTTATGGTTGAAGTTCTGGACAGGGCTAACCAGCAAGCCCACTACCAAAGACAGAGGGACTTGTGGCTAGAAGAAGGGCATGCTGCAAGGCAACAGAATATGCTCGGGCTGGCTGCACAGCTTGAGGACAGGGTTTCAGTATGTGAGTAGGCACTTGCTTCTCAGTTCCTGGAACAGGAATGGTGACTAAGTGAGGAGGACAGAGCTCATCAGAAAGAGTTGCTTGAGTGTCTCATCTCACTCATGATAAGAGTAGTGGCTCCTGCTGCATCACTGACACCATGGCCTGAGTCCCTTGCGTGCTACCCTGTGCTGCGGTCCAAAAGCAGCTTGGAAGACTACATGCCTGGGTGGCACATGGAATCAGGTCCCATGAGTTGCTGGGCAGGGCAACCTTGCCCCATACAGCCCTCCATATTGACCTCCTCCCCTGTGGATACCTCCACCTCGCTCCCACAGCACCACTAGCACAGGACAGAAGGGAAAGGAGAACAGGTGGTCAGGGGTAGAGTGTTTCTGTCTTGTACATGATTTTACTGTTTGCACTTTCATGCACTTTGTTTTGATTTTTTTTCCCCTGTAAGGTTCTGTTGTTACTAGTGTTTTGGTGTGGGAATGGCAGCTGGCCTGCCTGGGAAAGGGTCAGCGTACTTTTCTAATACCTGTTTATAAATAAAGTTTTTTATTTCATCAGGAAAGTTTATTTCTGTCACTGCTTCACATCACATGATGCATATTCAACATAATAAAGGTAAGCACGTGATCAGGGACAACTGGGAATTAGTATGCAAAGACTTTCCCTCAATATAGTTATCTATAGTAATTCATACTTCAATCATTTCCTTACATCAATTCATACTGTGAAGAACCCCCTCCCCTCATTTTTATAAGTGGTCATGTCATTCATAAGAATATTGCATGGCACTAAAATTCCATGCAGACAGCATTGATGACACTGGCATCCAAATGGGTCTGTAAACATATCAAACGGGATTTCAATCTGCCAAAAGCACATTCAACAACCATTCTGAACCTGCTAAAAGTGTAATTAAGCCATCTTTTGCCAGGGCCTCTGAAATCAGGGTACTGTTTCATAAGCCAAGGCAAAGGTTTTCAGGGTCCCTCCCAGAATAATGGTGAGGACAGTAACTCCATTTGTGACAATGTCATTTGGTGCCATAGTGTCCCAGCCTGTCCATGAATGTAGACTCCTGATCAGTGGAAAACCCTGGCATCATAAACTTTTCTAGTGCAACCCATGCTGACATTCGTAAATCACCCTTTGTGGTCCATGAGGGCCTCCATAACAATAGAGTAGTACCCTTTATGGTTTATCTTCTCCTTGAGAAGTGAAAACTATGGGCACATGAATCCCATCAATGGCCACAGCGTAGTCTGGAAATTCCATTAACTCAAAGCCAGCAATTACTTCAGGAATATCTTTTATGCCAGCCACCTTGGGGTAAATCACATGCCTGATTGCCTCAGAAACTTCTGCAACCACTTTACACAAGTTGACTTTCCAGCACCAAACTGGTTTGCAATGGACCTGTAGCAGTTTGGCATAGCCAGCTTCTAGATGGCTACAGCAACCCACTTCTGGATTTGCAGAGTTGATCTCATGCATGTATCTTTATGCTGGAGGGTCTGGACAAGCTGCTTTCAAAGATCCAGAAATATAGCTTTCTTCATGCAAAAGTTCTGGACTCACTGCTGGTCATCACAGGCCTTCATGACAATGTGATCCCAGCAGTCTGTGCTTGTGGCCTTGCTCCAAAAACATCGATTTACACCAAGGGCCCAAGTGTATTGAGAAACATCTGCCAGTTTGAGTCTGCCATGCCTGTGTACTCCTCCTCTTCTGCTTCCTCCTCTTCCTGCTCTATCATAGTCTGTGTCAGGTGCCTTTGGTGGGTCAGAAAATGTTGCTGAAATCTCCACAAGCATCTCATGGCAGCTCTGCTCATTTCCTGACACAGGAGTGAAAGTGCCTCTTCCTTGTTGCTGGCTCCGGGAGCTGGGAATCACACAGACCAAAATGACTGCTCAGCAGGATGTGTTGGGGCTGTTCAAACTTCCTGTAATATGCAGGGTGGACAGTCAAGTTTTCCCACACTGCACCATGGTCAAAGGGCTAGAGTGGCCACATTTTGAGTGGGTTCTAGGGAGTCTGCGATATGGTTGATTTGACTCAGGTCTGCATGCTGCAGTGTGGATGCCAGAGCCCCAGGTTTGAACCTGGCTTAGAAAATTCTTAATCTAGGGTTAACAATCAGTATGGATACTCAAGCCCCGGGTTCTCTAACCTAGGGTCAGTTCACTCAAGTCCCACTAACCCTGGCCTTACATTGCAGTGTAAACATACCCACTGTTTCTGCACTGGCTTGTGTGTCTTTGGGCACATCCCATGGTTCTTTGTGCTAGACACCTAGGATTCTTTTTCTGTAAACTGTGAGAAACTTGTTTGTCCTTGGTGGGGAGGAATTGTGGGAAGGGCATTGGAGGACTATCAACACTCAAGTGATTTTGCCTGCATCGTCACTGCAAAGTGGGCAGACTCCAGCCTGAGGTAAACTGGAGCTCAGGTTTTAATTCACATCTCTACGCTGGGAAACTAACCTAGACTTAAAACACCTCCAAACCTGAGTCAAAGTTATGTATGGATGGGTAGGAGTGTAACCATACCCTAAAATTGTTTCTAAACTGAACTGAAGTCAATGAAGCTATGAGTTATGTTCAAATCAATCCATCCATGGCTTGAGATATTATTAGTATTTGATATTCAGAGTTTGTATGAAAATTGGATAGACTTGAAGAAAAGCTTATAATTTAAAAATAAATTACTATGTAAAATATTATTAATGTGCAAGACTAAAAATAAAACTCAGCTTTCATGTATACTCAGTATCTTATAATATTTTGATTTTTTGACTCAATCCACTGGTTCATATCTTCTAGACAGGCAGTTTTCTCTTACTCCTGCTCTCTGATGCAACATTTAGTACTCTTCAGTTCCCATACAACTGTTCCTCTTTTTATTTATCTCGGACACGACAAAAATTAAATAAAAATGGTGTTCTTTCTTCTTTCTCCTCTTTCCCCTGTCTCCTGGGCTGCAAGGGACCTATCTGTTGAGCGCCTATCTGTGAGACTCTCAGTGAGTGGAACAGGGTGTATATAACTTGATACCCAAGAAGAAGCACAGACCTTGCTGCATGAGGGGGAGGTTGGACCAGAGCCAGGGGCCAGAATCAACAAAAGAAGGCCTAGACAAAGTCTCAGTCTCACCCTGGGGCACCTAATATACCAGATATTATCCTGAGAAGCTGAACCACACCAGACCTGACGTATATGAGCCAACTCAGACTGGACCACACTTAAAGGATAGCAGCTGGACTAACTCAGAGAAGGGGAGACAGAGCAGGGTGAAGCAGATCAGCTTCTCACAGAGGGGAGGAGCCAGACCTGTTGGTCCAAAACCCATCTTTTTGTAATGAGAGCTGGTTAAGAGCAGATCTAGGCAAGTGCTGACACACCTTCACTTCTTGAGGAAATACCTGCATTTTCTGCAGGGCAGTTGTGCTTCTCTGTGTGGGCGGTGAATACCATGGCCTTTCTGTTAGTGGTAATTAGGCATGGCTGGTACTACATTAATAAAACATACCTGCATGTACTGAAGAAAAAAGTTTCTCTGATACCGGAAGTATGATTCATTTCTATCCAAATGGTTTACATAATTTATTACCTTCTGTCTTTTCATTATGTTTCTTTGTTTTCAGTTAATTGCTATTAAAGTATTTTTGTGTATTGTTGGAGTAGCTTCTAGGTACTAAATAGTGGTAGGTGTAGAATTCATAGCAAATCATTTATTAATTAAATTTTGTTTCTTTCTGCTTGCAAATTGTACACAAACAACTGACGATTTCCCCACTGTCCAAAATTATTACCAAGGAATTCCTACAAATAATTCTTTGACTGTAGATTGTTTGTGAACAGTTTGTTGCAAGTGCAATATTCAAGGTGTTTTTTCCCTCCTTTGCAGGTCATCTTTACCTGTAGGTAGAGTGGAGTCACAACAGGTGCTTCCATAATATGTATGTGCATACGTATTGTGACAGGGTTGGGCCAGATGGCTACAGGAGAGTGATCCTATTGGGATCCGGGAAGTGGGCAGGCAAAGCTCGCCCACTGCTAAAGGATCCCCCCCCAGCCTAAGAGGGGGATCCACAGGACCTAGACACCAAATAAATACGGGGGACAACTAATGAAATAACAGGGACAGGAGTGTGGTCAGAGGGTCAGACGAAGGAAACCAGATGGGGACACTGAGCAGAGAACCCCAGACAGCGCCCACTGCTCCTCAAAAGCGTCAAGGGAGTCAGTGGATGCCACCCAGAGGAACTCTGCCTGGATAAGTGAACGGACGGAGGATCGGAAATAGACCCCACAGTCACAGGAGACTCCATCGGCCAACCTCGTCACTCTGGTTTTATAAATGGCCATTTTAGCTAGGGCCAGGGGGTGGTTGACCGGGAGGTCCCGTGACTTTGTGGGGCTATGGATAGGGAGTGCATAAATAAGAAGATGAGGGGAAAAGTGCAACCAAAAGCGTAACAAAATATTTGTGAGGAGCTGGAATAGGGGCTGCAGCCTGGCACACACCAAGTATATGTGTGCCAGGGTTTCCCTCACGCTGCAAAATGGGCAGGTGTGTGGGATAGGGGTGAATTGTGCCAAGTACACGCCTGTGCTCACGGCTCTATGAAGGAGCCGCCAACTGATATCCCCAGCGGGCCTCGGGACCAACGTGGAGTATAGACTGGCCCACCGGGGCTCCTCACCCTCCAAAGGTGGCAGGAGGTCCTGCCATTTTGTATCGGGGTGGGGCACGAGGGTGAGGACGTTAAGGGTGTGGAGCACGAGCGTGTATAGATGTTTCCTTGGTGCGGTCTGGAAGCAGACTGGCTGCAGCTTGTGCAGCCGGCTCATGGTGAAGGTGTGGAGGGGGTCGGTCGGGTCCATGGGACAAGGGCCCAATTAAAAGGTCTGGTGGCCTGGGGTGGAGGGTGGGCGGGGCGCGCCCTCATGCAGGACCCGGTCGAGGTAAACCCGAGCAGCGGGCAGCAAAGCAGCCCTCACCTCCTGAAGTACGCGCCGAGGAGTACGAGAGCCCCATGCGCTGAGCGAGCGACAGGGAATCCAGCCAGTCTCCCCGGTTGTAGTCCAGGAGGTCTCCAACTCTTGTGACTTCTCCCAGGACCAATCTCTGGCTCACCGAGCGGGACTCTGCCACCTGCACGCGGAGCTGGGGGTTGTGTAGCAGGGGCTCCGTGAGGAGATCTGCCCCCTTGGTGGCCGCCACGGACCTGGTCGTTGAAAGCAGTTTCCAGGTCCGGAGGAGGTCCTGGTAGAAGACCAGCAGCCTGGAGAGGTCTCGCGGAAGACCTCTTGGATGGAGATAAAGGAGCTGCCGGTCGTATCTGAGCCCTCGGAAGCAGCGCAGGAAGGCGTGCACCAGTATGCTCCACGCCGGAGTACCTGCACCATAAAGGAGCCTCTGCAGGGCCTGGAGGAGGAAGACATGGACCTGAATGTGCAGACACTTCAGGCCCTGCCCTCCCTCCTCCAGGAGTAGATGGAGTACCCCTGCAGGGACCCAGTGCAGTCCTGATCAAAAGAACTCCAGAATCGATGTCTGGAGGTTGGCCAGGAAACCCGGGGCCGGGATCAGGGTGTTGAGCCAGTACCAGAGCTTGGACAGGACTAGCTGATTAAGCACCAGCGGTCTCCCTCGAAGGGAGAGGCACCAGAGTAGTCCTGTCCATTTCCGGAGCCGCTCTGTGACCCTGCCCTCTAAATCGTGCCAGTTCTTCGGCAGAGAGGGATGCTTGGCAGAAAGGTAAACACCAAGATAGAGCAGCGGACCCGTGCTCCATCAGCAGATGGTCTGAAGCGCGGGTGGGAGGGAGCTCGCCTGCCAGCCATCCCCGACCACCAAGCCAGAGCTCTTGACCCAGTTGACACAGGCAGAGGAGGCTGCCGAATAGATGGCCTGGCAAGCCTCCACCCACGCCAAGTCACCCGGGTCCTGGACCACGCGGAGCATGTCGTCGGCGTACGCCGACAGGATCAGCCACAATTCTGGATACCGCAGCACCAACCCTGTTAACCTCCTGCAGAGGAGACAGAGGAAGGGCTCGATCGCCAGAGTGTACAGCTGGCCCGAGAGGGGGCACCCCTGCCGTACTCCTCACCCGAAGCTGACCGGTTCGATCAGGGTCCAGTTGAGCCTGACCAGACACTCTGTGGAGGCGTACAGCGCCTGGAGAAAACCCACAAACTGGGGTCTGAAGCCAAATGCTTGCAGAGTGTTCAGGAGATACCCGTGATCCACCCTGTCGAATGCCTTCTCCTGATCCAAGGACAAGAGGGCGAACAACATACCATCCCTACACCCGAGTTCCAAAAGGTCCTGGACCAGATATAGGTTGTCAAAGATGCTGCGGCCCGGGACGGTGTAGGTCTGGTCTGGGTGGACCACGTCCGCCAGCACGGACCCTAGCCGCAGCGAGATTGCTTTTGCCACGACTTTGTAGTCCATGCTGAGGAGCGAGACGGGACGCCAATTTCATAAATTGCGGAGGTCCCCCTTCTTCGGCAATAAGGCGAGCACGGCTCGCCTGCACGAAAGAGGGACGACCGCATTCTGCAAGGACTCGGCCCAGACGGTGACTAGGTCTGGGTCGAGGACGTCCCAGAACACACTGTAGAACTCCACGGTCAGCCTGACCAGGCCTGGAGATTTATTGGTGGGCATGCGACGGAGGGCTTCCGAGAACTCGGCCAGAGTGAGAGGCAGCATGAGCCATTCTCGGTCGCCCGCGCTGACCGTAGGGAGTTCCTCCCAGAGCACTCTGCAAGCGTTAGGATCGGTCGGATCCGGGGAGAAAAGGCTTGCGTAGAAGGCTCTCGCCCTCCCGCACATCTCCACTGGATCCGTGAGGGGGGTGCCGTCTTCTGCCAGGATGCAGGTGACATGTTTCTTGGCCCCCCTCCTTTTCTCCAGGGCGTAGAAGAAGAGACAGATGCGGGATCGAACAAAGGCACCCCGGGCCCGATGGTCCTCGAGGGCCCGGAGCTCCTCCCGCTTCTCCCGGCATGCTCCGCAGAGGGGTGGATCCTCGGGGCTGGTGGCTAGACGCCTCTCCAGCTCTAAGACCTCCCGTTCCAACTGCTCTATCGTCGTATCCCTCTGTTGGCTGGCACCCCGAGTCTAGTCACAGCAGAAGAGCTGGGTGTGCACCTTTCCCAGGTCCCACCACTGCCACGCCGAGGGAAAGGCACGCCGCTGCTCTCGCCAGGCCAGCCAGAACTCCCAGAAGGACGTCACGAAGCCCACATCCTCCAACAAATTGTTGTTGAAATGCCAATAGGCCGGCCCCAGCCTTTCCACGCAGAGGGAGGCTGTCATGGTGGCTAAATGATGGTCAGAAAAAGCGGCCGGCCGGATGCTGGAGGAGTGGGCTCATGAAAGATGGAAGCATGATAAATAAATACAATCCAACCAGGAGTGGCACGGCTGATGGGCCTCCACCCGGACAAAGGTGAAGGTGGAAATGTCATCCGGGTGGTGGTCGCGCCAGACGTCCACCAGGGAGTGGTGTTCGACTATCTCCAGGAGGACGTCCGTGGCGGCAGGGCTCTGCTCAGTCCCCAAGCGGTCCCGCTCCTCGAGGGTGATGTTAAAGTCCCCTCCCAGGACCAGGCACTCATGAGGATCCTAGGTGCCGAGGAAGGCGGACGCCTGCTGATAGAATGGCAGCTGCTCCAGGCTCGATGTCGGGGCATAGACGTTAATGAGGTTGACCACGAGCCCCTCCATACAGACCCGGAGGTGCAGCAGGCAGCCCGGCACAGCCTCGGCAACCCCCAGCACCTCGGGCTGTAGGTCGGGGGAGAACAGAGTCGCCACTCCAGCCGTACGAACTGTGAGATGGCTAAAGTAGACCCTGTCCCCTCAATCCAGCCTCCAGCTGTCTTCGGCAGTCGGATCCGTATGGGGTCTCCTGCAGGAAAACCACAGAGTACCCCCACTCCCAAAGGAAGGAGAGCACCTGAGACGTGCGTAGACCCATCCTACAGCCCCGGGTGTTCAACGTTGCGATGGTAAGAGGTCCCATGAGGAGGGCTGGAGGGATCCTCACCGGCAGGGACGCTCGCAGCTCCCGACGGGCCGCGCAACAGTCCGTCACCTACCCCGTAGGTGAGTAAGGAGTCACGGAAGAGGTGGACCCGCTGGTAGGCTGGGGCGGCCTACTTCCCGATCCTTTTACCCTCCCCCATGAGGGCCCTCGTGGCTTGGAGGATTTGGTGAAAGTCCCCCCCATTGCTGGAGAGAAAGCTGTACCTTGTTGCGGGAGCCACAGACGTCTTCTAAAAACTGCCGCAACTCCTCTCGCAGCGCATGGGGGGGTGGGGTTACGGTCTCCTGGTTATGCCCCAACGGGGCCCTTGGTACAGCCCCGTGGCCCACTGAGACTGGCAGACAGGGTGCAGACCCCTGACGGGGCACCTGATGGACTGGTGCCACTAGGCCCGCCTTGAATCCTGGGGCAATAGGGGCCGGCGGAGGGAAGATAGCAGCCCCTCGTGGGTTGGGACAGGGAAATGCAAAGGCCACTCCCTGGGGGTCATCTTCTGGAAAAGGGAAGGAGACAGCCCCAGGGGCGGCAATAATATCGTGGGAGGTGGACGGGATAGCATCAAGGGGAGGGCCGGAATCAGGCACAGGGACAGGGGCAGAGGCGAGATTCTGGGCTACGGGAGCCAAGCAGCTGGATGGTGGCGCCTCCCGATCAGGCTCAAGGGTTAAGGGGGTGAGGAGGGGGCTCTCAGCGATGCCGGGTGCAGGCTCTATGGTGGATTTGGCAGCCACGGCATCAGGAGGTGGACTATGTTCTGTAGGGCCTCCACCTGGGAAGGAAGTTGATTGCTCCACACCAACGAGGGGTGCCCCTGGTGGTTCAGGTCTCGGCCGCATGGCACTGGCTGTCGCCTGAACAGGCTCGGTGGCCATCAGCGGGGTGCCATCTGCGGCCGGGTTGATGGAGGGGTCCAGGGGCTCCTCGGAGGTGGGAATGGAAATAGCGGTTAGGGGAAGGGAGCATGGGAAAACGGGGGCTGGAGTGAGGTCGCTCAGATCAAGGCCCACTGGCATAGGTTCGTCCTCCCCCTGGGTGACCGGGGTCAGACCCAGGGCCTCGATCTCCTCGTATATGGAGGGGAGATTGCACCCCGGGGTTCTACCTGCTGGCACCCGACGCGACAGTCACCTCGGGGCTTACAGAGGCTTCAGATGGTACCAGGGCAGAAGGGGCTCTCTTGGGGGTCTCGGAGGGGAGGGACTCCCGTGGAGGGGAGATACTGCCTTCCGGTGCTGCCACGTCTTCCCCAGCCGGCACCGGTGGATGGAATACACCTGTGGGCAAAGCGGAAGGCTCGGCATCGGTGCCCCCCTTCCTGGTCTTCCGGGGAGCCTCCGCATCAGATTGGAGAAGCGGAGCTCCGAGCCTTCCGCTTGCCCCGCTTCCCCTGGACTAGGGCCCAGCCCTCCATGGCATCATCCAGGGTCTGGCTAGCAGGAGTTGTGTCCGGGGGCAGAGGCGATGGCTCAGGGACTCGGGGGGGGGGGGGCGGTAACGGTGGGGCAGCATTACGGAGGAGGATTCCCCCTGGGGTGGGCCCTCTCCCATGCCCGGTGGTGTCTCTGCCGCCCCGCCAGATTGCAAGCAGCTGAGGTGGGGCTCTCCCGCTCATCTGGGCATAGTGGGGGAGGTGCCCCTTGGGCCCGAGCGGGAGCAGTGGTAGACTGGGAAGGGGGAGGGGTGGCTTCGGGGGCCGGGCAGCTAGGGGCGCCAGTGATGACGGGGCCGGTGCCCTGCCGCGGCTCGGGGGTCCCGGATGCCCCTCCTTGCCGGGCCAAGGGGCAGTCCCTCTGGACGTGCCCCATTGCCCGGCAGAGGTAGCACCGGGCCTCCCCCGTTGAATAATACATCCAGTAATGGGCCCCCTCGTAGGGGACCAGGAAGGACCCCTCGAGCACCTCTCCGTCATGCACCGCCAGCGGCAGTTGAAGCTGCACTTGCCGGCGGAAAGAGAGGACGTGATGGACGGCGGGGTCTTTGCAGCCCAACGGGAGAGGGCTGATGACAGAGATGGCTTTCCCCAGGGTGGAAAGGGCGGGTAACAGGGCAGCATTGGGAAGAAAAGGAAGGATGGAGGTCAAGACCAGGCGGACACCCAGGTCCTCTAGCGGCTCCAGGGGGACGAACACCCCCCTCACCCCCACTGCCAGGCCCTTCTCCACTGCCTCCCGGGTGGCGGCCTCCAATGCTAAGAAGAAGACGACCTTGCCATACATTTTGGAGGCAGCCATAATGGCCACGGGCCCCACCACCCTCGCCAACGCCGTGGCAGTGGGGGCAGCCCCTGCCATGGAGGGCCTGGTTTTTTTAGCGGGGACCTTCCCCTTCTTCTTATCCTGGCCTTTCCTGCCGGCTGGGGGGGCTCCCCTCGAAATCTGAGGGGGCGAGGGACGTGGCAGCAACGGAGGTCACCGCAGGTGTGGTAACAGGCGGTTCGGCAGAGGAGGTAGAGGCTTGGGGGGGTGACAGAGGGGCAGGCGGGGGAGGGGTAGCTGGCGCTGCTGGAGGGGCCCCACCCATCTCATCCCCCGCCATCGTGAGCAGGGAGGGAAGGGGAGACACCGAAAGGAGGAGGGGAAAGGGGAAGCAGGTCAACCACTCCTCCCCGCTAGGCTGCAGGCAGGGGAGGAGGGCGCCAAAAGGGGTGGGCTGGACGTGGGGACAAAACAGGGGTTAGGGGTCAGTCGCCGACATGGGGTGGAATTCCGGATCCTCCAGCTGCACTAGGGGTGGGGGGGATATAACAACATTGCGGGTGCAGTGAAGAGGGTTGAAACTAAAATGGGGAGTGGCACAAATGCATGGGGGGGGCATGGGCACACAGAGCAAGGGGCCAAGCGGGCTGGAGTTAGGGGAGGGAAACCAAGGGGTTAGCTTCAAAGGCTGGGGCAGGGCAAACAAACAAAGGCTGTAGAGGGAATACAGATGGGCCAGGCAAACAAACTGAAGCTAGTAAGGGGGCTGGGGCAAAAGGGGGGGGGGCAAAGGCTGCAAAGGGGGCAGGTAGCAAGAGCAAAAAGCTGTGAGGTGGGCAGTCCGGGGGGGGGGCACATGCGCCCACGTGCGCTTGCACAAAGTCAATTTGGTTGGCTGCTGCTTCTGGCCCAAAGGGTGGAATCAGGGCGTGGCAAGCCAAGCAAGCAGCTGAGTCTAGAGGTAGGAGCTGAGGCAGATGGTAAACAGCCAGTGGGGGGGGAGTGGAGAGGGCAGCGGTGGTGGTAGTGGTGGGGGTTGGGGAGGGACACAGATGGATCAGGGGGCAGCTCCACGCCACACCCCCTGTGTCCCTACAAACACAGTCAAGACCCCCACCACAAGAACACAGTTTGAAAGATACTCAGCCTTAAGGCCCCCTCCACGGTGGTCTGCAAAGTCTCTAGGTGCTCCCCCTCTGGTAGATGGTTCTCTTCTTCTCCTCGGGGCTTCAGCAGCTCCAGGCAGTAAACTGTGCAGCAGCAACTCTAGGTGGTGGTCCAGGCAGGCAGAAAGGGCCCCTCTCAGGTGGTCATGGTGTTGGTGGTGTCCACAGCAGCAACGGCTGGGGCTGGGGTCCCTCACTCCCCCCCTCTAGGGAACGGCCCAGCAGGCCCCCTCCCTGCAAGGGGCCGCAGTTGGAGCAGTAGCAGCACCCTAGGGTGGGGGGTCCAGCAGCCGGCCAGCAACCAGGTAGCAGCGGAGGGGGTGTGTGTGGTGTCTGGCACAGCCAGGGGAGCAGCTGGAGCAGCAACAGCAGTACCAGCCGGGAGAGGAGGAGGAACAGCCCTCTCCCTCCAGGCCAGAGGGCTACAGGAGAGTAATTTTTTTTTTTAAGCAAAAGGTGTTTTTATTTGCATAACACACGTACAAAGTAAAAACAGCAGCATATGCAATGTGTAACACAGCAACCAATCACAATTGTTTTCTCATTAGCTTCAGGGGAGGGAAGTGTTCAAGCTTGCCAGGGCCCAGAGTGGGGGGCTTCCTCGACTCTCGTGGTCTTCCACCCCCTCGAGTTACCTGGCGCCCCGCCTGAGCGTCACCAACAATTCCCTTCTCTGAAAGCACCAAACAAGAGGGGCAGGCTGTGGGGTGGACAATCCGGGGGGGGGGCACGTGCACCCACATGTGAAAGGACCCCTCTAAGGTGGTGGTGTCCGCAGCAACAATGGCTGGGGCCTCTTACTCTCTCCCCCAATCAAAGGGTCAGACAAAGGGACCCGGACGGGGACATGGAGCAGAGAACCTCGGTCAGCGCCCACCGCTCCTCAAAAGCATCAAGGGAGTCAGTGGACGCCACCCAGAGAAACTCCGCCTGGATACGTGAACGGACCGAGGATCGGAAAACGGCCCCACAGTCACAGGAAACTCCATCGGCCATTTTAGCCAGGGCCAGAACCTCCTCTCTCTGGCTTTATAGATGGCCATTTTAGCCAGGGCCAGAAGGAGGTTAACTAGGATATCCCGCGGCTTTGTGAGGCCACGGATCAGGAGTGCATAAATAAAAAGGTAAGAGGAAAAATGCAACCAAAAATGTAATAGGAGATTTGTGAGGAGCTGGAACAGGGGCTGCAGCCTGGCGCACTCCAAATATATGTGCGCCAGGGTTTCCCTCGCTCCACAAAAGGGACAAGTATCTGGGACGGGGGTGAACCGCGCCAAGTATGTGCCCATGCTCACAGCTCCATGAAGGAGCCGCCAACTGATGTCCCCGATGGGCCTCGGAACCAAGGTGGAATATAGGCTGGTCCACCGGGGCTGCTCACCCTCCAAAGGTGGCAGAAGGTCTCGCCACTTTGTGTCAGGGTGGGACACTAGGGTGAGGGTGTGAAGGATGTGGAGCATGAGCATGTATAGACGTTTCCTTGGTGCAGTTTGGAAGCAGACCGGATGCAGTTCATGCAGCCGGCACACAGTGAAGGGGTGAGGGGGTAGATTGGGTCTGCGGGGCAGGGGTCCAATTAAAAGGTCCGGCGGGCCTGGGGTAGAGGGTGGGCGGGGCATGCCCTCGAGCAGGACCCGATCGAGGTAAGCTTGAGCAGCGGGCGGCAAAGCGGCCTTCGCCTCCTGAAGTACGTGCCAGGGGGTGCGAGGTCTGGAGAGCCCCTTGCGCCGGGCGAGTGTCAGGGGATCCAGCCAGTCACTCCGGTCGTAGTCCAGGAGGTCTCCGACTCTCGTGACTTCTGCCAGGATCAAGCTCTGGCGCACCGAGCGGGACTCCGCCACCTGCACACGGAGCTGGGGGTTGTGTAGCAGGGGCTCTGCGAGGAGATCTACCCCCTCGGTGGCCGCCATAGACCTGGTCGTTGAAAGCAGTTTCCAAGTCCGGAGGAGGTCCTGGTAGAAGACCGGCAGCCCCCGAGAGGTCTCGCGGAAGACCTCCCGGACGGAGACAAAAGAGCTGCCGGTCATATCGGAGCCCTCAGATGCGGCGCAGGATGGCGTGCGCCAGTGTGCTTCACGCCGAACTGCCTGCACCATAGAGGATCCTCTGTAGGGTCTGGAGGCGGAAGACACGGACCTGAGCATGTAGATACTTCAGGCCCTGTCCTCCTTCCTTCAGGGGTAGATGAAGAACCCCTACAGGGGCCCAGTGCATTCCTGACCAAAAGAACCCCAGAATTGATGTCCAGAGGTTGGTCAGGAAACCTGGTGCCGGGACCAGGGTGTTGAGCCGGTACCAGAGCATGGACAGGACTAGTTGATTAAGCACCAGCGCTCTCCCTCGGAGGAAGAGACATCGGAGTAGTCCCGTCCATTTCCAGAGCCGCTCTATCACCCCGCCCTCTAAATTTTCCCAGTTTTCCAGCGGAGAGGGATGCGTGGCAGAAAGGTAAATGCCAAGGTAGAGCAGCGGACCCGCGCTCCACCGGATGGTATTAGTGTGGGTGGGAGGGAGCTTGCCTGCCGCCAGTCTCCTACCGCCAAGCCAGAGCTCTTGACCCAGTTGACCCGGGCAGAGGAGGCTGCCGAATAGATGGCCTGGCAAGCCTCCACCCGCGCTAAGTCGCCGGGGTCCTGGATCCCGAGAAGCATGACATCAGCATACGCTGACAGGACCAGCTGCAGCTCCAGCTCCCGCAGCACCAACGCTGTCAACCTCCTGCAGAGGAGACAGAGGAAGGGCTCGATTGCCAGAGTGTACAGCTGGCCCGAGAGGGAGCACCCCTGCCGTACTCCTCGCCCGAAGCTGATCGGTTTGGTCAGGGTCCAGTTGAGCTTAATCAGAAACTCTGCGGAAGTGTACAGCACCCGGAGAAAACCCACAAACTGGGGTCCGAAGCCAAATGCCTGCAGAGTGCTCAGGAGGTACCCGTGGTCCACCCTATTGAATGCCTTCTCCTGATCTAGGGACTGGAGGGCGAACGACAGACCATCTCTATGCCCGAGTTCCAAAAGGTTCCGAACCATAAATAGGTTATCAAAGATACTGTGGTCCGGGACGGTGTAGGTCTGGTCTGTGTGGATCACGTCCGCCAGCACAGACCCTAGCTGCAGCGAGATTGCTTTCGCTACGATTTTGTAGTCTGTGCTGAGGAGCGAGACGGGACGCCAATTTCGTAAATCGCCTGCACAAAAGAGGGAGGACCCCGCTCTGCAGAAACTCGGCCCAGACGGTGACTAGGTCTGGGTCGAGGACGTCCCAAAACACGCGGTAGAACTCCACGGTCAGCCTGTCCATGCCTGGAGACTTATTAGTGGGCATACGACGGAGGGCTTCCGAGAACTCGGCCAGAGTGAGAGGCAACTTTAGCTGGTCTCAGTCGCTCGCGCTGACCGTAGGGAGCTCCTCCCAAAGCACTCTGCAAGTGCTAGGGTCGGTCGGATCCAGGGAGAAAAGACGTGTGTACAAGGCTCAGGCCCTCCCGCACATTTCCACTGGTTCTGTGAGGGGGGTGCCGTCTTCGGCCAGGAGGCAGGTGATGTGTTTCTTGGCCCCCCTCGTTTTCTCCAGGGCATAGAAGAAGCAGCAGCTGCGATCCATCTCCCGAAGGAGGCGGATGCGGGATCGAACAAAGGTGCCCCGGGCCCGATGGTCCTCGAGCTCCTCCTGCTTCTCCCAGCACGGTACGCAGAGGAGCGGGTCTTCGGGGCTGGCGGCCAAACGCCTCTCCAGCTCTAAGACCTCCCTTTCCAACTGCTCTATCGCCGCATTTCTCCATCGGCTGGTGCCCCGGGTGTAGTCCCGGCAGAAAAGCCTGGCGCGCACCTTCCCCAGGTCCCATCATCGCCGCGCCGAGGGAAAGGCACGCCGCTGCCCTTGCCAGGCCAGCCAGAATTCCCGGAAGGACGTCACAAAGCCCTCATCCTCCAACAGGCTGTTCCTAAAATGCCAATAGGCCAGCCCCGGCCTCTCCGCACAGAGGGAGGCTGTCACGGTGGCTAGGTGATGGTCAGAAAATGGGGCCAGCCGAATGCTGGAGGAGTGGGCTCGTGAGAGATGGAAGCGTGATAAATAAATGCGGTCCAACTGGGAGTGGCTCGACCGATGGGCTTCCACCCGGACAAAGGTGAATGTGGAAGTGTCATCCGGGTGGTGGTCACACCAGATATCCACTAGGGAGTGATGTTCAACTATCTCCCGGAGGGTGTTTGCGGCGGCCGGGCTCTGCTCGGTCCCCGAGCGGTCTCGCTTCTCAAGGGTGGTATTAAAATCCCCTCCCAGGACCAGGCACTTGTGAGAACCTAAGGTGCCAAGGAAAGCGGACGTCTGCTGATAGAATTGCAGCAGCTCCGGGCCTGATGTCGGGGCATAGACGTTAACCAGGTTAACCATGAGCCCCTCTATACGGACCCGGAGATGCAGCAGGTGATCCGGTATGGCCTCGGCGACCCCTAGCACCTTGGGCTGTAGGTCGGGGGAGAACAGGGTCGCCACTCCAGCCTGCTGAATCGTGGAATGGCTAACGTAGACCCTGTCCCCCCCTCCAGCCGCCAACTGTCTTTGGCGGTCGGATCCGTATGGGTCTCCTGCAGGAAAATCACAGAGTACCCTCCCTCCTGAAGAAAGGAGAGCACCTGGGACCTGCAGAGAGCCATCCTACAACCCTGGGTGTTCAATGTTGCGATGGTGACAGGTGTCATGCGGGGGGCTGGGGGGAATCCTCACTGGCAGGGACACTCGCATCCCCCAGCGGGCCGTATGACAGTCATTGACCCATCCCGTAGGTCAGTTATTGGTCACGGAAGACGCGGACCCACCAGTAGGCCACAGCATCCTGCTTCCCCGTCCCTTTACCTTACCCCATGAGGGCCCTTGTGGCCTGGAGGATTTGAAAAAAAATCCCCCCATCGCTGGAAAGCAAGCTGTACCTTGTTGCGGGAGCCACGGACATCCTCTAAAAACTTCCGCAGCTCTCCTTGCAGCTCATGGGGGCGGGGGGTGGGGTTACAGTTTCCCGGTTGTTTCCCGGCAGGGCCCTTGGTGCAGCCCTGTGGTCCACTAAAACGGACAAGCAGGGTGCGGACTCCCGACGGGGTGCCTGATGGGCTGGAGCTTCTAGGCCCGCCTCCAGCTCTGGGGCGATAGGGGGCAGTGGAGGGAAGATAGCAGCTCCTAATGGGTCAGGGCAGGAGAACACAAAGGCCGCTCCCTGGGGGTCATCAGCTGGGAAAGGGAAGGAGACAGCCCCGGGGGTTGCAGGAGGTAAATTGGATAGGGATAGGGTCAGCGGCAGAGGCGAGGTTCTGGGTTTCAGGAGGCAAGCAGCTGAATGGTGGTGCCTCCCGATCAGGCTCAAGGGTTAAGGGGGTGGGGAGGGACACTCTCAGGGCAGTGTCTCAGGACACTGGGCACGCGCTCTGTGATGGATTTAGCGGCCACAGCATCAGGAGGTGGATTATCTTCTGTAGGGCCCCCGCCCGGCAAGGAAGTCGATTGCTCCGCACCAACGGGGGGTGCCCCTGGCGACTTGTGCCCCGGCCACGTGGCACCGGCTGTCACCTGAGCAGGCTCAGTGGTCGTCAGTGGGGTGCCATCAGCGGCTGGTTCGGTGGAGGAGTCCAGGGGCTCCTCGGAGGTGGGAGCGGAAGCAACAGTTAAGGGGATGGAGCATGGGGAAAAGAGGGGTGGAGTGAGGTCACCCAGATCGAGATTTGCTGGCAAAAGTTCATCCTCCCCCTGGGCAACCGGGGTCAGATCTAAGGCCTTCAATCTCCTCAAACATGGAGGAGAGGACACTTTCCGCCGCCCCAGGGTTCTCCCCACCGGCACCCGCCACGACGGTTGTCTTGGGGTTCACGGGGGCTTCGGGTAGCATCAGGACAGAAGGGGCTTCCTCGAGGGTCTCGGACGGGTGGGCCTCCCATGGAGGGGAGACACTACCTTCCGGTGCTGCCATGTCTTTCCCGGCTGACACTGGTGGATGGGACGCACTCGTGGGCAAAGCGGAAGGTTCGGCATCGGTGCCCCCCTTCCTGGTCTTCCGGGGGGCCTCTGCCTCGGATAGATGAGGTGGAGCTCGAGGCTTCCACTTGCCTCGCTTCCCCTGGTCTAGGGCCCAGCCCTCCATGGCATCATCTGGGGGCTGGTTAGCAGGGGTCGTGTCAGGGGGTAAAGGCGATGGCTCAGGGACTTGTGGGGGGGACGGTGGGGCGGCATAAGGGAGGGAGGATTCTCCCTGGGGCAGGCTCTCTCCCACGCCTGGTGGTATCTCTGCCACACTCTCCTCCATAGGCCCCGCTAGATTGTCAGCAGCGAGGGCGGGGCTCTCCACTCGTCTGGGCGTTATAGGGGAGGTGCCCCTTGGGCCTGAGCGGAAGTAGCAGTGGTCTGAAGGGGAGGGGGGCGGGTTCGGGTAGTGGGCGGCCAGAGGCGTCGGCAATGATGGGGCCGATGTCCTGCCGGGTCTTGGGGATCCCAGGTGCCCCTCTTTGCCAGGCTAAGGGGCAGTCCCTCTGGACATGCCCCGACGCCCGGCAGAGGTAGCACCGGGCTTCCCCCGTGGAAAAGTACACCCGGTAACGGGCCCCGTGGTGGGGGACTAGGAAGGACCCTTTGAGCGCCACTCCGTCGCATGCCACCAATGGCAATAAAAGTTGCCGGCGGAAGGAAAAAATGTGACGGAGGGTGGGGTCTTTGCAGCCCAACGGGAGAGGGCTGATAACAGAAAAAGGTTTCCCCAGGGTGGAAAGGGCGGGTAGCAGGGCAGCATTGGGGAGAAAAGGAGGGACGGAGGTCAGGACCAGGTGGACGCCCAGGTCCTCTAGCGGCTCTAGGGGGACAAACACCCCCCCCACCGCCAGGCCCCTCTCCACTGCTTCCTGGGCGGCAGCCTCCGATGCTAAGAAGAAGACGACCTTCCCGTACATTTTGGAGGCCGCCACAATGGCCAAGGGCCCCACCACCCTCGCCAACGCCCGAACGTAGGTCTCCACGTGGGGCGAGGTGGGCACCAGGAGGCATCGGACACCGTGCTTCCTTGTCATGGTGGGGAAGGGGCCCCAGCCGCTATTGATGGTGGCGGAGGCAGTAGGCGGGAGAGATGATGAGGTGGCAGGCGGGGGGCTGCCGCCGTCTGGGCATACGTCCTGGGGGCTGAGGGAGGGACATCCACAGAGCTGGTGGAGGAGGCAGCGGGGGAGGACGCCGTGGTCGGTGGCGGGGCTGCAGCAGTGGGGGTGGCCCCTGCCATGGAGGGCCCGGTGGTTTTAGCGGGGCCCTTCCCCTTCTTCTTGCCCTGGCCTTTCCCGCCGGCTGGAGGGGCTTCCCGAGAGCCTGGGGAGGCGATGGGCATGGCAGCGGTGGAGGTCACTCCGGTGCCCTCCATTGCCGATACCCCAGCGGGGGCGGTGGCAGGTAGTTAACAGGAGTTGGGGTCAGATAGAACGGGACAAGCTGTGGGATGGACAATTTGGGGGGGGCACATAAACCACTGTACGCTTGTCCAGAGAGTCCTGTTTGGTTGGCTGGTGCTTCTGGTCCATGCGGTGGAATCAGGGCGAGCAGCTGAGTCCAGAGGCAGATGTTAGATAGCCAGCAAAGATGGCGGGGGGGCAGTGAGGAAGGTCGTAGTGTGGGGGTTGGGAGGACACAGATGGATCGGGGTGCAGCTCCGTGCCACACCCCCCATGTCCTTACAAACACAATTAAGACACAGTCAAGGCCTCCCCCCACATGAGAGCACAGTTCGAAAGTTACTCAGTCTTAGGCCCCCTCCATGGCGATTTGTAGATTCCCCAGGTGGTGTTCCTCTGGTGGATGGCTTTTTCTCTGTCTATTCCGGGTTTTCTTTTTTTCAGCAACAGCATTCCAGAAATGCCGGAGTAAGTGATAAGAGTCCTCTCGACCGAAGATGGGTCCGCAGACAAACAGCAAGCGGTTGGGTCTGGGTCCTTCCACTCCCCCACTCTGGGGAGCGGGCCGGCAGGCCCCCCCTCTCTCAGGGCAGGGTTTCAGTTGGAGCGGCAGCAGCGTCTGAGGGCGGGCGGAGGGGAGGGGGGGCTAACAGCCGGCCAGCAGCCGGCCAGCACTCTAGCAACAGCAGGAAAGAAAAAAAACCAACAAAAAGAAAAGAAAGGGAGGAGAAGGGGGGAGAGCATCTGGCCCGGTCGGGGGGAAGCCAAAAGCAGGGGCAAAAAGCAAGGAAAGCCCAGGCCAGAGGGCAGCAGCAGGAGAGCAGGCTAAGTAGGTCCCTTTTCCCTGGGTAAGGTAACAGGGAAGGTTTTTTTTTTTTTTATTGCAACCTTAACTTTTTAATGCAAGTTTTCTGTGTGTGTAAAGTCAAGTGTGCAAAGTTAGGAAATGCCAGAGTTAGGGTTGCCTGTGCACCATTAATTCAGCCCCTTTGTGCATACGTTTTATGAGCTAGTCTTTAATTAGGTGACCACAGACTATTTTTTCCACAGGACCTCTTTTAACATATATATATTGTGACAGGGTCAGGCCAGATGGCTACAGGAGAGTGACAGAACGCAGATATATTAGCCCCAGGTTAAGTAGGTCCCTTTTCCCTGGGTAAGGTAACAGGGAAGGTTCCAGAACAATCAGGAACGTTCTGGAAACAATTAAGGCAGACAGACTGATTAGAACACCTGCAGCCAATCAAGAAGCTGCTAGAATCAATTAAGACATGCTAATCAGGACACCTGGGTTTAAAAAGAAGCTCATGCCAGTTTGTGGTGTGTGTGAGGAGCTGGGAGCAAGAGGCACCAGGAGCTGAGAGTGAGAAGGCGTACTGCTGGAGGACTGAGGAGTACAAGCATTATCAGACACCAGGAGGAAGGTCCTATGGTGAGGATAAAGAAGGTGTTGGGAGGAGGCCATGGGGAAGTAGCCCAGGGAGTTGTAGCTGTTGCACAGCTGTTCCAGGAGGCACTCTAGACAGCTGCATTCCACAGGCCTCTGGGCTGGAACCCAGAGTAGAGGGCGGGCCCGGGTTCCCCCAAACCTCCCAACTCTTGATCAGACGCAGGAGGAGTTGACCTGGACTGTGGGTTCACAAAATCATATTATTTAAATATTAAGTCCCTGTAAATTTTATGTTATTTTATTTCAATGCCTAGATCTCATGCTCATTAGTACTCCGCAAATACTTGTGGTGGATAGTTAAACAGTAGGCCTTATTCTCCTCTCAAAAGCAGTGGTTTTACATTGGATGGACAGTAGAATCAGTACCCTTATCTACCTAGCATAACCAATATCTATCACAGGTATTTATAGAGTGCCAATGACACTTTAGTCAGTTTCACTGTTACCCTTTATAGACCATCAGTTACTCCCTTGCTGAAGAGACACTTATAAAATTATTGCTGGTAATGTTTGCAGATGATAGGAAAATTGGTGGAGTGGTAAATAATGATAAGGACAGGTCAGTTCTTCAAAGTGAGCCGAACTGAATAGTACACTGAACTGACTTGAACAACATGATTTCAGTACAGTTAAATGCCAGGCCATACATCTAGAAACAAGGATTATAGGTCACCCTTATAGGATGGGGTGGGGGCTGTATTTTGGGGAAGTTCTGTGGCCTATGTTATACAGGGGGTCAGATTAGATGATCACAATGGTCCCTTCTGGCTTTGGAATATATGAATCTACGACTCAGAAAAGGACTTAAGAGTCATGGTTGATAACCAACTGAACATAAATTCCCAGTGCAATGTGGTGCCTAAGAGATCAAATGCAATCCTTGGATGGATAAGCAGGGGAACACTGAGTAGAAGTAGGAAAGTTTTATTACTAGTGTATACACCATTACTGGAATGCTATGTTGGTTCAAGTGTCCATACTTGGAAGAGGATATTGAAAAATTAGAAATGGTTCAGAAAAGACCTACAAGAATCATCTGAGATATGGAAAACATTGCTTGCGGTGAGAAATTAAAGAAACTCAAGTCTATTTAGCTTATCAAAGATAAGGTTAAAGGATTCTTGATCATGGCCTAGAAGTACCTAAATGAAGAGAATGTTTATGACAGTAGAAGTCTCTTTACTTTATCAAAAGCAGAACAAGATCCCATTGCTGGAAACTGAAGATTGACAAATTAAGACTAGAAGTAAGTGCAAATTTTATAATGAGGATAATTAACCATTGGAACAACTTATCTAGTGATGTGGTGGATTCTCCATCATTTCACGTCTTTAAATCAAGAATGGGTGTCTTTCTCAAAAATATTCCCTAGTTCAGTGGTTCCCAAACTTGTTCCGCCGCTTGTGCAAGGAAAGCCCTTGGCGGGCCGCGCCAGTTTGTTCACTGTACCCAGAGGATAAGGAAGAATTAGCTAAGCACCACTTTGCCGTGTTTAGTACGTCCCTCGGCCCGCGCCACTTCCAGCAGCTCCCATTGGCCTGGAGCAGCGAACCGCAGCCACTGGGAGCCGCAATCGGCCGAACCTGAAGATGCAGCAGGTAAACAAACCGGCCGGGTCCGCCAGGGGCTTTCCCTGCACAAGTGGCGGAACAAGTTTGGGAACCACTGCCCTAGTTCAACAGAAAATTATGGACTTGATGCAGGAATCACTTGTTGAAATTCTGTGGCATGTGTTTGTGCAGGTCAGACTAAATAATCACAACAATCTCTTCTGGTCTCAAATTCTATGACTGCGAAACATTAACAGGGAAGCAGAAAAACCCGTATAAAACCCTGCTGTGTGTCTGTATCAGGCTGATTTTTTTTGGAAAGTATATATCTGTTTTTGGAAATGGTTACAAAAGAACCTGAGAAGCAAAAGGCAAACGGACATGCGTCAAACGACAAAAAGCAAAAGCTTTTAAAAGCAAATGGACAAACTATGCAAGGAAAAAACAATTTAAAAAAGGGAAAACTGGGGTAAAAACTTTAGGTGTGTATCCCATTGCCCCCCTCTTTGTGGTCTGTGTGTTTATTTATATTGTAAATTCGTTGTGGCAGGAATCTTTCTTCTCTTGCATCTGTAAACTGTATATCTTTGGGCAATATATAAATAATACTAATATTGAAATAACAGAAGGTAGTGAATATTGTAAAACATTTAGCTGGCAAAATGTAATGCTCCTAATGTGGAAGAAGCTCTTCTTCAGTATGCACATGTATCTTTTATTAATAAAGCTCAAGATATGCTTAATTACTATTAACAAAAAGTCAAGTGGCATTTACCTCCCTCACATAAAGCCACTCCTGCCCTCCAGAAAACCCAGAGAGTTCCCCAAGTTATGCTCTGTTAGCCCGTGCCTAGATTTCACCTTGTTTTATAGTGATTTACAGAAGGAGCTTGTCTGGTCCAGCTTAGTCTGATTCACTTCCTTCACATGAATCAAGTATGATCCAATTTACCATGAAGCTGGGACTTGGGCTACGTTTCCTTGAACAGCTGTTGATCCCTAGCTCGAGTCTGTGCTCCGGTGGTTCAGCACATTTTGTGCTCACCCTGCCATTCACAAAGTGCACCCCAGAAGACTGACCCCCCTCCTTTCTTCCATGATAACGGGTAGGGAAAAGGATCAGGAACACTCTTTCAGTAAGAGATCACTGTACCCTGTGGATAAGGAAGAATTAGCTAAGCACCACTTTGCCGTGTCCATATTTCCAATCTGATTAGGCTTTTTTCCCTGGCCAGGTTAGGAAAATTGGATGTTGGGTTTATTTTTTTGTTTGCTAGGACTGTGTGTGGACTATTTCAAGAGCTGAGAGAGGAACCTGAACTTAACACAGATGTTCAGGGAGAAGTGAGCATATTCAGTCTACAACTAGAACAGGAGTACTTGTGGCACCTTAGAGACTAACAAATTTATTTGAGCATAAACTTTTGTGAACTACAGCTCAGTTCATCGGATGCATGCAGTGGAAAATACAGTAGGGAGATTTTAGATACACAGAGAACATGAAACAATGGGTGTTACCATACACACTGTAATGAAAATCATCAGGTAGAATCATAGAATATCAGGGTTGGAAGGGACCTCAGGAGGCCATCTAGTCCAACAGCCTGCTCAAAGCAGGACCAATCCCCAACTAAATCATCCCAGCCAGGGCTTTGTCAAGCCTAACATTAAAAATATCTAAGGAAGGAGATTCCACCACCTCCCTAGGTAATGCGTTCCAGTGTTTCACCACCCTCCTAGTGAAAAAGTTTTTCCTAATATCCAACTAAATCTCCCCCACTGCAACTTGAGACCATTCCTCCTTGTTCTGTCATCAGCTACCACTGAGAACAGTCTAGATCCATCCTCTTTGGAACCCCCTTTCAGGTAGTTGAAAGCAGCTATCAAATCCCCCCTCATTCTTCTCTTCTGCAGACTAAACAATCCCAGTTCCCTCAGCCTCTCCTCATAAGTCATGTGTTCCAATCCCATAATCATTTTTGTTGCCCTCTGCTGGGCGTTTTCCAATTTTTCCACATCTTCTTGTAGTGTGGGGCCCAAAACTGGACACAGTACTCCAGATGAGGCCTCACCAATGTCGAATAGAGGGGAATGATCACGTCTCTCGATCTGCTGGCAATGCCCTTACGTATACATCCCAAAATGCCATTGGCCTTCTTGGCAACAAGGGCACACTGTTGACTCATATCCAGCTTCTCGTCCACTGTAACCCCTAGGTCCTTTTCTGCAGAACTGCTACCTATCCACTCAGTCCCTAGTCTGTAGCAGATCATGGGATTCTTCCATCCTAAGTGCAGGACTCTGCACTTGTCCTTGTTGAACCTCATCAGATTTCTTTTGGCCCAATCCTCTAATTTGTCTGGGGCCCTCTGTATCCTATCCCTACCCTCCAGCTTATCTACATCTCCTCCCAGTTTAGTGTCATCTGCAAACTTGCTGAGGGTGCAATCCACACCATCCTTCAGATCATTTACGAAGATATTGAACAAAACCGGCCCGAGGACCAACCCTTGGGGCACTCCACTTGATACCAGCTGCCAACTAGACATGGAGCCATTGATCACTACCCATTGAGCCTGACAATCTAGCCAACTTTCTATCCACCTTATAGTCCATTCATCCAGCCCAGACTTCTTTAACTTGCTGGCAAGAATACTGTGGGAGACCGTGTCAAAAGCTTTGCTAAAGTCAAGGAACAACACATCCACCGCTTTCTCCTCATCCACAGAGCCAGTTATCTCGTCCTAGAAGGCAATTAGATTAGTCAGGCATGACTTGCCCTTGGTGAATCCATGCTGACTGTTCCTGATCTCTTTCCTCTCCTCTAAGTGCTTCAGAATTGATTCCTTGAGGACCTGCTCCATGATTTTTCCAGGGACTGAGGTGAGGCTGACTGGCCTGTAGTTCCCAGGATCCTCCTTCTTCCCTTTTTTAAAGATGGGCACTACATTAGCCTTTTTCCAGTCATCCCCCGGATCGCCATGAGTTTTCAAAGATAATGGCCAATGGGTCTGCAATCACATCCGCCAACTCCTTTAGCACTCTCGGATGCAGCGCATCCGGCCCCATGGACTTGTGCTCGTCCAGCTTTTCTAAATTGTCCCGAAACACTTCTTTCTCCACAGAGGGCTGGTCACCTCCTCCCCATGTAGGTAAGGTGAGCTATTACCAGCAGGAGAGGAAAAAAAACCTTTTATAGTGATAATCAAGGTGGGCCATTTCCAGCAGTTGACAAGAACGTGTGAGGAACAGTAGGGCAACGTGTGAGGAATCAGCAGCACTGCTATGGGTACCCGCATGGCTCCACAATATGCCAACATTTTTATGGCTGACTTAGAACAACGCTTCCTCAGCTCTCGTCCCCTAATGCCCCTACTCTACTTGTGCTACACTGATGACATCTGCACCATCTGGACCCATGGAAAAGAAGCCCTTGAGGAATTCCACCATGATTTCAACAATTTCCATCTGTGAAAGTAGAATGAATTATATTGAAATTATAATTCATTAAAGAAATGCTACTTGAAGGGTTTGTTGAAATATAGTTGTCAGGAAGAGACACATTAAGGAGTGTGAGACAATGGGTCCTCAAACGAATTAACTTAGAGCTCCTACTGAGCTAGGAGATTGGTAAACGTTAGTATGCAAATAAGATATGTATGTATATTTGTCAGTTTCTGCTTTCTTTTGTCTCTTACGTTAAATTGGCTTTGGCTTAGCTGTATAAATAAGTTATCTTGGGCCTCAGAGAGGGGCTCACCTCTGGGTGCATTAGCAAGACGCTTTGCTAATAAACAGAGTGGTCTGACAAATTATGTGAGTCCTGAATCTGACTTTGACAATTTGGAGATGGCAGCCATCTTCACTGGGGCCATGTGACTCCTGAGTGTTCTTAGGATGGCCGTGGCAAGCTGGCACCTGGTCATTTGGCCCAAGCGGTCCTCCACCAGAACGGAAGGGAGCATGACCACAGTGAAGTCTACGCCATCGAACCTGTTGGTTCCCACTCTGTTCTGGTAGGGATCCCGGGATCTGACATCAGGAATCTGGTCAGGTAATTATTTCTGTGTTTTGTCCGGACTGAGGACTGTCTTGTCTCTGTGTCTATCCATCCTCCCTGTGGTGTGTTTGAGTCTGGGCGCCGGGGATCAACTGACCAAAGGGTTCCTGTCCCCACGGTCTGAGTGAGTGAAATCTGCACAATCGCAGCTGCACCGCGCCTTGGGTAAAACCCTTGGGGTAATTCACTAGCCTGACTATAGAACAGCCTGACTATAGAACAAAATAAGTACAGCCTGGAGGTAATTCTTCTTTTTTTCCTGCAATTAGCAAGGAAATTTGTAAAAGAAAGTGGTATTATTATTAAGCAATAATCTGTCCCCACCATGGGGGTGGAAATTGTTTCTTTTGTTTTTAGACTCTACAAGCAAGCTGGCGCCAGCGGAAGAATAACTCAGAATACCATGGATCTATGTTTTGTGTTGTTTGTCTGTGGTGTTTGTCTTGTTGCTAGCATTGTTGTGTTTTAATGAACAGAAAACCTCATGACATGGGTGGGGGATGGCTTCAAAAGGCTGACCTTGGGGGGGGAGGGGAAGATGTGTATGGGAATGCAAAAGGCTAACTCAGGAGAATCCCAAAATTCAGTGGCCTCTGTTAGGATCTTGGGACAAAGACCAAGTAGACATCTTAAAAGCCAAACTTGGCCAACCTAAAACTAAATTGGCAAAAGGAGAGGTTGATTGTTTCATGCAGTGGTGGGAAGAGGCAAATCATAGGTGGACAGAATCAATACTTGCCTCTCTCAAAGATTCTGGCTTCTATCCCACCAGATGCAACTCATTTTACTGTTGTTGATTTGTGCTCTGCTTTCTTTTCTGTCCTGGTTCACCCTGACTCCTAGTTCCTGTTTGCCTTTTCTTACAAGGGTCAACAGTACACATGGACCACACTGTCCTAGGGGTATACTGAAAGCCCGCCATATTTTTCCCAAGCATTAGCCCAAGACCTTGCTGCCCTTGTTTTCCCGTCCAGGTCCACACTAGTCCAAAATGTAGATGATCTACTCCTCTGTTCCCCTTCATTGTCTGCCTCTGAAACTGACTCTTTAGTGCTCCTTACTGCCCTAGCAAATAAGGGTCACAAAGCTTCTCGCTCTAAACTACCACTCTGTCAAGCTTCTGCCACATACCTTGGCTTTCTCCTCTCCCAGGGTTCCTGTGCACTTTCTCCCACTTGCGTCCAAGCTATCCTTAGCTTTCCCTGACACCGCTCCCCATGCCAGGTCCAGAAGTTTTTAGGCATGGCTGGATTTTGCAGAAAATGGATTCCCCAATTTGTCTCCCTTGCAAAACCTCTCCAGGAACTCACTCGATTCTCTGTGCCTGACCCCATGCCGTGGCCCCCTGAGGCCAATTCTGCCTTTGTTTCCCTCAAACAGGGTTTGGCTTCTACCCCTGCCTTAGGGCTGCCTGACTATTCTAAGCCTTTTACCCTTTTCTGCCACGAACAATCTGGGTGTGCACTTGGAGTTCTCACTCAGATGCACGGAGAAAAGAACTGCCCAGTGGCTTATTTCTCTGCCACTTTAGACCCTGTTGCCCAAGGCTTACCCCCCTACCTGCATGGTGTGGCTGCTGCAGCGCGCCTAGTCGAAATGTCTGATTCCCTTGTTCTCCGCTCTTCTCTTACCCCCTGGTCCCTCACTGACCTCACCCTGCTCCAAGACTCTGCCCCAGAAACCGAGAAAGAATCCTGGGTTGCCCAAGGTTGCTCTCTACATCCTGATTCCTTTTGGCGCTCGCCTACTAGCGCCTTTGTGGCCCCCTTTTCACTCTACCCATCTCTGGCCGCCCTGCTACACGGTGTTTCACATGTCGGAAAGGAGGGGATGGTCTCTGCTGTAACTAAGACAGGATGGTGGGCCCCCCCATTTTAGCTCTTTTGCAGCCCGCCACTGTGCAGCCTGTACCATTTGCCAAAGCCATAATATTTACAGGTAAACCTGTAAAAGTGGCCCAGGGGTTCAGGGGCCTGCCTCAAGCACCGTTCTTGCACAAATGCCTAAGTGTCAACAATATGAATTTATATTGGTTATGGTATGTTTATTCTCCGGTTGGATTGAAGCCTTTCCTTGTCACAAGGCTGACTCACTGTCTGTTGCCAAATGTTTGTTAAATCATATTATGCCTGCCAAGGGAATTCCTGCTACTCTGTCCAGTGATCGGGGTACACATTTTACTGGACAACTTGTTCAACACCTGGACCGTATATTGCATATCAAACACCTGTTGCACTGTCCCTACCACCCACAGAGTGCAGGTGCAGTTGAAAGACAAAATGGTGTACTTAAGAATAAGCTTGCTAAAATTTGTGACTCTACAGGATTAAGCTGGCCAGTAGCCCTTATGGACATGAGATCCACTCCATCCCAAAGGCATAAATTAAGTCCCTTTGAAATTGTTATGGGACGCCCTATGCGAGCTATGATTACCATTACGCCCGTTCCAGATTTGAACTTGACTCACAGTGCACTCCTTCAGTATTGCAAGGGACTAATGCAAGCTGTAAGTCACTTCCATTCACAGGTTCGAGTTGCCTGGCCCACGGAATCCACCTCCAACACTTGCCACAACCTCGAGCCAGGTGATTGGGTCTACGTACGGCGCCATCATCAAAAGCGCGCCTTGGAGCCCCGGTGGAAGGGTCCTCATCAGGTACTGCTTACTACACAGACGGCTGTTAAACTATCTGGCATCGCAGCCTGGATACATGCTTTACAGTGTAAGAAGGCACCATCCCCAGAGAACCAATCGTCACCTCAGGACAACGCAGAGTCAATTTCCAGAAGAAGACATAGAGGAACAGTCTGCAATACCTTACAATCTACACTCTCGTAAGGGTTGCCAGAAGTAGACGACGAACAAAAAACAAACAAACAAAAAAGCAGTAGCGAGCCTAGCGCCTACTGCCTGGTGGGCATAAAACCGTGACTGCGGTTCCCCCAGTTGGGGTTGTCAGAACCAGAAGAGCCTTGCCTCCAACATGCGTCTCTGCCTGTTCCTCGGCTACTGGTATCTTAAAGTCTGGGGAGACCATGATGACAATTCTTTTATCCAGCAGCAGGTGTGGATAGCTCAGACCCTTAATATTTCTAATTGCTGGGTCTGCAGCCACATCCCAGCCCGCTCTCAAACTGGTGTTCCTGTCCTGGCTATCCCACTCAAGTCCCCAGACCTCACTGGAGGGCCTCGTCCGTTTAACAAAATATGGAACAGCAATGACACTTGGGAAGCAGTGGGAATAAATGCATCTAAATGGATAAGTGTGGTGGAGGGAAAAGGTCATTGGTATTGGGTGTGTAATGTGACAGGGCTGGATCTGGGGAAGAGCTGTTGCCTTCAGCATATTGTGGCCAATGGTGTATGGGATTATTCAAACAAAACTAAAAAGCGGTGGGCCAGGTATGGAGATATGAACTTTTTCTCAACCTGGGATCAAACAGAGAAATCAATCTCGTGTTCCCCCTATAGAAACATTAGTGAAAACAATACAATCTTTCAATGTCATGCAAATAACACCACTCCTCGTAAGGAGAATTACCTGTACCCTTTAGGGGATACTCCTCCTCCTTTGCAAACACCTATACGACAAATGGGTGCAACCGACCCTTCCCGGCCTTAATAGGCCATGACTGGGTGTGTGGGACCAGACCTTATACTGCACTACCAGCTAATTGGTCAGGAATCTGTTATCCCGCCCGACTCTTCCCACAATTCCGAGTGCTAGGAACCTTCCCTCGAACGCCTCCGCAATTTCAGGTGAAAAAGAAGGGACTTAACAGATGCCCAATGGTATGTAAATAACATAAGCCCCTTAACCTGGGAAGAGGCCATTGGCGGTTCCTTAATACCATTAGGGGGAGTAATACACCATGCAAAAAGGCTCCTAAGGTTACAAGCAGTAGTTGAAATAGTGGCAAATGAAACCGGAGAAAGTTTAAGAGCCCTGGCCAAAGAAACAGGGGCTATCCGACAGATGGCTCTCCAAAACCGTCAGGCATTGGACATAGTGCTCGCGGCAAAAGGAGGGACTTGTGCTCTCATTGGAAAAGACTGCTGTGTGTATATACCAGACAACACCAATGAGGTAACAGATCGTGCTAGCCACTTAGAACAAATCGCATATCTTCCCCACGAAGAGCCAAGTTCTTTATGGAAGTGGCTAAGTAACCTTTTCAATTTCTCTGGCATAGGAAATTGGTTGTTTCAGGGAGCCCTAACTCTCCTGTTTGGAATCCTAATAATTTTTATATGTTTTCAGTTACTTTCCTGTTGTATCCAAAATTGTGTCAGGCATGCTACACAGATAGCTGCCCCAAACCAGAGTGCTAATTTGATGATTTTAAATATCACTGATGAACAAAGAGATAAAGAACGCTTGATATGTGGAACCCAGTCATTGTTGGTCATTGCGTAGCTTGACCAAAAGGAGGGATTGTGAAAGTAGAATGAATTATATTGAAATTATAATTCATTAAAGAAATGCTACTTGAAGGATTTGTTGAAATATAGTTGTCAGGAAGAGAAACATTAAGGAGTGTGAGACAATGGGTCCTCATACTAATTAACTTAGAGCTCCTACTGAGCTACGAGATTGGTAAACGTTAGTATGCAAATAAGATATGTATGTATATTTGTCAGTTTCTGCTTTCTTTTGTCTCTTATGTTAAATTGGCTTTGGCTTAGCTGTATAAATAAGTTATCTTGGGCCTCAGAGAGGGGCTCACCTCTGGGTGCATTAGCAAGGCACTTTGCTAATAAACAGAGTGGTCTGACAAATTATGTGAGTCCTGAATCTGACTTTGACACATCCCACCATCAACCTCAGCCTGGACCAGTCCACACAAGAGATCCACTTCCTGGACACTACAGTGCTAATAAGCAATGGTCACATGAACACCACCCTACAGCGGAAACCTACTGACTGCTATCCTTACGGACATGCCTCCAGCTTCCGTCCAGGACACACCACACGATCCATTTTCTACTGCCAAGCTCTAAGATACAACCGCATTTGCTCCAACCTCTCAGACAGAGGCAAACACCTATAAGATCTCTATCAAGCATTCTTACAACTACAATACTCACCTACTGAAGTGAAAAAACAGACTGACAGAGCCAGAAGAGTACCCAGAAGTCACCTACTACAGGACAGGCCCAACAAAGAAAATAACAGAACGCCGCTAGCTGTCACCTTCAGCCCCCAACTAAAACCTCTCCAGCGCATCATCAAAGATTTACAAC